>NC_061804.1:22771811-23405118 GCF_021462225.1 Girardinichthys multiradiatus | reverse complement strand
AAAAAATAGACAATAAGAGAGAATTTTTTTTTTTTTTTTTTCAAATTCCCCCCCCCCAACATCATGACATAAATTAGGTACATCTTACCCCCTGTATCTATTCGACATTTCTTTGGTTTCAACTGATCTCTTAGCTCCCTCAGTGCATCTAAAACATTCCCTAGCTGCTTCAGTGGTATGTGTCACTATAAATTGGCAGCATCAATTTTTTTAATGACTTTATCTCACCTCCATAAGTAGTCTATTGTCATTGTTAGTGTCTATCTATTCTTGCCTTTTCAACCAAGCAATATTTTCCAGCTGATGGTTTTCCGCCATTTGTGTATCACAAGTCTATTTTTTCATCCATCCTGCAGTTGTTGCATATCTGTCCTAATTCAATAATGCTTTGAGTTTGACCTCTGCATCTGTTAAAGTAACATTCTAACCTATGGCTTTTACTTTTTTACTCAGATTAAGAGCATTTAAAATGTTTTGGAAAATAATTTAAACATTAAAGTAAAATAACAACATGTTTTGCACACCTTGCTTTGCAATTCCTCACTATTCAAACATTTCCAATTTTTAGGAATATATATTTGTTTTTTATTAATATAATCTGAAAAACCAATCAACAAATACGATGGATGGGCCAAATGTATACGAAATGTTTTAGATGCACAAATGTAGTTTAATGGGAGGAGAGATTAAGTAATATCCAACAACATACAGTTAATTGTGTGGGGTTACTGAGCTTCAAATATATATATATATATATATACATACATATATATACAGTACATATATTTATATTTTTAAAAAAGCACATTTTGAATACATTTCTATACCACAGTTAAAAACCAGACTGACAATAATTTACAAAATATTCCTGTGAAATGTCTTCAGACTCTCTCATACTGCAGCTAGTCAACTGCGAATGTGTGTACAACAAAATGTTCAATAGGCACCCTGAGATGGATATACAGATATGAGCTGTATGTTCTTCACAATCTGAGTTGTTTGAATCGCTTTTCAGTAAAGAGGCAATAAATATCACTCAATTGTCATATTTAATACTACAAAGTGACCAACATCTTACCCTTTTTCTTAAATAGCTGACCGTTGTTTGTTTTTAATCCACAGTGAAAACATTGGAATACTACATCCCTGGTATTAAAGGTGTGTATATATATATATATATATATATATATATAGTGTAAATCTAAACAAACCCAAAGATGAATGACCTTTAAAATGAAAACCTAAAGTTTTGCATAAGTGTATTAGAATTAAGAGAAATAACTCAAACTGCAAGAGGCTTTTACATATTGTCCAGCATATGATGTAGGGGGCAGAGGAAACCAGTTTAATGTATATTGCATGTAGTTTACGATGGTTTGTTTGTTGGGTACTGAATATATCCTAACTTTGTAGACCAGAACAAATCTTGACCTCTTTTTCGTATCACACGGGCTGCAAACCAGCACCATCATTTATATCTTTTTCATAATAAATCTATGATGACATCTGGAAATACAGCTGTCCTAAACTGATGGACTCCGTTATCAATTCACACCGACCACTGTGAATCCCTTTAACTGTGACAAACACTGCATTTTGAGTTGCATAGTGGTATGTTGGTGTGCCCATGCAGCTGCACTTGGCTATTTGGTGAAATTGCTAATAGATATAGTTAATTATATTGACATCAGTGCACAGACCTCTTTAATAAGAAGGCTCGGTGTCCTTCTGTCCAAATATTAAAGTACCAAAAATGATTGCAGTGGTTTCCTTTTTAAGAATATCATTTTCCTAGTTTATGCATTTTGAAGCATTAAAATTTGTATTTGTTACCTGGAATAAATCAGATTTGCTCAAATTATAACTATGGTGAACAGTAAAACACATTGAACATGAGTTATGAATTAACAAATTGCTATATAAACTTTGTGCAGAAAACCCAATGTATTCCATCTCCACTTTATCAACATAAATAAAATAAATAACTAAAAAATAAAAATAAATAAAATGAACATAGAAAGAAAATTAGGTTGGGTCCTGCCAATGATTCTCATTCAACATGGAAGAATCCACTACAAGTGTTGGCGAGAGAAGCAGGGGGCTAACAGAGGCAGAGCCCTTCTCTTTTGACTAAAGGTTAGTACCGAGACAATCAACTAATCAGATTCCCCTGTTTAATAAATTGCAGACAGAGAATCAGCTGATCAGTTTAAATCGCACATCAAATTTAGGATGAAAGAGGTTTTAGGTGACTTTACGTGTGCAATGCTTGATGGATTGTTTTGACTATTACCGAGACTCCTTATCTGTTGAGATTATAACAACCGGTATGTCTCAGGATCAAAGAAAATTGTCTAAAAAAGAGAAAATATACAGTAAGAAGCAGTTTTATGGATGAAA
Source organism: Girardinichthys multiradiatus (assembly GCF_021462225.1). Classification (NCBI taxonomy): domain Eukaryota; kingdom Metazoa; phylum Chordata; class Actinopteri; order Cyprinodontiformes; family Goodeidae; genus Girardinichthys; species Girardinichthys multiradiatus. Next base: position 23,402,718 of record NC_061804.1, on the reverse strand, counting down.
ATAATATTTGTGGATGAAAAATATAAAAGCCACAATCAACCTAAGTATGCCCACAGTTTGCCCATATCCTGCTGAATATTCCCAATAATATAACCGACCAAGTCACAAAGCTTAGGCCATCTCAGACAGGTTTCTTAAGCATGACAATGCTCTAATGGGTCCCCAAAGTAACCAGACCACCTTTGTGATATGATGGGCTGGGAGATCCAGCTCACATATCTGCAGTAACTCTGTGATGCTATCTTGTCAATATGGACCAAAATCTCTAGGGAATGTTTACAATACCTTGTCAAATTTATATAGGCTAAAGCAAAGGGTCAACTTAGTACCAAGGTAGATAAAGTGGCTGGTAAGCAGATGACAGAAAAGAAAAAAGAACCAGATGAAAAATAACTTTAACCTGTTGATCCTGTTTACATACAAACTCAGATCGGCCCTGCAGCACAACCAGGTGATGCAGGGCGTTAGGAAGGTAAAACTCTAAAACAATCAATAGGAAATGCTTTAAGATTAGTTGGATTGTTTATGACTTACTCATTGGTTTTATCATGTAGCAATAATGCGCACAGCTACTCATTGAAGTGTTTAGTAGTCTTCATTGTTGCTGTTGAACATTATTTTAATATAGATGAATAAAAGTAATTATCGTAAATGTTTCTGCAACAATAAGTTGTTGTCAAATGGCAATAGCCAGACAAGCTAGAGTAACTGAACTCTGTAGTTCAAATTAGCATAGCTAGTCTTTTACACAGTTACTGTCTAAACTATTAATGCTGAAAATTCACCAACAATCTATTTTGAAAAAAGTGGTTAACCTCTGCCCCCTCCCTCCTAGAAGGAAAGAAAATTTCTGTCGTCTCCCTTTATGAGCACCAATATTATTACAAAGTTTACTAACCTGTTCATGGATGATATCCTTAGATCATTTACTTAATCAAACAGTCTTTTTTAACATTACTAAGTTAGGATTTATTTGGAAGTATTTAAATGTTACTTTAACCTAATTGTTAAATAATTAACCTGTTCAAACAGCTATAATGCTAATAACCCTCCTAATTCCATAAACTCATAGGTTATTAAAAATTACAATAAGATTCTGTGCTTAATTAACCAAATTATGATAAAAATCAGTTTTTTCACAAAATCATGCAGTATATAGCATTCTACTAAGGCTAAATATAGGTCTAAATCCAGTAGCTGCAAAGTATGGGTTTGAAGGCTGGAACACCAACAATAGAACATATAAGGTTTCCTCCACATGCCACATCACATGCAAATTATAAAAAAAAAAAAAAAACTGAAATTAATTAAAAGCACCTCTGAGGTGACCTGTTGCTCATTTTAGCTTGATTTGTATAAAACAACAGTTAATTAAAATCCTGAATTAATTTACTAAGTTGTTGTTACTAAGTTCATTTTACGGTTCTTTTTAGTGCAAAAAAGATCAAACTAGGCAGTATAAGGTATGTATGTGTATGCTACTGCAGCATTTAGGCTCAGTGTGTAAATCTAACCGCGTAACTGCCACAGACTTAACTGTCTGTCATTCTATCATCTCTGTCACAAAAAGTTCCTTCTACAGCTTACAGGTGAGGCGAGTTTTATTATTTGAGGCGTTTGAAGTTACTCAAAGAGGTGTGTGTTTACTAGTGGTGCTTACCTAGTTTTGTGAAACATGTCTACAGGTCTACAGCAGCAGAAATGAAAGGATATCACATTTTCAATGTAATCTTAAAGAACCATTCGATTTGTAATAATAGCATAATGAAACTGCAATGCTTGGCTTTTGCTCTGTGGATGCAAATCAGTTCCGAAGAGGAACACACACATTGTCATCACATTAAAAGATGTTGAGCTAATCCTAAAAGCACTTCAGTCACTTTAAAAAGCTGTCATGTGTATTTAATAAAATTGTTCAAATCTTTGTTGTGTAATAAATAAATAAAAAAGCCATGTTTTCCAGTTCCATTGGTTTCTTCTTACTCCTTAGCTGCACAACCGTCTTGATGTCACATAAAAACAGGAATTACCACAAGACACGTTTAAGAATCCAGGGTTCATTCTTTGATTACACGATCTCTGACTGACTCGTTATTGTTGAGGGGCGGAGGCAGTGACTGCTTGCTCCTCATGCTCCTGCCATCGGTGGCGGCCCGCGACGTTTCCGTCATGAACAGCCGGGTCACCCAGACGGAGGTGACAATGCATTTGTACTCGTTCCTGAAATTCCTGTTGAGTAAACCATAGATGATGGCATTCAGGCAGCTGTTGAAGTAGGCCATGAAGTAGCTTACAACAAAAAGCCACTCGGGGATGTGGGGACCCACACGAGCTGGATCTATCGCCACCGCCAAACCTATCAGGTTGAGTGGGGCCCAGCAGATGGCGAACAGGACAAATACTACAAACATGGTGATAAAATTCCGCAAGTCACTTGGTCTGAGGCGAGGACTGTCTTCAGTCTTCACTTTACGCCGTACCTGGATATGATAAAAGGAGAAATTAGGCTGTAAGTTATACAATTATACATACACAAAGAAAAAAAACAACAGATGCATGATATACTATTTACTCATATATAGTCCAGAATATATAACATATTATTGTGTAAAAATTAACTCACCTTCTAACTCGCCTTTATAACTATATAAGCTATAACCTTTACAGGGTTTTGTAGTTTTCCAGATTTATCTGAATTATTTTTGTTTCATTTTGAAAAGCTAAAAAAACCCAAAACTTTAATGTAGTTTATTGGGATTTTATGTGATGGAGCAAAAGAAAGTACTCCCTAATTGTGAAGCAGAAGGATATGATGCATGGTTTTCATATTTTAAAATCATGGTGTAAAGACATACTGTATATTCAGACCCTTTAATCTGATTCCCCTGAAAAGAAAATTACCTGTTGCCTTCAGAAGTCACCTACTTAGTAAATAGAGTGCACCTGTGTGTAGTTTTCTCCTGCCTATAAATACAGCTGCTCTGTAAACCATATAACAAACCTTTAACATTTCACAGAGCAATGTTCAAGACATCTTTGAAAAAGAAAGGGAATGGCACAACAGGAAGCCTATCAAAACAGGTTCGTTAACCAAAGATGATAGTTGACAGATCTTTTATTCAATGTTCATTTAATAAACTTGGCCTTTATGAAAGAGTGTTATGAAAACCATTGTTGAAAGAAAGATGTGCCATTTACAGTTTGGTTTGTGATATAGAGAACACACCATCCCAACTGGGAAAAAAAGTTTGCTTTTGAGCAAAGACAGGCTAGCTGGTTAAAGCTGAATGGAGTTATGAATGGGGCAAACTGGTTTTAGTCTGCAAAAAACTTTAGGCTAGGGAAGAGGCTCACCATTTATCAGGCCAACAACTTTAAACATATAGCCAGAGCCACAATTGAAGGATTTAGATCAAAGCATATTAACGTCTAGAATGGCCCAGTCAAAGTCCAGATGTAAATCCAATTTCAAGACTTTAAAATTAATTTGATGTCAACACTCTCCATTGTATCTGAGTGAGCTGGAGCTACTTTACAATACGAATTGGCAAACACTTCCAGTTTTAGATGTGCAAACCTGGTAGAGAAATAAACTAAAATATATTGCAGTACTTTTAGTGAAATGAGTTTCTATAAAAAATAGGTTCAGGGTTCTGAATAAATATGCACATCACGAGTTTCAGATTTTTATTTGTAAAAAACTTTAAAAACCATGTCAACATTTCTTCTACTTTACACTTATGTATTACTTTGTAATGGTCTCCCTCAGAAAATCCCATAAAATAAAGTAAAGTGTGTGATTGCTGCTGATAAAATGTGAAAAGGTTAAGGGAGTATTAACAATTTTGAATGGCACTATATCCATATGAGTCATTTTGAACTTTTGTATTCTCATGCTAGTCTCAGTGGGATTTCATTGATCAGATAATTAGATTGTATTTTTAGAATGTATTTTGGCAGCTAAAAGATAGCCGATGTTTATTAATGTGTCTTTAATTAAAGGACAAAGTTGTGAAATGTGAAATAGCCATATTATTTGTTACATTTTCAATAACAAAAAAAAGATTTTGAGACATACCTGAATCACAAGAACCCAGATGCGTAGATAACAAAAAGTAACCACGGCAATGGGAACCAGAAAGTGAACCACCACTACTGCCACGGTGTAGGAGCTGCTGACATTCTGGGCAAAGGTGCAGGAGTAGACCCGCGGGTCGTAGCGCAGAGAACCAACAAAGAAATTCGGAACAATGGCAACGATAGTGAGCACCCAGATTAAGGCAACAAACAGCAAAGTGTTGCGATAGCTGTACAGTCGGCTGTAGGAGAAGGAGTGACAGATGTAGCAGTATCTGTTCACCGCGATGCCGGTGATGTTGAAAATGGACCCAATGACACTCAGCCCCATAAGGAAACCGCTGACCTAAAATAAGAGAAAAAGCGGGATGTTTTTGTCAAGCTTCATTGAGAGTGTGCTTTAAAGGCATTGTCTTTTTAGTAAAGTGAGACGATGACTGATGTGGTTTTACCATGCATTGTGTGTTTCCAAGTGCCCAGCCATCATGGAAGAGAGCATAGAGGACCAGGGGATAGGGGTAGAAGGCTACCACAAGGTCAGCAAAGGCCAGACTCACCACGAACACATTACCTGGAGAGTAAAAGGTAAAATGATGAGATTAGATCCCCGAAACATTGTTTTATGCTCCCAGATCATCAAAACACAACAAATGTCTCTGCAAATGTTCAAACTTTTGCTTTCTTCACTCTGCCTCAATGCAACAAAAAATTGCACAACTGGTCAGATTTTATCAGGTGGCAGACCTGCAGACTTTCATCATTGTTTCTGGCTATTAAAGATAAGCACATTCAACAATGGTTCAAATTAATTCACACAGCTTTGTCTCATACCCTGCACTGTCAAAACGGAGCAAATACTAGATGGTTGCATGGGATGTGATTTTCAGCGGGCCTATCTCACGATGTTCAGGCTGAGATTACAAAAGGTTTGTAGCCTGTACCCCACAGCAGATTGCCTCACCCTAGACAAAGTTTTATCAGGACAGGCAGAGTCCGTAGTTTGACAGAGTGGAGGGGAAAGCATGTGGACAAAGCACTCAGGGCATGCAGGTCTTTTTTCATCTTGCTGCTACTCAGCCTAATCCAAGGAGAACTTGTTCGCAAAATCCAGTTAGTGCATCACAGAAATGCCACTGTGCCTTTTAGATATGACCACAGCATAAGCTTTGCAAAGAAAACCAGCAAAATCACATATTTCCCAAATTTAAAGTAATTCTTTATGAGTTCCTTATTTAGAAGTTAACCAGGCCATTCGTGGCCATATAACATCTAATTATATTCACACAGTTGTGCACAATAGCGATTTGCCATTTCTCATCCTGCTGATACACTCGTGTCACCGCCAATGCTGGCCGCCCCATCTACCTGTGTGTTTGTCCTTTTCCTTTTGTTTGTTGGGAGAGGACATATGATAGCAGTGCACAGGGACAAGATAAATAACCCGATAAAAAAAAAGCAGACTATCATTGGCTCACCTCCAGAATCTTTAGAGGTTATGTTAAAAATGAACCTGGAATTTAAGGACACCACTGCCTAACTGTCTGTACTTCCAATGCACTTCCACTGCTGCTTATGCAACTACACTAAAAAACATTGACGAAGAGATATTTGCAGACGCTGTAATTGTTAACCTTTGTGATAGTATCGGACCAAAAACCCTAATAGTGGGCAACACAGCTGTGGATGGGATTAAAAACGTCTGCAACAAGAAAAACACAGAAGTTATGATTGGTACCAGTAACGTGGTGTCCGATATCTCAGAGAATATTCTTGCAATTACAGAAAAGCGCCCATCTCTAGAAAACCTTATTATGCACTGTAGAGCCATGGATGACGTGGCTAAGAAAAAAATCAGAAGGATTGAAGGAAGATTTCACTTGTCTTCTGAATATTGTTGGAGGTCTCAATATCAAGGTGTTTCTCAGCGGACCCTTTGCACCGGTTTTCTGTGGAGATTAGATTTTTCGAGACTTCTGATGATTAATAAGTGGTTGAAAAAAACATGTGCTACCACACCTGTAAACTTCATCAACAACATCAATATTTTTTGGGGAAAAAGACAACTCTTCAAGCAAAATGGTTTCTGTTTGTACAAGCCGGGAGCCATATGTCTCACATCTAATCTTACTGGATTCTGATAACATGAAAGGAGCTCTTAAAATCGGGACCCAAATGGCCACAACATCTTTTCCATTCAACACCCCCCGTGGCCGAGGCCCTGCTACTGAACCAACATCTTCTAAATGCCTCAGAGCCCCACCACCTCCTAATCTATCTCCTCCTAATCAGGACCTTCAAATCACGTCTCTGTGATACAGTCTGGGCCCCAGTGGTAACTCTATCAGAAATGAACATGTCCAGGAAAAACTTGGGCCCCTAATAGGAGATAGTTGTAAAATCTCTGTGCTTATACCTGACAGAAAGAACAAAGCTAAAAGGATAAGAAACAGTGATTAACAATAAAAAAAAAAAAAATAAACTGTCAGGTACAACCAGACACAGAGTTAATATCAGCAACTAAGTCATATAAACTGGCTTTATTGAACATTAGATCTCTGTCAGGAAAATCATTTTTAATCAATGACTTAATTACTGACCACGATCTTGATGTTATGTTTTTAACAGAAACACGGTTACATGAATTTAATGAAGCTCCCATTCTGATAGAGGCGACGCCTCCGAACTACAGTTTTCTTTGTGAGAGCAGACAGCAAAGAAAGGGGGTGGCCACTTTGTTTAAAGATTTACTAAAGTGTAAAAAAGTATTTCTGGGCAAATTTGACTCTTTTGCATATTTGGCTCTCCGGGTAAAGAGCCCGGTCCGAACCATGTTCTTGAATATTTACAGGCCTCCTAAGTCCAAAACAAACTTTTTCAGTGATTTTAATGAGCTTTTATCTGTGATATGGGTTGATTATGACTGTTTAATTATTGTGGGAGACTTCAACATTCACATGGACAATCCTGAAGACAGAAGTACAGTAGATCTATGTGACACTCTTGGAAACTTTGGTTTGGCTCAACATGTTAAAGAGGAAACACACAAACAGGGACATATTTTGGACTTGATCATCACTAAGGGTCTAAACATTTCCAAGGTGTCTGTAACTGATGTTGCCCTATCTGACCACTTTTCTGTTATTTTTGAAAGCATCATCTGCAATGTCTCAGTTTGCCAAAGAGACATTATAAGAAAACGCATCTTTAAGGACGGTGCTGCTGAAATCTTTAACCAGATTTACTCTTCTACCTCCACTTTGCCCTGTAACACTGTAGATGAGCTGGTAGACAACTTTCATTCTAAAATCTCGGACATCATTGATTCAACTGCTCCAATTAAAGTGAAAGTCGTTTCTGGGAAGAAAATGTCTCCGTGGAGAAGTGCTCCACCAGTCAGAAGTGAAAAAAGGAGTGTCGAAAAGCTGAACGCAGGTGGCGAAAGACTGGACTTCAGGTTTACTATATTATCTCTAAAGAGAGACTATACAGCTATAACCAGGGGTGAAGGTAGTTTTAAATTCATGCCGGTACTTAGGGGCAGAGCTAGAGGGGGAACTGGGAAGGCACTGGGGGTAATATTTTGTGTGTATATATATATATATATATATATAAATATATACACAAAATGTGTGTGTGTTAATTGTTACTCTCATCTGTGGCCCCCTCGAGATCATTCTCTCTCTCAGCAAAGTTCAAACTAATTAAAACGTATCAATATTTTACTTTACTGTAGGCTGTCTGTATAAGGTAGAAATTATAATCACTTGACAATGTAGAATATATATATTTCAATTGTTAAGAACTGCCATGTATGAAACAATGATAAACCATTTTCTGATGTATAACTTTTCATCTTCAGTTTCCGTCTTTTCTTTTGAACAAAGAAGTTATTGTTCTCTGCATTGTGGTCAAGTTTTGATTTCATTTAAATAAAATATGTGACATTTCGGTTCTTTTATTTTTTATTTAAGTCTGTCGATGGTAAGTGATTTATTGATCGTCCTGTCCTAATGCAAGCAGCGGTTTTTTTGTCTGTGCACCACCTGTGTAAAATCTCCCAGTCCATTAAATCGAACACACCGATCTCCTTAGCAACTGCTCTGTTTTGGAGGTATAAGCGCGCATGCGTTCTCGTGTAGTGTATATGAAATCTCTTATCATAATCCGTGTTTTCAAGCTGTACTGTGTTTTTGTAATTTAGCAAAATAACATGAAACACAACTAGTTACTTTCCCTTTGCTTTTAACTGGGGTATTTAGCAGCGAGCAGACAGACATTAAACGTAGCGGTGCTCGTTTTAAAGGCTGGCCGTTCACAAAAGCCTCGAGCTCCGAGGGAAGCAAAGCAAGAGCATTGAGGCTCCAGCATTGCACGAACAGTTCAGAAACAATTTAGAATGAGGGGAAAAAAGCTACATTCATAAACAGATTCAATCGTGTTTTAGACTGCCTATTGGTAGCGGATCTGATATTCTTTGTGTGGTCGTGAATGTTTGCAGTCGTAGCTGGTTCTGGATGACTGCTTCATAGCAGACCAGTTCTTCCCTCTTCCCAGTACTGCGTACCGACGCAGAATACTTTAGTGGTACGCAGTACAAGACCGTACCGGCTCACTTTCACCCCTGGATATAACCTACAACTGAAAAATGCAAGGGAATCTTTCTTTTCTGAGATCATCAGCAAAAACATTAACAATGCTTGTGCATTATTTGCCATGGTCGACCGGTTAACAAACCCTCCTGTAACTTTAGCATCTGAACTCCACTCTACCAGGGCCTGCAATGAATTTGCTAAATTCTTTACTGAAAAAACCCCAAGGATCAGAGGGGCAGTCAGCACATCCATATCAACTCCAGTACCAACGTTGTGCAACTAGAACTGATTTTGACAAAATTTCCCAATTTCATCAAATAGACTATAAAAACTTAGAAGAAATTGTACAGCAACTAAGCTCTTTTTCCTGCTGTCGCGATGTTTTACAAACAGCTTTCCTTAAGAAAGCTTTGCCCGCAATAACATCTGATTTAACACAAATAATAAACACATCCCTTTTGTCAGGTGTTTTCTCCCAGGCCCTGAAAACAGCAATTATCATACCTCTATTGAAAAAGAGCAACTTGGACAAGCTGCTACTACAGAACTACAGGCCTATATCAAACCTCCCCTTCATCAGTAAGATTATTGAAAAAGCTGTGTTTCAACAGTTAAACAACTTCCTAACAATGACCAACTGCTACGATGTCAGGTTACCATGCTCACCACAGTACAGAGACTGCTCTTGTCAAGGTGTTCAACGACATCCGTATAAATGCAGACTGTGGAAAACCACAGTGCTGGTATTATTGGACCTTACTGCAGCATTCGACACTGTTGATCTCTCCATTTTATTAGAGCACCTGGAAAACTGGGTCTGCCTTTCTGGTACAGCACTCAGTTGGTTTAAATCCTACTTGAAGGACAAGGACTTTTTTGTGTCTGTAGGTAACTTTACATCAGAGACCACAAAAATCACATGTGGCGTTCCCCAAGGATCCATCTTAGGGCCCCTCCTATTCAATATCTACATGCTCCCCCTAACTCAGATTTTAATAAACAACGACATAAGTTATTATAACTATGCAGATGACACACAGCTATACGTAATGATGTCACCAGGTGACTATGAACCCATTCAAGCGCTGGGTAAATGCTTAGAAGAAATCAATGCTTGGATGTGTCAGACTTTTCTTCAGCTCACTCAAAACAAAACTGAAGTAATAATCTTTGGACCAAAGGAAGAGCATTTAAAAGTTAGCACACAGCTTCAGTTAATACAGCTAGAAACCACCAGTCAGGCTTGAAACCTGGGTGTAGTGATGGACTCAGACCTGAACCTTCAGAGGCACATAAAGACAGTAACAAGGTCGGCCTTCTATCACCTAAAGAACATCTCCAGGATTCAAGCAATAATGTCTCAGCAGGACCTTGAAAAACTAATTCATCCTTCATCCATCTTTAGTAGAATTGATTACTGCTACGGTGTCTTCACAGGTCTGCCTAAAAAGTCGATCAGACAGCTGCAGTTGATCCAGAACGCTGCTGGCCGCGTTCTCACTAAAACTAAGAAAGTGGGGCACATCACCCCAGTTCTAAAGTCCTTACACTGGCTGCCTGTAGCTCAGAGAATAGAATCTGAGAATCTGTTAATCTATAAATCACTAAATGGCTTCGCACCAAAATACATTACAGACTTGTTGTCAGTGTATCAACCATCCAGACCTCTCAGGTCTTCTGGCTCATATCTACTCTGCATACACAGAGCCAGAACCAAACACGGAGAAGCAGCTTTTAGTTCTTATGCTCCACTAATCTGGAATAAACTCCCAGAAAACTGTAAAATCGCCGAAACCCTAAGTTACTTTAATTCAAGATTAAAAGCTTATTTGTATAGAGTGGCCTTTGAATGTGTTCTCTAAACATTATTAGTTAAGTTTTCAGTCCAATTTTCCTTTCGGATTTTTGACTTATAGCCTAATAAAAATTTCAGCTCCAGTTATGTATACAATTCCAATTCAGTTAACTGATATGAATAAACCTTAAATAAACCTTGCCACTCAAGTGCTGTATAACTAAAAACAGTAACTGTTCAGCATACCCATTCTTGCATCTTTGTTGAGTTGCAAAGTTAGTATTCGAGTCACTGCACAAGAGCTGTCGGTTCTCCCAAAAGGTGAAATGCATTATTTGATGTAGTATTTCAGGCTTGTTATTTTGTCAGGAGAACAAATAACTACAAGCTGAAACAGAGCTCACCTTGTGTTTCACCTGCCAGTTCATGAAAAGCTCATTTGCTGGGCAGCAGTTGTTCACCAGAAGTGCAACTAATATTCCCAAGCCTTGGACCATATTATTGATTATAGAGGATGGGTTCTCTGGTTTGTCACATTCTCAGAAAAACACTCTGGGGGATTGCAGGAGCTTGTAGTTTCTGGTATAATCATCCAACCAAGTCAAAAGTTCATGGAGATACACAGGAAATGTATTTATAGTTGTGCTTTAATTGCACCATGCTGTTAACATATTTGGTTTTATAATTATAGAATGTGCACATGTGCCCTTTGGTGTGTTACTGTCAACCTAACAATGTTACAATGCTCTGTGAATCTTTAAAAGGAGACATCACTTGAGCACCTCCTGTACAATGCTTTTAGTGAAATAAAATGTGCCTAACACTCCCTTTTGTGTTGACTCACATTTATAGTACAGAATCCTGATGCATTTTGTCATAATGGTTAAATATTTATGCTTTACATGAATAATTAACAATTTCATGTGTTAATTATGATAACTATGTTGTTAGTTTAATAGTCTAGTAAGAATAGTCTTTTAACCAGCCTTTGATACACACATGCAACTTGTCTGATTTGACATCAGGCTTGTAGACTTTAGATCTTTCTTAAAAGTCCTGTTCTTAACACTTGAAACATCTAGAATTGTGACAATGAAGGCTGGATGACAATTGACAAAGAAGTTTCTACCAAAAGCCAAATGAAGGAGGGTAGTATGGGCTGGAGAACTGCACCAAAGAGTGGCTTTATGGGGTCACCAACTCATGACATTAGTCTCTATTTACATACAAATCAGTTTCTTAGAAGACATGGCAGGAAAAAAACAACCTTTTTTTCTGTCCTTACATCAAAAAGCAAAGAAGGCTTATTAACTGGAAACACTGAGCTCTGACATCAAACACAAGAGGTGTGTTTTCTGTAAATATGCATTTCATGCCCACCGTATGCAGGATAATCTGTGATGCTTCAGGCCTGTTTCTATTCCAAATGCCCCGGACACCTAGTTGGGAGTCCATGTCATCGAGAACTCTTTGAAATACCATGAGATTTTGAATAAAAGTTTAATTGCCTCTGCCAGATGGTTAGCCCATCTGATGAACACTAATGACTTTTCTGTCAAATTTAGACAAGAGATAACTTATGGGTACAGCTTTTCTCTTTTCAGCCAAATTCCTGTTATTTAGATTTAAAGCAAACATCTTTCCACTATATGTCGTGCTAAACTAAAGCTAAAGTTTATTATGTCTAACCTCAGCCACTGACACCGGCAAGAATAAAAACTAATGTGGTCTTGAATACAGACATTTACCTTTCTAGCTTTTATTGCATCCTACTGGGGTAATCAGCCACATTGATGTATAACCCGATCTATCATCTTCATTTTGCTTCCCCATTTTATTCTATAATCAGGTGCCCCATCCCTGCTTTATATGCGTAAGATAAGGAGAAAATACACAGAGTAAAATGCTAATTGTATATGTATGGAACTCTATTCACTGGGGAGTTCCACTAAATAAATTCTTCCAGTAAAGAAATTATTTAACACAATCACCAGTTCTAACTCTGCAGGTGGGCCTGTTTGACTGCATATATGTACATGCAGCAACCCACAATTCAATGCCGGTAAGAAAAAGTACCTGTTGAAAAAAACATGAGTGTGGATTTGTGGCAGATGTACCATGGTTACTTTAATTCTAGACTATTAAGACTTTATAATCCAATTCTACTAACCCTTTACATTGCATTGAATAGAAATTGAAGGTCTGTTTGAAAGAGAGTAGGTGACTCGCTATATCTTTTGGTAATATGACAGCCCGTAGTAAAAATTACCTCTCAGTTTGGAAAGATTAAAGTTAATTACAAAAGGTTATTTGCATGTGGGCTTATGGGCAAACATCAGCAAATCATTTATGAAAAACAGCCATGTATCATATATAGAGTTAAAACTACACACATGCAGATGTGTGCAGAGAGTGCCTTCTTGGTGTGCCCCAAACAACAATCTAAGGTTGCCTGAACGCCCAAAAAAATTTTCAAAGCGCTTTTTTGGGGGTTTTTGAAAAAAATGTATAGGTTTCATGAAACTCAAACTAAGTTTAAAAAAATTGTCTGTGCAGATAAGAATAATTCAATTCAAGTTTGATTTCAAGGTAGACATGATCAAATGCAGTCCAAAATGTCTTTAAAAACATGAGATGGAGGCATTCAATCAGAAACCACCAATCAAATACCAACTTTAGCCAGCTTTCTGCAATCAAGTCTTGCAAGACCATGAAATTAGATTAAATTACTGATTAGAATCAAATTGCAAAATTTTCAAAAATGTCCACTTTTTTAGACCTAATTGAAAAGTTATTCACCTTTGTAACATGCAAATTGTGTTGTCTACATACTACAAACCAGAAATAGCGTTGAATAAAGGTTTTCTGAAAATTACTGGTGCTGCAATTTACAGGTCCTTCTCAAAATATTAGCATATTGTGATAAAGTTCATTATTTTCCATAATGTCATGATGAAAATTTAACATTCATATATTTCAGATTCATTGCACACTAACTGAAATATTTCAGGTCTTTTATTGTCTTAATATGGATGATTTTGGCATACAGCTCATGAAAACCCAAAATTCCTATCTCACAAAATTAGCATATTTCATCAGACCAATAAAAGAAAAGTGTTTTTAATACAAAAAACGTCAACCTTCAAATAATCATGTACAGTTATGCACTCAATACTTGGTCGGGAATCCTTTTGCAGAAATGACTGCTTCAATGCGGCGTGGCATGGAGGCAATCAGCCTGTGGCACTGCTGAGGTCTTATGGAGGCCCAGGATGCTTCGATAGCGGCCTTTAGCTCATCCAGAGTGTTGGGTCTTGAGTCTCTCAACGTTCTCTTCACAATATCCCACAGATTCTCTATGGGGTTCAGGTCAGGAGAGTTGGCAGGCCAATTGAGCACAGTTATACCATGGTCAGTAAACCATTTACCAGTGGTTTTGGCACTGTGAGCAGGTGCCAGGTCGTGCTGAAAAATGAAATCTTCATCTCCATAAAGCTTTTCAGCAGATGGAAGCATGAAGTGCTCCAAAATCTCCTGATCGCTAGCTGCATTGACCCTGCCCTTGATAAAACACAATGGACCAACACCAGCAGCTGACACGGCACCCCAGACCATCACTGACTGTGGGTACTTGACACTGGACTTCTGGCATTTTGGCATTTCCTTCTCCCCAGTCTTCCTCCAGACTCTGGCACCTTGATTTCCGAATGACATGCAGAATTTGCTTTCATCCGAAAAAAGTACTTTGGACCACTGAGCAACAGTCCAGTGCTGCTTCTCTGTAGCCCAGGTCAGGCGCTTCTGCCGCTGTTTCTGGTTCAAAAGTGACTTGACCTGGGGAATGTGGCACCTGTAGCCCATTTCCTGCACACGCCTGTGCACGGTGGCTCTGGATGTTTCTACTCCAGACTCAGTCCATTGCTTCCGCAGGTCCCCCAAGGTCTGGAATCGGCCCTTCTCCACAATCTTCCTCAGGGTCCGGTCACCTCTTCTTGTTGTGCAGCGTTTTCTGCCACACTTTTTCCTTCCCACAGACTTCCCACTGAGGTGCCTTGATACAGCACTCTGGGAACAGCCTATTCGTTCAGAAATTTATTTCTGTGTCTTACCCTCTTGCTTGAGGGTGTCAATAGTGGCCTTCTGGACAGCAGTCAGGTCGGCAGTCTTACCCATGATTGGGGTTTTGAGTGATGAACCAGGCTGGGAGTTTTAAAGGCCTCAGGAATCTTTTGCAGGTGTTTAGAGTTAACTCGTTGATTCAGATGATTAGGTTCATAGCTCGTTTAGAGACCCTTTTAATGATATGCTAATTTTGTGAGATAGGAATTTTGGGTTTTCATGAGCTGTATGCCAAAATCATCCGTATTAAGACAATAAAAGACCTGAAATATTTCAGTTAGTGTGCAATGAATCTAAATTATATGAATGTTAAATTTTCATCATGACATTATGGAAAATAATTAACTTTATCACAATATGCTAATATTTTGAGAAGGACCTGTACATGCTAAACCGAATCACCTCAGGGAAGACAAAAAGTGCACATTTTGAAAAGTAACTCTTTAGCTGCATGCCATCAGGTTTTAAATCACTCAAGCCAATTATCACAATTGTGTTTTCTTCCAAACAGGTGCTTAAGCTGTTAAATGTATCACCTATGACCCTGTGTTCAACAACATAAAAAATGTCAAGTGTTAAAATATCCCTCATTAATTAAGAGCTTTTTTCCATAAACCTATGTAATATTATGTTGTTTTTATGACATAAACAAAAGTAACATTGATGTGTATTTGTTTTTTACTGACATTCTTAATCAGAATGAAGTTTTATTTTACATTAAAAAAGGTTTTAAAAACATCATAGATATTTATTAAGATGGACTTATGCAGGAACTAGCATAGTTAATTAAAATAGTTGCATGTTTGTAAGCAAAATAATGAAAATAATATTTTATTAAGTATCATGATGCTCCTCACAATGAATAACTGTTGATTGTAATACAGTATATTGGCATATTTATTTGTATCAACTTTGCACTCTTACTGGTTTTCTTCCACTATTGTTTACAGATGTGGACTGGGTGATTACTTACATGCTGATGATGCATAGTATGATGTTATAAAGATGCAGCAATCCATTTAAAAATATTATTTCTTCCAGCTTTGCTGCTCAAGAAGTTGTTGATGTCAGGATCTGTGCTTTGTCTGTTTGTTTGGTGCCTTTACTGTGCTTAGCCCCTAGATGGCGTGGAACCTGGAGGAGAGGTGACAGGTGTTCTTCATTCCCTTGATTACCTACTGAGGAGTATATTAGGAGGAGGCTGCCAGCAACTCACTGCCAGAGTGTTGTTCCTTAGTGGTACAGCTCAAGCCACATTACCTTGTCTTGCCTTGAACTTTTAGTAATTTGAATTTTGTTACCTTGCAGGATTACCAGAACCTGACCTTGCCTTGTCATGTGGAACTCTGCCTGGATTAACAACTTCTGGAAAGAAGCTATCCAGCTCCATGAGTAAAGACTCTAACCACTCGTTACTTCATTGGACCTCACCAGTTGGCAACCTCCTGAATTCTTCGCTCCTTGGATTACCACTCAAGAACCCTGTCCACCCTCCTCCTTCCACTGCGCCAACTTCTGAAAACCCTGGACCGTCTTATCATTCTGGCACACCATTATCCACCCTCATCTACCTCACGGGTAAACAACTATTTGGTCTCTCTGCTCCTCCACCCTCTGGTGGATCATCCCAGTAAGGCTGAATTATTATTCTTTAGTTTTTGACCCTGAGTATTCCCTGCTTACCATCCTGTTTATTTTACAGCTGGTTTCCCGGTTCAAGTTTCCCTACCCACGTCCCTACACTGTAAATAAACTCTTCACCGAAAAACTTAGTCTCCTGAATTGCTTTCTGCATGTGGGTCAAATCCGTTAAAACCAATATGACAGTTGATCTTTAAACAGCCAGACTTTTTTAATATACATGTCATGTGCTACTATAAAATCATCTATATTTTTGTTTCTTTGTATCATCATCCTTTATGTCGGTATACTTTGCTTCAGGGCAAAACTTTAGATGTATAGATAGCTAAAGGGACCTAGTAAGTAGTACTACCCCGAGAAAATTACTGAGTCTTAAGTTCTTGGAATATTTTAGCTGACTGTAAATGACTTTGCATGGTATTTAATACACATGCTTATAAGGTTAATGTAACTGAAACTATTGCTGTCTCTTCGTAGTCTCTAAGGTGTATTTGAGTTGTGACTCTTAAAAGTCTACTGCCTTTGTTTGAAGTGTAAAGTTAAAATGTCTTATTTTGGTTTTATCTGGGGGGAAAAGGACTTGAAGACATGCAGTATGTAAATGCTAGTGTGAGGCATGTTAAAAGTACATGAACAAAATGTGTCTTTTGTATGTCTCTGGGTCTGCAGATACCAATGGTTGTACATCAGAAAAGATTGAGTTAACATTTAGTTTCTCCACAGAAGTTCTTGCTGTGACTGCAGGGGAAAAAGTATTCTGACTTTTTCTGACAAAATATCAGCCTTCTATTTGTCACATGGCACATGTGCACTACTTTGATAGATGTGGAATGTATTTTGTATTTATTTTTTGTACTTTTAGTCTAGTCCCTTATGTTGCCCTTTTTTATTTATATTTCATATATGTTCTGTCAGTACAATAATATATGTGGATGTTCATGGATCATTCTATAAAATAAAGTAAATAACTGCTCTTTCCAAAATTTCCCCCTACATGTTTACTCACAGTAGCAACTAGTTGTTTTCTCAGTGCCTGAGCCAAATGAATAACAGATTGTAGCATACAGTTTTTGGGCCTTTCTTCCAAACACCAAATTTAGCAATAGCTTAAGGCCCAAACAAGTTGTGGTAGGAAAATAACTGTAGATTGACCTATATAGATTGACCAATGAGTGATGGTGTCCTCAGAATAATGTTTTGCCAGCTACATTACTGTAGTGAAACCAAACTCCTACAAGTAAAACACAGACTGACTGCATGTACAAACATGAGACTTTAAGTTGCTTCCATTCATTGCTACCATGTTTTACACAACCACTGCTTTGCTATCACTACTTTCATTCTGGCTGCGCATTGTGATCTACATCAGTGCCTAATGTAACATCTGTAATGTCATCACTCTTCATTAACTTTCCACCATGTACTTTGTGCTCACTTTCTTTCACAATTTTATAACATATTTCTATACTTCAGACAAGCAAATCAAATGAACACAACTAAAAAGCAGAGTTTGTAAAAAGGATTATAGATGCCAACTGACAATGCCAATCTAAAACTTTAATGTAACAAGCTGCCTAATTCGCCTTTTCCATTGACAATTCCAGCTCCGCACATCTCTACTCCACTTGGTCTCATTCTACACGGCGCGAAACCTGTTAAGTTTCCATTGACCCACTGATGGCTGGAGTTATGGCTTGAAGCCCCTTCTCCAGCCTTCAGTGTAGTGCGCTGTACCGCTATCAATGTTACTGTGTGACATCGTCACATTAAAGTAATCTGTGTGAAAAACATTAATAGAAAACAAAAACAGAAGTAAACAAAATACAAATAATGTTTGTATTGTATATGCAAGAATGTCCTATATATGTTTTTTCATGTATAAAATGATCCACTGAGATAATAATGTAGACCACAGCCCAGCCAGAACATACAAAATAAAATAAGGCTCTGGGGTTTTAATGTGAGGGAGGTGTGGCAGGAGAAGGGAGAGGAGAGACGCTGCTGTCTGGACTGCTAAAGTTAGTTAAGATTTTGGGGTTTATCATGAAGTTTTTGTCTTAGCCATGGTAATAACGAGGACATGGACTTTAAAGTGCGAACATTTGACCATTGTGAAGTTAGTCTTAGGTTGAATATTGTATATTTGCGCCCCCCAATCTAGTAGGGTTTGATCCTATGCTGAAAGGCGACCACAATGCTCGCACTGACCATTGTGTTTTTTATATTATTGTCTCTCTTGAGGTTTATTAATTTTCTCTGCACTACCTCAGTGAAAAACGTCTCTTTTTTCCTCGTCCCATGGCCAATCAGTGATCAGCAGTTTGCTCACGTCACATGTAGTCCCTACTCACCCCTAATCGTACCTGCTACTGTGTAGGTCCCAAAAACCATAGGAACCGGGCCAGACAAACTGGCAATTGAAATGCTTGCACAACGTGCTGAGTGGAGTGGAGCTGTCCTAATTAAACCCCATGGTAAAGGGGCATTCAATTTTCCACAATCGGTGTTAACGAAAACAACACTTCTTTGCAAACATGCATGCAGATGTCACATGTGGCTCACTTGTTTTGTGGTAACCCACCTGAACATTTTTAAAATCATATGTTAAGGATTATGATGATCTGACTTGATCAATTTAGGGTTAAGTAATCTTCTAAAGCTAAAAGTGTTGATGTTGTTTTAGGGTTTAGGGCTATCAGATCTAGATTTGGATTATTTCATAATAAAAAAGCTCATGGGAAGGGGTTGAATTAGGACAGGCAACTGGTAAAGAGCTTTTTTTTAAAAGATGAAAGAAAATGCATAATGTTGAGTTTAATCTGCTGTAGCAGTTGGTAGAGTACAGTGTCTGTTTTGCACTACTACTTGTTTTCCTTTTTTATGCCTAAAGAATAGATTGGATGTTCCTAAAGCAGAATTTGGACAGCTCTTCACATGGTTATTCACGTGTACATAATTGCATACGGAACCGTTGACTGAAACTTAATCCTCTTTCACATAAGTAATGCGTGATTGAGTACTGTAATGAACAATATTAGAACAAAAAGGGGTTTTTTGACTTTTCCCTCCATTTCTGCAAGCCATTCCCCAAGAGAACAGATTGCAATAATTTTCCTCTCATTAGCTTTTTCTCATGTCTTTCCTGTGGGAGGACATGCTAGGCAGATTTGCATTGTTTGCATTTAAATTTGTTTTTAGGGGAAGGATGAGGAAAAAAATAGGTGGTAGGTTCCAGAGGGAGTGATGTGGAGGAGGGAAAAAGTGGTCAAGCAACAATAAAAACGTGTTAAAAACGCAACTCCCACAAGACATGACCTATACATTTAACTGTTATTATATAATGAAGCCATCATGTTTAGTAATTTCTACAATTGTAGTTAAACTCGTACTTTAATAAATAAAACAAAAAGAGCAAAAGAGACATCCTCTAACTAGGTCTGTAGATTTTAATAAACATACTTGTCGCAAAGAAAAGTAAAATTAGGAAAATGGCAAATCATAAAAGGAGATTAAAGGTCCCCAGAGAATGATGCTGTTAGTAGTTTAGGAAAAGACCAAGAGTAGGCTGATGAGAACAAACAAGATGAAAAGTAATATTCCCTTTCTTAGTGTAGACAAGGCAATAAACAATCTTGTCATCAGCGCTATACATCATCCTTTGTGCAGCTCAGGTCTGTCCATGTGAGCAACTTCCTCCTTCCACAGCCAGCCCACTGCCTGGCCATACATATCAGTCACCATTAGACTACTTTCAACCTCTTTCACCTTATTTTCTGATTGTTCACTCTAACTGCTTCTTATATTCTTAACCAAAGACACCAAACATTTTAAACAACATAACTCACTGTTCATCATCTGTTAAGACCTTTTCTTCACCCCACCTCCACTAACAGACTCTTTGCCTCCACAGAGGTTAAATGTACACTTAAGGTTGAACACTCTTTTGCTCTTACAGCTTTGTTAGTTCACAGCTGTAATGGCAGATTTGTTGAATACACATTCATGATTAGGATTTACTTTTCCACCACATTCTAAAGGTGCACTATTAGATTGAGATGTGGTGATTATGAAAGCTATTAGGGTACTAGGAACTCATTGTGATGATTTGGGAAATGGTCCTTCATTCTGCTTGAAGTATGATTCAGGAATGCAATTGCATATAAAATATTCTTGGTTGGTAGTTAGGGGTCCAAAGCCTGCCAAGAATATATCCCCCACACCATTACAACACCACCACCAACAAAGACAATGAATACAAGACAGGATAGATCCATCCTTTTACATTTTTCATGCCAAATACCTAAATTGAATTGGAGCCTCAGCTTCCTGTTTTTGGCGATCAGGAGTGGCTTCAAGGTTCAATGTTTTGTATTCAGACATGGTATTTCACCCAGCTTAAGCCACTATTCCACACAGACCTTGAATAGTACGAATCGCCAAGAACTGTTTAATATTAGGATTTGTGAGGATTCTTGGAATCTTGGAAATTTCCCTAAAATTCAGTTAAGACACAGGTACAATGGATAAAGATAAAATCGTGAGATTCTGCTTAATTTGTAAGAATATGTCACGAATTCAGTATGATTTACAAGAATCTATTTGGAACACTGCACAGACGTCAGGAATCAGTTAACAATAATCCAAATGTATCTGAATCAGCTACGATTAAATTCTGGTGACCAGATGTCCGAGATTCGCAGGGACAGTCCCCGTTTTGGACGATGGCAAAAGATTTCCACAGGAATGTCCCCAGTATTAGGGTTTTATGAATGAGGAAGAAATTTTGCATGTAGACTGTTATTACAGTAGCCGGGTAGAAAGCGCAAGTGAGCATGCTGCGGCTAAAACAGCACTATGGTAGCTGGTCGTGCTGCTATAAACATAGAAGAGTAGAAGAAAAAGAGCCAAGCAAGCTGCCTTTCAAAAAGAAAAAAATATGTAAGCAGCGACATGGAGCTGTCCTGTGATATGGTATGTGTGAATTTATTTCTTTTGTTTGGACTGTGCTGATCCTTGCTGTGATAAAGGTTTGGTTCACGGTAGGAATGAGGGTGAGATTATCACCTGGTTAAATCTGCATTTCTTCTGTTGTATGAGCTTGTAGCTCCAAATGCAAATAGTTTATTTTGCTAAACATGGTATTTTTGTAATTTCATCAGCTGAGAAATCTAGTTAAATAATTAAAAACGGTTGATATTTATAATGAAATCAACAATGTTTTTTTGCACACACAACAGCCACTCATTGGATGTTTACTCTTTTTTGGAGGCGTTCTTTCTAAATCAGAAAGACGGGCTTGCATGAAATTCCCAGCAGATCAGCCGTTTCTAAAATATTCAAACCAACCCCTCTGACACCAACAACCTTGCCACATTTAAGATCTGTTGAATCCACTTTGTTTTCCATTCTGGTGCTTGTTTGAACTTCAGCAAATTGTCATTACCACTTCTGGATGCCAAGTGCCTAAAGTTACTTCAATGTGATTCGCTTGTTCACTTTTTTCGTTAATAGGTATACCTAAAAAAGTGGCTGGGGAGTATAGTTCTTAGAGCCATACCTCACACATCCTGAGACTATAAGATGATGGTTAGGCAATGTTTCTACACTGAATTGAGTTTTTCCTTTCAACTATGAGAAGTAAATTATCATGAAATTGCCTTTATCAACCTGCTGATATATAAAAATTAGTTCATAGGAAAGGCAAAACGACAAGAAAGTTTAAGTCTGTCTACAGAGTTCAGTAAATGTCTGGTGTAAGTGAATAGCATTTATTACCTCAGGCAAACATATAGTTAGGGCTTCTGCAGCAGCAAGGGCAAATATAGCCTATAATGCCTGAGTCACTGTTAGTATTTTATCCATTACTCACTATTTTCTATTCCCAAGCATTAGGTCTGACACTCACATCTGTCTGACCCTCCAGTACTTCCTGTCTAACGTCAGCCTAGTTTGAGTTAATTGGTACAAACATCCCCGAGGTTACATTTTAATTAAAAACCGTGAAGAAGATCACATGCTTTGAGTTTGACCATGTTAATTTACCTGGAAATTTGTAATTGATACTACCACCCAACAGAGGAAGGTGCATTGAAATGGGCAGTCTATCAGTTACAGGGAGTACATTTTTTTGTATTTCCCTCAAGGTGGAAAACGCCAAAGCTGAATATACTAATATTGTAAAAAGTTGGCTGGAATGGCATTTCAATTAATGTAAAAACTGCTTAAAAATTACAATGTTTTCAGTGATTTCTCCTTTATTTCTAACAGAGTTGGTTTTCTGCTTTTTAGGGTTCCAAGTCCGCAGAGCAAGGCGAAGGCCATGCAAGGCATGGCTGTTCGCCTGCTCCCAGGGGATCAGGGAACCCTATTGTAATTTTATAGTTTTTTCATGACTCTTTTCCACTAAAAGTTGTTGGGTGAAATAATCAGAAAATGCTGGAAAAATTCTATTAAAAAGTCTATTAAATAAACAAGACGGCCACTCACACACAAAAATTCAGACCCCTCAATAACCAGCGAATACTATTACGAAGGATAATGGAAAATGTGAGCCACCCACTTAGGTACAATCACAGCTTCTGATTGGGACAACCGGGTCAGTTGTCCAAAGTAGATGGGCGGGGAGGGGGCTCAGAACCGGGATTTCCAACCATCAAATTTTGGTGAAACTTTTTTTTTGTTTGTGAAGAAAAGTATAAGTCCGATATATAAGTTACATAAAACCTTTTTTTTTTCTTCCTATTTGTCCTTGGAGTAGTGGTCTGGAACCCCTCCATCCCGCTGAAACAACTCATGACTTTGAGCCACTCTCGTAAAGAATAAAATGCAGAGAGAAAACTATGCAACCTCAATCTTTCCTGGAACAAGTCTCTTGTGTCAAATAAGTTCATTATTTTTATCTCAAATAAATACATTTTTTTCACTTAAATCTTTTTTAATCATATATAAATATGTATATACAGTACTGTGCAAAAGTTTTAGGCAGTGTGAAAAAATGCTGTAAACAAAGAATGCTTTCAAAAATGGAAGTGTTAATCATTTATTTTCATCAATCAACAACTGCAGAGAATGAACAAAAGATAAATCTAAATCAAATCAATATTTGGTGTGACCACCCTTTGCCTTCAAAACAGCATCGATTCTTCCACAGTTTTTGAAGGAACTCAGCTGGTAGGTTTTTTCGAACATCTTGGCGAACTAACCACAGATCTTCTGTGGATGTAGGCTTTCTCACATCCTTCTCTTAATGTAATACCAGACACACTTGATGATGTTGAGATCAGGGCTCTGTGGGGGCCATACCATCACTTCTAGTAAGTTTTGTTCTTCTTTACGCAGAAGATAGTTCTTAATGACTTTGGCTGTGTGTTTGGTTTCGCTCACTTAGCATTCTGTAAATTGATAAAGTTCAACAATCACCATTTATATTTATTTTTTTATTTTTTGTTAACCATGTCCTGTCTGGCAGAGTGGTGCTCAGAATTGTTGTCTGAGTACCACGAAAAAGCCTAACAGATTTACTTTCACAAGTGGAGCATTATAGCTAACGCTTTAAAGCTCTGCTTGAAAGTTATAAAATAAACTTTTTTGGGATTATTTAAATTGTTACGGACACAGAGATGAAAGGAAAAAGGACAAAAATAAGAAGCATGAAAGAGAGAGAGGTGAGGCAAAAGGGAAAAGGGGAGAGAAGGAGAAAAGAATGGAGGAAAGAAAGACGGATGAAGAGAATACAAGATAACACCCTTCTTGCTTCTACACCTGCAGAAACGTTTATGTTAACAGCTTTTTTACCAAAAAGTGCACAATACTTATGAATGCAAGATGTATTTAGTGGTAAATGCGGCTCAATATAGAACATTTGTGTATCTGTTAACACCTGAATTTAAACACCTGTGGGTCTGAGTGTGAGCTCGCCTGTGTATACAAGGTTTCGCCATAAAAATATGCAATAGTGTGTGTTAGGAGCCACAGACCTTCCCCCCTGGACCTGGGACAGATATTGAGGAGATCCGAACCATAGACATCCAAAGGCCCCCAGAGAACACGAACTACAGGAGACAGTGCAGTAGTCCCCGCAACCCCCCCAGAGAAAAGCAGGGGAGAGTCCCTGGGGAACCACCCAGCAGCCACAGTGCAGAAGCCCCAGGGAGCTGCAGCGACAAGCCCACAGGCCCCGACGACAGCCGTCTACGCCTGAGCAGATCCAGCCATGGACCCAGAGACCCGAGACCCCGGTACATATCACTCCCCAAGCAGAGGCCCGACAGACCCCAGGGGTTCAGCTCTGTTGTATATTGTACTTATACATACATATGTGTACATATACATATTGTAAAAGTTACACTAAACAAATTTTGGTTAAAAAATTATTACATTTAGGGACATGGTAAACAATGTATATTATTCCTGATATTGACATATTCATTACTTATTTAATAAAGGGATGATAATAAACACTCATCTGAACATATATCTTGAGAAATGTTTAATAAACTTTTTAATAAATTTTTTTATGAGTTTTTGAAATCGGGCCATTATTGACTTATATTGTACAAATGATGCTTTAAGATTTGTTTGCTGAAAATGCATTTAATATAAGGATGAGTGGGGCGGGGCCAGGATGTGGACCTCTGGGTTGGGCTTGGAGCTCGTTTAGACCTGCTTGCAGTTCTAAGTTTATATTGAATACCTTCCTAAAAACACTGTCATTTAGTTATCCTATATTTCCAATACAGTCTGTTAGATTTACTTGGTTAAGGTAAAAAACATATAATGTATGATCAACTTACTCATTAACCATGAGATTTTACCTTCCTGCTATAATGTGCTACACCCATACAGGTGTATGACTCTGAATGAGTTGTTTTAGGCTGGTAACATAATTGTCCAGAAATGTCAGTGTAATTACAGGTGCCAACGTACAAAATACACAGACAAAAGAATTTTCCAACTAAATTTACAGGGCATCATTGTTGTAGTGTATCTTTTATAGGCCATTGTTGAAATACCACTATGTAATTGGTACAGCTGCTTTAACGGTCAAAGCAGCACCTGGCTGGAAAAGGTCACATTAAGGTGTAGCAAAAATTTTGTCAGGTACAACATTCTTTTTGGCCAAATTGCCTGTGTTTTTTCTCTCCGAAAGGCTGTGTATGAAATATTTATTTATTTATTTTTGCTGTCAGACTTACTGTTATCCCTCCTGTTAATACTTTGTAAAACCCCATTTTTGCCAAATGGACACCACAAAATTTCACAGGTTTGTAGTATACAGAGAGGATATTTGACTCTTGGCACAATGTTTTTAGACTGTCCAGGGTCCTGGTTCCTTGATCATGCCTTGCTCTTTCCTCTTTGCTTGAAAGACCCAATAATTATCCATTTTATGTTTACAGCTGGATATTTTAAAGAGTGCAAGACTCTAACAAGGCTTGTAAGGCTAAATTTAGCATTGGGCAGAGCTTTTATATCACTTAACTTTCTGCTTACTGAGTGTGATGGAAAGACATGCATGGGTCCAGTTTTGTTAACAGTCTGTGGATTTTGAAGTAGGTCATATAGGCAGTAGCCCATGGTGCCATTAGAAAGGGGTGCCCACAAGGAGCCAATAAAAAGTATAACTTCTCTGTCAGTTGCCTGCAAGTGTTCTTTGGTTAATTGCATGTGCAGTCAAAGGGAAGTTGGCACCCCCTGAATAGATTGACTATGAATGCATGCTATGTGCTTTGTGCAGGACTGCTCTGCATTTTATCCCACCACCATCATTCATTTTGATTGGTTGTGTTGGGCATCTACCCCAGCCACATGGAGAACACGAACTGAACTGCACACAAAAAACAAGACTGGTAAAAAAAAGACAGGTAAAAACTCCCAGAATCCCAGAATACAGATTACGAACCCATTTTCATGTCAGCTCCTAGGAGCTCCGGCCCCCACTTTTGGAATCCCAGTGACGTAATAGAAGTGTAAAGGCATAAGTGGAGCAGTGCTTCTTGTCCTGCAGCAACAGCTGCATTGGGGGGAGACATGCACATGAATCTCTTGATTATGCCGGCCAAGTTAAAGACTGCATCTTTGAAGAAATACCTTGGATCCAAAGTAAGGGTCGAAAACAAGACTAGTCCACAGAAACTGGCTGTCTGAGACTCCTGCAGAACATATCTGATAAAAGATTCACCAAGAAGAGATGGTGTGTCTCTTAATACATCAATGAAATGGTTTTCCCCACTGCCTGAAGAAAACAGCATTGAAACTGTAGCTCTGTGTACTGAACGGGCTTACCAGTACATAGCCCCCAAACCAACCGCTAGACTGAGAGCGACTCACTGGCCCATGGACATACTGAATCACCCATTGTTTATCAGAAAACTCACAATAAGAGGATGTGTCTGGGCAGAAATAATTAAATAGGATAAAACAATTCAAATATAATTGATTTCATTGTGTTTTGTTTTGGTGTGGTTTAAATTGTTTGGCAGGAGCAGGCCCTGAGCTGCTAGGCAGGGGCTATTAGCGCTACAGGTTCTGTTTTGGAACGTTGATGACAATGTTGTTGACAATCTGCAATGTGAGCTTATTCCGTTTTGTCTGTGTTTCATCTTCTTCTCTGCTCTCACTAACCCACATAAACATTGGGTTGCATTGTCCGTATAAATGCTGCTAACGTTAAAGCCCTGCTATTGCTAACATGGTAGTCACCATGCTGTGTTTCACACATTAGTATTTGTATTAGAGATACAGTTACACTGGGACGTAGAGGGATTGCTAAATAGTGCCGCAGCCGCTATTTTCCTTTTTGTTAGCTGAGCCGCTAATTCCATCACAAGATGGCTATTGTCCGTCTGTCATCTTCTGAGTCTATATACGTTTTTTGCCACCATTTTGATAGTTTATAACTCCATCCGATCTGTCAACTTGAACATCAAGAAACAATTGTCAAACATGTTACTGATTTCTAAGTTGACAAATAATTATTTATTTATTATAATATTATTTTCCCCTTCTGCTTTGCATTGTTGACTGGTTTTTTAAACACTACCAATTGTTATTCTTTGTGAGCATTTTAAGCTAATTTAGTCTCATTCCTAGTTCTTCATAACAAACATTGATTCTTAAACATACATATTTACACTGAACTGTGATATCCCTGCATTGTTACTACATTAGTTAGTTTTAATCAGGCAGTTTTATTCTTATTTGTTCCTATAATCATTTTTCTTTAGTATTAGTATTAGTATTATTCTTTAGTATTATTCTTTTTCCTCTTTACCTAATAGCTTAGTTGAATGTTACTAGCCTAGTTAAAGAGTTTATTGACAAAAGTATTGACTGGAAATTTAAGTATTTTATCAATAAATTCTTGTATTTTGGAGAGAGGTTGTTTTTGTTTATTTTGTATATGTATTTTATGCTTGCTGATTGAGAATGTTAGTGAGCAAATTCACTTATTTATTAATTGTTCTACAATACCACACCTCACCAGGCAGGTATTCATCAAGCAATAACTGACAGAGATTGAGAGTTGTTTGGCTATTATTTCCTGATAATCAGCTGGTGCGCCAACCTGTTCATTTTAATTAAATTTACCAACTTTTTTAGGGGGGAGGGGCGTCAGAAGGAGGCTCACTCAGGCCACCATTCATGCACAAACCGGCACTGGTGACAGTTGCAGTTGTGAACGTCTTAATTATTTCGATGACTGTAGATACTGTATGGTCAAATTTAGGCAAATCACTATTTTCTTGCCTTACTTTAACGGAATCTTCTCTTGTCTTTCCTATTTTGATCATTGGCTAAGGGAAATGGACATCTTTGTCAGGTTATATTTACAGTATATACCGGTTAAACAGAAAATCATAGATTATTAATTAAAATAATAAAAGTTAACAAGTGTGCAAATAAATATAGAACATTTTGTTTTGTAGAAATCAACTGGTTTTCATGTGTAAATGTTAAATAAAATCTAGTCAAATTTAAGGTTTGTTCAATGGTTTGTTTTAGTGTGAGAAATGAATTACTTTGCAACTGCAATAAAAGAGGAGTTTAGTTCAGGATTTTGAAGGGTGCCCACAAGTATGTAAAGCATTGTCTGTATCTCTTTAGCTTGAAAGTCAGGAAACAGTTTCAGGAATCTGAACTTCTGGCCACCTCCAACATCATGTGGGCTCTGTCACCTTTATCACTTCTATGTTACCGCAGAACTCTGGATGGCCCTTGAAGGTCGGCAAGTGTTCTTAAACCCCTGTTACGTTACTGGAAGTTCTACTGAGTCAAAGAAACACTCACTGGAGGCGAGTGTGTAGGAGCTGCTGGTCGGCTGCTGCTTTGAACCCAGCCTTGTACTGAAGCTTTGCTTTTAGCTGCCTCCTTCAGGTCTCTTTCTCTGACTCAGTCACTTTTCTTTATAACCTAATGTCACTGGTTGTTTACCAGTATAAAATGTGCAAAAGTCAATATGAAGTCTCATTTTAAGTGACATTTTATCACTACAGACAGGTGTTAAAGTGTTAGGCAAGTAGTTGTGTGTTATCCAATGCAAGATGATGAAATAAGCAACATCTTCCACTGTGGGAGCATAAATAATTCCCTATACGTTATGTAAACACGCACACACAAGGATCTGCACACTAGTGCCTAAATACTATTGCTTAAGACGAAAATAGTACAAGCCTTTTTACCCTCAGAAAATAACAACTTGATGTGGTTTTGTATCCTTTTACTACTGCTCTTGCACCACTTTGAAGGTTACAAAGCACACTGCTGTGAAAACCCTAGCACTCACTGCACGCTGATTATCTGAAAGGCAATTTACTACCTCGCAATGCAAGCTATGTTGCAGGCAAAAATTTGAACCGGCTGTAACTGCTGAGAAAGTAACCTCCATAATGAGGGAGCAACTTAAATCATGGTAAGTCTCTAAAGTAAGAGAGTCGATGTGTATGTAGTCCTCATATACTTGCAAGAAAGTAAGCAAAACAGGCATTAGGAGTAATATTATCATATTACTGTATGGGTTTGTGACAATTTACTGCATCTGCAACATGTCTACGACAAGAACCTAGACGCTAACCTTCATTATTCTTATTTTGTGTGAGCATCCCAATGTGCTGCTTGTGATTCACATTTTGTCTTTCTGATGCCACTTTGAGCTAAGTACCAGTTTATGAGCTGTGCCAGATCACAGAATGCCGTACATCTGTGTGGGCATATGAGCATGTGGGTTAATTTACTCAGACTTGTGCATATAATGCATCTACCAGATAGCTGCACATAAAATAATTTATTCAAAACTCTATGTGCAGGATGGGGAAAAGACACTTTCTTGGCATTAGACTGCATTGCTCTGGGATAATTGTTTACATTCTACAGGCAGCAATTCCACAAAAAATAGGCTTATTTCTGAGCTCAAAAGCTTGGCTCAATTATAAATAATAATCCAATCTACACCAAGATGTCAGTGAGAAACAGCTGTGTAATATAGGAGTGCACATTAAAAAAGTTAATCTGAATGAACCAAACTTTAGTGCAGTTTCAGTTGGCTTCTGCAATTTACATAATTAGCTGCACTGAGTAACAGGCAAACAAATTTCATTTTAGAACACATAAAGGGAACTTCAGGGCAAAAGCTAAATAAAAAAAGACACTGCTGGTATGTGCAGTGTTAAGCATATTTGTAAAGCGTGACAGATGGTTCTGTATCATGTAACGACTGGAAAACATGGCTCAGTTACCATATACATGAGGGCAAGTTGGACTAACATCAGAAAATAAAATCTGAAAATAAAATCCCTCAGTTTATGACTTGCTCATCAGTACCTTTATTAAATCAAGATTTATTTTCTTTTCTTGTCACAGCAATTCGACCAAATTGCTCCACCATCTGATTCAATGGCCATCCACATAGTGTCTGGCCATTGAATAATTAGAGGCTTGTCAGAGCATGTGGCTGTTGCTTTGGGATTTGTCAGAGTTTGGCCAAGATGAGATTTGCTCTGCCTGAGAAAGTCAGCATATGGACAACCTCGGTGGAGTTATAATCCACTGCGGTGGAATGATAAAAACTTGTCAGGTGAAGAGGTGAGTCAAGGATTTACAACTGGTGCTTTTATTCCGCACACAGAAACTCACAACCCCCAAGAACTGTCTTGTTAAGTGGTTTTTTTTTTTGTGTCACGGTTGTGTTCTGCCATGCTGAATGTGGATCTGACGCTAAGACCATTTTCTGCTTTTTTTTGGTCTCATTAGGTGCAATATTAGAAGCAGACAACCTAAAACGCATAAATAAATGCAGAATTAGCCTTCCCATTACAAATATCTATCCAATTTACTTCTATAAGTAAATTGCCCCTTTATACAGTAGATAATAAATGAAATAAAAGGAAATAATCAATACGCTTCGTCAGTACCTCTGACCAAGCCATTTGAAATAAGTGATCATAAAATCACCTAATTAGTAAATAAGCATCTGCCTGTATGTAACTTATTCTTAATTACAGTTGCTCTGTGAAAGCCTAGAGGTTTATTAGATAACATTACTGCACAAACAGCATCATGAAGATCATAAAGAAAATCAAGAAGTTTAAAGCAGGGTAAGGTTGGAAAACAATTTGTACAATTTATGCAGATTTTTAACCCATTTCTCTCTTCCAACATGACCCATTCATTGTGATGGCTCTTAAGATAATCTTATGAGATAGTCCTGTTGTGTGTGATGTGTTAAGAGTGATCTAGTCTGCTTGGAAGGACGTCTGGACTGCTCCGACCTCAAATCAGGGATATTCTTCTGGATTGTCTTCTCCCAATAAATGAGCATGCAGCCTGTTGAATGTGACATGTAGCCAATCAGAAAGCAAGGTGATGGAAACACAGAGGGAAATTACTCTGAACTCACATTTGATCTTGAGAGGGTTTGCGAGGTTTCCTGTCCGACACATGAATGTTCTCGAGTGAAGTCTGTTCATGTGTGGTATGTTGTGCTTGCCATGTGGCTGTACACAACACACTGTAGGACCAAACCTGTTATACCTACGACATTTTATCATAATATGTGGGGTCTCTAAGGGTTTGAAAATTAACCGACAATTTTAAAATCTTGCCGTGTGAAGCAGTCACTAGGAATTACCCAGCGAGTTGTTCAGTCCATCAAACAAAAGTGGAAAAAGCATAGTAAAAATGCAAACCTACCAAGACAATTCTGTCCTCCTAAACTGACAGAAGACCATTTTCAAAAATAATAAAAAGTAATTTATTATTTAATTATTTAAGCAGCCAATGGTAACTATGGATTCAAAATAAGGATACAAATCTGGTCTACAGGTCCTTCTCAAAATATTAGCATATTGTGATAAAGTTCATTATTTTCCATAATGTCATGTCTCCCACCACCATGATTCACTGAAGGAACACTTTATCAAGGCTAAAGTGGAGTGTTATTTTTTTTGCCACACAAAGCTTTTTGAATATAGGACTGACAGGTCAGCTTTGGTCTCATCTGATCAAAGCACCTACTTATATGTGTTTGCTGTATTATTTACATGGCTTGTGGCAAAATTTAGACAGTATTTTTATACATTTCTTTTACCAGTGACTTTCCTTTCACCACTCTTCCATAAAGGCCATATGTTTTGGATATATGACTAATTGATCCACCTAGGTTGTGGATCTCAACAGCTCCTCCAGAGTTACCATGGATCTCTTGGATGATTCCCAATAAAATATGCTGAGGTTTGTGGTTGTAACTTGACAAAAGATGTATGGATAGTTTTTCAAGGCACTGTCAGTAACAGGGAACAAAGAGAAGATAATGAAATGTAAAACTGTAGTTGGTCCATTAGATGTTTAAAAAGAAATGCTTTACTTTGAAAATTTAAGTTTAAGAACATAAAAGTCAAGTTTTTATTTGTTATTTTTGTAATCTGATGAGATTTGGGGGAGAAAATGTGGGAAGGAGGCTGTAATTGTACCTTCTGAGCATTGCTCTATTTGTCACATAAGACACCAATAATCAGTATCCAGCAAAACATTGCTGATGACCAATATTAGAACTAGGCAATTCCTTTCAAATTTAAACCTAATGTCATTTTAAAGGCTCTTCACATGTCTTGCTGAAAATTCTCTTGCACCCATGT
The DNA here is from genome assembly GCF_021462225.1 of Girardinichthys multiradiatus. Taxonomy (NCBI): domain Eukaryota; kingdom Metazoa; phylum Chordata; class Actinopteri; order Cyprinodontiformes; family Goodeidae; genus Girardinichthys; species Girardinichthys multiradiatus. The sequence continues at coordinate 23,370,364 of NC_061804.1, read as the reverse complement.
TTTTTATCAATATGTGTTCAGTGGTTTCTTTGAATAATAAATATGTTTTGAAAAATCTAACTTAATTTGAAAACATTGTTCTTAACCATCCAACCTAACAACTTTGTCAGGCTTTAAGTGATTGGGCACTCTTAACTTGATAATAGCATTCAGTGTTTATGTGAAAAGTAGAAATGCTCAAAGTTTTTTGGTTAATTTTTGATCTCTGGATTTTGTAAAACTTTTACTTGTCTATACCAATTTTAGCTGACTGAATTCTCTCAAAGAGCTAAAATTAACAGAAACCAACATATTTTTTCTAACCCACCCTGAGTGGCCATTAATTACTTGTATTATTAGCAGAGGCATGTTATGCTGTTTGTGTGAGGTGTGTGAGAGAGCAGTCGCAAAGTTTTCTGATTTGCAAACAAAGAAAATAAATTTGGATCTAAAAGCTGTTTTTAGTGTTGGATATTTTATTAGCGTGATTAGTGGTTAGCATTACCCTTCAGACCTGGTTTTATTCTACTGGGCAAAACAAAAAATTCAACAGATTTGTACTCCTCTTCAGCATAGAAATAAAGGGAAAAAAATACATTTTTGCTAACTCATGTTTTTATTTGTGTTTTTTTTCCGTTTTCCATTTTTTTCTATGTCCATTGCAATGGACGTCACCATTAAATGATGGTACAATGTCATACAAATTAAGTACAATAGGCAATATTTTTCACATAGGTTTCATGTAATAACTAATTATGACCTCAATAAAAAACATCCCATTCCCCTTAAGTAATTTTTCCAAATGCATTGTGATGCTTTTGATTTTCGGGTGGATCAGAAATGGAGAAGAAGCTGAGCACAGGGCGCTGGTGGACCGCTTTGTGGTATGGTGTAGAAACAATCATCTCATCTTGAACATAAATAAAACAAAGGAGATTATTTAGATTTCTAGAGAAACAAGAATAAGTTAAAAACTATTTCCATTAAGGTAGAAGTAGTGGAGGTGGTGGAGGAGTATAAATACCTCGGTGTTCACCTGGACAACAGACTAGAGTGGAGATGCAACTGTGAAGCCATCTACAAGAAGGGACTGGGCAGACTGTACTTCTTGAGGAAGCTTAGGTCCTTCAGTGTTTGCAGCAAGATGCTGCATATCTTCTATAAGTCTTATAAGTCTGCTGTGGAGAGTGTGATCTCTTCTGCCATCATCTGCTGGGGAAGCAGCATCAGAGCCAGGGACTTAAAAAAGCTCAACAAGCTAATAAAGAAGGCTGGCTGTGTTCTGGGTCCCCCGCTAGAACCTCTGGCAATCATTTTGCAAAGAACAATTCTTCATAAAATGAAGAACATTATGGAGAAGCCTGAGCATCTTCTTCATGAGACTGTCCTACAAAAACAGTGTGTTCAGTCATTGGCTTCTTCAGATGTGCTGTAAGACAGACAGCTACAGGAGATCCTTCCTGTCCCCAGCCATCAGCATCAACAATGACTTTTTCAAGAAACCTGTATAATATAAGCGACAACATTTAATCTACAGGTCCTTCTCAAAATATTAGCATATTGTGATAAAGTTAATTATTTTCCATAATGTCATGATGAAAATTTAACATTCATATATTTTAGATTCATTGCACACTAACTGAAATATTTCAGGTCTTTTATTGTCTTAATACGGATGATTTTGGCATACAGCTCATGAAAACCCAAAATTCCTATCTCACAAAATTAGCATATTTCATCCGACCAATAAAAGAAAAGTGTTTTTAATACAAAAAACCTCAACCTTCAAATAATCATGTACAGTTATGCACTCAATACTTGGTCGGGAATCCTTTTGCAGAAATGACTGCTTCAATGCGGCGTGGCATGGAGGCAATCAGCCTGTGGCACTGCTGAGGTCTTATGGAGGCCCAGGATGCTTCGATAGCGGCCTTTAGCTCATCCAGAGTGTTGGGTCTTGAGTCTCGCAACGTTCTCTTCACAATATCCCACAGATTCTCTATGGGGTTCAGGTCAGGAGATTTTGGCATTTCCTTCTCCCCAGTCTTCCTCCAGACTCTGGCACCTTGATTTCCGAATGACATGCAGAATTTGCTTTCATCCGAAAAAAGTACTTTGGACCACTGAGCAACAGTCCAGTGCTGCTTCTCTGTAGCCCAGGTCAGGCGCTTCTGCTGCTGTTTCTGGTTCAAAAGTGGCTTGACCTGGGGAATGCGGCACCTGTAGCCCATTTCCTGCACACGCCTGTGCACGGTGGCTGTGGATGTTTCTACTCCAGACTCAGTCCACTGCTTCCGCAGGTCCCCCAAGGTCTGGAATCGGCCCTTCTCCACAATCTTCCTCAGGGTCCGGTCACCTCTTCTCGTTGTGCAGCGTTTTCTGCCACACTTTTTCCTTCCCACAGACTTCCCACTGAGGTGCCTTGATACAGCACTCTGGGAACAGCCTATTCGTTCAGAAATTTCTTTCTGTGTCTTACCCTCTTGCTTGAGGGTGTCAATAGTGGCCTTCTGGACAGCAGTCAGGTCGGCAGTCTTACCCATGATTGGGGTTTTGAGTGATGAACCAGGCTAGGAGTTTTAAAGGCCTCAGGAATCTTTTGCAGGTGTTTAGAGTTAACTCGTTGATTCAGATGATTAGGTTCATAGCTCGTTTAGAGACCCTTTTAATGATATGCTAATTTTGTGAGATAGGAATTTTGGGTTTTCATGAGCTGTATGCCAAAATCATCCGTATTAAGACAATAAAAGACCTGAAATATTTCAGTTAGTGTGCAATGAATCTAAAATATATGAATGTTAAATTTTCATCATGACATTATGGAAAATAATTAACTTTATCACAATATGCTAATATTTTGAGAAGGACCTGTATATGAAAGACTAGAATAAACGATACAAAAGTCCTGTTTGCACATTGCCGTATGCCATGCAGGAGACACAGATATCATGTGGCAGAGGGAACTCTTGTGATGTTATGTGGTGGGGATGGACCCAGGTAAATGGGAGTCTCATGATGCAGGTGATAAAGATTTAGTAGTATAGTATATTTAGTAGTAAGTATAAACTTACAAAACAAATACAAATCTGGTGAGTAGGTACATAAACAGGCATGCATGAAACAGCTGTAAAGGTGAATAAGTGAGATGCATAGAAGCTAGGAGAGAACATGAACAAAGGAGCTGAGGGAAAATTACTAATAAATACAGAAAAAACACAGATGGACTTAATATGACACAAAATTATCTAACTGAACCAAAACCTAATATCAAAATGAGAATATAAATCAATACACAAATAACAGAAATGAAGAAAGAAGTAAACATTTCAACACAAAGAAGTAAACCGAATACGGAACACCATTAGTAACAAAATTCAACAACTCACAAATAATCAAAATACAAAACCAAGGAGATAAACAAAACACTAAAATGCATGGATCATGACAGTTATGCAAAATCAAAATTTAACAGTTTGGTCATCATGCCAAACATTGTGTGGTGAAAGCTGAACAACGTTAGATCGTAAAATGTGGTAGTCTTGAAATAAGATTTTAAAATTACAGATAACTTTTCAATATAATTTTTGACATCAAGGCTAATTAATATGTTAGTATGGCAGAGACAAATCCAATTGGTAATCTGTGTCAAGATTTAAAAAAGGATATTAACAGACACTTAGACTACTCCGTCTGAGGTTGACCTATTTTTCAAAGAAGAATTTGGGAAAATAAACTCTATATGTGCAAAGTTAGTAGAGATGAAGAATGAGTTAAATAGAAAAGCACAGCGCACTTTTACTATTTTTTGTGAAAGAAAGAAAGAAAAGAAAGAAGATTTGTATGGGTCTGTCATTAAAATTCCAAGAGCATACATTTGAGTTAGTGGTTATAAAAAGCTTTTGAAAGGCACTGTAGCTTCTTCTATAATGTGAAACATGTTTAAGGAAACAAAATCTATTCAGGATTACTGTGTGCTACACTTTGTATATAGTCACTTTTGTAAGGTGTTGTGACAATCTTATACGTCAAGTCAGCTATCCAGACAGGATCCATATGAAAATCTCCCCAAATCATTTGATGCAAATGTTTTCCTCGTGATTTGTCAAAGACAGTATAAATTTGAGAAAAGTGGCTACCGAGTCTTGCATAATAGAGCTGGAAGTAATAAAGACACTAAGTGCCTGGAAGAATAATTAGTCCAACCTAGAAGTAAAACATGCATCAAAGCAGTAGTATCTGAAATCAGAGTAGAAATAAATGACTATTCAAAATGATGGATAATTGTTTCTTTTAAAGTTTTTTCCTAGTGCAAAATAATTAAAGACACCTAAAATGCAAATCATAAAGTGGCAAAGTGTTTCCTTTAGGCTTCATTTTTATAAAGATGATGTTTATTACAACAGTGTCTGAAAGTGTGTTTTGTGGTTTATCCCAGGGGCAGGAAACATATGAAAAGAAAAGTCAATAATCATAATTTGAAAAGAGACGACTGGTAGGACCTGCTTACAAGAGCATAATCTTGAACCTAATTTGAACCTGATTAAAGAGATGGAAAGGGATAATAAACCGAACAAATAGTAGAGATCTGTTTGAAAGTTTAGAACACATTTACAAAAACCCAGCAATTGGGAGTCTTCACTGAAGCTAAAATGTCTCATTGATCGTGGAATGCATTGAAGAAACATCAGAAGTTTTAAAGAGTGAATAGTTCAACCTGATCCAACACACCAGCTACTGCACACTGATTTTCAGAGTCAGACAGTAGGTTGTAGCTACCTCTAACATATCCAAACTGCTTTTTCCTCAATGATGGAGCACAGCTTGAAGATATTATCAAAAATTTAAACGTGTCTTTCAAGCTCAGTGGGTAGGTGAGATAAGCAGCTGGTTTAACTGTGTATTCAATGATTAATGGATATTTAATGGTACATCCTATTTAATGTTAATGTGGGGACTCAAACCGAATCCCCGCATGGTCATATGACTATTCTGTAAAAGGTCTGTTAAAGGTCCACAGAGAGTTGTTTTATCAGGCTCTTTTGTCCTTGATTTAACATGAGCTAAAAAGCTCATATGCAGCTTAGCAAGTTTACTCTTTTGCACCGTTGTAGGAGGCACAAAAGGCCTGATTATACTTGCTATGCAGATTGACAAATGTTTCCATCAGTCCAACCGTCCACCCGTCCTTCCATCCATCCATCCATCCATCCATATATCCATCCATCCATCCAGGGGAAACCTAGACATCCCTTTTCCCATGTAGGATGATGGATGTACCTGACAAACCTCCAAAAGCTCCCAGAAGGCATCCAGATTAGATGCCACAACCACCTCAAGTGGCTCTATGGACTCTAAGTCAAGCTTCCCCTGGATGGTGGATCTCATCTACTTATCTCTGAGGTTGAGTGATGCCTGTTTACTGAGGAAACTTAATCAGCTGCTTGTAACTAGAAGTTCACTCTTTCGATCGTGATTTATATCTCGAGCATAGGTGAGGAACGTAGATACTTTGATACGTAGATAATTTGACCAGAAACATAGTCAAATTAGTGCTGGTAGTACTGGTAGCACTAATATTATTGCATTATTGCAGATCTGCCTTCCGTGTAATACCGTAGCATGCATAATTTGATCACAAACAAAGCCAGACTGCCACAGATGTTTTAGACAGGTGGAAGAATTTCACACCCCAGTTCTCACACACCAATTTACACTGCACATGGGCACCACTACAGCACTTACACAACTGCCACTCATGTAGTGCAGCAAGTATGCAAATGGTCTTTCTACATTAAAACATCCACCCACCTCAGGATGCTGAATGATTGAACTGGTGCCACCTGACCTATATTCTGATTAATTGTGCGAATATTTAGCTAACCACTGGAGTCCTTTGGAGAAAGTCAAATATGTTGCAAAGGTGTATTAAAAAAAATTTGAATCCATTTGGAAGCTATAGCTGATATTGTTTTTCTGTCCTTATGGAGGTTCAATAAAGTTTTATGGTTTACTAATTTTTTTGGCACAGTAAAAAGGGTTTTAGAGCCTGTGTGTGAAAAGACTTAGTTTTAAACTTTGCTTTATTTAAACTAAGCTAGACTAGCATAATCAGAACCTCAACATAAAACAGGAGCGAAGCAGCAACATATTCTACATCCAATAACTTGTCAAAGAGGGAGATGGCTCTACCAAACGACATTTAGAGCAGCTATGTTCTTCGCCAGAAATAAAGCCATGATCCAATAATCTAATTTGCCACTTCCACTACAACTGTTGTTGGGGAAAAACAGGGACTTTTATTCATCGGCGGTTTGTGCTTCACAGAGACGTGGCTGTGTGGATTAATACCGGACTGTGCGCTGCAGCTGGCAGGATTCCAGCTCTACAGAGCGGACAGAGACACGGAACTCTCCGGCAAAGCGAAAGGTGGAGGAATCTGTTTCTATCTCAACAGTGGTTGGTGCAACGACGTGACAGTGATTCAACAGCACTGTTCTCCAGACCTGGAAGCCTTCATCATAAACTGTAAGCCTTCTATTCCCCCCGTGAGTTCGCTTCGTTCATCCTGGTAGGTGTTTACATCCCTCCGCAAGCTAACGTGCGGGTCGCACAGCACGTGCTCGCCGACCAGATACTGAGTGTGGAGCGGACCAACCCGGACTCCTTAGTTATCGTCGATGGTGACTTTAACAAAGGTAATCTCACCCACGAACTCCCCAAATATAGACAGTTTATAAATTGTCCGACCAGAGAGGACAACATTCTGGATCACTGTTACACCACCATCAGAGACGCTTATCACGCCGTCCCACGTGCTGCACTGGGCCAGTCCGACCACATCATTGTCCACCTGATTCCTGCATACAGGCAGAAACTAAAGCTCTGCAAACCTGTTGTGAGGATGACAAGGAAGTGCAGCAGTGAGGCTGTGGAGAATCTCCAGGTGTGTTTAGGCTGTACAGACTGGGATGTGTTCAGGACTACTACCAACAGTCTGGACGAGTACACAGAAGCTGTGACTTCCTACATCAGCTTCTGTGAGGACAGCTGTGTACCATCATGCACCAGGGTGAGTTGCAACAACGACAAACCCTGGTTCACAGCCAAACTCAGAAGGTTAAGATTGGATAAGGAAGAGGCCTTTAGGAGTGGGGACAAAGACATATACAGAGAGGCGACGTACAAGTTTGGCAAGGCAGTGTAAGAGGCCAAACGACTGTACTCTGAGAAGCTCCAAAACCAGTTCTCAGCCAACGACTCTGCGTCTGTCTGGAAAGGGCTCAGGCAGATCACCAATGACAAGCCAAAAGCCCCCCACTCTGTCAACAACCAACGCCTCGCCAACGACCTGAACGAGTTCTACTGCCACTTTGAAAGACAAAGGGACAGTCCTGCAACCAACCCCCATGACACCCCCCAACAGCGGCAGGCACAATTCACCGCCCCCACCTCCCCAACCTTAAGAGGGGCCTTGGCACCTCCAACCCCCACCCTGAAGTTCCCCCCCACCAGCCCCCTACCCACGGCTCTTTCCATCCAGGAGAGGGACGTCAACAAACTCTTCAGGAGACAGAACCCCCGGAAAGCTGCTGGACCAGATTCTGTCTCACCAGCCAGCCTGAAGCACTGCGCTGATCAGCTGTCTCCAGTCTTCACAGACATTTTTAACACCTCACTGGAGACATGTTATGTGCCAGCCTGCTTCAAGTCCTCCACCATCGTCCCTGTTCCCAAGAAGCCAAGGACCACAGGGCTTAATGACTTCAGACCCGTCGCCCTAACCTCTGTGGTGATGAAGTCCTTTGAGCGCCTTGTGCTCTCACACCTAAAATACATCACCGACCCCTTCCTGGACCCCCTGCAATTTGTCTACAGAGCCAACAGGTCTGTAGATGATGCAGCCAACTTAGCCCTTCACTTCATCCTCCGGCACCTGGACTCCACAGGAACCTACGCCAGGATCCTGTTTGTGGATTTCAGCTCTGCCTTCAACACCATCGTCCCAGCTCTGCTCCAGGAGAAGCTCTCCCAGCTGAGTGTGCCCGACTCCACCTGCAGGTGGATCACTGACTTCCTGTCTGACAGGAAGCAGCGCGTGAGGCTGGGGAAGTACGTCTCTGACTCCCTGACTATCAGCACCGGTTCCCCCCAAGGCTGTGTTCTCTCTCCTCTGCTCTTCTCCCTGTACACCAACAGCTGCACCTCCAGTCACCAGTCTGTCAAGCTTCTGAAGTTTGCAGATGACACCACCCTGATCGGACTCATCTCTGATGGTGACGAGTCCGCGTACAGATGGGACGTGGACCATCTGTTGGACTGGTGCAGCCAGAACAACCTTGAGCTCAACGCTCTAAAGACAATGGAGATGGATATGGACTTCAGGCAGAACCCAGCCCCACCTGCCCCCATCACCCTCTGTGACTCCACAATTGACACTGTGGAATCTTTCCGCTTCCTGGGAACCATCATCTCCCAGGATCTCAAGTGGGAGCCAAACATCAGCTCCCTCATCAAGAAAGCCCAGCAGAGGATGTTCTTCCTGTGGCAGCTGAAGAAATTCAACCTGCCAAAGACTATGATGGTGCACTTCTACACAGCCATCATTGAGTCCATCCTCACCTCCTCCATCACCATCTGGTATGCCGCTGCTACAGCCAAGGATAAGGGCAGGCTCCATCGTGTCATTCGGTCTGCTGAGAAGGTGATTGGCTGCAGTCTACTGTCACAACTGTACACCTCCAGGACCCTGAAGCGGGCTGGGAAGATTCTGGCTGATCCCTCCCACTCCGGTCACAGACTCTTTGAAACTCTCCCCTCTGGCAGGAGGCTGCGGTCCATCCGGGCCAAAACCTCATGCCACAAGAACAGTTTTTTTTCCATCTGCCACCAGCCTTGTAAACAAAGCCCGGAAACCACCCTGACACTCTCCCTTTCCCCCACACCCCCCTTTTTTTTTTTTTTTTTGCTGACAGGACACCTGTAACCTGCAACTCTGTGCGTTACATTAATGCTCAGCTTGGACTCCTGCTTTACTTGCACTGCCAAACTTGCACACTGATCACACCTGCAGTGCTGTACCGCTCTGGCATCCTATACTGCTCTACATTTACTCTCACTCACTTAAAACTGTGCACATATATGTATATTATATTGTAGATAGGTTTATGCTGTTTAATTTGTATTGTATTGCACCGACTACGCCAAAACAAATTCCTTGTATGTCCAAAAACGTACTTGGCAATAAAGCTTTTCTGATTCTTTTGGAAGGAATTTATGTGCGGACAATTGTTATTTTATTTTTTATATTTCATTCAAAGCATTATTGTACTATTCTGTTAACACTAAGAATGTGAATAACAAAAATTGTTTTTTAAAATATATTTCAGAAAAAAACAGATAAGACACAGGTTAAAAAGCTTCATCTGGAAAGTTTTATCTTTTTCAATAATATAAAACAAGGACCCAGTTTTTCCATTATTCCCACTGGCAGATGAATGTAAAAGTATGTATGTATCTATGTAAAAGCATGTATCATACTATGTATCTGTGTAATAGTAGCTTAAATACAGAGGAATACAGGTGTTTCCACTGAAAAACACAAAAGTAAAAAAGCTTTGTCAGAAGCTACAGAATAAGAAACAAAATGGTGCAGTGGCTGGATTGTTTATATTTTTAAAAATTTTATTTTCAATACAAAGCATAAGAAAAATGTATCATTCAGGGCTGCACATTTATTTCTTTTATTTATTGTTTTTTTTTTCTGCTGTTGCAGCAGTGTACCCTTCAGCAGCTGGAACCGGAGGTAACTGTCTATGTAGCCTGTGCCCCGAACTGGCCCTAACAAGTCATGTACCCAATCCTGACACAAATGAGCACTGAATTCCACACCTTTGATCCCATTGCACACAACTATTCAAGCCTGGAGTGTATCAAAAGCGAGACAGATAATTTGAAAACTTGACAGGACTTAATGTTTTTCAAAGTCAGCCTTGTTTCCTCACATATACACCTGTATAACATGTATTTTTCATCACACCAATGTACATGGCATGATAGTAAACACAGTGGCAACAGTTTGAGTGAGAGATAAAACCAAATATGATTTAGACTTAGTCTTCAAGTGGACTTGGGTTGTATTTTATACTGAAGGTGTATAAATAAACTTTAAGAAAGACTCTCCTTATGCTGGAAGCAGATAAGTATGCTTGACTCAGTGGGGATGTTGCTAATAGCCTAAATTAGGGCACAATAGCTTAAGTGTTCTAGGACCCCATCCCAAACAACAAAGAAGCTCAAACTGAGGCAGACACTTGATTTCCTTGCCTCATATGTGAGCTCCTTATCATCTCTGCCAACTGAGGACACATGCTTCTGGTTGGCTCGTGGTTTACTTACCAGTAGCATACGGTTTTAGTTTATCTTAAAGCCATATCTAAAGCCCCTCGCTGCTGCTACTGGTGTAAGCACTACCCCTTTGTCTTGATGTCAACAAAGCTTACTTCCAGGGAAAATGAGAAAACATTAATGACACATGTAACGCTTCTCTGTGAAGTTTTGTCATGGAAATCTTTCCACTTTTCCAAAAAACCTTAACATTAATTCACCACTCTGTGCTTAAAATACATGTTTTTTTTAAATATCTTGAAACAAAAGTAAATAAAGACATTTTATTACAGGTTCACACTAGGCTGATGAGTTGTGCAACACAAAACCCATCCACATTTCTGAAGGAAATTTGCCATTTTAAACCCCAATCTTCATTTGTTCCAGACTGTTTCATTTCGGTTAAAACAAAGGAAGGCCTACCAACTTTTGCTGGTTATGAATCAAACAAACTGAAACATAATCCTGTCCATCTTTTACATTTGGGTATTATATTGACTGGATCAGCAAAATAAAATAAAAATAAAACTAATTATAATTGATTTTTGATCTCTTTATACTTGGCATCTTACATCTTAGATATCAAAAGCAGAAATCTAACAAACCATTCCTCAAAACACTAATCGACCCCCTTGGCCTAACCTTCAGGTTACTACCATTTCACCATAAAGGCTTGACTTAAAATGTGGACCTGTTTTCATAGTCTTTCTAAAAGTACGAAAATATGTTTCAACAACAAATTCAGAAACGTGTAAAGATGTAAGCAAGTTGATGAAATGTTTGTTGAAAAATGCAAATATAGAAAAGCATAACAATCTGACAAACAGCTGGATGAGATCCCAACCAAAACAGTCCATGAGCTGGATGGTTAAAACAAAGATAGCAGGAAGGCTACAGCAATATGTTCATGGGTTTAAAAGCTTGTTGTATAGTACTGGGACCAAAGGCTTGAACATGAGATCTTAGATCTGTGTGGCATTTTTTAATTTCTGAAAATTTACCAGATTTTACATTAGTTGCAGATACTGAGCTAAGAATGAGCTAATATTTAATTCGACCCATTTGATAACTTTAGTTAAAGTAAAAAAGCTAAATGTTTTGCATTGTATAATTACTTTGACTTCTGTTACAACCGCTGTGAAAACACAATCATATATCAATTTAATATTATATTATATTATATTATATTATATTATATTATCAGTCAGTCATTTTCTACCGCTTATTCCATAGTGGGTCGCAGGGAAGCTGGTGCCTATCTCCAGCAGTCTATGGGCGAGAGGCGGGGTTCACCCTGGACAGGTCGCCAGTCCATCAGGGATATTATATTATATTATATTATATTATATTATATTATATTATCTAAAATCAGCATTGGCTATTTTATGAACTCCAAAAATGACTAACTGTAACAATATATACTATAAACAATAAATTATCTTGAAGGAGATTTAAATAGTTCAAATATCAATTAATCCAACAAAATTCTAAGTCCATTTAAAAAGTTGTTTTAAAAGATGTAGATAAAAAAAATATTGGTACAAGGAAGCAAAATTTAGCTTCAATGTTGAAGCTAAAGCTGGCCTGTTCAAAGTTTCAATGTTGACATGGTTATCCTGCACAAAATCATCTATTTTCTACTGTTCTCCCTGTTAAAGCAAAATTGGCTGATCCTAATCAAAGATCCAGGTCATCTGCTTTCGTAACTTCCCTGCAGAAAGTTGTTTACGTTACGGATAAACCTACAGATGTTTGTAGAATGTTCAAACATATGTATAAAAACAAAATTCCTGTGAAAAATTATTAACAGAAAAGTAATGTCCATTAGTGTCCTCACCACCAAAGAAAATCCAACCAACTTTTTTTCTCATTTGACTGACACACAGCTGACTGATAGCTTGCATTATTGACTGAGAGTATAAGTCTCCATTAATTGGGAAATACCCACACATAGTCAACCAATACATTTAAACCACAGGAAAGGCTTGAAGACTACAAACAAACAAACAAACCATTTTATGTCTAAATGGACACGTTAATCTCTTGCTGATTATTTTTGATATGACAGGGGTAATTTTTCAACATAAACACACCAATACATCAAGCAAAACCAAACCTGACTTTGAACAATTTTTTGTAGGATAAAGACCTGAAATGGCCATAAGATGTCAATAGTAATCTAGTATCTCTATGTTACAAGTTGGGATTCAGTACTTTTTATTTCTATCTATCTATCTATCTATCTATCTATCTATCTATCTATCTATCTATCTATCTATCTATCTATCTATCTATCTATCTATCTATCTATCTATCTATCTATCTATCTATCTATCTATCTATCTATCTATCTATCTATCTATCTATCTATCTATCTATCTATCTATCTATCTATCTATCTATCTATCTATCTATCTATCTATCTATCTATCTATCTATCTATCTATCTATCTATCTATCTATCTATCTATCTATCTATCTATCTATCTATCTATCTATCTCCTACGCTCTGTGAGACCATGCAGTTGCTGTGTAACCATAAGCAACTGCTTTGTTCAGTTATGCCTTGGTCTAAGTGTGACTGAGGGCCAGTGTTGGGCATGTTACTTTAAAAAAGTAATTAGTTATAGTTACTAGTTACTTCTCCTAAAAGTAACTGAGTTAGTAACTGAGTTACTCCACTATAAAAGTAACTAGTTCACAGGGAAAGTTCACTCACTGGCCACGTTATTAGGTACACCTGTCCATGTCAATGCAAATTTCTTATCAGTCAATCACATGGCAGCAACTCAATGCATTTAGGCATGTAGACATGGTCAAGACGATCTGCTGCAGTTCAAACAGAGCATCAGAATAGGGAAGAAAGGTGATTTGAGTAACTTTGAACGTGGCATGGTTGTTGGTGCCAGACGGGCTGGTCTGAGTATTTTAGAAACTGCTGATCAACTGGGATTTTCATGCACTACCATCTCTAGGGTTTACAGAGAATGGTCCGAAAAGGAGAAAATATCCAGTGAGCGGCGGTTCTGTGGGCGCAAATGCCTTGTTGATGCCAGAGGTCAGAGGAGAATGGCCAGACTGGTTCGAGCTGATAGAAAGGCAACAGTAACTCAAATAACCACTTGTTACAACCAAGGCATGCAGAAGAGCATCTCTGAACGCACAACACGTCGAACCTTGAGGCGGATGGGCTACAGCAGCAGAAAACCACACCGGGTGCCACTCCTGTCAGCTAAGAACAGGAAACTGAGGCTACAATTTGCGCAGGCTGACCAAAATTGGACAATAGAAGATTGGAAAAATGTTGCCTGGTCTGATGAGTCTCGATTTCTGCTGCGACATTCGGATGGTAGGGTCAGAATTTGGTGTCAACAACATGAAAGCATCCTTGAAACTCGGTTCAGGCTGGTGGTGGTGGTGTAATGGTGTGGGGGATATTTTCTCTGCTCTATACTTACTCTCACTCACTTAAAACTGTGCACATATATTTATATTATATTGTAGATATGTTTATACTGTTTAATTTGTATTGTATTGCACCGACTATGCCAAAACAAATTCCTTGTATGTCCAAAAACGTACTTGGCAATAAAGCTTTTCTGATTCTGATTCTGATCGCTGCTTTCTCTATCACATATATTGTGTGGTTTTTTTTTGTTTTGTTGTTGTTTTGTATAGATCTACACAAAGATAGATTAAGCACACCTTCCTGCAATAAATTCCCCATTAAGAGGAAAATTACTCCTTCAACATTTTTTATCCTCATTGAAGTGTACTTAATTTGTAATTTCTCTTGCACTTGCTGCTACTTCTATTGCAGGCAGGGCTTTCCAATGTTTTAACTGAGCCTCACAGGAAAGGGTTCACCAGGCAGAGTCTATATATGCAGACGAAGCTTTAGCACTCACTAGGTAGATTTTAAAGAGCAGGACTACAACAAAATGTGACAGAAGAAACAATTCTAGAGATTCTCAAATTGGGATGGCAAAGCATATAGACCACTGATTGGCTGAAGCGCTTTATGACATTGTCAGGTTTAAACAACCTAACAATATTTATAACAACACAAAAAGAAGAGAGAGAGACAAAATGTTAGTTATTTTACTCGTACGAGGAGAACGATCAGAAACATGTTCAGTTACAAGTCCCCAATCATTCTGAACAGCATCTGTCCGCCTCCTCTTTTTATTGTCTTTCGGGGGTCCCTAGTTTACATAAAACATTGTTCTCTAAAGGATGGGGGAAAACAACAGCTGCATCGTAAACAGGTCATAAACAGCTTTATACATTAACAACACATTTCCCACAGTCTCCTACAACTGGTAGGGTCAGTTGTGACTTTTGTTGAGTGTAATCAGCCTTCATCTTTATGACCTCCTCAACTGGACTGCTTCCTTCTCTGCTAGTTCAGCTCCATTTATGATCTTTGCCTGCAGACAAACTCACACATCCTTTCTCACACATACATCATGAAAGGTTATATAATCAAATAGTTAAGTTAAAGAATAGGAGAAAACATAAGATAAATCTATATTCAATTATTCCAACAGACATACTGAGAATTAGCAGTTCAGAGGGATTTTGCAAATGTAAAGTTCTTTTTAAGGATTCTTTTAAGGATGTTTTTAGGTTCAGATATTTTCTTGGCACACATTGGGGCCTTTAGTACCAATTGAGCATCGTGTCAACGCCACAGCCTACCTGAGTATTGTTGCTGACCGTGTTCATCCCTTTATGACCACAGTGTACCCATCTTCTGATGGTTACTTCCAGCAGGATAACGCGCCATGTCATAAAGCACGAATCATCTCAGACTGGTTTCTGGAACATGACAATGAGTTCACTGTACTCAAACGGCCTCCACAGTCACCAGATCTTAATCCAGTAGAGCACCTTTGGAATGTGGTGAAATGGGAGATTCGCATCATGGATGTGCAGCCGACAAATCTGCAGCATCTGTGTGATGCTATCATGTCAATATGGACCAAACTCTCTGAGGAATGTTTACAGTACCTTGTTGCATCTATGCCACAAAGGTAGTCCCAGCGGTGGTTCTCCTGGGGTTCCTGTGCTTTGGAGGGCCTTTGGATGTCTGTGGCTCGGATCTCCTCAGTGTCCGTCCGGGGACCATGGGGCAGGTCTGTGGGTCCTCGCTATTGCGTATTTTTGTGAAGAAACCTTGTATACAAAAGCGCGTCCACACTCATACTCACAGGTGTTAAGCTTCAGGTGTTGACAGATACACAGATGTTCTATATTGGGCTGCACCTCTCACTAAGTACATTTTACATTCATAAGTACCGTGCACTATTTTGTTAAAAAAATAAATAAAAAAACAGCTGCAGGTGTATAAGCAAGCAGAGTGTAATCTTGTATTCTCTTCATCCTTCTTTCTCTCCTCTACTCTTTCCTCCTTTTCTCCCCTTTTTCCCTTTTCCCCCATCTCTCTCTTTTTTGAGCTTCTTTTTTCCTTTTCATTTCAGTCTCCGTGTCCGTAACAATTGAAATATTCCCAAAGAAGTTTATAATAAAGTTTCTTATATAAACATCAAGCAGAGCTTTAAAGCATTAGCTGTGATGCTCTGCTTGTGAAAGTAAATCTGTTGGACAATTTCTTGGCACTCAGACAACAATTCTGAGCGCTGCTCTGCCAGAAACGACACGGTAAAAAAAAAAAACGGCGTGCCTAATAAAGTGGCCGGTGAGTGTAACTACTGCGTTACTTTTTTGAAGTTTAAATATGTCTACGAATTTAAAGTTTTTTTCTAAGGTTTCACAAGCCAGTTGCATAAAGTGGAATTACGTAGACAAGTACTCACACCAAACTTTTAATATTTACTTCACATGTACGTTCTTGCCTCAAAGAGAATAAAGTACTGCCTGTACTTTCACTATGAAAACACAGTCTTTCCCTCCAGACCACCAATGTTGCAGCTTACATCTGCTAGTTTACATGACCAGGGCTGCTGTGTGTGTAACTGAAATGCCTCAGATTGGCTTACCATGAAAGCTTAATCTACCTTAGTCAACCATCATCACTTATACTATTGTCTTGCCATTCACTCCTCCCTTCACCAAACTAAAAAGGCTTAGCTCCTGTGGCTGTGAGCCATGACAGATGATAAGAACATTTGTTTATAACCCGCCCCCTTTAAGTGTCGGCAATGGTAACAGCATTGTAACAATGGAAAATGTAATTAGTTTGATTACTTGTTACTGAAAAAAGTGATGCCGTTTTCCCATCACAACTGAGATTATTACAAATATGTTACCAGTTTGAGTAATGCTTTAAAACAAGCTTTAAAAGATGACAGGTTTACAAGAGGTTTACAAGTTTCCCTCTGAGTCATTGTGTAGCATTTGAGATGAATGCATTAACAAAAATAAATAAATAAATACATTTCCCAAACCAGAATTGGATAGCAAACTGCTGCAGTTTTCTGTTTTGTGCTCAAACAAAAAAAGGAAAAGAGTGCAAACTTTCTCTCCTGTCTAGGCTGCATAGTAGTGTAATGATTACATTTTTATTGTGTTTCCTTTTCTTATTATGTAGTTTGTATGGTCTCCCCATGCATGTTTGGATGTCAGATTTGGAAATGTTGGGGTTCTTTTAGAAATAGGCAATGGTCTTCATTCTCTTGTGAATACACTGTTCCCGTTCAGATCCCACATCCACTGGGATGGACATAACTTATTTCTGAGTCTAAAATTTGGGATTTTGTTGTTTGAATTATGCTTGTTAATGATTGGTTTCTTATTATCCACTGATATTGAAGTATTAATTGTTAACTTGATTTAAGTGAGCTTCAGGCACCAGGCAGGATAAATTGTGATTTCACAACTAATTTATTTTATCTAATATTTTCCAGTTTAAAATCTCAGACTTTAATGAATTGCTTGTAAAAGGAGAGTTGTCAGATCTTGTGTGCTTGTGTTCAGGAAATGAGGCAGATGAGACCATGAATGAGATAGATGGTAAGTTGAGAAGTAAAGACAAGTTGAGGAGTTAAGGCCTCTGCCTGAAGCGCAGCATGACTGGCTGATCACATGCCAAATTATAAGAATGAGGTAAAGGCTACCAGATGCAAGAAACCATACTGCACAGGAAAAACGAACATCTTTTGTGACAAATTAAACATCCACCTGAGCCTTTGAGCCACACCGAAACTGGCTGCTAATCGAAAATGACAAAAATTAAAAACCCAGCAAACTGATAATTTACCATGTGTTTAGTGACTATATAATGAGCTGTTACATGTTTAGTTTACTATAATTTAATTCAATACAAAATTCAAAAATACTTTATCAATCCCAAAGGTAGATTAAATGTTGTCGCTTATATGATACAGGTTTCCTGAAAGAGTCATTGTTGATGCTGATGGCTGGGGACAGGAAGGATCTCCTGTAGCTGTCTGTCTTACAGCACATCTGAAGAAGCCAATGACTGAACACACTGTTTTTGTAGGACAGTCTCATGAAGCAGATGCTCAGGCTTCTCCATAATGTTCTTCATTTTATGAAGAATTGTTCTTTGCAAAATGATTGCCAGAGGTTCTAGCGGGGGACCCAGAACACAGCCAGCCTTCTTTATTAGCTTGTTGAGCTTTTTTAAGTCCCTGGCTCTGATGCTGCTTCCCCAGCAGATGATGGCAGAAGAGATCACACTCTCCACAGCAGACTTATAGAAGATATGCAGCATCTTGCTGCAAACACTGAAGGACCTAAGCTTCCTCAAGAAGTACAGTCTGCCCAGTCCCTTCTTGTAGATGGCTTCACAGTTGCATCTCCACTCTAGTCTGTTGTCCAGGTGAACACCGAGGTATTTATACTCCTCCACCACCTCCACTACTTCTACCTTAATGGAAATAGTTTTTAACTTATTCTTGTTTCTCTAGAAATCTAAATAATCTCCTTTGTTTTATTTATGTTCAAGATGAGATGATTGTTTCTACACCATACCACAAAGCGGTCCACCAGCGCCCTGTGCTCAGCTTCTTCTCCATTTCTGATGCACCCGAAAATCAAAAGCATCACAATGCATTTGGAAAAATTACTTAAGGGGAATGGGATGTTTTTTGTTGAGGTCATAATTAGTTATTACATGAAACCTATGTGAAAAATATTGCCTATTGTACTTAATTTGTATGACATTGTACCATCATTTAATGGTGACGTCCATTGCAATGGACATAGAAAGAAATGGAAAACGGAAAAAAAACTAAAACAAAAATAAAAACATGAGTTAGCAAAAATGTATTTTTTCCCTTTATTTCTATGCTGAAGAGGAGTACAAATCTGTTGATTTTTTTTTTTTTGCCCAGTAGAATAAAACCAGGTCTGAAGGGTAATGCTAACCACTAATCATGCTAGTAAAATATCCAACACTAAAAACAGCTTTTAGATTCAAATTTATTTTCTTTGTTTGCAAATCAGAAAACTTTGCGACTGCTCTCTCACACACCTCACACAAACAGCATAACATGCCTCTGCTAATAATACAAGTAATTAATGGCCACTCAGGGTGGGTTAGAAAAAATATGTTGGTTTCTGTTAATTTTAGCTCTTTGAGAGAATTCAGTCAGCTAAAATTGGTATAGACAAGTAAAAGTTTTACAAAATCCAGAGATCAAAAATTAACCAAAAAACTTTGAGCATTTCTACTTTTCACATAAACACTGCATGCTATTATCAAGTTAAGAGTGCCCAATCACTTAAAGCCTGACATAGTTGTTAGGTTGGATGGTTAAGAACAATGTTTTCAAATTAAGTTAGATTTTTCAAAACATATTTATTATTCAAAGAAACTGAACACATATTGATAAAAAACATGGGTGCAAGAGAATTTTCAGCAAGACATGTGAAGAGCCTTTAAAATGACATTAGGTTTAAATTTGAAAGGAATTGCCTAGTTCTAATATTGGTCATCAGCAATGTTTTGCTGGATACTGATTATTGGTGTCTTATGTGACAAATAGAGCAATGTTCAGAAGGTACAATTACAGCCTCCTTCCCACATTTTCTCCCCCAAATCTCATCAGATTACAAAAATAACAAATAAAAACTTGACTTTTATGTTCTTAAACTTAAATTTTCAAAGTAAAGCATTTCTTTTTAAACATCTAATGGACCAACTGCAGTTTTACATTTCATTATCTTCTCTTTGTTCCCTATTACTGACAGTGCCTTGAAAAACTATCCATACATCTTTTGTCAAGTTACAACCACAAACCTCAGCATATTTTATTGGGAATCATCCAAGAGATCCATGGTAACTCTGGAGGAGCTGTTGAGATCCACAACCTAGGTGGATCAATTAGTCATATATCCAAAACATATGGCCTTTATGGAAGAGTGGTGAAAGGAAAGTCACTGGTAAAAGAAATGTATAAAAATCCTGTCTAAATTTTGCCACAAGCCATGTAAATAATACAGCAAACACATATAAGTAGGTGCTTTGATCAGATGAGACCAAAGCTGACCTGTCAGTCCTATATTCAAAAAGCTTTGTGTTGCAAAAAAAATAACACTCCACCTTAGCCTTGATAAAGTGTTCCTTCAGTGAATCATGGTGGTGGGAGAAATCATGCTGGAAGAAAACGTTCCCTCAGTCATTACAGGGAAATTCTGGAAGACAACCTGTTAGAGGTTGCCAAGGACTTGAGACTGTGGCAAGCAAGACAGCAACCTTAAGCATAAACCCAGAGCTTGGTATTTTAGAATGGCCCAGTCAAAGTCCAAACCTAAATTTAACTGAGAAACTTTCACCCTTCAGATGTGCAAAGCTATTAGAGACATAATCCATTGTTGTGAAATAATGACTGTTAGCAACTCTTAATAATTATTAACAAAATCATTAACATGGTTTGAATATTTAATTTTAGCCAAACAACTTTTGGTCTGTCAGGGATTGTCCTGTGAATGTCAGCCCTATGTGGCAGTAATATAAAACAATCTGTAGAAAGTGAATTTGAGCACTAGCCTTCCCAAACAGCAAGGCCTGCACATATATCATTAGCTTCATAGTATAACAGTTATGCTATGAGGCTAATGATATATAGAATGAACACAAACAACTTTACAAAATATAATAATTAATTAGCAAAAATAATTTAACTTCAGGCTAACATACCTCAGTTAATAAACTCTTTAACTTGGCTATTAACATTTGTTGACCTCATAAGGTGATGAAATTATTTAGATGCATGCTTTGGTAATTGAATTTTCTCATCATTGATCAATAAAAAAAGACAAAAAACAGGTCATTAATTGATTTGATTTTTCAAAATATAAAATTAAAGCACAAGCAGTTTTTTCTTTTAGTTGTCAAAAATGGAAGTCTTTTCTTTCAATGTTTAGAAAAAAAATAAGATATCAATGTCGAATCATTTTTTCTTTTCATATTCCTAGACAGGCTACAAATTCTGCAACCTTGTAAATTGTGACTGTAGGAGGGGCTGTTTCTTCTGTACCCCTTAAAGTGTTGACCACCATAAATGCTGAACTATGCCATTTATGGGCATTGGGTTTGTGCATATTATGGTAATTGCACATTCTCTTCAAAAACCTGTAATGAAAGGCAAAATATATATTTTTTTGTTGAAAATACAAAATTTTGAATTTGAATTAAAGTTCTTTCCAAAACAAATGAGTAGAATTTTAAACATGCTTTAATTATTTTGTTTATGTTAAAAAACAGAAAAACACAAATGCACTGGCAAAAATAATTACCATTGTTTATTCGGGGGTATTGTTGTAATATTCACTGAAGTAGTATAAACAACATAAGAGACTGCAGTGAACATAAACAACATAGACAACGATTGTATGTTTACCAAATACATCAATACAAAATCAAAAAACAATCAATTAAAGCAATAGTACATAAAGTAAAATGCATAAAACTATATATATGTATGTGTTTCACCCCATGATGTCACCACCCAAAGAGGTTAGTGTTTCAACCATCAGGCTCATAACGTTATCGTAAATGTGACTTTTTTTTTTATCCTTATCATTGTCGAAACCCATGAGATTTAATATTTGTTTTTGTTCACCTAATTTTTGTTCATTACAATATGTGGCACAAAACAGCGCTAGTCACAGCAAAACTACGAAGTTCGCAGAATTAAAGGCATGTCTTATGTAAAGATTTAAGCCAATTTTGAAATTGTATTTCACCATAAAAGAAAGAAATGGTACTTAAATTTCATGTTTTGTACTTTGAGATGAAAATCAAGTAACCAGTCAATATTTTTCATTAGTTTTTATTTTTTATAGCTTTTTTGTTTCTCTTTACCAGGGATTTTATGGTTTTTTTAGTTTTTTTTAATGAGATAAACCAAATGTAACTTTCTGTTAATCTGTTTTTGACTGCAAATGAAAAAATATCTGTATTTAATTGAAATGTTTTGAAACAAAATTCAGCTCCACCTAACCACCATGTTTTTGGTTTTTCTTTACGGCTTTCTGATGAGACAATCAAATTACCAATACATCCAATTACTGTGCACTGTTTGGTTCATTAATCTGATGTCAATAGTCCTGATATTCTTGTGGATGTTACCTGACAGGCTACCACTAATGAAAACATTTTCAGTAATCAATCACATCCTTCTCTTAACAGTGACACATCCTAATGGCAGTTTTCAACCTTCCAGCAGTGCCCCATCTTAGACACTGCAAACTGCTCATTCTTTTTGAGAACATAGGACAACAACAACAAAAACACTACAATGCTTTTATTGAACCTTTTGTATTTTAAACACAAAACTATGCAATATATTTTCTTGCTTTTCCATACTGGTTCCTAAAAAAAATCCAATGACCAAAAGCTAGATCCCCCAATGTACACACGTGGACAAAATTGTTGGTACCCTTCGGTTAATGGTCACAGAAATAACTTGAATCTGACAAATGTAATAATGAATAAACATTCTTTGAAAATGATCAAGTTAAAGTCAGACATTGCTTTTCAAAAATGCTTCAACAGAATTATAAAAAAAAAATAAACTCATGAAACATGCCTGGACAAAAATGATGGTACCCTGAAAATAATGTGACCAAAGGGACATGTTAAATCAAGGTGTGTCCATTAATTAGCATCACAGGTGTCTACATTCTTGTAATCAGTCAGTGGGCCTATATATAGGGTTACAGGTAGTCACTGTGCTGTTTGGTGACATGGTTTGTACCACACTCAACATGGACCAGAGGAAGTGAAGGAAAGAGTTGTCTCAGGAGATTAGAAATAAAATTATAGACAAGCATGTTAAAGGTAAAGGTTATAAGACCATCTCCAAGCAGCTTCATGTTCTTGTGACTACAGTTGCACATATTATTCAGAAATTTAAGATCCATGGGACTGTAGCCAACCTCCCTGGGCGTGGACGCAGGAGGAAAATTGATGACAAAACAAAGAGACGGATAATAAGAACGGTAACAAAAGAGCCCAGAAGAACTTCTAAAGAGATTAAAGGTGAACTTCAAGCTCAAGGAACATCAGTGTCAGATCGCACCATCCGACGTTGTTTGAGGCAATGTGAACTTAATGGGAAACGATCAAGGAATCATTGTTGTTGAAAACAAATCATAAAAAAGCCAGACTGGAATTTGCCAAACTACATGTTGACAAGCCATAAAGATCCTGGGAGAATGTCCTATGGACAGATGAGACAAAAATGTATCTTTTTATGCAAGGCACATCAGCTCTATGTTCGCAGACGGAAAAATTAAGCATATGAAGAAAAGAACACTGTGCCTGCTGTGAAACATGGAGGAGGCTCCGTTATGTTCTGGGGCTGCTTTGCTGCATCTGGCACAGGGTGTCTTCAATCTGTGTGGGGTATAATGACATCTTAAGACTATCAAGCCATTCTAGAGAGAAATGTGCTGCCCAGTGTCAGAAAGCTTGGTCTCAGTCGCAGGTCGGTCTTGCAACAGGATAATGACCCAAAACACACGGCTAAAAACACCCAGGAATTGCTAAGAGGAAAACATTGGGCTATTCTGAAGTGGCCTTCTATGAGCACTGACCTAAATCCTATTGAGCATCTTTGGAAGGAGCTGAAACATGCCATCTGGAAAAGGCCCCCTTCAAACCTGAGACAACTGGAGCAGTTTGCTCATGAGGAGTGGGCCAGAATACCTGCTGAAAGGTGCAGAAGTCTCACTGACAGTTATAGGAAACGTTTGATTGCGGTGATTGCCTCAAAAGGTTGTGCAACAAAATATTAAGTTAAGGGGACCATCATTTTTGTCTAGGCCTGTTTCATGAGTTTATTTTTTTAAATAATTCTGTTGAAGCATGTTTGAAAAGCAATATCTGACTTTCATTTGTTCATCTTCATAGAATATTTATTCATTATTACATTTGTCAGATTCAAGTTATTTCTGTGACCATTGCGGGTTATTCTTTTATTAACC
This sequence comes from Girardinichthys multiradiatus, assembly GCF_021462225.1. NCBI lineage: Eukaryota > Metazoa > Chordata > Actinopteri > Cyprinodontiformes > Goodeidae > Girardinichthys > Girardinichthys multiradiatus. The sequence continues at coordinate 23,346,580 of NC_061804.1, read as the reverse complement.
GAGGGGTATCAACAATTTTGTCCACATGTTTATCATCCTTCTGATGCCTCTTTTCTTCAGTTTGACCTTAAGAGTGAATCCACATAAATAAACACAGAGCAAAAACAATACTGAGGACTGTCGATACATTTCATTGTAACATTTCTACGTACAAATTTGTTTTTCTATCTTCTGTAATTATACTTCCTGTCATTGAAACATGTAGTGGGACTACATATAGAAATGGGTGTGCCTGGTGGGAGCAGTGTCCTTGTTGTCATAATTGATGTGTTTTCAAACAGAACAGCAGTCTGCTGAGCTAGGAGCCGGATATTTCCTGGAAAGATAAGATTTCCTTACCTGGGGTTAAAGGTTCATTTCAATTAAACCACATATGCTATGACTCACAAATTATCACTTTGCAAAAGGTCAGTTTGTAATTCCACGTGAAAGCAAGAGAAAAAGCTGGATGTGCCTATAAACATGTCCCAATGGCAATTAGATGTATGTGCACTATTGTTAGGATTTACAGCTTTGTTGCTCAGTTTCATGTTCAGCATCCTTGTTTTTATCTAGTTTGTCTGTGGTATAAAGCTGGATGAATGGCTTATATGTAAGTTTACATTCAGTTCTGGGTTTTTTTAGTACCTCACGTCCTACCTGGATCTATCACAGGGGCAACTTATGATGAAAACCTAAAATGCCCTGGGGCAGGTTAAATTCAAGATAAGATGACAGGACATGTAAAAAGAATAAGAAAGGTAAAGGTGTCTCACCACGGAGGTATACTCATCTCTCCTCTGTTTTATACAGGTCAAGCGGTTGGATTTTCACCGAAAAGTCTCTTATATTCCAGAAGAACTGAATGCTTATATCAGTGTCAATGTCAAATTTGTTTGTATATCACATCCAAAAAACTTCTAAAAAACTGGATACACTTAGGTGGGACAATCTGTTGACTATAAGTCATCCAGTCCAAATTGGGCCTTTATGGAATAAAGAACACCATTGTTGAAAGAAAGCAACAGGGAGTCCATATTAAAGTTTGCCACAAGTCATGTAGGCAACACAGCAAACATATGGAACAAGGTGCTGTGATCAGATAAAACCAAGCTTAAACATTTTGCACTGTAGTATGTTTATAAAAATTAACTGTACATCATCCCGAATACACCATCTGCTCAGTGAAATATGGTGGTGGCAGCATCATGCTGTGGGAATTATTTTTTTTCATTAGAGACAAAGAAGCAAGTCAGTAGGACAGCTATCCTAAACATCCAGCCAGAGATCAAAAGCATACCCACGTGTTACAATATGCATTAATAATTTCACAAGACATGTAAGGCTTCGCCGTTGTATTTTCCTAAAATAATTTTGGTAGATTTTAGTTGTGGTTGCAGAAAAAAAAAAAAAAAATGTGTATTCATTAATGAGCTCTAACAAAATTATCCACATGATATGGTCCCAAACTACTCTGCTGTGAGTCCCATAATGGGGGAATCATGATCACATTGTACAAAGATTATAGAAATCATACTCCACTGAGCATTTAGACACTATTAACAAATAAAGTCATGTAAAAAAATGAGGACACCCCATGAAAGCCTGAATGTTTTTCTAACATGTTTTAACATTTACTATACATTTTAATATTACAATCACTTCATGTAATTCAGGACACACCCACATATATTCCTTTAAAAAATGGCTAAAATCACACACAGGCGTATCACATTCAGTAACGTCAAGAATATAAATCCTTAGCATTTTGAAGGAGGTTTGCGCTGTTTCAGCCTTAGACATTTAGTTTGGTGTGCTCTTGACTGATGAATTAAGAGTCAACACCAATTGTAAGATCAAAAGAGCTGTCTGAGGCCTTCAGAAAGAAGATTGTAGCTGTTCATGAGTCTGGTAGGGGGTTTAAAAAAGTCTTCAAGTGGAGTAGGTTCAAAGCAAACTGGCAACATGTTCAGGTCTGACCATTTGAGCAAGGTCACCATTGGAGCAGATGGCAAAATGCTAAAAGAAGTCTCCAAAAATAATAAAGACTTATAACAAGTTGATATGAAGTGCGTGCCTCTTCAATTAAAAATAAACTGCAAAGTTTAATTTTCATAGGAGGTGTGAAAGGAGGAAACACTGGTTCTCTATGGAAAACAGGCTAAGGCTTGCCATAGAGAACTTAAAAAAAGACCTGGATGTCTGAAATAATGTTCTTTGAAGAGATGTGTCTAAAATCTTACATTTGTGGACACCAGAACAGAGGAGATGTTTGGTGTAAACTAAATACAGCATTCCACGAAAGTAACCATATGCAAACTCTGAAGGTATTTCAACCAAAGGAGTAAGACAAATATCTGGGGTTAGGTGTTGACTGAGTAAATCAAGGTTAATTCTTGGTGTGTAAATGTAATAAAATCTGTTTTTTCTAGTGATACATAAAAAGGAATAGACATCAATTTGTAAAAATGTTTTTTGAAAGACCTGAGTATTTAATGTGGTGTCCTAATTCTTCCATTGGACTAAAGAGTACAGCAGAGTTGGCTGTATGTTTTCTTAATCTGCTTGTACTCAATTGAAACGGTTTCCTCCTACTTGGGTATTTGATTAGTCGAGTAAAAAAATCCATTGTTGGTCAGATTTTCAGTTGCTAGGATAACAAAGATATTGCTGCCAACTGTTCTTCTGCAAAGCTTTTAATCCAGCTCAAGCTGCTTTATCGAAGTCAGTTGAAATCTATTGAGGATCTTCTACAACAATAACATACAAAAAAATTATTTGTACTGGTCACAGAACTAGAGAAAAAGATGCACGTTTTTAAACATGCTGTTATCTTTTGACAAGCTTTTGTTTGAGCATGGAGATTAACTCAAGTGAGGGTGGTTTACATTCAAAATACACTCCATGAATGTTTTGCCCAAGGCAAGCTAAAACCTCACTCATCCTCCACTCCCACCCCCGCCCTTGGCGTTCAAGACCCAACATTTACAATGCACAACAACAGAGCTGAATTTCTCCTCTATTCCTTCACGTCAGAACTGCCATTGATTTACCTCACTCTGTTGTCCCAAATATCTGCAGTAGTTTAACATCAAGCCAGGAAATGTACTACAAAATAACAACCGTGCAATGCACAACTTCTTTTAATATTGAGGGATTATCTTAAACTATTACTTTATTTTTCTAAGTGTATAAGTTGGGTTGTATAGGATGTTCGGATTCTTGAGCTTACTGGCATCTCCACTGAGGATAGCAAAAAAAAAAACATTAAGTCCGGTCAGTCCTAGGAGATTGACCTTTGAATTGCAAGATGAACTGAAAAGCAAAGCAGATGATTAAATCAGAAAGCTGTCTTAACTCATCATTATAACTGTGAATACAAAGAAAATAAAATCCACATTAATGCTGGACTGCACAAAAGGAGAAATGTATTGACAATATTGATCATGAAATCATGAAAGGTAGCCATTAAAAGACACAACCTTTCCCTTTATGTTAATTATTGCCTTCTTCTCCCCATGTCATTATTTATAGAATTACTTCAGTCTGACCGATTTAAAGGGCTTTCATCTCTTTGGGCATTCTGTGCTAGATCCAAAAAAAAATATTGGCATTTTGGTTGGCCCTCATTTGTGACTCAGTGTCACAACTGCCAAGTTATGCTAGGACTTCAAAACATACTCTGACCATGAGTTGTAAAATGGATTAACAAGAACCGGAGAACATGTAACCCTCAGAGGAAAGAAAATGACTTTTTTATTTTTTTTTGTCATTTCAAAAATACTCCTTCTGCTTAATTAATTGTAATCCTAATGTGTTCTAGTGCAATGCCTATGCCCAGAGAGCAGTCTGATGAGCCTCAGTGAGCACATTTTAGAAACCAACTAATGCTGTCAGGACAAATCTGAATGGGTTTATTCATTTTCTGAACCAATTCAACTGCAGAATTATTAGAAGTAAAAAAAAAAGGTTAAAGAACTTTTTCCAAATATGCAAATAGGGGGGGGGGGGGGGGGGGGGGGGGGGAATTCATGCATTAAATGGTGGCAATAGTGGCTTAGGTGGTAGGGGTTCGCCCTGTAACAGGTGGGTTGCCGGTAAAACCCCCAGCTCGGTCCATCTCAATCGCTGTGTCCTTGGGCAAGAAACTTCACCCACCTTGCAGGCTGATGGTGGTCAGAGGGCCCGGTGTTGCTGATTGTGTGGCAGCCTATCACTGTCAGAGTGTGAATATGTGTATGAATGGGTGGATGACTGATTGTAGTGTAAAGCGCTTGAATAAAGGCGCTATACAAGTGCAGGTCATTTACCATTTAGTTCCTTTTCAAATATTTCTTTAATTCATGGTTTCTTCTTGGAAGAGACTGATTATGCCAATCTATAATGAGATGTGCTACTGCACTGTATTTAACATGACTTCAGGGTGAACAAATGGAAAGCTGGTTGAATGAAACCTGTTCTATTGTCAATTTTCTGTGAGGGTAAGGACGCTGTCTTTAATATTAGTATGACTTAATGACTTACGTCACACTAGGACGTAACTCAACCTGACGTAACTCAACCTGACGTAACCCTAGTTGGTTTGCTGATACAGCATTGTGAAGTTTTTCATTTCTGGACAATAGAGCTATAGTAATCTGACATGATTCACAGCACCTTGCAAAAATATGAATACCCTTTTTTAACTTTTTAACATATTGTCATTGTTATGTGATAGACTAACACAAAGTAACACAAAGTGCATAATTGTGAAGTAGAAAGAAAAGCATAAAGGTTTTCTATAATTACAAATTAGAATCTGAACAGTGTGGCATGCATTTGCCTTCAGCCTCTGTAATTCAAAATTGTGGAACCACTTTTCACTGCAATTACAGCTGTGGGTCTTTTTAAGGTATGTCTCTACTAGCTTTGCAAATCTAAAAACTGATATTTTTGCCCATTCCTCTTTGCACAATAGCTCCACCTCAGTCGAACTGGCATGACAGCATCAACAAATTTCAAGTCTCGATCCTCAATTAGATGTAAGACTTTGAGTAGGCCATTTTAAAACATGAATAAGATTTGATCTAATTCCATTGTAGTTTTAGCAGTATTGTCCTGCTAGAAGGTGAACTTCCATCCCAGTCTCAAGTAGTTTGTAGCCTCCACTATCGCCCTGTATTTAGTTCTATCCACCTTTACATCAAGTCTGACCTGCTTCCCCTGCCCTATTGAAGAAAAGCATCCCCACAGCCTGATGCTGCCATCACTATGCATCACAGTAGAGATGATTTTTTATGTGGAATGTAGGCCAGAAAGTTCAGTTTTGGTCCCACTGGACCAGAGTATTTTTATCCATATGTTTGCTGTGTCTCCTACATGGCATGTGAAAACTTAAAACAGGACTTCATATTGCTTTCCTCTTAGGAATCATCACCTGAATTTTCCCACTTTGAGACAATAGAGGATGGATATTTAAATTCTATTCTATTGTATTGACCAGCTTTGTCGAGTACACAAATGCTCTAATTGAGAGAGTCAAGTTAATTAGGTTCTCTAATTAATGCTGTCTTTGCCTTGCCTGGCCTGCCAGTTTAGGTGAATGCTGATATCTTGGCAGGTTTGTAGTTGTGCCATAGTCTTTGCATTTTCAGATGATGGATTGAACAGTGACCCATGAGATGTTCACAGGTTGGGATATTGTTTAAACTAACCATGCTTAAACTCCTCCACAACTATATCATTGACCTGTCTGCTGTGTTCACTAATGTTCTCTCACAAACCTCTGAGACCTTCACAGAATAGCTGTATATATACAGAAGTTAAATTGCACACAGCTTGACTCTTATTTAGATAAACATATGCACCCCCTCACACCACCTTCACCGTTCCCGGCATGATGTTGTTTTGTCAACTGTTGCTTCTTTGTGCTGAGGTTTTTTTGCAATCTCAAACTGTATCCTGCTAAGGATAAAGTGTGAAATATGATTTTTTTCCCCCTCTACTTACCTAATGTGGCCTCTTTTCTCATCTAACAAGGGCAGCGCCTGTGAGTGGGCAGCAAAGCCTCGGTGACCCGTCTCCCTTGTCTTGTGTCATGATGTATGTTTGGACGGGTTGTACTGGAATTCTAATTTAACCTCGGGGATCAATAAAGTATCTTTGAATTGAATTGAATTGAATTGAATTTACTGATGATGGGACTTATTTCGAGTATTACAGTAAAGGGTGTAAAACAAAATCAAATCTGTATGCACAAATATGTGCTACTAATCCAGATAAAATACATTGTAGTTGGTGGTTGCAGCATCACAAATTCACAAAGGAAATAATTTTACTTTTGCAAATCGCTTTATAGTGAGATCTTTGAGCCTACACAGACTGTTTTTGCTTAAAAACAGCCAAACCTCTATCTGAACTCAGAAGTTTGCAATAATAGATTAAAAAAAATGAGACAGGCACTCAGAGAAAGCAGTCTGTGGCCAAGGCCAGTGCTCTGTCTCACAGCTTGAAAAAAATGATCCAGAGCTCCACCTAACTTTTAATGGGTCCTCACTTTCATGCTGAAACTGAAGTTTCATGATATCAGATTGATTAGGGTGGGTGAGCGGTGGCCCAATGCTCACAAACAGGGCAACACTACTGAAAACATTCCTCAACCAATGCTCATATTTTGCACATTTGCTTCTAAGCCCATAATCAACAATGAGCATCTTTATCTACATCTCCACAGGGTTGTATCTAAGAGTGGTTGAGGAGATGGCTTCCATCCCGCTTCTCTCTCTCTCTGTCTCTCTCTCGCTCTACGTCTGCCCTAAAACAAACATCCTGAGTGCCAGTTTTGCTTATGGACTTGTTTGCATGGATACAGTTGTGTGCATCCATGCAACACCTAACCTTCTCCCTTCTTTAGCCCAGTCTCATTTTCTCATCCTGTATTGCCCTTGATTTATTACATATTCTCCATTTCACTTCCCTTCTTCTTTTTTTTTATTCTCTTTCCCCTCCTTCTCTTGAAGCAAATCCCATGCTTCCTTCCACCTCTTCACCCACTGCTGCCAGAAGGTTTTCAGAAGCTGTTACATAACGTACTTCAAATTATCACAGCATATGTATTATGGATACGGGCAGATATTTCAGACGTTGTAGGATCCGATAAGACAGATGGGGAAATAAAATTTCTGATCACTTGATTTGCAGATTAAGTGGGTCAATCTATAATTTCCATAGTTATTGAGATGAATGGAAATGGTTCTGTCAGCTACTGCGTGCGTGTGTGTGTGTGTGTGTGTGTGTGTGAACTTGTGCTACTGAATCATCTCGCTTCTCAGAACCAAAGCACTGATAACAACTGGGTGACTCTGATGACACATGACAGTAGTTCCTACACTCTCCCACTTTTTAGAGTAGTCATTCTTCCCTTTTAGTTCTGAATCTTGCATTGTCATTCTGTATTTAATTCCCTGTTTAGCTGTTTCCAAAACATTCCTTTCTGTTTTTTTTTTTTTACCTCTTTCTTTATATTCTTTTTGTGCCTCCAATATTCTAGCTTGTCTGAGCTCATCCCCGTTTCCCATTTCCCAGCTGTCTGTGTTCTAGGGAATTACAGAAGTCATGCTTCACCCAGAAGACACAGGACAGTGCCTGAGCACACAGCTCAGGCAGAAATCAGCTCCCAGAGCACTTAATGCTTCTGAAAACATCACCAGCAGTCATGTTCAACCCTCAATTCTGCCTGAATACTCACTGAGACAAAAAAGAATGCAAGAAAAAAAAACAGTAATACTAGATGATGAAAGAATTATATGGCGGGCAAAGCCTAACACCCTTGGAAAATCCCCCCAAAAACCCGCATACTCTTACCCCATGCAGTATGGATCAGTGGTAACTCAGCTCCCCTATGGATTCGACATGAAGTGACATGATGAAACTAGACTGAGTGGCTGATATTTGTCACAATGGGATGTATAATAGGATGTCAAATGCAATTTTCATGCGTGATTCCAAATGATTCAATATGAAATAAATGTATTATTTCAAATCAAACTAGCAACAGAGCTCCTGCGTCTAATCTATTTTCCCCTTTCTTTCTGAGCTACAGCTTAGCATCCCTCTGTTTTCATTTCATCTGTTATCTGCTCTGCAAATTCTTTGACTTTGCATGCTTTACCCTGTCTCCTCTGTTAGGCACCTAAAGAAAGGTTTCAGCAGGGTCGTTGAGTTGAATGGTTAAGGTCTGCCTTCAGTTGTCTGCTTTGGAGATGGTAACTATTCAACAGACAGCTGAAAAAAGCTCCTCAGGTTTAAAGGGAGTCTGATTGATCTGACTGTTTAGCATGCCTACCTCCTGTTTTGATTTTGATTCATTAAAATTAAACACCGTGATGCCTCCATGGCAACAAAAAGCCTTGGTCTGCAAAATAAAATATAGTGAAAACTACTAATACTCGTGTGTTATAGTGGAACTGAATGACATCCTGTTTGAAAAGTTGAACAAGGTCGGGAATTAAAATTCTAAATTAGCCTTGCAAAAACATTCATGCACTTTTACTGTCATGTTGCAACTTTTGAGTTATTTTATGTGGTAGACCAACACAAAGAAGTGCATAATTGTAAAGCGGAAGGAAAATAATGCTTAATGTTTTTATAAAATATAACAAACGATTAGGTGAAAACCTTGGCAGTACAGAAGTACAGAATATGGAGAAAGTGCCCTGGTGAGATAAAATTAATTTTTAACCTTTTGAACTACATGCCAAAAAACTTTATGCAGCAGAAAACTAACACTGCACATCATCCTGAAATCACCATAAGGAGGCATTGTGGTGGCAATATCATGCTTAGTACTGGAAGAATACTGGAGAAAAAACATTTTAGGGGCTGCAAAACACCTCATATCCAGGTCAGAGGTTTATCTTCCAGCAGGACAACAACCCTAAAAAAAAGTTAAAGTTACAATGGAATAGTTTACATCAACTTATATGCACCTGTTAAAATGATCCAGTTAAAAGCCAGACCTAAATCCAGCTGAGAATATGTTGTTAAGATTTGAAAATCAATGTTCACAGTCTCCATCAAGTCTGCCTGTGCTTGAGCTTCAGCTATTTTGCAAACATTTGGTCTTCAGATGTACAAAGCTGCTAGAGACATACCTAAAAAGACTTAAAGCTGTCAGTACTTACTTATAACAACATGTACAGGGGTTGGACAATGAAACTGAAACACCTGGTTTTAGACCAAAATAATGTATTAGTATGGTGTAGGGCCTCCTTTTGTGGCCAATACAGCGTCAATTCGTCTTGGGAATGACAGATACAAGTCCTGCACAGTAGTCAGAGGGATTTTAAGCCATTCTTCTTGCAGGATAGTGGTCAGGTCACTACGTGAGACAGCTTCCTCTTGCGTCCACAGTTAATCTTGTTGGATGTGGTTCGTCCTTCTTGGTGGTATGCTGACATTACCCTGGATACCGTGGCTCTTGATACATCACAAAGACTTGGTGTCTTGGTCACAGATGCGCCAGCAAGACGTCCACCAACAATTTGTCCTCTTTTGAACTCTGGTATGTCACCCATAATGTTGTGTGCATTTCAATATTTTGAGCAAAACTGTGCTCTTACCCTGCTAATTGAACCTTCACACTCTGCTCTTACTGGTGCAATGTGCAATCAATGAAGACTGGCTACCAGACTGGTCCAATTTAGCCATGAAACCTCCCACACTAAAATGACAGGTGTTTCAGTTTCATTGTCCAACCCCTGTATGTATTGACTTAGATGGGCTGAATACATTACACTTATCCCAGTTTTGTTTCTTTCAGCTTTTCCTTTAACTTTTACAATTATACACTATTATGTGTTGGTCAATCATATAAAATAATCATTAAAACATATTAAAGTTTGTGGTTGTAATGTGGCAATATGGGAAAAAGCCCAAAACGCATTGAAAATACAATAGTTTGCTATGATTACAGGCATACATTTACAATATTATAACCAGAACATTCTCTAAAATTGTAGAGAAGAAACTGTCTTTGCCTTGAAATTTATCAGAATAAAAACTAAGATGTTTTCTGACATTATTAAAGTCAGACATTTGCAACAAAAAGTGCCAGAAATCCCTTGCTAAATGGTAAAGGTGTAAATGGCAAAATTTAGGTGATGCACGTCTTGATATTTTCCAAAGTGTCAGAGGTACATCACGTCTCTTTTCCTTAATCAGAACATCTCCCTAGTGCACACTCAATGCAGCCAGCTTTTTCTTCACTGTCTGAGGTGTGTCCAATTTTGCTTTGTACATTAATAAAATTAATCTAGAACTTTTTGAGTTTTGTGGCAGAAATGTACTCCTCTGTGGCCACATTTTCTTGTCTTTGATCTACAATCGCTCCCTTTCTGTCATTTTGAAATAGATTTTTGATGAGAAAATACATTTTTGGATAACTAAATTAAACATCAACTCCAGAATAAGCAATTTATTATTGAGGTAAAAGTCAGTAGCACCTCTAGCCATTTTATGCGAAAAAAACTAAAATGAAGGTTGCTTGGGTTCGATACCAATCCGGTACCCCAATCGGTGTGCGGCACCAATGACCTAGTTCATGACAAATACCACCCAGAGAAACATTAGAATTTTAGGCAAAATGATTCAGCCTAACTTTATTAAACTGAATTGACAGAGAACCTATTATTTTGGCACCAATGTAACTCTAAAGTTGAACGACCCTTCAATAAGATTTAAACAACATAAACCTCTTTGCATAAGCCCGGTTAAATAAAATATTAATGGCCACCTTTTCCTTTCACCAAACCAGAACAAAACAAGGAATGTCCAATTATGTCAATATACAGTCCTAAGCAAATGTAACCCAGTCAGTTTGTTATTCACGGCCTCCAGGAGAGTGTGAAAACGTTGCAGGCCTGTTAGACCAATAGGAGTTGAAACCCTATAGGAAAACATTGAGAGCGTTGCAATTCACTCGTCCACTCCCCGACCTCCATTAAACGCAGCCAAACCCGTGAGCCCGAAGCGGCTAGCTCACTTAGCTCAGCTCAAAACTCGTCATGACTACTTGCGTCTGTCTCCTCTGGTCCCGCCCCTCTCGCGGCAACCAAGCTCCTCTAACTTCTTCCGAACTTTGTCCTCTCCCGTGCTTTTGTCTCGTCTTCTCTTCCTCTAGTCTGTTTTTTTTTTTTTTTTCCTTTCCTGTCCGCTCGTCTTCCTCTCCGTTTTCTCTCTCGAGCCCTCCTCTCTGTCCTCTTCCAATCTTGAGTCACGTCCTTGACGGACTGTCTCAGTGACCAATAAAAGGGCAAAACCAAATAAAATACCCAGGGCATCTTACGTCACACCAATACTTTTCAATTGCACTATTTACATAAAATAATGCTCTTAGTTGATTTACCAATAATACAGTCTTAATTACTAAGTAAGACAATTACTTAATAGCTTACCCTTACCCTTTATATTATTTAAATATTAAAGTAAAGGAAAATACTGGTGTATCAGTTTCAAAAACAAGAATATGAAATCCAAAGTTATCACCAATGTTATGCATTAGTAAATGAACGTTTACTTTTAATATATTTGAGTTTTGTCTTGACCTATGTAAAATTTCTATTAACCTCAACATAGTCATTACAGTAACCTCGGTGTAACACTGGGCTACAAGTCAAATGGAAAAGTTACTGGGAAAGTTACACATCAGGTTGATGAAGGTTAGCCTGGTCTAATTCTCTCTGGCATTTATCACCCAAATCACTTATGAATGTGCAACAGCAATACTCTTCTTTCTTCTTTGTTCAAAGGGCAGACGTGTCAGCCCTAATTCGCTTTAAATCACTGTATGGAATAACCGCTAATAGCCCTGTGCCGTGACTGACAGTTATTGTACATCTAGTAACAATTACTAGTAAAGACAGAGGTAGTGGAATGGTGTTAGTATTCAGAGGGGTGGCTCGCAAAAGTCTGCCAACAGCTGTATGTCCTGTCAAAATGTCTTTAAGCAAGACACAGAAATCCCCCATGCTTATTCCTAGGGAGACGCTCTGGATTAATGCTGTCGGCTGAATGCCTAAGATTTAAAGACGTGGAATACAGACTTAGGAACTGTCCAATAAACTGAAAAGACAAGACTGAAACTGTCCATTACAGACTACACAAATCATCTCGCTGTCAAACTTTTGCATATTTCCTCTGTCAGTCAAGGGCAAATGCACATGCATTTTTCAACTGCCAAACCACAAAACATTTTAGTCATCAAACACACTTGTAGAGAAACATGGAATTGTAACCATAAATGAATGCTTTCATGAAACCATCATATTTGGCCTTTTCAAGAGGAACTTCTCTAAAGCAGTATCCTGCCATGCACTTGTGTATCTTTGCTCTCACTCTCTCTCTTCCTCTGCTGTGTTTATAATTTAAGCACTTTGTCATGTTTTATCAGTGTAAAAACAACCAACTGATGCACAGCTAGGACAGAGCAGCAGTGAAATTAAGAGTAGCAAGAGATAACCTGGAGACTTGCTGGCTGAAACAGAGCTCTTCAGATGGAGACTGACACGCTACGAAGAGTGCTACAGAGAAACTGCCTCTCACTCTCTCTCTCTGAATATGAATGCCAACTTCACAATAGCACTGTTGGCAGTTCAGACTTGACTGGGAGTCCAAACTCCCCAAAACATAAGGATGTGGTACTCTATATGCTGTTAAAGCAGCAGAAGTGTTACTCGCTGACATTCCAGCTCAGCCGCTAGCGAGCAAGGTTGTAGACTACACTTAAAGCCAAACTGTGTAACTACTTTATGGCACAATACCTCTAGTCAAAGCTCACAAACATAGTTTAGGAGATAAATATATAATGTTTTATAGGAGCTGTTAACTAGGCTGACTGTTGGATGGACTCAAAGTTTATGCAATAGTGCCTTCTGACTGTATTTTTTATTAAAGAAAAGGAAGAGTTATAGGGATAGATTGACACAGCTCAAAGAAATACTCCCCTGTGCTTCATGCTATTTCCATTTCTGGGATTTCTTTCTTATTTATCATCTTCTTGTTCTTTTGTTCCTATATGTCCAGTTTTATTCTGATGACAGATATAGTCCTTCTGTGCATGGATGAAACAAGTCACTCATATTTCCAAAGAGAAATGGTTCTGGCATTCATTAAGACATATTCCATACCAGTACATTTTTCCATTTAGGTTTTCTTGACCTCTGACGGTATATATTCAAGTCAAAGGGCATTTCAAATTATCGGGTTTTATTATTATTATTATCTCTTTGTCCTTTAAAAAAAAATCACATGGTTTTTGGGATGATCCTCATAAACCTCTAGGACAGTGCAGTTTTTACTCAAATGGTACTCTGGACAAGCCCCCGCTTCTGCACCTGTTGTTTCGACAAATAGATGAAAAACTTCACAAACAGAAAAAGTGTAATTCATACTACCTTTGACCCATGCTTCGGTTTTCACGCTTTTGTCATGATTCACTTGTGTTAGATGTTTCTTTTCTGTTTCGCTGTTTACTTCCCTGTTTATTTGCTGTTATTCTTTTAACCCCTTAAGCATACTGGTATGAGCAGAGCAAAGTAGGTAAAACACTAAAAAATGTTTTCCCAAAATACCTCGGAGAAGGAGGCTGTAATGTTGATAAAACAAGTTGTCAAATTTGCTTTTTAGAAATACTTTCGGTTTTACAGCCCTTTAAATACACAGCCCTTCAAATTTCCTCAGGTGTTTCCTTAATCCTTCCTTGATGTATTTCACCTGGTTTCTTAAATACCTGTCCCCTATTTAATCATCTTGGTTCCCTCCTTTCTTTGCTAGTTTGTCTCGACTGCTGTCAGCATACCAGCGTTTATGTCTTGTCTCGAACTTTGGGACTTTGACCTTGGCCTCGTTTTTGGAACTACCCCTTTGGATCACGGACAATTTTTGTGTTCTTTTCCCTATAACTTAAGACCGAGTTTGTACATTGGATTCGGTCCTGCCTCACTGACAGATGCTAAGGGTTTTAGAAGCAATTTGCGCCTGAAATGACATACCCTTAATAAATCAAGTATAGCTCCACAGTTATAAGGTCTACATGCAAACTTGGTACCTGTGTAAAGGTAAGACATAAAAGAATATTTTTCAAATGGAAGCACCATTGCAATTGTTACTGTCTGATTTATTTGTGATTAAACCAATAAATAAATAAATAAATAAATCAAACACCACACACAGCTCACACAGCTGGTTAATAGGTTAAAAGTCTTTCAAACATGGCCGACTCTCTCGGAAAAATACTTTGGTACACTGCCATTTTCTTGTCCACCCCAAAGGGACCAGTATCTATGGAAACTAGAGACTCTCACCATTCCAACGATGTATCGCCCATGTTTATCTGACGTCGTCCCGTGACTTCATTTCCGTGCATACCGGACGATATAAATTGTGCAGTCTCGCAGATGCATCATTGCGCACAGCAGTAAACACAGTCAGCTCATTGTTTTAGCAAATCTCTTTCCCGTTTTTTTTGTCGTGGAATTCTTGTTCTAATAATTGCACAAAAGAGGAAATTGACTGCTCTGGAAGCTTTGGAAGAAACTACCAGGATGAGCGACATTAAAATAGAGGATTCTTCAGACACCAGCTTGGATACTGATGAGGAGGAACATGAGGAACTTCTTCTTATGGACCAAGTTCATCAGTATGTAATACTGTTACTTTTTATTTCCCGCATCTTTATATTACATGTCTGTTATTTCAAAAAAAGTTGATACACCATATTTATTTTTGTTTTGTAACCAGAAAACTGCGTCCCTCCCCCCACCCCAGCAGAAAAAAGGGATACATACCTGTCCTGTATGATTGGTTGAAAGCCTGTTGTGAAGCTGTTGTATCATTAACACTTTACCAATAACGTTACTGTTTTACAACATTGATGTTTTATATTATTTGGCTATTTTTGGAGCACAGTAGCAAATAATTTCTCATCTTGTAACCAGAAAACGTAGCAATGAACTATCCTATTTCTATATTTTTACATGCAGGAGGACGCAGGACCATCCTGCCTCCCACCACTTCAGTTGAGGCCTTCTTATCTCCTTTGATGTGAGAAGTCTCTTCTGCAAATCATTGTGTTTACAAAAGAAACGTGTCATTACAGTGTTTGCATTGTGTTCCTAGGCTTATTATAAGTCAATCACAGATGTGACTTCATTTTTAGCCTGCCATTTAGATCAACACAGTCAAATTTAGCCTTCAACATATATCTTTCTATTTCCCAATTGAAAACTATGCAGAAGAAGAAGATGAGGTGTATCAGCCACCTGCCTGTCAGCTATGGACTGCCTCAAGGCCCGTGAAGCGTAAGATTGCTACTGCTACAAGAAAAAGGAGCAGTTCAACCAGGCCAGTCTCCAGGCCAGAAAGTCAGGCTACCCCTCCACCTGGTGATGACAGCGAGGACACATGGCACTCTCCAGGTGAGCCTGACACTGGGTCGCAAGCTCCTACGTTTTCACCAAGGCATCCCCCAGCACCCAGCATTGACACAACTAGATCATGTTCAGCACTGAGCCTGTTCAAACTTGTTTTTAGTGTGAGCACCATCCGGACTATTATTAAGAACACAAATGACAATGCATAAAGAATAATTTCAACAGGAAAGAAATTCAAGTGGTCACCTCTTACAGCTGACAACCTCTTTGTCTTCTTTGCCATTATAATATACACTGGATTGGTGCAGGTCCCCTTTAGAACTGACCTCTGGAAAACAAAGTGGTTGTTCAACTTCCCGTTTCTACGACAGTGCATGGCCTGTGACAGGTTTGAAGCCATCCTCCCTGTATTCCTCTTTCCAACATCAAAGAAGATGAAGAAAACCAAAAAAAGAAGGGAACGCCTCAGTATGATAGACTGTCGAAGATTAGCCCCCTCTATAATAAGATGAAGACTGCATGTAGCTCCATCTTCCACCCAGGCAGGGAGATATGCATAAACAAGCGGTTAGTGGCGAGCAAGGCCAGGATAGGGTTCCGTCAGTTTGTTTTAGATGATTCATGTACTGGTTACACATGGAATTTTTCATCTATGAGGGAAGGACTGAGAAAGTTCAACGAGAGGGCCTCAGTGTAGCATCAGTTATGGACCTGGTGGAGTTTGACCTTTTTGGAAAGGGTTATCAGCTTTATGTGGTAACTTTTACACCAGCCCTGCTTTTTTCTACAAAATGACATTGAATGATGCTGCTGTGTGTGGCACCATCGTTCAGACGCGTATTGCCTTTCTGAAAATCACAAGGAACTCCCTGCCCAAATCAGCTGAGAGCGGAGACATTTGTCAAATGAAAGGACACCAAGGAGGTGACTGTGTGTAGTACCTTTTACAAGGTCTAAAGTTAAGACAGTGCAGAGGAGAGTGAAGCAGGGGGGTCAGTGGTGCGTCAGGGACATTGCTGTTCCTCATGCTGTGAAGAATTATAATAAGTTCATGGGAGGAGTGGACTTATCTGATGCCCTCATCCAGTACTACTCAGTACAGGGAAAACCCATGAAATGGTATAAGACATTCTTTTATATTTTGTCATAGACATTGCTGTGGTAAACTTTTTCATCCTGTTCAAGATGTTGGCCATTGGAAGAGGAGAGACTCCGACATAACAGAGGCAGTTCAGGGAGGTCCCCATGAAAGAGTTTATTGATGAATCTCCAGTTGCTGTTGCTGCAGCTAACCCAACAGCTGGTCCCTTCAACATCTGTGTGCCAGCTTCTTATGGTCAGAATGCCAATGACAAGAGGAGAAACCATGTGTTCTGTAGGGAGCAGGGCAAAATGACAAAGACTAGCCTACTGCTGCAAGTGAGATGTTGCCCTTTGTTTTACTAGCACCACCAATTGCTTCAAGGACTACCACTTCAAGTTGTAGGGTGTTTTTTTTTTTGACTGCTTAATTAATAATTATCTTGTATTTTTGTCTTGCACATTTGTGTACAATGTTCTTTGTTGATAACTGTTATCAAAAAACAGTTATCAAAACATAGTTTTTTATAGATATTTTTTTTTTTTGCACATTTGTTTACATTGTTTTCCATTGAAATATCTTGTTTTCAATAAAATCCCTGTATTTGGCGACAAAACGATACAATTCAGCTTGTTTTCTACTCATTATCAGAATCAGAATCAGCTTTATTGCCAAGTTCGTACATACAAACAAGGAATTTGACTCCAGTACACTTTGCTCTTTGGTTTTGTTTTTGCATTACAGAATATACATATTTACAATGTACAATATACACATATATAATAAAAGATGCATTTGCAACATCTGTATGCTATTGTTTTGTACTCTATTGAATGTTCATCAGAGAAACAGCCTGGGGGAAGAAACTGTCTCTGTGGCGGCTGGTTTTAGCGAACAGTGCTCGGTAGCAGCAGCCTGAAGGTAAAGCTCTGAACAGTTTATGTGCAGGGTGTGTGCAGGGTGTGTGGGGTGTGCAGAGATTTTAGCATATTAGCATACATTTATATTATTATATTATATGTTATTATGATATTATACTGTGCACAGTGGTACATTTTGATGATACACAGGGTGAATGTCATGACCAAAGGCTATGCCATATGCAGAAGGTGTCCTACAATGGAAATCAGAACTTTTATTTGACCATATTCCCTTTTTATGAGGTGAAAAACACATTTGGCACAGTTTTGACACATTTGGTAAAGTTGTGCTGAACTCCCAGCTTTGCCTGGCACATTGTCCACTAAAATCTTCACTGACATAAAATGCCTCACTGATTTAGTCCAAATTTGAGGCAGTTATGGGATTTCTAAAGTATTTTAATGGTGTTTTACAATGTTTATTTAGAAAACAATTTAGGCGAGGACCAAAAAGTAAAAAACTTTCTGTATTTAATCACAAATAAATAAGGCATAGTAACAGTTGCATCTACTGGAAATATATTCCTTGATGTCTTACGTTTACACAGGTACCAAAGGTTTGCATGTAAACTTTATAAATATGGAGGTATTCTTGATTTTTTTTCATCTACGTAATTTCAGGTGGAAATTGCCTCTAAAACTTTGTATTCCAGCTCGTCAGTGTTAATTATCCTCACGCCTGTAGTTGCTCTGCATTTTCCTTGCCACCAGTTCCTCCACATTTCAGGCGATTAGCCCTTCTAGTTCAGTGGCTGTTTTAGACGCCACCTCAATATTTATACTCTATGTTTTCATTGCTTGCAATTGGATCCTACTGTTTAGTACCTTGCTCCATTTTTGTACACCTGCATATGTTGTATGTTCTGCTGTCACCTGTAAATCTACCAATTTAGTTGATAAAGTACAGTTACTCACCATGTGGCTTCTATGGCCTGGTCTGCACATTGCTCCATCAAAGTAGCATTCCAATGCAACAATTTTTTTTATGTTTTTACACATAGAGTTAGGGTTTCCTAAATTTCAAATGTGCTGAGTGCAGAGTAATTTAGATCAGGTCTACCATAATGTATGGCTATATTTTCTTGCAGTGCTTACACTGTAAAAACACAGTGCAACATCCCCATTGACTAAAGCATTCAGGTAAGTAATGGTAACCTTCAAAACTGTTATAAGTGATTACGATGTCAGTATTAATACAGCTTCTTTCTGTGCACAGTCGTCTCACCAGTGGATTTACTTTCTTGGACACTCCAGATGTTGACTCTATGCCATCTACTTTGCATTTCTTTAAAGAGTCACAACAACACAGAAGATGCTAGTGCCAAAAAAAAATGTGTACGTACTTTTTCTTGCAGGGTTATCTAAAGAAAAACTAAATGTGCACAGTATAATTTACCAAATGGCCTCCCTAAACACAACTCTTCTAAATTTGTGTGCCTGAAGACAATTCAGAGAGTCATTTCAGAAGTTGTCCACCTACCTGCCATGAGCCACCTGGGCTCAGATGGTCAAAAGGTACTTGAATCCAGATTCAATTTAATGTCACATTATGGTTTGTGTATGGAAAACAACAACAGTTTTGACTCTGCCTCAGAATTCTGGAAAGTTGTTGCTTTCCCTGTTGGAAAGCCTGTATACTAGCACAAGTATGCAACTTTTAAATTATTCTGCAATGGCAAGGGTAGTAATAGCAAGGGCCAATCAGGCTCACACAAGTAAACAAGCACACAATTGCATACAAGACCAACTGATCCATGCTTTGAGGGTTTCAGCACCATGAAGACTGATGGAAAGACTGAGGCTCAAGGTTTCAGCACCATGGACAGAGATACTGAAGATGGAAAGCAAGAAAGGATATATGTGACTGTACTGAGCTGAGGGATTTTTTTACCTCTTCACTGTTAAATAAGGAATAATTTAACTATTATTTTTATACAGGATGAGAACTGAGAAATTTAGCTTGAGAAGGAAGAAGAAGAGAAAAAAGAAAAGGGAGGTGGGGTTGTGGATGACATAAACAAAGTCTCTTTGATGAACTGCTCTGCAAAGCCTAACTCTCTTTGAAGGTTTGCAACACCTAAGCACCTTCAAAGACAAATCTCAGGGGACAAAAGCCTGTGTCCAACAGAAGCGTACACTCAGCTTTTCACATGCTCATTCACAAATTTGTTCAAGAGAGTTCAATACAAATACAACATCAACATCTGCAGATTGTCTGTAGTATGTTTTCCCCTGATATTTTTCATTTGTACAGTTCAGTGGATTTCTTTTCAAATAACACATTTCAAACTTAACGTTTTTTCCAGTGATTCTGCTATGTTTTCAAGTGATTTTGCTGAAATAATGTCTAATTGCTTTGCAATACGAAGCAACAACAATATGTCTCAGAATTTCTATGAGTCACAGATGTTCTTATGGCGATCCCAAACTGGGATAATTATGAGTCTGTACTATACTATTTACTATTTGGGCAGTAAATAAATCAGAGCACGTGGGCCACATCAAGGTCACACACCAAACGCCAACCTTGTATCTGTTGAAATATTACAGTAGGCGGTAGGCTTGCCTCTCCAGCTCAGCAGTGCGTAATAACAAGGCGACCTCTGATCTCGCTGTTACTGTTAATATGGTCCTGTTAAGTTAGGTACTTTCCCGCTGTATTTCGTTAAGTGGGATGTTTCAGTTCACAGCGGCCATCCTTTGAGTTCACAACTGTGATTTCAGCTATGGAACTGCTGAGCGGGCAGTTTGAGTTCAGAGAGATCAGCTTTAAAGAAAAAATGTACTGTCAGTCTAAAATCCAAACACAGTTATTTCAGTTATACTTTCAGTTAAGAGATACACTAAGAAAAAAGACAACAGAGCTTTTAATAAAGCAGGAAATTAAAGGAAATTAAAATCATGTGATTAAACAGAAACAAGCCTTCCTTGAAGAGAGATTAATATGTGTATTATATGTCCAAGAATGCAAAATTTATTGTTTAGCCCATTGGTGTTGCAGTTGTGTTAATTCAGCAAAAGCCCCAACATGATTAAATGTTCTTCCTCAAACACCCAAAGCCAGAAGCACTTCCTGTTAAACGTCTGTGTGAGATTTGCACACTGCAGTTGATGTTTAATTAGTTATACCACTCGATTTGGGAGAAAGAAAATGTTTAAAAAGATCTGAGAAAAAAGGGGATTTCTGGGTCAAGTTTCTCAAATAAAATCCTATCTAACAGGTAAGTGAGCTTTTGAAATACATTTTTTTTTTACTTTCTCAAATCAGCCTTGTATAGCTTCAAATACTAAAACCACTCTGGTCAAGGTAATTCGAAGCTATGAATTCCACCTAGTATATCTATACTGTAGATTTTTTTTAAATCCATGCTTGAGTGCTCAGTGTAAGAGTGTAACATTTAAATGTTCCAGCGATGGCGGCGTTCATCTGACTGAAGGAAAACAAGCTCAAACAAAACCTTCTCCCATGTGAGTGAATGCAAAGACGGGTTTTATTACATGCTCAAATGAAAGGTTGTACCTATTCTCACATGCACAAAGTGAAGCAAGAATTCCTGTTGCATCCTGCTTGACATAAAATAGTTGCCTATTTGGGGGATACGCAAATACATGCACATTACAGGAACCCTGACTGTTGCTTGATAAACCAAAAACTGGTCAGTCAGCAGACCTCACTTCAGAAAATATCAGCGTTGACAAGTTTTAGGTCTCACCTTTTATGAGGCATCTTTATTTAAAATCGGCTATTTTGACTGAAAGACTGTTGCAGAATATTATTAGGCTGTAAACATTAAAATCAAAACCAATGTTATAAACATCAGATCATCAAGACTTATACATAGAGAAGCACCGAGGAAATGTCATTAAATGTCTGGAATTCGACAATTCAAAGCTAAAAATATTTTTTTTCCAATCAGTGAACATACCAGCAAGTCACACTGACAACAGTCACTATTGGAAGTTATTTCCCCAGGAAGAAGGCTCAAAATTAGCTTTCGTTTTTTTTACCATCAATTAAAGCAATGTTAGAGTGTAGGAAGATTCTACAGAGAAAACAGTTTTCTCTAAGAATGCTGGGTTTTCATTCTGGCTGCAACATCAGGGAGTTAAGAGTGAGCAATACAAAAGGTAATTTAACTTATAGCTAATATGAATTGCAATGTGAACTCTGTCATCATTTTGTCTTTATGTGGAAATAATAGTAAAATACTGAGGTGTGAAACAGACTCACATCTACTACACACACTGTGTGATGTGGCCTCTGGTCATAAAATAAATAATAATAATGACAGAAAGTGCTCCTGTAGAGCTACAATAAACAAATGAACAATTCCACAATCTTATACATAATAGCAAATCTGAGGTTTTTACTTCTAAATATTAAGTTGGACACTGTTGTAATTAGTTTGACCAGAATGGTTGTACTGTACTTTGTAGATTTATTAGTGATGCAGAAAGATAGTTCTGCAGTTTTTGGGGTGTTTTTCGAGAAAATTGTTGCTTTAGTTTACTATAAACTTTTTACCTTATCCATTTGCTATTAACGAGAAATCAGAATAACCTAAATTCACCATCAACAGGTTTGCACAACATGTGATTGGAATTGGCCACCAAACTTCTGATCAGTGCATCTCTACTTTTATATTTAGCTTTTTCGAGAATGTCTTTTGTTTTATTGTAGCCCAGATACACTGATCCTATTTAGAAAATGGTGCAAATGAGGAAAATGGGATACAGTGGAAGCTGAAGTCAGTAGTAGGCTCAACACACCGGCTCCTAATGTAGTGTGAATTCTAGCATTCTAGCACATCAGCACCCATGTGCCCTGTTCATGTGCTTGTAAGGAAAATAAAAATCCTTTGGAGGTTTTTGATAATGTCATATTCTGGAGGTTAAAGCCATCTGTGCATGCTGGCAGAGAGACAGTCTAATCAGGCAGTATAGGATTTTAGTTTATTTTAATCTCCTTTTCTCCATAAAAAGTTTCAGAACTTCCTGTTACACCTTGGTTAAATAGATAGAAACAATAGGGTAGTAGCTCTGTGAAAAAAACAAAAAATCATTTTCATTTATTTTGTAATTATCAGCACTGTTAAACTTTAATGACCAAGAAGTACCAGCTTGCAATTAGATGTGAAAATGTAGTAACTAATGACAACACAAATTTATAATTGAGTAATATTATAGCAAATTGTAAACATAACATGAAGTTAATGTTTCCAGAGTGAAATAAGTGTCACACATTCATTATGAGGGTATAAACCTAAATATAATATGACTATCTGGCAATAGTATGGTAACGATGTGTGGATAAACAATACAGTGCACATTTTTAAATAAAACTGAAAATATGGGGGCTATGAATTTGGAATACCCAAATACTACAGAGGTAAATTTGGATGAAAGATTTGGGGCATTACCAACCAGCATACAAAACTCCCTTAAAAAGTCAAAAGTGGTTCTTACTATTTCATTCTGGTGAAAGTTGTCTAAATGGACAAGGTCTTTTTCAAGAGCTTTACGCATGTAACTAATAGTGGATTCTGCATAAAGTCCACAAATAAGGGCAATCATTTGAAGCAGTGCAAGTTTCTGTTTAATTACATGGTAATATCACATTTCCCTAAAATCAGAAAACATCTTAAAGTTCATAATATATGCAAAACTTTACCATCAACCATTTTAAAAATAATTAGGGTTTTTTACACTTAGTTAAATATTATTAGGCTGTTATATTTGTGTTACTAAGGCTGTTACCCTAGATTTACCATCTTTTTGAGCAGTAGATAATGGGAAGTGCTACCTAGCTTTGTAGAATCATTAAGGTTTTAGCATCAGGTTTACAGATGCAAGGGATAATGTCCCACAAACTGATCTTGATTCAAGTCCAGATTTAAAAAACAAAAAAATAAAAAACAACTTTCCTATCTCCACAAGCGAACATTGGAGCAATGTCTTAGTGGTCACTTCTCTAAATAATAGACCCCAGTTTGGTTCGATAGTCAGGTTTAGGGAAAGTGTTTATGGTTCCAAGCTTTTTTTTATTTCTAAACAAGGGAGACCAGGGTCATTTTGGCAATGTTCCATTCTGTATAATTATTTATGTATACTTTTCCAGATTCAGCCTTTAAAACACACTGGCCTCAGAGGTCAACAGACATACCTTTGACTTCATTGCTTGGTTGCTTCTCTGTAATACGCAGTCAACCATGAGATCTTGTTTTCCGTTCCAAATCGTGTTTAGTCAAGTGAATTTGCCACAGTTGGATACCAGTCAAGTTGCAGAAGCATCTCTAAGACGATCGGTGAGTATTAAATGGACCTGAGCTCAATTATGAGAATGATAGCAAAAGGGTGTGAATGCTTATGTACCTGTTATCTTTAAATGTTCACGTTTTATACATTTGTAAAATATATAAAATAAGTTTTACCTTGTCATTTTGAGCTATTTTGTTTTGATTGTTAAAGCTAAAGCGAAATCTATTTTAGAATAACTGTAAAGTCATGAAATTTGAAAAAGTGAAAGGGCGTGGGTACTTTCTGTTGGCACTTCATGTAAAAGTTCTATAAACTGAAAGGCAGTTTCCCTCAAATTATAGAAGCTCATACCAAATCCGCTTTGTGTGACCTCTGCTGAATAGCCTGGTAGAAAAAAAATCACCTCACCTGCGTTCCTCAGCTTGCGGTTCCTGAACACAGAGATGATGACTAGCAGGTTCCCCAGCACATCAACCACCGTGGTGAAGATCAAGACACTGGCCAGGATAGCGATGACCCAGGCGGGACGGGCGGTCCCCTCCGCGGGCAGACTGCGCTCCAGCTGCCCCAGCCGTGGCTCAGTCCGGTTCTTCAGGAGAGTTAACGTGTCCGGCATCACTCGGTCCACAGCGCGCAGCTTCAAATCCCCTCTGAGTTGTTGATCTTTTTTTAAGTATTATTATTATTATTTCAACGTCCCGTCGGCATCGTCGGTACCGGTGTGTCCTAGATGAAACATGGAGCGCACCCTTCCCCAAGTTCCACGAGAGCGCAGGTAAAGTCCTCTACTTAAAGGCGACAATTAGTTGCTGTGGTGATCACGTGTGACGTATGAAGTTGCACGGACTCTTGGCTTCTTTTTTTGCCTCACATCTTCAGAAGCAAAGTGACCCATCCACCTCCCGCAACAAACAAGACACGGCCACGGTGCCACACCTCCTGCCGAGAGAGAGGAATATTAATTATTTCTCTTTCACAAAATAATTCCCATTAAAACAGGGCTCTTATTAATGAAGTCTTACTGTGGAACCTTACCTGGCTTGCTGGTTGGCATCTGTAACTCTCCTTTGTCTGCGTGTGCTCAAAAGATAAAAATAAAAAACAAAAAAGAATAAATAAACATAAAAAGAAGGCGATTTCCTTGCAAGACGTCAAACCGCTGGGAATATTTTTGTTTTCAACGTGCAGCGTAGTTTGTCGTCTTTAGCGATATGTGATACCTTGTCCATGCACAGGACTATGCAGTCACACGACGCAACTGGAGCTGTGCGTAGCGAAATATCACACAGTAGCAGCCCCCGGTGAGACAATGATGATGATGATGATGATGATGATAATAATGTGGAGACATCCACAGAGTGAGGACGGAGCGACGAGTGACTCGTCTCTTTCGGTGTGTGTGTATTGTGTGTGTCAGTGTCTGTATGTCTGTGTCCCTCTCTCTCTTCCCTCTTCATCCCCTACTATGCGTGCAAACAAAAAATATTTCCTAATTGTTGCCCCAACGCCTTTTTTTCTACCCTCTCCCAGCGTGACCTCACAGAATCTACCTTTGATCTCGGCACAATGGCTCGGAGGTGTTCCGACTGTAAGTACACAGAGTCGGGTCGGTTCGGGAAGTCCAATGATCACGATGTGACTTCGTGTAAAGCTTTTTTTTTTTCTCGTAGGGGTGAGCGGGGAGGACATTTTGAAAGTAAAATAATTAAATCAGACATTTTGTTGCTGTCTATGTTTAAAAAAGTCTAATTTTGGACACTGAAATAAAAAAAAGAATACATGCTAAATCATCTGGAGGTTGTGTAAATCAGTTGCAAAAGCAACCCGGTTATTTATTGATTGGATGAATCCTTAAGAAGTGCGCGCACGTTTCTGGACTCTGGAGTATTTGCGAGCAGCAGAGTCACAGCAACTGGAAGTGGCAGTTTAATCCCATTCATGCTTAACATGGGTGACTGAAAAGGGGGATGGGGACAGGGGACAACAATGCAGTCAGACTCTCTGGATCCATACGTTATCAATGAAGTCAGTGTCAGTTGTGACACATTGAGGCTATTGCATGTTTAACCCGTTTTTGCTGGACTGCAGCTGGATCCCCTTAAAGTCAGCAAGGAGAGATTAGAGTCAGCCTCAAGGCAAAGCTGATGGGTTCAGCGGGGTCTAACTGATGGTCAGGAGACAGACAGCTCCCGACTGACAACCACAGCAGCCTGCTCACGTGTAGATGCGTTTTATATGAAAATACTGGCCACTGGGGTTCGACGAAAACAATACCACACATGGAAGAAAAAAAAAAAAATCAGTGGTGTTGGAGGAGGTAAAAAAAACGCTAGTCTAACTAAAACACTGGCAATACTTTGCTGGCTGTGTTTTCCACATTTTGTCATGTCATAAGTAATTACAGTACAGAGTTGAATGTATTAAATTACTTGTGAAGTGGAAGGAATTTCATACATACTGCAGTTTTCTATTTGACCATAAAGTCCTTCTTGCCATCAGCCAGTAGACTTTATAATGATTAAGATTAGCTTACATTTGTCAGTCAGTCAATCATTTTCTACCGCTTATTCCATAGTGTGTCGCGGGGGAGCTGGTACCTATCTCCAGCAGTCTATGGGACAGGTTGCCAGTCCATCACAGGGCAACACACAAACAACCATGCACACACTCGTTCATACACCTAAAGGCAATTTAGAGTGACCAATTAACGTAACAGGCATGTCTTTGGACTGTGGGAGGAAGCCAGAGTACCCAGTGAGAACCCACGCATGCACGGGGAGAACATGCAAACTCCATGCAGAAAGACCCCAGGCCGGGAATCGAACCTAGGACCTTCTTGCTGCAAGGCAACAGTGCTACCAACTGCGCCTCCGTGCAGCCCTAGCTTACATTTGTTTTCTGTGATTCATAAGTGCTGCTTCTGTAACAAAGCAATTTCCTGTAAATGATTAAAAAGGTTCTATTCTATTCTATCCATTAACATTTACTTCTCCTTCCCATAGAAAGGACTCCTGGATCAGTGCTTCTTTGTTCTCTTTGTGTCTCTGCTCTGTTCTCTCTAACCCCCAGTCAGTTCTGGCAGATGGCCGCTTACACTGAGCCTGGTTCTGCTGGAGGTTTCTTCCTGTTAAAAGGGAGTTTTTCCTCTCCACTGTCGCTACATGCATGCTCAGTATGAGGGATTGCTGCAAAGTCAACGCCAGTGACTGTCCACTGTCTCTTCATGCTCATCTGGGAGGAGGGAATGCTGCAAGTCACTGACTGGATGCAATCTGCTGGGTTTCCTTAGACAGAAAAACTTTTTATCCAATTTGAATAAATAACTAACTCTGACTGCACTGTTCAATGGTTAGGTCTAATTGGAATGTATGTACCTGACTGTTGTGAAGTGCCTTGAGACAACATGTGTTGTGAATTGGCGCTATATAAATAAAACTGAATTGAATTGAATTGAAAATCCCCCAAAAAAGGAAGCATGCAAAGGTTTTCATCCCACTTTAGCCTGGTACCCCTAAGTAAAGTCCGGTGTAACCATGCCTTTGTAAATCAAAGAGTAAATATATTCCAACTGAGGGTAGTTGTCATACCTGCTAGTGTTTTGAGTTCTTGAGTTTGTGTTTGGTTATATTACCTGGTCTAGTCCTTTGTTTTCTGTCTCCCTGCACCCCAAGCCCACACCTGTTCTGTGTTTTCCCCTGATTGGCTTGTCACGTTAGTCATTGGTTCCCCCTGCTGTTCAGCATTGTATTTAAGCCCGTTTGTTTCCGTTGTTCCTCGCTGGTTCCTTATGTTATGTGTATGTGCGATCTCGTGTGTTGCTCCCCTGTCTGTCTCCTGCCATGGAAAACAAAGACTCGTCTTACCTTCAAATCTGGAGCTTCAGGAGTTTTTACCCGCATATTGCTCCCATCAAAAAACCAAATTATGACATAAGGAACCAGCCAATGGGACCAAGCGGGAAGAATAGTGAGGGAATTCAAGAGGGGTGAGATTTTGGTCAAATTGTTTTCCCACCTTGTTACTTTTCCCAGCTCCCCATGGAGGAGGCTGGAGATAGCTGGCAGCCTCCAGGACTGACTCGAGGCGAGGAAGGATTTTTTTCCCTGATCCCCGGATTCACCACATCATTGAGGCCGAGCGACAAAGTGCCCTGGGAGAAATCGCCGCTTCAGTGAGGAGGCCTCCTGCCCCCTCCTCCGCTCACCTCTCCACTGAAGCTGGAGGCGGCTTTCCAGCTCATGGTTTAGCTCCTGATCAGCCATCGCCGCTGCTTCCGACTCCTAATCCTGTTCCTGGTCCAGTTCCGGAGGGGTTCATGGATGAACCGCCTCCACACCCCAATCCTGTTTCTGGTCCTGTTCCAGAGGGGTTCTTGGATGAACCGCCTCCACAGCCTGATCCTGTTCCTAGTTCTGTTCCGGAGGGGTCCCAAACGAGCCACCCTCACACTCTGTTCCTGTCCATGAGGGGCTCGTGGATGGACTGCCTCCACTTCTTGCTCCTGTTCCTGTTCCTGTCCTGGAGGGCTCCGAGGAGGAACTGCCTCCATCCCTGGTTCCTGTTCCGGAGGAGTTCGTGGAGGACCTGTCTCCACTTCCTGTTCCTGTCCCTGAGGAGTGGGAGGACACATCCTCTCTGCATGCTGGGCCTTGGCGGCTCCGCTGCATATCTCCACGGCCTCACCGAAGGTCCCGGCAGTCTCTGCACTGATCGCCTGGCTTCCAGCGGTTTCCACGCCTCTGAGCTCCACCGTGGGTTCTCCTGGTCCCGCCGCCGGGCGTCAGATCATCGGCTCCTACGTCGCCGACCTGCTGATCGCCTGAAAACTTCTTCTGAAGTTCAGGATCACAAGCGCTCCCGTGAAACACCAGTGTCAAACACTGTTTAACCATCCATCCATACATCCATCTTCTATGCCCACCTATCATAGTCTATCACAAGACTTTGTGTTGGTCTGTCACAAAAATCCTAATAGAATACATTGATGTTTGTAGTTGTAATGTGATAAGATGTGGAAAATCCCAGTATATGAGTAAATTCACAATGCACTGCAGTTTAAGTGTTTTCCTGATGCATGAACTCTTTCAATAATGGCACTGATTTACTGTATAACAATACGGTCTAACGCTGTGAATTCAATTCAATTCAATCAGTTTTATTTATATAGCGCCAATTCACAACACATGTTGTCTCAAGGCCCTTCAAAACAGTCAGGTACATACATTCCTATTAATCCTAACAATTGAACAGTGCAGTCGGAGTTAGCTTTTTATTCAAATTGGATAAAAAGTTTTTCTATCTAAGGAAACCCAGCAGATTGCATCCAGTCAGTGACTTGCAGCATTCCCTCCTCCCGGATGAGCATGTAGAGACAGTGGACAGTCACTGGCGTTGACTTTGCAGCAATCTCTCATACTGAGCATGCATGTAGCGACAGCAGAGAGGAAAAACTCCCTTTTAACAGAAAGAAACCTCCAGCAGAACCAGGCTCAGTGTGAGCGGCCATCTGCCACGACCGACTGGGGGTTAGAGAGAACAGAGCAGAGACATAAAGAGAACACAGAAGCACTGATCCAGGAGTACTTTCTATGGGAAGGAAAAGTAAATGTTAATGGATGTAGCTCTTTTAGTCGTTTCACCTAGAAAGAAAGAACAGATAAACTCCAGTTTTCAAGGTTAGAGTCTGAAAGAGAGCACATATAATTAGTTACAGTAAAAGCTCAGTCAATTTCCATGTCTAGGAGAGAGAAAGGGTTAAACCCTAAAAGACAGGGCTATGTGGATCATCGGTAGAAAGTGAGCATTAAGTTGTTGCCAGCAGAAGCTCGGACGATTCCTCTCTCCAGAAAGGTTTCACAGGCAGACACAGAGTCAGGCCAGGTGTAGCTTCTAGGAAGAGAAAAACGAGAACAAAGTTAAAAGCTGAAATAACAGCAAATAATGCAAAATTGGAGAGTAGTGTGAGAATGTAGCGAAGAGGGTGAAAGCGGTCATTATGTCCTCCAACAGCCTAAGCCTATAGCAGCATAACTACACAGATAGTTTCAGTTCAGATTATTTAGTTAAACGGCGCTTATTTTCAACAATGTTGTCACAAGGCACCCCAAAAAGGGTCCCACTGATGGTCATTGTTATACTAAAAACCACAAGGATTGGGATACCTCTCTCTGTCAGAATGATTATAACCATTGGAAAAGAGAAGGGGTCATACAGGTAGCAGAAATGAAGGGTGTGTTTGCACCTCAACCATAACTGAGCCGGTTTAGGCTAAACCTGACTCTCCCTTACTCCAACCAACAGGGAGGGAAGAAGACGGAGGTAAAAAATAAGGAAGATAGCTCAGGATAAACTAAGCCACTCTAACTATAAGCTTTATCAAAAAGGAAAGTTTTAAGCCTAGCCTTAAAAGTAGACAGGGTGTCTGGCTCACGGACCAAAACTGGGAGCTGGTTCCACAGGAGAGGAGCCTGATAACTAAAGGATCTGCCTCCCGTTCTATTTCTAGAGACTCTAGGAACCACCAGTAAACCTGCAGTCTGAGAACGAAGTGCTCTGTTAGGAACATATGGAACAATCAGATCTCTGATGTATGATGGAGCTAGATCATTAAGGGCTTTATATGTGAGGAGGAGAATTTTAAATTCTATTCTGGATTTAACAGGGAGCCAATGAAGGAAAGCTAAAATAGGAGAAATATGATGTCTCTTTTTAATTTTCATCAGAACTCTTGTTGCAGCATTTTGAATCAGCTGAAGGCTTTTAACTGCATTTTGTGGACATCCTGATAGTAACGAATTACAATAGTCCAGCCTTGAAGTAACAAATGCATGGACTAGTTTTTCAGCGTCACTCCTGGATAGGATATTTCTAATTTTGGCAATGTTCTGGAGATGAAAGAAGGAAATCCTAGAAACCTGTTTAATATGGGATTTAAATGACATGTCCTGGTCAAAAATAACACCAAGGTTTTTTACTTTATTATCAGAGGTCAATTTAATGCCATCCAGGTTAAGTGATTGACAAAGCAGTTTCTTTTTTAAAGACTCCGGTCCAAAGACGACAACTTCTGTCTTGTCTGAATTTAGAAGCAAAAAATTTAACGTCATCCAATGAATAATAAAGAAGTATAATAACATTCTGAGGACAGAAACTGTGTATCAGTGCTATCCTCTCCAAAGAAAAAAAAAATTCAGGAACACATCTGCTCCATATGGATACATTCCTTGTGTGGTGCTCCACAGGAAAATATGGTTTATTAATATTGATGGCACAATGTTTCTTTTTTCTGAGTCATTGTTCCACATTAAGATTTGTTGCACCTGCCAGATGGTACAGCCAAAACAATATCTGAGGAGGGGAGTCTCAAGAACAGAAAGGAAAACCAGCTTAGCTGTAATACAGATTAGAAACTTTCATCAGTTTTTTAGGAATAATGTAGCATGTTGAACCAACCATCATTCCATTGTTTATTCCTGCTTATCCTTTCAAGGTCACATGGGGCAGGAGACTATCTCCAGCCATTATTGGGCAAGAGGCACAGTTCACATTGAACCATGTCTATAATTCTGATTTAAAAGAATATTAAGTTCAACTCTGAACATTGAAGTAAAGATGTTGGTTCTTAATTTCAATTACGGATTGAGTGTGTTAATTACATTCCTGCTCTTGATTGTTCTTGGACACTTTCTCTTGGTTTTGGATGTTTTCCAAACTATTTGACTTTAACAACTGACTTTTAAAACTGTCTCAAAGTGACCTGCTGTTTCTAAATACATTACTTAATCTCTTAATCTTTTCATGTTATATTAGGCAAAACCACAGAATAGATGTGTCAGTGTTAGATATGTCAGGTCCCATTCTCATTGGCAGGTGTTTATTTTCTAGTATTCGAATCATTTACCTTTCTTTATAGTATTAGAAGATGGCTGCATTGAAACTGAACAATCCTTTCTTCATATATAATATCCGGCAAAATGTCCCTTAAGATTCAAAAATAAATGTTGATGTATATTTGGGATTGTTGTCCTGTGGTATCAACCAACTGTGTCCACATTTCAACTATCCACATATTATTTGAATGTGACACATTCCCCACATTGCACAATGGATCAGTTTCAATGGTAACGTAGCCCCATAGCATGATGCTACCACCATGCTTGATAGTTGGTACAGTGTTCATAGGTTTGAAAGTCTCACCTAAGACCCTCCAAATTTACTTCTAATCATTGCAGCCAAATAGCTCAATCTTTGTCTCACCCGACCCTGAAAATATTCTGATTTCGATTTTGTACTGTGTGAGTGTGTGTGTTGAGTAACAATTTTTTAATTAAATATCAAGTCTCATTTATAAGTCAGTTCATCACATTTGCACGGGACAAAAACATTTCAGGGTATTTTGGGGAATTTGGTCCTAATCCAGAGAACATATAAAGAGCTTTTGATGTAATCTGGATTTTGTATTTATGTCATTAGATTACCATTTTAAAGCCACGACACAGGACATGGCAATGAGACAAAACCTAAGAGGGAAGAGTGTTGTAGACTTGTACAATGCTGGATAAATATTATGAATTTATGTGTAATAGCACAATTTTTAATCAGATTTTCACTAAGGCTGTAGTTCTGCAGTAAGACTTTGTGCTTTTCTCACACACTCCAAGTGTGTTAAGGTTGATCTAACATTTGACTCATCACTTGAACTTAAAGGGTTTCTACAAAAGGCCTTTCATGCTTCCCCAGTCCAACAAGAGCCTAATAAAAATCCCAGCAACTTCAGCATATCTAGATGCTTATTCGGCTGCGAGCATAAAAAGCCCCAATGATCAAAGCACAACATAAAGCAGGCCTCCTTAATAAAATCAGATCCCAGCAATCTCGAGGGCGACAGTGTACCCATTTCTTAGAGCCAAAGGAGATAACGAGCTGAGTGCTGGGACCCATGATGTTGCCAAATTTCTCCAGAGCATGTTGATCATTCTGTCTCACCTCTGTTTAAGGCAATCTTTGTTTACAGCTTTGGACCAAATTGGCAAAGCACTGAAATGAAGTCCGGCACTGTTAGCACAAGGCCATTGTCAAATCAGCACATTAGCTCAAGCCAAGACCTAATGAGGGTAAAATAAAGAAGTGCAGGAAAGTAGTATTCAGCTTTTTTTCTCTGGTTTCGTTTGACTTGCAAAAATTCTGCATGAGAAGAAAATAAAAAACAAATAAATAAATTATGAATGAAATAACTGTCACAATGGTTGAGGCAATGTTTTAGTTTTATTCTTTGTAAACTTGACATAATGCAACGGTATTTATCAGCTTTCATCATGTAAGAAAATCCAATAAGGGACATGAAGTGCATGGTTAACTTTCCTGTCTCACAAATAGCAATTTTGCAGGCATATGCCAGCGGATTGCCTTAGTAATAATCTCTCCAAGCAGCAAGGGGAGGGCTGTGAAGGGATTGGGCTAGGGCACAGCTTCCTCATGGTTGAAAGCAGCATTTGAATGTGACCTTATACATTCTTATGTGTACAGCGGGAAAAAACAAGTATTGAACATGTCAACTTTTTTCTCAGTAAACATATTTTCAGTGGGTTTATTGACATTAAGTCCACACTTGATGTTTGTAACAACCCAAGCAACCCACACCAAATAAGTCAAAACAATATGATGTGTAATAAAACAAAATTATACCAGGAATATGTATTGAAAGAAAGGAGTAGAATGCATAGAAAACCAATAAAATAGCCAAAATCTGTCAGCATTTAGAAAGTAACCCTGCCCCTATCAGTAGCAGTTATCTTTAACATGACATGAAAATGAATATAGTGCCACAGCCTTTGTGCACACTCACTGCACAAGTATCCACTGTTAAAGAAAAAGCATGTGGAAATAGTTTTTTTTGGTGCCCGGTCTTGGCATTCTGGCAAACCTATAAAGAAACGGGTTGCAAGGGCAGTTTTTGCTATACAAAAAGGATGTCTCTAGATGAAATCCTAATTGCATAATTAACTTTATTAAATTAAGAGTGGATCCGACTTCAAAGTTCAAAGTTGGCTGGCCACATTGATGTAATAGCAACCTGTGTTTGTATGACCTTCAACCATTTGAATTATTTTTGTGGGTGCGTGTGTGTGTGTGTGTGTGTGTGTGTGTGTGTGTTTGTGTGTGTGTGTGTGTGTGTGTGTGTGTGTGTGTGTGTGTGTGTGTGTGTGTGTGTGTGTGTGTGTGTGTGTGTGTGTGTGTGTGTGTATGTGTGTGGGTGGGTGGGTGAGCATATGTGTGGAAATTAGTGTGTTTTGTGTTGAGCAAGTGTATGTGAGTGAATTTCAAACCTGGAGTTGTGGCCATTAGCCAGGAGTGGAAAGATCATCATTTCACCAAAATCAAGCCATGACCAGGTGGTCCTCGCCAAACTTCTGACAGGGAAGTGAAAGGAATATTCAGAAGTGTTGTCCAAGAGCCAAGGGCCACTGGGAGCGAGACCTGAAATTGGCTGGTACAGTTGTTTTTCAAAGAAGAGATAAATCATTTTGAAGCTCATTTAAAGTTTGCAGGATAACATTTGACAAGCTGTTAATACAGGGAGTGTATAGTTTGATCAGGAGACTAAAATCTAACTGATTGTCATTTCAAACATGTTTTGTGAAGAAATGGCACTGAACACGCCCTAAAAACATCATGTAAACAATAAGGTTTGGAAGTGGGAACATCAAGGTGTGGAGGTTGTTTTTCAGCGTACAGTACTGACAAACTACGTATAATTAAATGAAGGAAGAATGGAGAAAAGTATAGAGACATTCTTGTCAAGAATTTGTAGATGAGGGTTTTAGTCTAGACAAGGATCCCAAACACACAGTCAAGGAAACTCTTGATTGGTTTAAGAGAAAGAAAACAAAGCAGCTAGAATGGCTTTGTCAACCACCCAGCTTGAATCAAATGAAAATCCATAGACAAAACTGAAGTGTACAGAAAAGGCACCTACAAACTCGAGATTTGTTGACAGACTGTATGGAATATTGAGACAGAATTACACCTGAGCAATGCATACCACTGCATTCTGTTTACAGAAGTCTTGGAGTTGTCATTACTAACAAAGGCTTCTCTACTTAGTATTTAATAATTTTCAGTAAGCAATAAGTTTTTTCGTTCAAATTTATAGAATTATTTGTTTTCATTTCTTTGTATGTGTGGATAACTGGGATCTGGTGTGAAGTTCATGTCAATCGGCCTATTAAAAATATATTTACTTAAAAAAGACTTTTTTTCAATACTGGTTTTCCTTGCTTTACATGGACTCTTCACATTATATTTTTTAATTATGCTTTACCCCTACTTTTCAGTTCAGGCATATTGTATCTTTGATCAAAGCCTCTATTAAATGATTTAAAAATGCTGTGGCGCCCAGCTGCATGTGCATCTAAATGATTATGTTATGTCCTTGTTTTTTGAGAATGTGTGATTAGAGATATATATATGTTTCTGCTTGCATGTGTTTTAGTCATCAGAGGCAGATGTTAGGCACATAGATTAGGTCCGGCTGAGTTTGTAATCCTGGTGTTACTGAGAACAGCAGTGATTTAAAATCACCCACACAGCTACCCCTCAATGAACAAGAACTAGGGAAATGGTAATCTTTCGTACTTTTCCCACTTCTTCACTCTCTTGCCTTTCTTACGTGATATATCCTTCAATCCCCTCCTACTTTATGTAACATTCTTTCATCCCTCCCTTCATACTTCTCCTATCCTGCTATGTTAGACCAGATCTGGAGGAAAGACACTGAGAGAAACCAAGGCAGGAAAAATGGAGCTGAATAAAAAGCAGAATGAGGTTAAGCAAAACCTTTTGTTTGTTGGCTTAGCTCTTTGTAAATGCCAGATGGACAAATAAAAACTCAGCACGGCTAAATTGAATGGCAGCTCCTGATCAATTTCATCAGCTGCATGATGAATAAACACAACAGTGACTTTGTTTAATACGCAGTCTCTCTTTTCCCATACTCATATTTGCCTTTGGTTTGACCCCGTGTCTGTCACCAGAGTAGCCAGCATGCTTGGAATATCATAAACAAGCCAGACAGCCATCAAACAGAATTGGTGTACGTTTTTGGGACATGTTGCATAATCCCTGGCAGAATTATTTAATAAGTGCTAAATGTGAATTAATTATTTGCTCGTGATGTCCCAGACCAGACATCGGGACTGTTCCCGCCTGTCAAGAACAGGTTACATTCTTATTTTCGGTTCTAACTGTGCCACACATAATGCTGGAGGCGAAGGTAATGTTATGTAAGGTTTTTGCTGGAAGGGTGGCATCCTGTGAAGACTGAAGATAAAAACATTAGCACATATACAATACAATGAATAAAAAAATGAAGAATACTAAGAAAAAACTGTTATGCGAACAGGATCTTTTAGAGACAAGTTGCTGTCACCAGAAAAAAAACACTTAACATGTTCTGCAAATTGCTGGTCAGTCTTTTAAAGCTGCAATACAAGTGTTACTTTATCCACAATATTCACTAATATTCATGTGTAAAATTCACTTTGAAATCATTCCTGTTTTTTTGTTTGTTGCTTGTTGCTGATATCAGGCTAGTGTACCCTAATTTGTGTCTCAAATTTAAACCCTTTTTTTGTTGTCTGGCCTTAAACGTTAATAGGGCCAGAGAGTTTCTATGGTCTGTATCAATCAGTAGTGCCTTTTGATAAGGATGATATGGCTCAATGCCCAGGGGGGCATGATACGGGCGGGGTGGGGTCATTAAGCGTTTTTTGTAAAGCACAAGACAAAGTTGAACAGATCAATGTTTTTTATGGTGCAAAAGGGGGGACCTTATAACAAGTCACTCCTCACTAAATACTAAGTTTTAGAATTTCCACCACACTGTCAATATATTTAAAAAACGTATAACAACAGACAATACATTTTTATTCAACGTATTGTATTTGAAAAAGAAAGCGAAGTAGAACAACAATTTTCCAAGTTGTAAAACTAAAAGAAAAGCCCTCCTTAAAGTCAGAACTCAAAGAGTTAACATGGAAGTTACTGTTTCTCACTAAACATAAGCAAACAATACAAAGCTATAAACTCCTATCGGTTTGTTATGCTAAGAAAATTTTATGCCCATGGCTATTTCCTATAATGTTAATAGTCTGGTGGTGCCCAACAAAAGCTGTTGAATCTACACTCATAATCTAGTAAAATCTCAGGTTTTTCCACTTCAATTTCTAGATTAATATAGTAGCGCTACTAATAAACTAATTTCTCCTACACCAATCTTTTGGTCATACCATCCCTCTCAGTCCATCCAAAGAAATCTTAATATATTATTTTGCTTTTAATTCATCTTCCCAAAATAATTTGAAACACATCTAAAAGTCAGAATAGATGATCAAGTGTTCCGCTACCCTCCAAAACATCTCTCTATCACGTTCTGTTGGATTTTACAACTTAAGATGAGTCATATATGGCTCAGTACAACTCTTGCCACAGGCAATTAATATCATCACTCCACACACTACATCAATGAAGTCTCCAAGCATGTAAACTGAAACAGGTAAAGAGATTGCCGAGAATGTAACAATCAAACACCCAATCGTTTATCCATGCAATAAAATCAGTTTGCCACTAATAAATAGATTTAACACCATGTCATCTTCTCACCCAAACGGCAGTGCCTCCTTTTGGGGAAAAGCAGACTTTGAGATTTCAGTTGGAGTCAGCACAACGTCTGCAGTGTTCGGTGCAATAAATACATAAAATAGGTAAACAATTTTGTCTTTTGTAATAGGTTGGGCAGTTGCAGCAGGATAAAAATGTAGGCAGAGAGCATTTTTGTTCATTAAAACCTACATGTAGGCTTAAGGAAGGCAGGACATGTAACCAAGGTGGATCCAACGGAAGAAACCAGCAGTGAGACAAAGAAACCAGGCAGCCTAAATACTGAAGAGGTTTGATAAGTGACATGGAAATCCGGTGAGTATCATCAGTGGAATGATGAACAGCTGAGGTAGAGCGCTAATCAGGGAACTGAGGGAAGGAGAAAATAAAACATACAATGAACACAGAAGGGAACGAACTAAAACACAAAAAGAAACAACAAACCAATGGGAAAAAAGTAACATTAAAATGATCTAAATACAAACACAAGTGAGAACCAAAAACACAAACACCAACAGATCAAGACATTTAAGACTTTGGTAAGTGTGAAATCTAAGTCAAAAACAAGTTGTGAATCCTACCTGTAAGATGAAAGTAGGCTTAGCACTTAGCAATATGAACACATTAAGGTTTGGTCTTGACCATCACTCTATGTCTGTTCTAAGAGGTTGTATGCCACTGGGCACTGGACTGGAGCCACAGGAATATGTGGAACTTTATGGTGTTGGGTGCTCTCAGCCACATTTCTCATGTTTTAATGAAAATAGTTCTCTGTCCCTCCAGGGTCAAACTAACCTTTAACAAAACAGAATTTGTCCCGAGGCAATCATTAGAAACATCTCTGAAGGATTGCACTGGCTCACATAGCAACAGTCCTTCATTCTGTCTGAGTTGAAAAAGCCCAGATGGGAACCACTGTGCAACCATATTTCAGGCCTTATGCTGTTCAACTCCCATGGCAGTGGACTGTACTTCAATGTAGCTTTGACTACACAAAACACACACCAAATTAACAAAATGTGAATTTAATAATGTAAAGTACCTAATAAAATCATGCTTTCTATGTTACATTCTCTTCATGGTCAGCAGTAAAAGGCTTAACATAAATTAATGCTCTGTAATCTTATGAGATAGCAAGACAAGCCTTTTACAATGCTTTAGGTAAGGTTTCTGTGAGAGGTTTTACACATACAATTTTTATCAGGTTTTATGAACATATCACCTGATGATGCATTAATTTTTACCAGACTGAACAGAACAGAGAATCGTTTCCTTGAGTTCCTCTTTGTACCCGTTTGAGCTTCTTGTCTGGTGTCTGCTTCTGCTGAGAGAGATCAGAAAGCAAGAACAAAGCAGCCAACATTATAGACATTCACATGACAACCACAAAGTAAAATACAATGTATGTTGCAGGTATTTTATGAGACAGGTGTACAGAAAATAGTGCACAGTTGTGAAGTGGAAGCAATTCTAGAATTGCGCCCCTCAAGGTGGCAGCAGGTTGAAGTAGCTCTGTTACTTTTGTTTCTGATTTATCCTTTTTTGGGAACTTTTCCTCTTATGGTGGATACAGTTGATTTTTTTGGATTACTGTCCTCTCCGGTGTCGGATGCTGTGCAGCTTGGAGGATTTTTCCTAATATTTTTCTACTTTTGGACATTTGTTATGATGCATTGCCATGGCAACGGGGTTGTTTCTTACAACCGGGAGCAGCTGATTAAGATCTCAAAAGCTCAAATAATACTTCAACTACAACCCCAAATCCCTGATGAGTTGAAAAGGAGATGCCATGGATGAAGAGCAGGAGCAAACAGAAGAGAGAGAAGGAGGAACTTCAAACCATCTCTTCCGTCGATTATGATGGGCAATGTGAGATCGTTGGGAAACAAGTTGGATGAACTCCAAGCCCTACAAAGGACCCAGCCAGAGTACCGGGAATGCCTCACTCTCTGATACACTTTCAACGTTTCAACAGTTTGTCAGCTGCTCTACCAGAGAAAACAAAACATTGGATTTGTTTTATGCAAATGTCAAGGACTCATACATCTCTACAGCAAGACCTCCTCTAGGCAAATCAGATCACAATCTTGTTTTTCTCTGCTTGAAATATAAGCCCCTTGTTCAAAGACAACCTGTAATAAAGAGGACTGTGAGAAAATGGTCACAGGAAGCTGAAGAAGCCCTGCAAGGTTGCTTTGAGGCTACAGACTGGGACGCACTGTGCCAGCCACATGGAGAGGACATCAATGCTATGACTGAATGTGTAACCGACTATATAAACTTCTGTGTGGATAACATCATCCCCACCAGAATTGTGAGATGCTTCCCCAATGACAAACCCTGGATCACCAATGACCTGAAGAACCTGCTTAACAAGAAAAAAAGAGCCTTCAGAGAGGGAGACAGATAATTATTGAGTACACAGAAGCAACTTAAAGTCAAGATAAGAGACAGCAAGGAGGTGTACAAGAGGAAGCTGGAGAGCAAGCTCCAGCAAAACAATATCAGAGATGTGTGGTCAGAGATGAAGAAGGTCACAGGCTTCAAGCAGAAGGATGATCAGACCGATGGAGGTCTGGACAGAGCCAATGAACTGAACACATTCTTCAATAGGTTCAGTTCAGAAACAAGCTCAGCATCCTCCTCTCCTGCTCACAGCCAAACAGGCATCCCACCCTCCTTTGACCCACAGGACCCACAGCTGTCCAGTAACACCTCAAATGTTTTATCTTCCACCTCAGCCCTAGACCCTTCTGCTTCTACATGTTTACCTTCAACCATATCAGAAGATGCTGATGCTCCCTTTGCCTCCCCCTTCCACCTGTGTGTCTCAAGAAGTCAGGTGAAGATGCAACTGGAGAGACTGAATCAGAATAAGACTGCAGGTCCAGATCATGTCAGCCCTAGAGTTCTGAAGGCCTGTGCAGAGCAGCTCTGTGGGATTCTGCAGCACCTCTTCAACCTTAGCCTGGCCCAGAAGAAGGTTCCGGTGTTGTGGAAGACCTCCTGTCTTGTTCCGGTACCAAAGAAAACTCACCCATCAGTCCTCAATGACTATAGACTTGTTGCCCTAACATCTCACATCATGAAGGTCCTAGAGAGACTCCTGTTGGCCCACCTGAGTAAGCAAACAATAAACTATCAGGACCCCCTTCAGTTTGCTTATCGCTGTGGAGTTGGAGTTGAAGATGCCATCATACACCTGCTTCAACAAACCCACTGTCATCTGGACAAAGCCAGTAGCACTGAGAGGATCATGTTCTTTGATTTCTCCAGTGCATTTAATACAATCCAACCTGATTTGCTTTGTCAGAAACTCCAGAAGACTCAGGTGGAGGCCTCAACAATCTCCTGGATCAAAGACTACCTGACAAACAGGTAGTCTTTGATCCACAGTTTGTGAGACTGAAGGGTTATGAGTCTAACCAGGTAGTCAGCAGCACAGGAGAACCACAGGGGACTGTACTCTCACCATTCCTTTTCACTCTATACACCTCAGACTTCCAGTACAAGACAGACTCCTGTCATCTGCAGAAATACTCGGATGATTCTGCAGTGGGGTGGATCAGAGATGGACAAGAAGATGACTACAGGAAGGTGGTGGACCGCTTTGTGGCATGGTGTGGAAACAATCATCTCATCTTGAATGTGACTAAAACAAAGGAGATGATTGTAGATTTTAAGAGAAATAGGATTAAGTCAAAAACTATTTCCGTCATGGGAGAAGAAGTGGAGATGGTGGAGGAGTATAAATACCTCGGTGTTCACCTGGACAACAGACTGGAGTGGAGATGCAACTGTGAAGCCATCTACAAGAAGGGACAGAGCAGACTGTACTTCTTGAGGAAGCTTAGGACATTCGTTGTTTGCAGCAAGATGCTGCATATCTTCTATAAGTCTGTTGTGGAGAGTGTGATCTCTTCTGCTATCATCTGCTGGGGTAGCAGCATCAGAGCCAGGGACTTAAAAAAGCTCAACAAGCTGATAAAGAAGGTTGGTTCTGTTCTGGGGACTCCTCTGGAACCTCTGGAGATCATTGTGGAAAGACGGATTCTTCATAAAATGAAGACCATTATGGAGAACCCTGAGCATCCTGTTCATGAGACTGTCCTACAACAACAGAATATCTTCAGTCAGAGGCTTCTTCAGATCTGCTGTAAGACAGACAGCTACAGGAGATCCTTCCTGTCCACAGCCATCAGCATCTACAACGGCTCTTTGAAGAAACCTACATAATGAGCTACAACAACATTTAATTTCCCTTTGGGATTAATAAAGTATTTTTGAATTGAATTTGAATTTGAAAATGAAACAGGGTTTTCAGATTTACTTACATGGTAATGCTTTGTAGAACCTACATTTTGCTGCAGTTACAGCTGCAAGTTTTTTAAGGTACGTTTCATCAGTTTCTTCATATCTACAGTATTTGGCCCATTTGATTTTGCAAACGTGCTTAAAATAATCTTTTCATAAAAAAGATTTAGGTCTGAACTTTGATTGGACCAATCTAACACATAAATTTGCTTTGATCTAAACCATTTCTTTGTGGTCCTTGCTCTATATACAGGGGTGTCATTTACTGGAAGGTGAACCTTCACCCAGTCTCAAGTATATTGTAGCTATCAATTAATATTATTAGTATTAATAATATTATAATTTATTATCCCTTATTATAGAAAGATGGCTATGCTTGGGAAGGTTCACCAGTTCATTACTTATGGGGTAGTTACCTTTTCCCATAGGGGCAGGTCGGTTTTGTCAGCTTTTTCCGCCTAATAAATTAAATCATCATTTGAAAATTTTGAGGTTAGTCTGGTTATCATTTGTGAAATCAAAATTATTCTGGTCATCTGAAACATTTATGTGTGACAAAAATTATGGAAAAAAACTGAAGAAATCTGGAAAACACTTGATCAAAAGATTAATATATGAAATGACAAGATTAAAAATGCTCCATTGGCAGTAGTTTTTTAAGCCTGTTACTGCATGTGAAACTGTGGATGAGTGTGTAGTCTTGTGTCAAAGAAGGCATGACACTCACATTTCCTCTGCAATCCACCCCCAATATAGCTTTTGTATCTAAGATACATGAAGGCTGGAATGAAAGCTGCAGGTAACAAAAAATCGCAAATCAGTAACACAACAGATTCATAGGTGCACACGCAAAGACTTACACAGACTAAATCCACATTCTCAACCCTTGATTGGCCATAATGTGTTGAATATGACCGAAAAATAATCCACTCCAGAAAAAGGTCTGCCTACCAAGGGAGGGATTGCCTAGAAGAAACAGTGTGATGTTTGCACAAGAAGGTCTGGATGATAGTAAAACCAAAGTTTGTTTGCAAACTAGAAAGAAAAGTGAAAATAATAACCCCACGTGTTCCTTGATGCATGTCCTTGTTAGTTAAAAATAATAATAATTCATAGACATGGAGACCAGTGACCACCTTGTGCCTTTAAATAATTATCTATGTATTGCACAAAAACATCATAATTGGTCAAATCTATTTCAGACAGATGCGGGCTATCCCTGGACACTTTAAAATCAGCTAAGCAGGTAAGAAAATCTAGAGTTTATTTCAGGTGGAGAATTATGTTATAAAAAAACCCTTCTTCTTAGAAAGGCGAACCCCCTTAAAAGTGTAGGAGCACTTGTATAAATCAAACAAAAAGTCAGGGCAAATTCTCTTGGAAACAACAACAAAAAGAAAAACTCACCCTAAAAAATTATTATGAGTTCACAAAAATAACGGTAAAGGATAATAGCAGCAATGTAACCAAACCAATAAGGTGACTTTGCAATGAGAAGGAATATGAGTCAAAACATGCTGCAGAAAATCCCAAGAAAATATATTTACGTGGAAAGATATGGATTAAAAAACCAGCTAACCTATATAAGCCCATTAAAAACATTTACCACTTGCTGATGGCAAAGTTAAAGGCAAATAAAATACAATCTAAAGACACATGAAATGACACATCTGCAGATAAACCTGGTCTACATTTGACAATAACTGTATGTCAAGTGTAGTGACAACACCTCTTAAACACCTCTTAATTTTGCTCACTTTAGCTTGACTTACTGGATTCTATGATTTAGCCAAAATGAACCCTTAGTTTAGCCATTAAGCAGCTTGTGCTAACCTCACTGGCCTTTTAAACTGTTTTTAATCATTAAGATCATACAAAAATCATCCCAATTGTGGCTAAAGTCACTGTTACTGATACTTTGTAGCTGTACAAGCTGCGTTTCTCATGTGATGGGAGACAGGCACATTCGTATGGTTTGAAGCGAATTTAACAGCCATGTCTGACTGAGTAAAGCACTATCTTTCTTGATTTCTTTAGGTGGATAAATCTGGAAGGACATAGTGTCGGGTGACGGGTCCAAGAGGATCTGAGCCTTTCCTCTTTTCTCCCTCATCACTCTTAGATTGAAACAGTTCACAATACAGAAGTTTGAAATCCATTTTTTTTT
This sequence comes from Girardinichthys multiradiatus, assembly GCF_021462225.1. Classification (NCBI taxonomy): domain Eukaryota; kingdom Metazoa; phylum Chordata; class Actinopteri; order Cyprinodontiformes; family Goodeidae; genus Girardinichthys; species Girardinichthys multiradiatus. Next base: position 23,302,798 of record NC_061804.1, on the reverse strand, counting down.
TTGCTTTTGAGAGATGATAATCTTTTAATAGATTTCAGGGTTTTAATAAGCTTTAATGAATATAGCTTTAGCACATTTAATGGTTATTAGCCTTGCATTTTTAAGTAGTCTGTAGATTACATTTATGTTTAATTTCTTTAGTTTTTTGTTAATCGGTATGGAGCAGATATTAGTTGACTCATGATAGGTTTGGTTAACCCTTAGTTAAAGAGTTAATTTTCCATATTGGTTTTTTTTCCGGGAATAAATATTAACCCATTCTTCCACAGCTAAGACCAAAATTCTTAATAGCTCTAGCAGATTTAGGTTTTTGAATAATCGCCTCATGTTTTCTTTTGACTGAAAATGATATTGATGTTTTGAATTGGCCCAGCCAGAGTCCGAACTTCAATCTGATTGAAAATCTGATTAAGGGGATGGCAAGGAGGTCCTACAACTACAGAACTTTGGGCTTATTTTCTTGGTTAAACTGTCAAAAAAAAAAACAGACAAAATACAAAAAAACAACAACAACAGTAAGAAGTTTTTCTATTGATTATTGAGAAGGAAATAAAAAATTTTTTAGCATGCCAATGTTTCATAAAAGGATAATAAAACATGTATTTTTTTCTAAATTGATCCTCCTTTTACATTGTCTTATTTATTTATTTTTTTTCAAAGATACCTATCAGAAACAAACATTGTTTGAGAATCCTTTTTTTTTTTTAAATCCACCAGGGTTTTGAATAAGTTTTGGTTCTGACTGTATGCAACTGTCAACTAGATAAAGAGGTAACGAATTTTTATACATTGTTAGAACGATTAGCTGATCACTGCTTGAAGAGCAACAAAAAGAATGAAATTCCAGGTACCAGACAACATTTTCTGTGTTCACTATGGTCTGTGGTCTGCACAGTTCAAAGACATGCCTGTTAGGTTAATTGGTCTCTCTACATTGCCCTTAGGTTTGTGAGTGAGTGTGTGCATGGTTGTTTGTGTGTTGCCCTGTGATGGACTGGCGACCTGTCCGGGGTGTACCCTGCCTCTCGCCCATAGACTGCTGGAGATAGGCACCAGCTTTCCCGTGACCCACTATGGAATTAGCGGTAAAAAATGATTGACTGACTGACTGACTATGGTCTGTTTCATGAAGGTTGGCGGCCTGATGTGCATCAAGCTTATTATAATGTAACTGCTGAGAAAAAAAATTTATTGTGCAAATACACAATAGAATGGTGTCTTATTTACATGAATATAAAAGACATTGGAAGTTGCTATGTTGAAAAAAGAAAAAAAACTGTACCATTTAACAATTCTAATCGTAGATGCATGATTCAGTCATCAAACTGGGTCGACTTGGGAATAAATTCACTGGAATGACGGATACTACACAAAAAGCTGGTGCATTTATTCAAGTCAGCAAACAAATCCGGTTCAGAGAAAAACAGAGGAAAACAAAAATGACATAAAGCAGAAAAAATAATGCTGTTATACCGCCAAAAGCAATCTAAGATACAATCACAACAGCCTTTAAAATAACCCCAGATGTTCTCAAAATAATTTTTTGTTTGTCTGTTTGACCGATTCCACAGAATATGCATTCTAGGCGATGTTCCTACACCTCCGTGCCATCACAGGACATTAACGAGCTTAAGCTTTGCTAAGCAAATCTGCCAGATTCTTGTGGGGAGGGGAAAGAAAAACATATAAGATGTATATCAAAAAGACTGACTTAAAAGGATTAAATATTTTATGGGAATTATTTATCTGACGCAGTCTTCTTCGAGATATAATATAGCAAAACTGCTCGAGAACATGAGGCACTTATTCACCCTTAGGACAAATACCATTTTTTTTCTTCCACTGTCCGTAGACATTCAGACCGGGTGAACTGCAAACTGTAAAGTGCCCACAGGTGTGAAGGTGTTTGTCCATGTGTTAGTCTGACCTGTCTGGGATGTTTCCTAGCCCGTTGCCTCGTGCGAAGCTGGGACACGCTTCAGGAGCCCTCTGACAGGGTGGACCGGAATAAGAATGAGTAACTGGAATGCATGGATGGATTAATAGGCCGCACACTGAGAGACATGGCTGCATTCGTTGACACTAAGACTGATAATGACCACGTTAAGATGGGCCATGGGACACGTGGCCATTAGTGGCTGATGTTGGAGCACTTTCATGGAGCGTACTCGGGGAGAGTACCTTTCAATTTGAGATTCTCTGCATTCTTTCAGCAAATCAATTCAGGAAAATACTGTGCCCTTGAATTTCATTACATGTTGTCAAAAGTGGATGATTTGCGTTTACACCCTTCACCTTGCATGTCTTTTGCTGTTTGTTTCTCTTAGTGACATGTAAATGTTTTCCTTTTTCCCAACAAGTCTGTCGGACCTGTGCTTTATACCATGAGTGCCAGCTAAAGCAAGGGCTTGACATTAGTGACTATAATTATAAAAGATATTTAATCTGGCCTGTTCCCAATCCGCACTGTACTCTGGAATAGTTTATGCCGCAATTCTCCAAATTCTAATTCGTGTTGTTCAACTTGTAGTTAGTTCATTTCTATTGTATTTAGGGAGCATGGCAGAATTCAACCTGTCCTATCAGAGCTCCAGCCATGTGGACATCCTGAGTTGAGTGATTCTGCTTGTCACAGTTGCATTTCCACATCATTCTCTGAGTCTTTCAACACAAAATGTCTTGGAATCCATTTCTCATGTTAACACCTGCTCTAAGGGTGGGCTTCTGTCCTTCTATCTGTCCTAGGAATGCATATATATTTTACAATGCATTGCAAAAGTATTCATATACATTGAACATTTTCATATTTTGTCACATTACAATCAGAAATTTCAATGTGTTTTATTGGTATTTGATGGGATGAATCGACACAGTTGTGAAGTGGAAGGAAAATTACACATGGTTTTCAAATCAGTTTTAAAATAAAAGTATGGCATGCTTTAATATTCAGGTCCTTCTGACTCAGCTACCTATCACTGCAATAAAGGCTGCTTGTCTTTTGGGGTATGTCTCTACCAGCTTTGCACATCTAGAGACTAAAGTTTTTGTCCCATCATTCTTTGCAAAAAAGCTCACGCTCAGTCAGATGGTCAATCTTGTTTTTTTTTTTTTAAATTTGATTCAGCTTTTGACTTTGTGACATGGTAATCTAAATATGCTGTAATCTTAACCACATCATTGTAGCTTTGGCTGCATGTTTAAGGTCATTGTACCACTGGAAAGTGAACTTCTTGCCCATTCTAACATATTTGCAGCTCTTAACATATTTTCTTCCAGGACTTCCTTGTATTTTGCTTAATCCATCTTTCCATCAACTCAGAGCAGTTTCCCTCCCCCTGCAAAAGAAAGGCCTCTCCACAGCATGATACTGCCACTGCCATGTTTCACAGTTAGGGTGGTGTGTTCAGGGTGATTCTGAAAGCTTTTGTGAGTCACTCTATACTAATTACAAAATCAGACATATTAAATGGCAGTTGACAGAGAAAATACATTTTCACACTTAAAGGCAAAGCAAAGAAAGAATTTAAAAAAATTAAAATTACATAATAAAATATATCCTTGATGTGTGTTCATGAAAGACACTTTCACAAATGAGTAGTTATGAAATAAATATTCATAGAATAATTGAAAGATTAAGCAAAAGTCCCCTAGGTATCAACGTTGGTAATATTAATAGCATCTCTCAGGCTGTGTGTAGGACGTGGGTGAACAGATCTTTGCAAAACAACCCCAAGCATGTGCCAGTGAAAATAATAAAAGTTCTAAGAAATGCCAAACCGAGTCCACAAAGTGATTGTTTCTGTTTGTGTGCATGCATGTGTGGGTTCCGATGGAAAAACAATGTACATAGCTCACAACAACACGTAGACATACGTCGGTATCGTCCATAAAAAAAAGAAACAGACAGGCTTCGAATGCATTGCTTCAGTGGCTCTAAATAATAAATGTAACAGCTTTGATTCACAGCCAATCGCGGCCGACTCTCACGCGGCACAGGTGAAGGCGTCAAGAGAACACAGGAATTTCCTCTGATTCCTGCAGCTTATCGAAGATCCAGGGGATTGGTGGTGGATTAGTGCTTGTTTACACCAGGATAAGCATAATATAGGCATGTTTATGGTTTTTTATACTCTTGTACAATTACTTTTAGATACTACATCAGATGTGTTCGATAAATGCAAAGTGAAAGTCAGAGAGAATCACTCCCTCTCTGTTATTATGAAACACTTTAAATATGCTTTAAACAGCCTGCCTAATGGTTCATTTGCACCCGTCCCAGCTTGTTGTGGCCTCAGATCCGGTAGAGGTTCTGTTTGTCCGTGTGGCTCTCCTAGCTCTGAGCGACACCAAGTTCAGCAGTCTTTCTAGTTCATCTCCAGAACCGGTCAGACTGGCAGAGCCGAGTCCTTCCTGATCCTCCTGTGATCCTCTCCATTGCTCCTCCTGTAAATCCCATGCCCTCAAAGGGGGCATGAGCTGAGCCGGGTGAAGGTTCAGGCCTGGTGGGCTTGATGGGTATCCCTCGTAGGCTCGTCGAGTTGGGGGTAAAGTGTCATAGAGACTATCTGAGTCGTCATCTGGCATTGGGTCGTGGCTATCCTCTCTGTACTCCTCATAAATAGGCGAGGAGGTGTCTTCAACACTGTCACGGTCATGTAGCTGCAGATGTTCTCTGTGGTGCACTGCTACATCCCTGCTTCTCATCTCCATCTTCTTCCCTTCCCCTTCATGTCTCCTTTTTTCTTCTCTCTGCACAGTTTGTCTTCTCTCCCACTCGCCAGACTGATTTCTCTCCCACTGGAAGGTCCTCCTCCTGTTCTCCTGGCCCAACTCGTGGCCTCTGTCACCATTACAGCTCATCATTCTGGAGTCGAGCTGGAGGGAGCGTGTGCTGCCTCCGCGTCTGATGTTCTGCTGGTCGTCACTGAGGTTGTAACGGGATCCCACCTCAGGCGGATGCAGCCGTGACGGTGACAGCCAGCTCAAACTCTGAAAGGAAGTCTCCCACCGGTATGCTGAAAACAAAAAGACAGAAAGAAGAGGATCTCTTCAGGTGGTTTGGAAGTGTTTTACAGACAAAAAGTATTATTTTAACGAGGAGCTGATGTATTCACACTCACATGCTGCATTATAAGCCCAAGGGCCCCTGGAATGAAAACTAATGGTGCTTTAGGCAGGAAGTACTTACTTTAAACAGTCTCTTTTACTGTCTTTTGCATAAAGTGAGGAGGAATGATATGATCAGTCTAATAGGTTTCAAATCAGTAAAAATTAACAGCATTTCAAGACCACTTCATAATCCTAACAACAGGAGGTTGACTGAGGTGAGCCAAGCACTAAACTACAGTGCTTTAAAAAAACATTTATACATTTTGTCTTGTTACACCCACAAACGTCGTTGTATCTTCTTAGGATTTTATGTGACAGACCAACATAAAAGTAGTGCGTAATTGTTTAGCAATAAGGAACATGATACAGGTTTCTTAAACTGTTTTACAAATACAAATTTGAAAAGTGTTGCACTAACTTGTATCTTTTAAGTTTTACAAACAGGTTCTCAAATGGATTTAAGTCTGGATTTTGACTAGGCCATTTTAACATATCCATGCTGCGATCTAAACCCTTTCACTGTAGCTCTGGCTTAATATCTTTATATTTAGAGTTGTCCAGCTGGAAGGTAAACCTGAACCTCAAGTTTAATAGATTTTCTTTCCATTATGTCTTTATCCATCAACTCTGACCAAATTCCTTGTCCATGCTGTTAAAAAGAGTTCCCAAAGCATGATGCTGCCACCCCCATGGGTCAGAGTGAGGAGTGATTTTTATGTAGGCTTAAAAATTCAGCTTTGGTCTAATCTGACCAGAGCACTTTTACATGTTTGCTGCTTCCTCTGCATGGCTTGTGACAATCGTGATCATAAGCCTCAATGCAGCTTTTCAGGTTTTTCTTTGTTAATTATTTGTCACATAAAATTACAATAAAATACACTTTTGCAGTTTGAGGTTTTAGTGTGACAATCATTATGTTAAATCTATTTTAGTTTTTCTTTATGAATATTTACTTAAACAACATGTCGTTAGTTCATTTAATTTTATCTTATCCTCTCAGAAACTGGTAATTATTGAACATTAATTGCATCCTTACACCAATTCCACTTTTTCAGCTGTCCCCCCCCCCCCCCCCGAGATGTTGGATTCAATTTTTGTCTTTTCCTTTAGTTTTCTGTAGATGCCATTTGGTTTTAAACTGGAATATCAACCTTTCAAAAATAAATACCTTGCGCTTCTTGTGCTTTGCACCGTTGCCAAGAATCTTTCCCTGAGAAGAGGAGAAGCTTGCAAGGCACTGTACATATAAATTATTATTGCATTCATTATAAGTTGTATCCTTTTAAACTCTTAAATGTTTTCTCAGCTGTATAAATAATTTTCATTTATAAAGGCTTGCTATGAAGTTTCAGCTGTGTTAACCTACTTTCAGAATATTTATTTCTGCACATAAAAGGAATAACTATATATATATATATATATAATGCTACATTTTGATACATGCTCTTCATTGGAACAAATTATTCTGAAGGAATTACAAGACAGTTAAGCACAACTTCCAACAAACTATAGCATGCAGATTGCATAATTCATGGTTCGGCTAATGAGCTTTGAATGAAAAGGTATCATATCGATGAAGTGAGAGGAGCTAGAGGGGTCAGTCTCTGTGTGGGATAAAGCGTACACTTCATTAGTCTCCAGGAGAGTGCCAGCTCCTGGGGTGCAGTGCAAGATACACACAGACAAGAGACTTTTATTAGACTTCCATGCCAACAAACCAGAAAATTGATTTTTTCTTTCTCAGCATGCTGCACTGCTGAATATATTTAAATAAAAAGGGAATGAATAAATAAATAAACAAATGCATGCTCTTACAATCCACAGTGTACTCTTTGACGAACTCTACACAAATCTCATCGTTGTTCTGTAGGAGGTGCCTTGCTATCGGTGAAATGGAAACAAAACAATCATCTCATCGGACAGAAAAACCTGGATGATGTAAGTCTAAAAACAAAGACTGAATACAGCGAAAACATGGAGAAGAATATTAAAGAAATGCATGATAATGGGAGCTCATTACTAGTAAATGTAAATGGACATATACACAAACAAACAAAATTCACATGATCTAAGTGTTCACAAACAAGCTATAATGCTAAAAAAGCTTGAAAGAATGGGCTGTAAGCAAGATATGCTGATACATTAAATGGAATTAGGTCCCTTTTCAGACAAAGTATTAAACATTCATTCATTCATCTTCTATACCACTTATTCCACAGTGGATCACGGGGGAGATGGTGCCCATCTCCAGCAGTCTACAGGTGAGAGGCAGGGTACACCCTGGATAGGTCGCCAATCCATCGCAGGGCAACACAGAGACATACAGGGCATACAACCAGGCGAGTTGGCTCAGAGTAGTCATCTTGCAATCAGAAGGTTGTGGGTTCGATTCCAGCTTCCTCCTGCCATATGTCGATGTGCCCCTTGGTCAAGACACTAAACCGATCTGCGTATCGGTGTATGAATGTGTGAGTGTTAGTGAGTGCGCTAGTGTAAAGCGCTTTGAGTGGTCTGTATGACTGGAAAAGCGCTATATAAGTTCAGTCCATTTACCATGCACACACTCATTCACACCTAAGGGCAATTTAGAGAGACCAATTTAACTAAGAATCATGTTGCTAGACTGTGGGAGGAAGCCGGAGGACCCAGAGAGAACCCACGCATTGACGGGGAAAACATGCGAACCCCATGCAGAAAGACCCCTGGCCGGGAGTTGAACCCAAGGCCTTCATGCTGCAAGGCAACAGTGCTACCAACTGCACCACTGTGCAACTGGTGAAAATAGATATATTTATGTTTTTGGACTTACTATATATATATATATATATATACTACAAGTCTATTAATGTTGACTGCAAAGTCAGTGGTAAAACTGTGGCTGATGCCCCATTTAGTGTGAAAGAGGAAGTGTTTGAAGCTGCCTTCTTCGTTGCTGTTCTGTGCAGATGTGAGACTTGGCTCAAAGTGCCCCTAAAATCTTCTGAGGCTGTCATAAAGGCTTTGGGTGAAAGCTTTACCGTACTTAAACAGATATAATTACCTATAAAACAGCTTGTCTTGTGGAAAAGTTTACCTCATGTTTATTTCAGTAGGTACAGTATATTTAACACAAAAATGTGATGAAAGTAGATCCTTAAATATTTCAAAAGCTAGGAGCATTCTGATGTATTCTAGATATGACCTAATCATCCACAGTATGGCTTCAATAATTCTATAGAAATAGTACTCCCAAAGTGTGGCAGCTTTTCTAGACAGACAATGCAGCCCACTCAGTACTGAAAAAAATGCCAATGGCAGCTCAAGAAAAACAATAAATAGTCCAAAGTGGTTACTCGGCCCCATATCTGCCTGAACATCTGTGGGATGCACCAGAACAAAACCCGATGCCACCCACCCACAGTAAAGATGCATTGCCAACTCCTCCACTTCAGAGAGCACTGGAAATGCCAAGAAATCCCATGTGAATGACAAGAAGAATTGAACTTTAGATTAGAAGGCTGGTGCTTTTCATTTTTGTAGCCGAATGGAACAAAAAGCAGTAATGATGATGTTGCTCTGACATGAATTTATTTCCTTTTTTTCAAGATTCACAATAAATGCGTGCATCTCAATGAATTAGAATATCACCAAAAACATCACATACTATTAAGAAAAGGATTTATAATACAGAAATGTCCTGTTATGACTATGTGAGATTGCTGACCTAACAGTTTCCCCTCACAAGGAGAGTGAACCACAAAATCAGTCAGTCATCAGTCATTTTCTATACCGCTTCTTCCATAGTGGGTCGCGGGGAAGCTGGTGTCTATCTCCAGCAGTCTATGGGTGGGATGCGGGGTACACCCTGGACAGGTCGGCAGTCCATCGCAGGGGAACACACAAACAACCAAGCACACACTCATTCATACACCTAAGGGCAATGTAGAGAGACCAATTAACCTAACAGGCATGTCTTTGGACTGTGGGAGGAAGCCGGAGTACCCGGTGAGAACCCACGCATGCACGGGGAGAACATGCAAACTCCATGCAGAAAGATCCTCGGCCCGGGAGTCGAACCCAGGACCTTCTTGCTGCAAGACAACAGTGCTACCAACTGTGCCACCACAAAATGTCATTGTTAAAGAATGTCCCTGTTCACAGAGTGCTGTACTCAAGCACAATAATGCAAAGGTACATGAAAGAAAAACGTTTGGCAAAAAAAGATAAAATAAATTTGGGAGGATTGTGAGGTCCAGTCCAGAGTCATCTTTTTAGAATAAATTAAATGTTGCATTTCATTTGGAAATGAAGCTACCAGAGTCTGAAGGAAATGTAAAGATAGTAAATTTTCAGAGTTGGCCTGACCTAATCCCCTTAGAGAATCTATGGAATATTAAGGAATATTGAAAATGATGAAACACAAGATCCGACAATGCAGGCATACTGAAGGTTTAAACCTAACTTCCTTAACACCTCAGCCGAACCACAGTTTTATTGTCTCTGTGACACATCTGTCTCTTGACACAGATGCATTAATTCATTAATTCATTAAAAAGAGGCCCAACCAAGTATTGAGTTCATATGCAGTATTGTAAATAGGCATACGTTTTCAGAATTTCAGAATTTACATTTAAATTATGAGCTATAAAATATATCTATATACTGGTATAAACAGAGTCTGCTAATCTGTAGTGTATCATGTGCAATAAATGCATTAATAGAGGATAATGTAAAGAATACAATAGGCTGGGTTTATAATAACTGCTCGGCAGGGGAAGTCAGAGGGATGGATTTTTAATAAGATGTTTTTCAGCTGCTTTGCGTCTCACTCACCCGGGCTGTTCCACTGCTGTTCTTTGTCCATGTTTGACACTTCAAAGGGAGAGAGAAAGCAGAAGTCAGAGAAAGCCGGAGACAAACAACACAGGAACCAAAGAGGGAAAATTGAAGTAGAGAGACGTGCTGTCAGAAACTGAAAAAAATATAGAAAATCTAAGCAGGATGTTTTATTCTTAATAAGAACAGGGATTCAAGTGCACAGCCTGGGTTGCATTGAGCACACTGTATCATTTTTGCTCTGCCGCTGAACAAAGAGTTCAGTATCAGAAGAGAAACACAAAGAGAAAGAGGAGTTAACAGAAGATGTTCTTTCATACCTTCACTTTCAATATCATCAACAGCATCATTGACTAGACGTATGACGGTGACTATGGATGCTAGAAAGAAAACAAAGAGAAAAACAGACGAAAAGAAACAAAGTCAGTGCATTTTTTATTATGTGCCACTGCAATATGAAAGAATGAAATCAATGCTGTGGGCACATATGTTGAAAACACAAAGAGGGGACACGTTACTCTTACAAGCACGTTTTTATTCAGGTTCTCTATAAAGAGTGGGAAAAACAACTTGTTTTTAACACAGCCATGTGAATTAGACAGGAAAGACAGCAACATGGACACCCTTTCTAAAGAGCAGAACACCAGACAAATTCACATATGCATGACCATTAACATGGCTGACTTCAACCAACCCATACAGGGGTTGGACAATAAAACTGAAACACCTGGTTTTAAACCACAATAATTTATCAGTATGGTGTAGGGCCTCCTTTTGAGGTCAATACAGCATCAATTCGTCTTGGGAATGACATATACAAGTCCAGCACAGTGGTCAGAGGGATTTTAAGCCATTCTTCTTGCAGGATAGTGACCAGGTTACTACGTTATACTGGTGGAGGAAAACGTTTCCTGACTCGCTCCTCCAAAACACCCCAAAGTGGCTCAATAATATTTAGATCTGGTGACTGTGTAGGCCATGGGAGATGTTCAACTTCACTTTCATGTTCATGTTTCTTGCTGTGTGTATTGGTGCATTGTCATCCTGATACATGGCACCGCCTTCAGGATACAATGTTTGAACCATTAGATGCACATGGTCCTAAAGAATGGTTCGGTAGTCCTTGGCAGTGACGTGCCCATCTAGCACAAGTATTGGGCCAAGGGAATGCCATGATATGGCAGCCCAAACCATCACTGATCCACTCCCATGCTTCACTCTGGGCATGCAACAGTCTGGGTGGTACGCTTCTTTGGGGCTTCTCCACACCGTAACTCTCCCGGATGTGGAGAAAACAGTAAAGGTGGACTCATCAGAGAACAATACATGTTTCACATTGTCCACACCCCAAGATTTGCGCTCCTTGCACCATTGAAACCGACGTTTGGCATTGGCATGAGTGACCAAAGGTTTGGCTATAGCAACCCGGCCGTGTATATTGACCCTGTGGAGCTCCCGACGGACAGTTCTGGTGGAAACAGGAGAGTTGAGGTGCACATTTAATTCTGCCGTGATTTGGGCAGCCGTGGTTTTATGTTTTTTGGATACAATCCGGGTTAGCACCTGAACATCCCTTTCAGACAGCTTCCTCTTGCATCCACAGTTAATCCTGTTGGATGTGGTTCGTCCTTCTTGGTGGTATGCTGACATTACCCTGGATACCGTGGCTCTTGATACATCACAAAGACTTGCTGTCTTGGTCACAGATGCACCAGCAAGACGTGCACCAACAATTTGTCCTCTTTTGAACTCTGGTATGTCACCCATAATGTTGTGTGCATTTCAACATTTTGAGCAAAACTGTGCTCTTACCCTGCTAATTGAACCTTCACACTCTGCTCTTACTGGTGCAATGTGCAATCAATGAAGACTGGCTACCAGGCTGGTACAATTTAGCCATGAAACCTCCCACACTAAAATGACAGGTGTTTCAGTTTCATTGTCCAACCCTTGTACATGGCTACTATAATGAATAAAAAAAGATTATACTGCAATATTGGGGGGGACACAGAAGACAACTGTAGTGTTTTAAGGCAATATAGGTAGGATACAACCCATGAAATTTCCATTAATCTGATTATATTGTAAACCTTTCAATTTATTGCAGCTATTCAAGTGATGTTAACGTCAACCCACTCAGCATGTGTTTTTATACTAATGCAAAGTGCATTGACAAAAAGCACTTTAGGTAATGCAAGTGGTGTTGCAAACACACTTTTTTTAGTTAAACTTTTTTGGGAAACAAAATGTTACTATTTTGAGAGGTCTAGATGCAGCCCTTCCATAATCAGTTCTTTAGGTCATTGGATATAAGCTTCAGTTGAAGATCTTTTGTTTGTACTTCTAAAATCTAGCAACTGTTTTAGATCTGATAGTAACCAGGCCTGAACGAAGCTAGTGAAACTCTACCAAAAAATGTGGTTTAGCACAGTTCATTCATAATAGGACCTGGTTTTTTTGGATAGTGCTTTTTTTTTATAACTAATAATCTTTTTCAATTATTTATAAATTGGATTTTGTTTTTACTCAGGTTATCTTTGTCTGATATCAAAGTTTGTTTTGTGATCTGAAACACCAAAAACCACAAGAAATCTGTAAGGGGACAAATTATTTTCACAGTATCATATACAGACAATAATGAAACATTAAGAAGCGCGATGCACTGTTAAGTGGTTTCAGTCGTCCAGTCCTACCATTGTCATCAAGGGACTCAGAGGTGTAGGAACTGATGGAGCGCTCTTCAGAGGTGGAGTCTGAGAGACATGCCGCTTCCTCCTCCACCAGCTCTGAAACATACAGCACAATATATATAAATCATATAAATCAGAAATACAATTAAAATCATAATACTCTATTAAAATCATATAAAATCATTTTCGGCATCAAAATCAAATTAGAATTACACTAAAATTAGGTCACAAGGTATACTAACAAAGGTTTTTTCATCTTTCATATATCTACAGACCTATTCAATAATTTAGAACATTTTTGAAAAGTTAATTTGTTCCAGTAACTTAGCTCATTAGGTGAAACACATTATTTATATTAACTGTTTCCAAGCCATTATTTCTGTTAATTATGAGGATTTTCTGCATACAGCTAATGAAAACACAACATTTAAGATTAGAATATTACATCAGACCAATAAAAAAATTATTTTTTGATACAGAAATGTGGGCGGTTTGAAAGGTATGTTTGATATCTGCTTAAAGGTTATAATAAAAAAAAAAACTTAATCTGACAAACAATCCTCATTGAAACACATATTTGAATTTATTGAATTTGACCATATAATTAAGTAGCGTAAAACCATAAAACTAGGATTTTCTCTTACGACCTTAAGTGAATCAAATCAATAACATAATTAGTTTTTTATTTTTTATTTTTTTGTGCTAAGTAACTGGAGAAAAAAGCAGAGATTTGTAGAATTACAAAATCCACCTTTGAGAACAACATAAAAATGTAGAGTATAAATTTCTGATGTTACAAGTCAATCAAGTCATTTTCTTTGGAGTCCACAAATGACTGAAGAACTGATTATTTCAGAAAATGAAGATCAATGCAGAGAGAGAAGTAGACAAAAACCAAAGAGATACTCTGAGGTTGAGAAGAAACGGGGTCTATTTCACAGGAGATGAATTTAAGAGGTGTATGAAAATGGTCAAACTTTCATACTGATGGTGACAAATTGAGTTCAATTAGATGAAGCAAGAACAGTCTGGATAGAAAGGATCTTACCATGAACGCTCCTTTTTACTTAATCATCAGAAAGAAAAACTAATTTTCCCACCAAACTTAAAATCCAATTTCTTTGTAGCAGGTTCTGGTTGGAAAGAAGCCAGCCTGAAATGATCATCCATTCATTTCTGAATCTGTCTTGATTAACTATTTCATTTCAGTTGCAGTGCCTTCTGTACCTGTGAGCCTTTTGATGAGAGCTACCTCTGAAATGAAGCATTTTTAGTTTGGTGCATTGTTATCTGCAACACTGAGAACTATTAGACTAAGTTTTGCTATATTTGTTCACCTGTTCCTCTTCCGAACAAAGACTGAAAAAAACATATCAAAGCAGAACAGCTTCCATAAAAAGTTCATCAACTGAAGGATACAGTGATGCGTTAGGAATGAGAGAAGTTTTGAAACCATTGGGTGTTCCGGCTATCAGCAAAGCAGAAACCAAAGATCTCACTTGAAGATGTAAACCTGACATTTTGTGGGCAGAAGAGTCGACTTAAATTTCATGTGGAGAAATCTACCAGAATTCTTTAGTTACCTTTGACTTGCATGTCGACAGAGATGCACTTCAAATAAATGGATGCTTACAAATCAGTGTGATCTCTGACACTGCTTTTCTTTGCAGTTATTTGGAAGGCTGTATCCTTTCAAAGAACCCGCTTGCTTCTGAGTGATTGTTTGTCAGACAAGTGTCAAAAGGGCACAGCAGGTACTTGGGTGTCACAATGAGTTGGCATGTGACTGTTAAAACTGTTTGCAACACGGTCTGTTGAACCCGGACAGAGACAGGTACATCGCTCTTCCAGGTGCGCTAATCTCAGAGCAATATAATGCCCGGTTTCACATAATTGTTCCAAATGGGAGAGGGATGGAAAAGGCACACGAAGCGGGATATCAAGGGCCCAAAAACGGATTTTCATTGCAAAATGAAATGGCATAGGAAAGAGAAGTTGCAACTTTGCCATTGTGATCAAGGCTAACATTTTCCAAATATTAAGCTACATTAGAAAGGTTTAATAATGAAATGTAGGGAGAAACAGAAAAAGTGAAACGACATGTGGTTGACATTTTTGGATGAACCACAGAACATTACAGTAAATAAATGCGTGTTATTAAAGCACCTTGTAAAAGTATTCATACCTCTTGAACGTTTTCCGTATTTAATTGTCTTATAGCCAAAAACTTCAATGCATTTTATTATGACTTTCTGTGATGTTCCAACACAAAGTAGTAATTATTTTGATAGAGGAGAAAGGCTTTAAATATTTTTTTTTCAAAAAAACAATTTGTAAATAGTGGCCTGTATTTTTATTCAGCCCCCCGAGTCAATATTGCTATTATAGCTGTAATTCTTTAAGGTTATGCCTCTACCTGCTCTAACCATCTAAAGACTGAAAAGTTTTCCCATTCTCCTATAAAATCGCTCAAGGTTAGTCAGGTTGAGTGGATGGGGTCAGTCGACATCAGTCACATAAAGTCTCTCCACGGATTCTCAGTTGGACTGGGACTGCTCTCAAGTTTGGCAAGTAGGAGATCAATATCCTTCTAGTATCGTGGGGGGCTAGTGCTTATCTCCAGCTGTCATTGGGCACAAAGCAGGGTACACCCTGGACAGGTTCCCAGTCTATCACAGGGCAACACAGGGACACAGAAGACGAATAACCATACCTAAGAGCGATTTAGAGAGACTAATTGGACTGTGGGAGAGACCAGACATGGGAAGAACATGCAAACTTTATGTAGAAAGTGGAAAGAGCTTAGATCACGAACTATGAGAACTAACCACAGATCTTCTGTGGATGTAGGCTTTCTTACACCCTTCTGTCTCTTCATGTGTGTGTGTGTGTATATATATATATATATATATATATATATATATAAATATATATATATATATACACACACTACACTTGGCCCTGTCTTTCATTGTTTAACCCTGTCTCTCCTAGACATAGCTACTGGCTGAGCTTCTACTGTGACTTACTGTATGTGATCTCTTTCATACTCTAGGGTATGTCCCAATTCAGGGGCTGGATCCTTCGTCGACCGCTAAAACCATGGAAGTGAGCAGCTGCGAATTGGGACGGTCTAGCATTTACCAGCTGTTAGCACATTCCAGCACATTTCTTTATCAAAAATGAATATTGAAAAGCTTATTTATTCTCAATCACACTCTCCAGCGATACAGTAAGCTTACATAAAATTGTCCATTTATTCAGGTTAATTTTAATATCACCTGTAATGTCAAGTCCGTTAACATGAACAAATGACACAATAAATTAAAAATAATACTAACATAAACTAATAGAAATCACTTGTGTTTAACGTTCACTGTGATGACTGCCAGCGGGAGCTCAGTGTCGGGAGTCAGGTCAGATCTCTCCAGGTTTAGCTTGCCTCACCGCCAGAATGGCTGGCGAGGCAAGCCGGCGGCTGTTACTACGGCGGGAATGGAAAACTCTGAACACGTCGGAGCATGTTTGAAATTAAGCGATGTCTTGATAAATCAAGCAGATATTTCACGTCTACACAGTTACATTCCCACACTAAAAACATTGTAATAGTTCATTTGTGTCACAGAACATGTAATATTTTACAGTTTACTCACAGCTTTTGCAGCTGTGGTCTGCCATGGCTGCCCCTGCTTGACCAATCCGCTTCGATCCGCAATGAATCATGGGAAATGATGGACCGCGAAGGATACTCATGAGCCATCCTTTAAATCGGGCAAAAAAAGGACACATTTGTCGGCCTCATTTGAAGGAGTCTCGGAAGGATTCGTGAATTGGGACAGCATTCGTCGCCGCGCTGTGACGTAATCGGTCTACAAATACGGTCTTCGAAGGATCCAGACCCTGAATTGGGACACAGCTCTAGACTTAAAAACTGGCTCAGAATTCATCTGCTTAGCTGTCTTTCTCTTCTAGATGAAGCCACTAAAGGAGCTACTACCATTAACGTTTTACTTTCCTTTCCCATAGAAAGTAGTCCTGGATCAGTGCTTCTGTGTTTTTTTTTTTGTGTCTCTGCTCTGTTCTCTCAAACCCCCAGGCGGACGTGGCTGATGGCCTCTCACACTGAGCCTAGTTCTGCTGGAGGTTTCTTCCTGTTAAAAGGGAGTTTTCCTCTCCACTGTCGCTACATGCATGCTCAGTATGAGGGATTGCTGCAAAGTCAACGCACGCGACTGTCCGCTGTTGCTACATGATTATCCAGGAGGAGTGAATACTGCAAGTCACTGACTCGATGGAATCTGTTGGGTTTCCTTAAATAGAATACTTTTTAACAAATTTGAATAATAAACTGAATCTGACTGCACTGTTTGATAGTAAGGATTAATTGGATTATATGTACCTGACTTGAAATCTGTATGATTGAATGACTGAATTGACTTTGTGAAGTGCCTTGAGACAATGTTGTGAATTGGTGCTATATAAATAAACAAATTCGAATTGAATTGAATTATAATAGTGGTTTTAGATGCTTATGGTTATCCTTATGCCCGCGTTTAGTTTGAATTTTTTGTAGTGTTGGTATTATTCAACCAGTGATACAAGGGATCTTGAGTCTCTATTTTGGGGTTGAGAGAACAAAAAAATGGGAAACACACAACCATTTCAAGACACTAACTAAATCAATGTTTGAAAACAACTAGTATAAATGTGTCGGGGCATACATTTGAAGAAAGGCAGGAGTATAGCTCTCTGTAGGAGAGATTATTTCCTTTGATGTGCCATTTGGGATTTTGGCAACTGTAATTTTAGGAGTCTTTGGCATGCACACACATGTTTAATCTAACAAACACACTGAGAAAATTGGATGCGAGGGAGACAAATAATCAAATATATTTCTGAAAATAATAAATAGAAACAATTGCCATTTTGAAATGATTACCTAAATTGTGCATTGTAACACAAATCTAAAATTATCAGGCAGAAATTCAGCTTCTGTTGTTTGCAGCTGTTTAAGCTGCCAGTTACACTCTAAATATATATTATTTAAGTGCTTCTTATCTGTTTATTTTTTTCTTCGTTTTAAAAAGACAATTCTGAAAACCCAGTAGCACAACATTTATTTGAAAAGGCTTTGAGATCTTGCATTTTCTATCCAATGATGGTATTTTACACATCTATGCCTAATTTCTATTGAAATTATTAAAGATTCAAATTTTTTGACCATCTATTTAAGGTTTTGCCATTTTACTCCTAGCCATGAGGTGCAGAATAATGCCTGGATAGCACCTTCAACTTCCTAGACCCACACTATGTATTCATGGTCCAGTGTTTACGGTGCAGGTAATGTTTTGGGAATGTTCGCGGTATGGCAGTATCATCAGTCAAAAGAAAAAAGGTACCCAGTGCAGCTGCCCCAGTTCTTATTCAGAAAAAGAGGAGGATTATCAGTTTTAGCAATAACGTAAAGCTTTTACGTTTTCCTCCTCAATCATTAGTGTGCCAGTGATTAGGTTACTTTTTATAATGGATGCAGCTAAAAATACGTAATAGGTTTTACTTCAATCCACTCACTAACACACTCCATGCACAGGCCCTCTTCACTTAAATCCACTTTAAAGCTCTAATTGATCAAATACAATGTGTCTAGTTCCAAATTGTCACATTTAATTTATTTGCAATAAATAGAATGTTAGCATAATTAATTTATTAGAGGTTTGCAACTTGTCTACTTTTAAATTTCTGCACAAATGTGCACCCCTTCCTTTGTTTAGAACAGTCAATAACGTTTGAAATTACAGCACTTATTCTCACTAACTGTAAGCCAGACAGTTGACCATACTAAGCCCCAATAGTTTTACTACTGATTCCTTTTCAGCAACAAACACATTGTCACAAATTGCTTTATGTAAACTGGTATGTAATTGCTATGGTAATAGTGGCATTTAAACTGAACTGAAAAGAAATGGAAATTCAAGGAGTTTATTTGATGAGAAATCCTGTTTTTGGCTACGAAAACCTTTGTAATGTGGGACCACAATTTCATACTGGTACTCGTCTTTGGCTTTTTCCGGGACTCCAAAGTCCTCTTTTCACGTGAAAATACATTTTGCATTTCATTTGAAAATCAAGATCCAAAAGTCTGGAAGAGTGGAAAGGCACATAATGCAAGTTGCTTGAGGTCCACAGTGAAGTTTCCACAGTCAGTGATGATTTGGGGTGCCATGTTATCTTCTGCTGTTTAACCACTGTGTTTTCTGAAGTCCAAAGCCAGAACAGCTATCTAAAAGGTGATTAGAGCATGCCATGCTTCCCTCTGTTGACAAGCTTTTTTGAAGACTTGACCACACTGCCAGAAGTACCAATAATTGCTTTAATGTCCATTGTATTGCTGTGCTCGATTGATCAGCAAACTTGTTTGACCAAAGCACCACATACAATCTGTAAAGTATAGTTAAGAGGAGGATGAGTAGACCAACAACGCAGATGAGCTAAAGGCCGCTATTAATAAAACCTGGGCTTCTATAACACCTTAGCAGAGTCACAGGCTGAATGCCTCCATGCCACAGTGCTTTGATGCAGTAAATCATGCAAAAGGAGCCCTGGCAAATTAAGTGGTGCATGTATTATACAGTATATGGACATACTTTTCACTAAGCTGACATTTCTGTGCTAAAAATAATTTCATTGGTCTTATTTAATATTTAGATTTTTGAGAAACTATATTTTTCTATAAGCCCTAATCATAGACATGAACAGAAATAAAAACTTGAAACATATATCTATCTGTGTGCAACTAATTTGTTCATTATATGACTTTCACTTTTTTAATGAAATTACTAAACTAAATAAACTTTTCACTAACATTCTAATTTATAGGGATGCATGTGTTTAGTATTGTTACATGTTAAATAATGCTGTGTTCAAAAGCTATAATTATTTTCATAGTTTGTGGTGTAAACAAAAACAGTTTTCAATAAATTAGAGAAAGCAGCACTTAAACTAGTCATTAACACAGTAATCTGGATATTAATTTGCTATTTAACCACTTTTTAAATAATACACCCTGCTGTGTCTGTAGACTATCTGTCCTATTCTTCATTTTCCCTGCATACACTCAGCGGGGGAATAAACAAATAAAACTACTTATTTCCTACTCTCACAGGATGAAATCAATAATTAATGAGCAGGAAGTTCAACCTGGAAGCTGTATTATTCAAACAACTTCTCTTACAAAGAATCGAAAATATCTGATATCCACCTTTGCTCTGGCTAAGGCATCAGCTCTGCCTGATTACTTTGACCATTCATACATAAGTGATGTTAGAGACGAAAGGCAGATCCAAGATGACATAATTGCCAATTTGAGAAGTGGAACTGAGGGTTAAATTCTAATTTATTCCTCCAAGGAAAGTCAACAGAAAAGTGAAATGAAGGGAAAGCAAAATAAAAATATGACGTTTTAAGCATTCTTGCCTACTCAGGGCCATATTCTTTGATGTTTGTGATCAAAAGGCACACATCACTGTGAAATAAGCTGTCACAGTGAAAATGGTGGTGCAGTGGTAGCACAATGAGTTCACGGCTGTGCTCTCTTTTACCTTTTGTGATCAGATGGTGTGTGTTTATGCGAGAGTGTGCATCTGTGCATGCAGGATATCACAGTCTTACCCTGTGGACTGTTAGCCCTCTGGGTTCTCTCCAGCTCAAAAGCCCTCTGTCCCCACTCCTCCTCCCTCTCGTCTCTGTCCCTCTCCAGGCCTTTCTCTCTGGTTTCTTTGCCCTGCCATGACACTTTGTGGGCTGGACTGTGCTCTGGGCGACGGGCCAACGTTGAGGGGAGATTGGGTGCCACGCTGCACACTGCAATGCCTCTCCTGTTGGCCATACCTCGGACATTAGACACGTCTGAGAGGAAGCTGCTCATCTGTAGAGACAGACGATATGCAGAAAATACTCGCAGTTACACTCAGACAGGTTTTTGTAAGAATAGCCATAAATAATGTGTATTTTGAATCTTGCTCATGTACATTTTTCACTGGTAATAATTTGTAACCAAATATATTGCTTTTTGGTTCTGTTTTTACAGCGTTTTCTAAGATTTACAGCACCCAGCTGTTTGAAAGAATTGAACCTGCTTTAAAAATTAAATGCTGTAAACTCTGCAGATTTCTTTGCTTTGTCTTTTTTACTACAGAGACCAAACAAATTTTAATATCAGACAAAATTAACCTGACCAAATAAAATCGTAGTTTTTAGATAAGGATTTTAGTTTAAAATATTAAGAGAAAAAAAGCTATCCATACCAACCCGGCCCTATATGAAAAAAATAATTGCAACATAAACCTGATAACTCACTGTGTTACACTTGGCAAAACAAAAGCAACTGTGTTGTTTTTCTGATAACTGCCAACCAGTTTTCACACAGCTGAAGTGAAATTTTGCCCCACTGTTCCGTAAATTGTTGTTCCTTTAATCTTCTAGAGTTTAAATTCAGCTTTGATGGGTGGCTTCAGAGTACAAACAGTCTGTTTAAGGTCATGCCCCAGTATCTCAAGCTGGTTTTAGTCTGGAGCTTTATTAGGACACTCTAAAACCTTCATTGTTGTTCGAATTATTGTCCTGCTGAAAAAACCAAGTGCTCCTGAGGTCAAGCACTGATAGAGACCAAAATTGATGGTTCCATAAATTACACCCAAGTTGTCCAGTTACTGAAGCAGCAAAGCAGCTCCAAGCCCTTACACTATCATTACTATGTTTGACTGTTTTTGTGATGTTTTATTTCTAAAATGCTGTGCAAGTTTAATGCCAAACGTAACAGGACACATACCTTCAGCTTTTGAAGGTATGTGTCTTGCATGGAACCAAGTCCACAGAATATTTTCCTAAGACGTTTAGGAAATAATCAGGATGGTTTCTGGCAATTGTGAGACAGGTCTTTGTGTTGTTTTTTGCTCAGCAGTAGTTTCTACCTTGGAACACTTCTATGGATGCCATTTTTGTCTAGTCTCTTCCTTATTCTCAGTACCATGGGGAGTAGAGCTTTCTCCTGCTCTGCTCCCAAATTCTGGAACTCTCTCCCACCAGATATCAGTAACATTGACACTCCTTCCCTGTTTAAATCCAGACTTAAAACACAGCTGTTTGACACTGCCTACGTCTTGTGATTGCACTGTTCCATATGATGTTTCTGATGTTTTTATCTAGTTTATTTTTGTTGTTTTACTGTAATTCGTGACTGTGAGTGTTATGAAAGGCGCTATTGTTGTTGAATCATGAACATTCACCTGAACTGAGGCAAGTGAGACCCGCATTGCTTACAATTCCGTGCTGGGTTCTTTCATTACCTCCTGGATGAACCACCAATGTGCTCTTGGAGTAAATCTTGATAAGCTAGCCACTCCTTGGAAGATTCACCACTGTCCCATGTTTTTTCCATGTTCAGAATAATGTGTCTCATTGTGGTTCACTGGAGTCCCATAGCTGTTAGAAATGGATTTGTGGGCCTTCCAGACTAATAGATGTAAATGGCTAGCTTGTAATCCCTTAAATAGTAAAATTACCATTTGAAAACTGCTTTTTGTATTTACTCAGGTTATCTGTGTCTGATATAAAAATTTGTTTGGTCATCTGAAACATGTAAGTGTGAGAAAATAGCAAAAGCATAAGAAATCTGTAAGGGGCCGAATACCTTTTACCGTACTTTATTTCAAATAAGTCTCATGTACATGATCTCTTTGTTATTCATTCTTACAGCCACAAATCCTGTACTCAAATACGTACCAATAAATACCCCTAATTCAGCTGTAAATCCTGTGTAACCATTCTCAGGTACACCATATTGCTCTTAATAACTGCTTGAATAAAAGCTGTCACAGCATGTAATATGGAAACAAATGACAGAAGCATAGCACTGTCAATAGCAGCTGAGGAGCCAGAAAAATGTGTAACAGAACCCTGTGTAACCCTTTTTCTCCAGATACCTGTTTGAATAAACTAGTGGTGCAGCATGTATTATGCGAGTGATTCATAGAAGCACAGCACCATCAAAACAGTCCCAGTGGCCTTACAGTCTAATGTTAAAACATGAATAGTGACATAATCTAAAGCTGACAGTTTGTATTTTTTTTTGTGTATAACAGTAAAACTTGTTTAATGTCAAAGGGAAATTAATATTTTTTATTTAGTTATTTTAATTTGCATTCTTGATAAACAGGTTCAAGTGTTTAAGTGGTAATTTATTTTTCAATCATTTTTTAGTTCCATCATACGCACTTTATAGAAGTCCCCCATCACTGCGCATACTATGCCCTTTAAAAAAAAATTTAACTAAGAATACTGTATCTCTACAACTAAAGTGCACCTTTACGCAAATGTCACCATACTTTTTTTCAAATGGCTCTAACCTAAGGCTGGTGTTGACGAGCTTTGTTGTGTCCTTCAGCTACACACATAACTGTATGGCATAAAGGTGGTTGTTAATGTGAATAAAACAATCTCCATAAATCAGTCAGATCTCAGATATAATACTGTATGTCCACTCCACTTCCTTCTTATGTGGGTTAAATCTGCTCCCTTGGGACTGTCCTCTCTGCTAGTAGATTTTTTTTATACTCTCTAGAAAAACAAAGTGATAACACCTATTTTGGGATGGACTTGCTTTACTTGGAGTTCACTCCAAACAATCAAAAACCAACAGATTTTTTTCAACCAGACTATCTAGACTTTCTTCTGAACTTGTTCACCTATGACATTTTTCATGTATTTACCTATGTTTGCACCATGGCCATGGAATAATCAGAGTACACTGAAACTTAATGCTTTTGACTCTCTAGGAAAGCTTAAAGCTCTTATTAAGTTGTGTTTTTAGCTTGTAACTTGGTAACTGTACCATCATGGAAAGGTCTCACTTGAGCAAGATGTTAATCTCAGGGGATTTCAGGGGTTAGAAAAATAAAGAGAAATAAAATAGTAATAAAGCATTTAATAGACTGTCTTTGTATATAAAACAAACTACCAGTCAAGAATCTAGGTTGTAATGTGATATGGAAATGAATAATGTTCACTTAGACATGCCCATATAGACTTATGCACACCTGACTGCTTTCACTGGAAGTGGTCCTGTCTGTTCCTGGGAGGATGGAGTGGGCCGTAGGACGCACCATGACCTGGGGAGGACCTCCGCTGCAGCCTCCCACCTCACCATAGGTACCCGTGGTTGCCGGTGAGCCTGGCACACGCACTGCTTTGAACTCGATCCCCTCGCCCCTCATTCCAGTCTTGTGTAGCATGTAGCTAGCTTCTGTGGAAACAGCCGAGATGCTCACAGCAGCCTGAGTTCCTGGACCAGGGTCGGACTCTTTCCGGAATTTTATTTTCCTCCTGAAGGCGACGAAGAGTATGAGGAGGAAAATGATGACAAAGGCAAGCACTCCGATGCCTATTATTTCCCCCGGTCCAACATAAGATAGTGGCTCAGCCTGCAAAACATTAAAAGAAAAAAAAAAAATCACTAAAACATGGACTCAGCAGGTCTTATTCAAAGTGTAAGAAGACACACGATATCACTGCCTGCTGGAAGCAGAGAAAGTCCAGGAGAAGGATCCACTTCTGGTTCTAAAACTATGAAACACACCCAACAACCCTTTTAGTCTAGGAAGTTTGGAGTTTTTCCTTTTGAATGAATCAAGAAGTCAGATGAGGACAATGTGCAATTGAGGTGCAGTCTAGATTTCCATGTGGACTTTCAGGATATTGATCAGTGTAAATTAACTCAACGTATTAAAAAAGAACTATCAACAACAGACCTACCATTCTTGCATGTAAGACAGAAAGCAAAATCACATTTTATTCGTGTTAAAAAGTATGTAGAAAATGTTGGTAATGGTACTAGACTTGTCCACTGTCTGGCAGAAAATTATAGAAATGCCATTTCTAGCCTTACATGGGGGAGAAAAAGATCAATGCCATTTTTTCTTTATTTAATAAAATATGTGATGTGAACACGTCAGTTAAAAAATGTCAAACAGGATGCCTTCCTGATTCCAGACAGCTTACTGCATACTGGTTGTAAAAACACTGTTTGGCAGAATTTCTGTTTCTTATGGCTTTCTCACAAATATCACAACCACCTTGTGACCAATTTGCAACTTCAAGCATCCAGTATCAGTACATGGTGCTTTCAGAAATATTTAAGGTGTCATGAAGAAATGTTTTAATATCAGTTTTGAATGACTGGAATTTATTGCAATGACGCAGCAAATGTTTGAGGTGTTTTATATTGCTTTTATGGAAAGACTGAAGTATTCCATTAAATGAAATGTTAAGAATCCTCGACAGAAAACATACAACTCAGTTCTGATTCTTCCTAATTCTATTATGAGTCCTTGGGATGCTGGACCGGAATCTTCCTAATTTAATTAATTTCCAAAAATTAAGAAGACTCACACATGTGATTACAAGGTCCCACAGCTGTATGTTCAATTCAATTCAAAGATACTTTATTGATCCCCGAGGGGAAATTAGAATTTCAGTACAACCCATTCAAACATACATCATGACACAAGACAAGGGGGGACGGGTCACCGAGGCTTTGCTGCCCACTCACAGGCGCTGCCCTTGTTGTTGTTTGTCACAATAAAAATACAATTCAACAAGGATAAAATAATAATGTGAGAATCATATTTGTGTTGAAGAATACAAGAAATAAAGGATCCTCACCGTTTAACTTTTCTAAAAGTAAAGCAGAGTTGTTATTGAATTGTAAAAAAAAACGTTTCAACAGACACTTAAGGGTTTACCTAGATACTGAGGTATGAGTCCATAAAATGCATTAAACTTTTCAGCTGTCTTGTAAAAACTGTGAAAAGTAAAAGGTTTATCTTGCATCGAACCAACAAGTGGATCAAGGGTGAGTTCTGTTTAATATGACGTGCTTAGAAATTGCCAAAAAGCTAAATAAGTCTCAAAATGAGTGATGAGTAGGGATGGGTACTGAATTCGGTACTTTTATAGGTACCGACGGAATTCCATTCCGTACTATAGAGTGCCACATTCATGTAAAATCAAACGGTACCATGTTTTGACACCTAAACGAATCATTGTGACACTGAGGGAGTGGAAGAGAAGGCGATTTTCCATGCCAGACATGAACACAGCATTGCATGCGCAAGAGCATAATGACGTCAGAATCCGCTGGTACAGTCAACAAAGCAAGCATGGCTGATAGAAAGCGCTAGAAAGTACCACTTTTCAAAATGCAGTAAGCAGTTGCAGATTACTCTCGCTGCAACATTTGTGACACAAAGTGCAAGGCCAGAGGCGGGAATACTTCTAATCCAAGGAAGCACCAGGTTAAGCAGAGATTTTCCTCAAGGCCTAGAGGCTGAGTGCCCAATTTCTGTCAGCCTCAGATCTACGGCTACCAATCCTGAATTTGGCACCGTTCATTGTCTGCAGCCAACCACATAGGAGAAGAAATGTTTGAAACAATTGCGATGTTACACTGCAGCTGGATGTTGTTTTGATATATTCGTTTTTATATTGAGAAATAAATATGTTAAATTGATTTTTATTTTTAGTTTATTATTAAACAAATTAACATTTATTACCACCTAAACACACACAAAAGTACCAGAAACGAGTACCGTTCAGTACGGTTATCGATTCTCAGGTAGCAGGTATCGGTAGTGTACTTTATCTGGGTCTCATACAGTGAGTCAGGACAAAGGAAATGATGGATGCAGAAAAATAGAGAACAATTCTAGTGCAAAACCCCTCACTTAAGTATTAAGGATCACAGATGAGCGTGAATGCTTACTTTCAAAGAGACAATGACAAGAACAATCCCACAGAGTAATAGAAGGAAATGTTTCATGAACTGGTGAAAGGATCTGGCAGATGTCTGGACCTGAAATGAATTAAAAAAATTACTGAAAACTAACCCTTGATGCACTTGGTGGTTCCATGTGAGATCAACCTTTTTCACAGTTTTTACATGACAGCTACATTTTTTAATGCATTTTAGTAGGATTTATTGTTATAAACCAACTACAAGTCTTTTGGAATATATCTCCATCATAGCACATCTTGAATCAAATTTTTTTCCCTGTTTCTTTTAAAAGTAGCTCAAGTTCAGTCATATTGAACGGGGAGGGGAGCATGGCTGAACAGCAGTCTTTGAGCCTTGCCACAAATGAACAAAATACCCAATATGATTCTGTATGGAATTTGATTGGTCCATTCCGATTCTAACACAAATATGCTTTAGGGCCATTGTCTTACTGGAAGTCAAACCTCCATTCCAGTCATAAGTCTTTGCATCTTCTAACAGGCTTTCTTCCAGTATTTCCTTGAATTAAAGTTAATCTATTTCCTATAAATTCTGAGCAGCATTCTTGTCTATGCTGAAGAAAAGTGTCCACATACTATAATGTTTCAACCACCATATTTCATCGTGACAATGCTGTATTTAGGGTGGTGTGCAGTGTTTCTTTTGTGCCAAACACAGCATTTTACATCTCAGTAACATTTTAGTCTCTTCCATACCTCATCGCTTTCGATTTTGGGCTAATGGATTGATTGATGGTCCATGAGATGCTGAAAGATTGCAATATTGTTTTATTATGTAACTTGGCTTTAAACTTCTCCACAACTTCCTGTCTGGTGGGTTTCCTTGACCTTCATGATGTTGTTTGGTTAAGAATGTTCTCTAACAAACCTTTGAAGCCTTCTTAGAAGAGCTTTCTTTATTCAATTCAATTCAGTTCAATTCAAAAATACTTTATTAATCCCAAAGGGAAATTAAATGTTGTTGTAGCTCATTATGTAGGTTTCTTCAAAGAGCCGTTGTAGATGCTGATTGCTGTGGGCAGGAAGGATCTCCTATAGCAGTCTTTCTTACAGCACATCTGAAGACGCCTTTGACTGACTGTTGTTGTAGGACAGTCTCATGAAGAGGTGGCTCAAGGATCTCCATCATGTTCTTCATTTTATGAAGAATCCTTCTTTGCACAATGATCTCCAGAGGTTGCAGAGGAGTCCCCAGAACAGAGCCAGCTTTCTTTATCAGCTTGTTGAGCTTTTTTAAGTCCCTGGCCCTGATGCTGCTTCTCCAGCAGATTATGGCAGAAGAGATCACACTCTCCACAACAGACTTATAGAAGATATGCAGCATCTTGCTGCAAACACCAAAGGACCTAAGCTTCCTCAAGAAGTACAGTCTGATCTGTCCCTTGTAGACGGCTTTACAGTTGCATCTCCACTCCAGTTTGTTGTCCAGGTGAACACCGAGGTATTTATACTCCTCCACCACCTCCACCTCTTCTCCCATGATGGAAATAGTTTTTGACTTATTCCTGTTTCTCTGAAAATCTACAATCGTCTCCTTTGTTTTAGTCAAGATGAGATGATTGTTTCCACACCATGCCACAAAGCGGTCCACCACCTTCCTGTACTCATCTTCTTGTCCATCTCTGATCCACCCTGTTAACCTCCTCTGGGAGGGAAGGTGTTATCGCGAGAGTCTGGGAGAGTTGGAGTTTTTGGTTTTGACGGTTAAGCTGAAAGACGGCGGATTGGTGAAAATAAACCTGGCAAAATTATAAACGTGGTGTTTATGAATTTTCATGGTAGCAGAGGATGGTTACCAATTACAGAGCACCGCCGAAGTTTGACGAGGCCAGGCCATACGTGTGCTGGAAAAATGAAGTTAGTATTTGGAAGCTTGTTACGGACTTGGATCCGAAAAAACAGGCTCTAGCAGTGGCGCTGGGGCTCGAAGGGAGAGCCAGAGAGACTGCTTTGGAAATATCCGCGGAAGATCTGAACAAAGATAACACTATGGAAACCTTGATTACTAAATTGGACGCGATATTTCTAAGAGAAGAAAAAGACCGCACTTATGAAGGATACTCCTGTTTTGACTTGGTATCCAAAGACAACACAATGTCAATGACGGACTACATAATAGACTTTGAACAACGATACAACCGTATGAAGAAGTACAATATGACCCTGCCTGACGCTGTGCTGGCGTTTAAACTCCTGGACACGGCCTGTCTCGAGGAGAATAATAGGCAGCTTGCTCTCACAGCATGTACAGATTTGACTATTGCGTCTATGAAGTCTGGATTAAAGCGGAGTAAAAACCAGCGCACCAAGCAACGGCAGCGAGACACAAGATGCCATTTTATTTACAGAGCAAAGACCTCCAGGAAAATTCAGACGGAGCAGTTGCCCGTCACAGAGCGGACAGCAGCAGCCACAGCAAGGTACAAATCCACTTGATAAATATGGTAAACGAACAAAATGCGCCATTTGTCAGAGCACGTACCATTGGGCTAAATACTGTCCTCATTGGAGAAATGAAGCTGACAGAAGATGTAGAGGAATGCAACATTACATTGCTTACTAAAGTAATGACGGACTCTGAGATCTTTCTGACTGAATCACTTGGATCAGCTATCATTGACACTGCCTGCACACGTACTGTTTGTGGTGAAAAGTGGCTGGATAGTTACATAAAAGACCTCAGTCAAAGCCAAATCGATAAACTGCTACAAACAGAATATCCAAGCTACAGACCATTCAGATTTGGAGATGGTCAGGTGGTACACTCCAACAGAAAAGTGAAACTTCCTGCCAAGATCGGACAAAGTGTCATATTGAGACAGAAATACAGGGGTTGGACACTGAAACACCTGTCATTTTAGTGTGGGAGGTTTCATGGCTAAATTGGACCAGCCTGGTAACCAGTCTTCATTGATTACACATTGCACCAGCAAGAGCAGAGTGTGAAGGTTCAATTAGTAGGGTAAGAGCACAGTTTTGCTCAAAATATTGAAATGCACACAACATTATGGGTGACATACCAGAATTCAAAAGAGGACAAATTGTTGGTGCGTGTCTTGCTGGCGCATCTGTGACCAAGACAGCAAGTCTTTGTGATGCATGAAGAGCCACGGTATCCAGGGTAATGTCAGCATACCACCAAGAAGGACGAACCACATCCAACAGGATTAACTGTGGACGCAAGAGGAAGCTGTCTGAAAGGGATGTTTGGGTGCTAACCTGGATTGTATCCAAAAAACATAAAACCACGGCTGTCCAAATCACGGCAGAATTAAATGTGCACCTCAACTCTCCTGTTTCCACCAGAACTGTCCGACGGGAGCTCCACAGGGTCAATATACATGGCCGGGCTGCTATAGCCAAACCTTTGGTCACTCATGCCAATGCCAAACGTCAGTTTCAATGGTGCAAGGAGCGCAAATCTTGGGGTGTGGACAATGTGAAACATGTATTGTTCTCTGATGAGTCCACCTTTACTGTTTTCTCCACATCCGGGAGAGTTACGGTGTGGAGAAGCCCCAAAGAAGCGTACCACCCAGACTGTTGCATGCCCAGAGTGAAGCATGGGAGTGGATCAGTGACGGTTTGGGCAGCCATATCATGGCATTCCCTTGGCCCAATACTTGTGCTAGTCCTTGGCACGTCACTGCCAAGGACTACCGAACCATTCTTGAGGACCATGTGCATCTGATGGTTCAAACATTGTATCCTGAAGGCGGTGCCGTGTATCAGGATGACAATGCACCAATACACACTGCAAGACTGGTGAAAGATTGGTTTGATGAACATGAAAGGGAAGTTGAACATCTCCCATGGCCTGCACGGTCACCAGATCTAGGCGAGTCAGGAAACGTTTTCCTCCACCAGTATCACGTAGTGACCTGGCCACTATCCTGCAAGAAGAATGGCTTAAAATCCCTCTGACCACTGTGCAGGACTTGTATGTCATTCCCAAGACGAATTTACGCTGCATTGGCCGTAAAAGGAGGCCCTACACCATACTAATAAATTATTGTGGTCTAAAACCAGGTGTTTCAGTTTCATTGTCCAACCCCTGTAGTTTCTGTAGATATTCCATTATTGCTGAGCAAAATGTCTCTAAAGAGAGCTGGAACTGTTTTAGATATGGAGAATGACAGAGTTGTCATGTTTAAACAAAACTTTCCTCTTGAGTTCACTAGTTCAGGACACTATTGTGTGGACATTCGAGATGAAACTAAAAATGAGTAGCAATGAAATTGAAGCCCTTGTCATCACAGCAGGGACGTTTATAAAAAAGAAGCAAAAAGTTCTCCTGAAGCTGCACAAGCAGTTTGGCCACACCTCCGCAGATCGTCTGCAGAGGCTCATTCACAGCTCTGGAAATACTGACAAAGACTGTTCAGTCGTTTTACAGAAGATTATTCAGGACTGTGAGATATGTCAGAGATACAGCAGGACCAAGCCCAGGCCTGCTGTTGGTTTGCCCTTATCCTCAGAATACAATGAGATGGTGGCAATGGATTTACATAAGTTGGGACCAGGCGTATGGTCTCTGCACATCATCGATCATTTCACACGCTTCAGCACTGGAAACATTGTGAGGACGAAGAAACCCTCTGAGATCGTCAACTCGTTCATCCACTCATGGATAAGTGTACACGGTGCTCCCAAACGGATCTACACAGATAACGGTGGAGAGTTCAACAATGAGGAAATTAGAGACATAGCAGAAAACTTTAACATTGAGACAAAGACTACAGTGGGATACAGTCCCTGGAGCAATGGACTGCTTGAGAGACACAACATGACTGACTGAGATCCTCCTGAAGGTGAAAAGGGAAAATAGGGGTGGTTGGCAAACTGCTCTAGACTGGGCTCTTATGGCCAAAAACAGTATGATCAATGTGCATGTTTATAGCCCACATCAGCTTGTGTTTGGTCACAGTCCTAATCTCCCTTCTGTTTTGACTGATAAACTACCTGCTCTAGAGGGTACTTCTATGAGTACTAGAGTAGGACAGCACTTAGCAGCACTACATGCTTCCAGGAGAGCCTTCACAGAGGTGGAATGCTCAAAAAGAATAAGAAGAGCATTGCGCAAACAGTTAAGGCCTACAGATGATGAGTATGAGACAGGTGACAAAGTGTACTACAAGCGAGTAGATAGTACAGAACGGAAGGACTCTGGTGTAGTTATTGGTCAGGATGGAGCTGTAGTGTTCATAAGACATGGTGGGATTCTTGTCCGAGTACATCAGTCCAGGCTAAATAAAGTGAACGTACAAAGGGAGGATAAATCACTACTGCCTAGTGTTAATGAAAATGATAGATAAAATGAAGACATGGTTCATACTGATGTGTCAGAGTTCAGATGATGAAATGAGTGTTAATAGAGAAGAACAAATCACTGAGAGCACAGAGCAAGATGAAAGAAATGTCAGACAGACTAATGAAACAAACACTGAAACAGAGGGTGATGTAACTAATAATCAAGATTCTACTTACATTAAACTGAGAACAGGTCAGAGAGTCACATTTACAAACAGAGATGATGGTACTCAGCACACTGCCAGAGTCTTAGGTAGAGCAGGGAAAGCCAAGAGGCGATACAAAAACTGGTACATTGTACAGCATCTTGACCCAGATGGCAGTGAGGAACAAAAACAAGCATTAGACATGTCACAGGTTGATAACCTTCACACTGAATGTGAAAATACAGATGCTGATTTATTCATTGCCAAAGACATCTCTTTTGATGCTGCTAAACACCAAGAGATTGAAAACTGGAAAAATAATGTCTACGAGGAGGTCACAGACAAAGCTCAAAAATGTGTTTCAACTAGATGGGTCTGTACATTGAAAGAAACGTCAAAGGGTATCATTCCCAAAGTCCGCCTTGTGGCGAGAGGTTTTGAAGAAATCAATATTCAAGAGTTGCAGAAAGATACTCCCACATGTGCATCGGAGTCACTCTGGCTGCTGATGGTTCATTCTTCAGTGTAGAAAGTTCAATCTATGGATATTAAGTCTGCCTTTTTGCAGGGTATGGAACTCTCGCGAGACATTTACATTAATCCCCCACCTGAAGCGGGCGTGGATAATGCTTTGTGGAAACTAAAGAAATGTGTGTATGGACTTGCGGATGCTTCCCTCTACTGGTACAACAAGGTCAAAGAACTTATGCTGAACACCGGTGGTAAAATGTCAAAAGTTGATCCTGCAGTGTTTTATTGGCAGAATGAGCAGTCTAAAGTGACAGGAGTACTGGCATGCCATGTGGATCATTTTCTTTGTGCAGGTTCAGACCACTTTGTAACTAATGTTTTCCGTGTACTCAAGTCTGCTTTTCATGTGGTACGTGAAGAGCATGAGAGTTTTTCGTACGTGGGGATGCACGTTGCTACTTTGGGCAATGTGGTGCAGGTGCATCAGCATAGTTACATTGACAACCTGCAAACAGTTCATTTACAGGCATCACGAGCTGTACAGCGAGATAACCCACTAAATGACACAGAGAGAGAACATCTAAGGTCCAAAATAGGACAGATCTTATGGGTTGCAAGACAGACTAGACCAGATGTTATGTTTGACACATGTAGCCTGGCATCCAACATTAAGAATGCTACTGTTCAGTCCATACATGACGTGAACTAAGTGATCTGCAAACTCAAGTCGGAGACAGTCACACTTAAGTTTCAACATTTGGGCAACAGTAATAACTTGGGTTTAGTTATCTTCAGTGAAGCTTCACTGGGCAATCTTCCAGACGGATGTACACATGGAGGGGCTTTAATTGCCAGTCAGTCAGTAATTTTCTACCGCTTATTCCATAGAGGGTCGCGGGGAAGCTGGTGCCTATCTCCAGCAGTTTATGGGCGAGAGGCGGGGTACACCCTGGACAGGTCGCCAGTCCATCACAGGGCAACACACAAACAACCAAGCACACACTCATTCATACACCTAAGGGCAATTTAGAGAGACCAAATAACCTAACAGGCATGTCTTTGGACTGCGGGAGGAAGCCGGAGTACCCGGTGAGAACCTACGCATGCAGCCCTGGGTTTAATTGTCATAATGGAAAAAAACACAGGAAAATTCTCCCCTCTGTTTTGGCGATCTAAGAAAATCAGACGTGTGGTAAGAAGCACATTGGCTGGAGAAACCCTTGCCATGTCAGATGGTATTGACAACGCAATGTTCTTAGCTACGCTTTACTCTGAGCTCACTACTGGTACAGTAGATCTCAACTCTCTTCCCCTCACTTGTGTTACTGATAACCATTCCCTGTTTGACGCACTTAAATCGACAAAACAAGTCACAGAAAAGAGACTAAGATTAGAAATAAGCAGTATTAAAGAACTCATGCAAGAAGACAAAATCAAAGAGGTGTGTTGGTCAGAAGCAAAGTCACAACTCGCTGATTGTGTGACTAAGAAAGGTGCTTCCCCCTTATGCTCCTTAGAGATTGTTAACCTCCTCTGGGAGGGAAGGTCTTATCGCGAGAGTCTGGGAGAGTTGGAGGTTTTAGTTTTGACGGTTGAGCTGGAAAACGGTGGATTGGTGAAAATAAACCTGGCAAAATTATAAACGTGGTGTTTATGAATTTTCACACCCCACAACTGCAGAATCATCTGAGTATTTCTGCAGGTGACAGGAGTCTATCTATTTATTTATTTTAATAAATACATTGAAGTTTGTGGTTGAAATGTGACAAAATGCAAAAGGTTTTAAGAGTAGAAACTTTCTTGGATCATTCCCATGTTATTGCTGTAAAATATGTTTTTAAAAATCATTTCAGAAAAGTCTATTCATGCAAATGGAATATCACAGCCTTCTTTTTATGTATGTATAAAGCAGTTCAAAAAGCTGCTTGGTTGCTTCATGATTAATGAAAACTGAACGGTACTGAGAGAAAAATAAAGATTAACTGAAGCCATTTAAAATCCAACGCTTTCATTCCAGTGTAGAAAATGTGTGTGCTTTTGGAAACTGCACTAGAAAGTACATAGTGTAATGCATAATAAAAGTCACAAGCATGACAAACTTCAAATGAAAACTGGGATTCACCCATTACCACACTTTACCTCATTCAGACTGGAAACACGGATACAAAGCACTCCGGGTGGTCATATCCCACAAAAGTCCTAGCAGTTTTAGTGTGCCTCCAAAGTATAATTTGATAAATTACTGGATTATTTTTTCTAAGATTTATTCCTCTTTTACTCCAACTTTTCTTGTAGTTAAAACTACCTGCGTGTCATCCTCAGGGACCTGATCATCGCAAAGCTGGTCCTCGTATCCATCTGAGCAGTTGCAATAGAACGAACCGAACGTGTTGACACACTCTCCTCTGTTTCCACAGTTTTCCTGGTCACACTCATTTACATCCACGTCGCATCTGTCGAGCCAGAGACACATAGATTACCATGCATGGGAACCTGACAGTGTGTTCAAAGAAAATAACAGACATATACAGTACTGTGCAAACATTTTAGGCAGGGGTGAAAGAAATGCTGTAAAACAAAGAATGCTTTCAAAAATGGAAGTGTTAATCATTTATTTTCATCAATCAACAGTGAATGAACCAGAGAAATCTCAATCAAATCAATATTTGGTGTGACCACCCTTTGCCTTCAAAACATCAATAATCCACTATATACAAACAAAAATCCACTGTAATGGATGGATGGATGGATTCCACACTCTTCAGTACTTTTCCAGACAGTGTAGGAACCATTATTACATGTGCAGTTTCACTCTCTGGATGTATTCGTGTTCATCTTAGCTTCATATATCAAAAACGGTGTCCTGCTGTGAAGAGAGAGAAAATACACGCTTTTCTTTTCAATTATTTTTTTCCTTGATAGGATTTTTCAAAATGCTTCACCAGAGTTTTTTTTGTTGTTTTTTTTTTCCTGACAAAAGGAAAAAAATGCATTTCATATGAAGGAAACTATACTGTTAGACTATACAAAGTTTTTCTTTAATGATAAAAGTGCAGGGAGTCATTAAGTATATAAAGTTTTACTCTTCAAGGCTAGGATCCGCTGGTCAGTAAAATACTCTCATAAATATTTTGAATAATGAATACTTTATAGCCTTATTAAAAACAGAAAACTTCAGACTGTCTGCGAGTTGAGTCATATGTAAATATTTTTCTTTCAGTGTATAATTTGGCTGTTTATGTGAAATGTAAAAGTCTTCGTTTGTAATTTGTCATGAATTTATTACAGAAATAATTTCTGTTCGGGGTTCTGTAGTCACAACAGCTGAACAGCCAGCTAGAATCAGCAGATATTACATGTAGTAAAATTCACTAAAGTTTAGGTTAGCAGTCTACATGCAATCATCTAGTCTGCAAGGGGTTTATCATTATATCTACTAACTCAAATATCTACATAATCCCAAACTAATTATTAGCTAGATATCCCTTAGCAAGTTCTGACTCAACCACACAATTTTTGTAGCCATCAGCAAGCTTCTGGCACCATTGAAGCTAGACATCTGGACAGTCTTTTTGATAGAATGGGTAGAGTTCCATTAAAATGGCTTGTTTCCTGCCATAGATACACCTTTAGAGCACGATATACAAATTGTCGGCAGGGTGGTGGTTGGGGCTTTGCCGTAAAGCTTAAGGGTAGCCTGCTTTATCCAGTCCGTAACCTATTTCTGTAGGTGTTTGAAATCATTTGCCTGCAGAGACAACCAGTAGTGCCCACATTTCAGCCATATAAGCTGTTAATTAGGGATGGAGTTAAAGAACTTGGAGGTTTTCCTCTGGCTTTGTTATTCCATACAGTTTGTGCAGTGATCCTTAACACATGTCCAAACTGGTTTGAATACATAAACGTCAATAATTTATGCTTCTGGAATAAAATCCCAATGCCTCAACCTCAATCTGTCTTTGTGAGATCTAAGAAGGACCCAAATACAGACACTGATGATGTTAAAAAAAAAAATTACCTGAAGAGCGAATCAGAGGAAATGTATGGCAGCTGTAGCAGGATGAAAGCAGGGAAGCTGATGGAAGGAGACTAATTAACACAAATGGAGTTTAGCTAAGATACCAAGAAACTACAAACCAAGCGGAAAGACTAACAATGATCTAAGAGAAATAAAATCTAAATATACAAACAACAGAACACAAGAATAAACTAAGAAACTAAACATAGAGGAATGAACTACTATTGGCAAAACCCCAATGGCAAAATTAATGACAGAATATGGCAAGACCTGTTAGAACAAACTGAAGTAAACAACAAAGAAATAATGATGTGCCAAAAAGGCAAGGTTAATACCAGGAAACAAACCATTTTAATAAAACTCTAACAATAGGAATGTTGCAGCTGGCTAGAAAAAGAGTTTGATTGAGGTAAAACTTGCTATGGGACATTTATTCAAATATTAGAGAGGGTGTTTGCTTTGCATACTTTTAACCATATATAGATTAGAGAGAACAACAGTAAATTCAAAGTGTAGTTTTAAAAATTTTTTAAAGTTGTTTAAAGTAAGATCATTCCAGCGTGAAAGGTGAACAGTTTAAATATATAATTAAAAGTCCAAAATCAATATAACATCCAAGGGGTTTGCAAATGCATTTAAACTTTTGTAAGCAAGGATTTACAGTGGTTTATTCCGCTCAATATCATTCATTCCAGCTTTATCAGAAGAGCTTCTCTGTCAAAGCCACCAACCCTTCTTTTGATGGAAAACTGCTCTCTAGTGGTGGCTTTTTAAACAACCACGCAACGGCAGAGCTTACTCCAAACATAATTACTGAGTCGTAATTAGGAAGGCAGCTACAGACTGATTACAGGCTTTTCAACCGAGAATTATCTTGAATTAAATTAGAACCACCAACTTGTCTCTCATGTCAGCAAGTACAAAACCATAGCGGGTCGTGGGTAAATGTGTCCGTGTATTGGGGGGCGGGAGCCTCACACATAGCATTTTACGTTTGAAAGAGTGTAGCTTCAGATGTTTTATTGTGTTAAAAAAACACCACTCAGAGCATAAGTATGTAAACAGTCTCTAAGTGGGGCACACCATTCATTAACACCTCTTCTATAGTAGACCATTAAGTCTCTTGTGTGTGTGTGTGTGTGTGTGTGTGTGTGTGTTTTAAGCTTTTTTTTATCTTACATAAGTCCCCCGAGTCCTGTCGGACAGGCACAGTGGAATGCATTGCCAACAGCCTTACATTCTCCTCCATTCTGGCATGGGTTTGACATGCAGGATGTTAGTTCAACTTCACATCGCCCCCCAGTGAATCCACTGCTGCAACTGCACATGAAGCCTGTAGGATGAAGATTTTAAATGTTTTATAACACAATAAATAAAGAGCATTGCTGACCAAAAACATTAATACATAATCACTTTATTGAAACAATGATTTAGAAGCTCGTTTAAAGGTTCACTTATATCAGTAATTCATTTAAAAAGGTGAAACTCATAGATTATAGAGATTCTTTAGTTCACAGAGTGATGTATGTATTTCTGTTTATTTTGATAATTACTTTAGACCCATAAAAGGATTTCTAATACAAAAATGTGGGATTATTTACAAGTTTGTACATGTACTGTACAGTAGATGCCCTCAAGGCAAGGTCAGGGCCCTTTTGCACAAATTATTATAATCATTATCACAGCAGGGCATAATGGATGTAATCAGGTATACTAGACCAAAACAATTTTTGGTCTAGTATATATATTTGTTTCCTGCAAGCCATATTATTAATTACAGAATTATGTCCTTGAAAATACACTGCTCAAAAAAATAAAGGGAACACTTAAACAACACAATATAACTCCAAGTAAATCAAACTTCTGTGAAATCAAACTGTCCACTTAGGAAGCAACACTGATTGACAATCAATTTCACAGATGTTGTTCAAACGGAAAAGACAACAGGGGGAAATCTTTGGTGATTAGCAAGACACTCATTAAAGGAGTGGTTCTGCAGGTGGGGACCACAAACCACTTCTCAGCATCTATGCTTTCTGGCTGATGTTTTGGTCATTTTTGAATGTTGGTGGCACTTTCACACTCGTGGTAGCATGAGACGGACTCTACAACCCACACAAGTGGCTCAGGTAGTGCAGCTCATCCAGGATCAATGCGAGCTGTGGCAAGAAGGTTTGCTGTGTCTGTCAGCATAGTGTCCAGAGCCTGGAGGCGCTACCAGGAGACAGGCCAGTACACCAGGAGACGTGGAGGAGGCCGTAGGAGGACAACAACCCAACAGCAGGACCGCTACCTCCACCTTTGTGCAAGGAGGAACAGGAGGAGCACTGCCAGAGCCCTGCAAAATGACCTCCAGCAGGCCACAAATGTGCATGTCTCTGCACAAACGGTTAGAAACCGACTCCATGAGGATGGTATGAGGGCCGACGTCCACAAATGGGGGTTGTGTTCACAGCTCAACACCGTGCAGGACGCTTGGCATTTGCCAGAGAACACCAGGATTGGCAAATTCGCCACTGGTGCCCTGTGCTCTTCACAGATGAAAGCAGGTTCACACTGAGCACATGTGACAGACGTGACAGAGTCTGGAGACACCATGGAGAGCGATCTGCTGCCTGCAACATCCTTCAGCTTGACCGGTTTGGCAGCGGGTCAGTAATGGTGTGGGGGGGCATTTCTTTGTGCTTGCCAGAGGTAGCCTGCCTGCCATTAGGTACCGAGATGAGATCCTCAGACCCCTTGTGAGACCATATGCTGGTGCGGTTGGCTGTGGGTTCCTCCTAATGCAGGATAATGCTAGACCTCATGTGGCTGGAGTGTGTCAGCAGTTCCTGCAAGATGAAGACATTGAAGCTATGGACTGGCCCGCCCGTTCCCCAGACCTGAATCTGATTGAGCTCATCTGGGACATCATGTCTCGCTCCATCCACCAACGTCACGTTGCACCACAGACTGTCCAGGAGTTGGCAGATGCTTTAGTCCAGGTCTGGGAGGAGATCCCTCAGCAGACCATCCGCCGTCTCATCAGGAGCATGCCCAGGCGTTGTAGGGAGGTCATACAGGCATGTGGAGGCCACACACAATACTGAGCCTCATTTAGA
Source organism: Girardinichthys multiradiatus (assembly GCF_021462225.1). Taxonomy (NCBI): domain Eukaryota; kingdom Metazoa; phylum Chordata; class Actinopteri; order Cyprinodontiformes; family Goodeidae; genus Girardinichthys; species Girardinichthys multiradiatus. The sequence continues at coordinate 23,263,290 of NC_061804.1, read as the reverse complement.
CTTGTTTTAAGGACATTACATCAAAGTTGGATCAGCCTGTAGTGTGTTTTTCCACTTTAATTTTGTGTGTGACTCCAAATCTAGGCCTCCATTGGTTAATAAATTTGATTTCCATTGATGATTATTGTGTGATTGTGTTGTCAGCACATTTAACTTTCTACAGAACAAAGTATTCAATGAGAATATTTCATTCATTAAGATCTAGGATGTGTTATTTGAGTGTTCCCTTTATTTTTTTTGAGCATTGTATATTACTGTGTATAATAATTCTATATATGAGATTCAGTTTTGAAGTGAATACATTTACATCTTCATAATAATCTAATTAATTAATTAAGATGCATCTCTAATTTGAAACAAATAAATATGTTTTTCTATAAATAAACAAATATAAAGAAACTCATATAAATTTACACAGTTTCACAGTTCTGAATTGTGGTCATCTGCATGCATACAGACCTCCATATGGCAGGCTGCTGCAGATGGCTCCATTGAGACATGGCTGGCTAATGCACGGATCTGGATAAAGAACACAGCCCAGCTTGACCTCGCTGAGCCCGGCTATCTCAGCGTAACGGCTCCTCTTATTTTGGAGTGGCAGCTCGTTACCGTTCAGCATCAGTGACCCCAGGCAACCTTGGAAGCCATCCTGGGCTCTCGCGGGGCCCCTCACTGAACGCTCTCCGAGTTCTGACCCTCCTCCCATGCTTTCCTCAGGTCCAAAGACAAGCCTCTCACCTGGCCCGTTCAGCAACCTCACTTGTGCACCGAAGAAAAACGAGGAATCAGGAGCTAGTGGCCAGAGACGGACAGGGGCCCGTGCTGCTCTGCGGCGTTCCACATAACTGTCATCCACTGACAGAAGGGTGTAGTTTCTAGTCAGCTCTAAAGCAACTGAATGCCAGAAACCATCATTTATTGGTCTGTCTGAAATGCCCATAATGCCAAGGGTGTTGTCACAGTCCAACTGGAACCACAGTCGACCCCCTTCAATCTGGCAACAAACATTTTAGAGTTTTTACTGCAAAACAGTTTACTTTGTTTAAAATAAGCTCAAAAGCCTTACAGGGAACAAGAGAATAGTGGTGCAGTCAGTTTTTAAATGTACCTTTAGCATAGTGCAAGGGTTAACACGAGTGAACATAATGACTCCTCTTGTTTGGAGTGTTCTAACCCTGAGGCCAAGTCTCATCTCTCCACTCTGGACCCTCTCTGTCACTCTGTACTTGATGTAGCTGTTTCCAGAGAAACTCAGAGAGGTCTGTCCTATTCAGTCACACCAGACAAGGAAGAAGAGAAAAGTTTCAACTACACCTTAAAAACCTTTATAATTTCTTATATCATTTGCATCTCCACCTGAAACAAGCCGAACAAAGTGACCCAGAGAGCGAAAATTATTGAATCATACCTGCACACTCATCCAATCTCTCTGGCTGACACTGGCAGACAGATGGCGTTGTTGGACCAGAAAGGACACACTGCATATCGTCTGGACAGGACTGACCTTCACAAAGTTCTACAGGGGTTGGGCACGTCCCTCCTGCTTTGGAAACAAGATGCATGCATAAATAACAGACATATACAGACAATACTGTTGGCTTCTTATTTTATCAGCCTACCCATCCGTATTAATAAATTCTTACAATTTAGAGAGATAAAAACTCAAGTTTATAAAAAACAAATCATGCCCTCAGTATGCATCATTTATTTAGTTTAGTTAAAACTAATACTTTTTATAGAATAGAATAGAATTCCAGCTTGAGAAATATATCTGTTGAAGCAGCAGAAAACAAACCAGACTATACAGCAAAATATACATGACTACAAGAAACTAAATGAGTCAATAAATTTATCAAGAACACAAATTCAATTGCAATTCAATTACAAATAGCCCCTCAGCCAATTATATGGCATCAAATCAATGTATGATGTTATTCAGATGTGGTGAACATAACCTGTTCAAACCGAGCATCAGTATGGGGAGGGAAAAGGGTTTAAGTCAGTCTGAAAGTGGCATGGTTATTGGTGCCAGTGTTGTGGTTTGGGTATTACAGAAATTGTTGACCCAATGGGATTTTCACACACAACCATCTGTCACATTTAAACAAATTGGTCCAAAAAAATGCAAACACTTTTCAGAAGGCAGCAACTGTGTGAAAGAAAAAGCTTTGCTGGTCTCAGAGGTCAACAAAACATTGATAAACTGGTTTGAGATGATAGAAAAGCAACAGTATTCAAAATAACCACTAATTTAAAAAATAATGCGGAATACCATCTCTGAACACACAATACATCAAACGTTATAGCAGATGGGCAACAGCAGCAGAAGACAGTAGAGCACATCAGGTGGTGCTCCTGACAGCTAAGAACAGGAAACTGAAGCAATAAATCACACAGGCTCACCAAAACTAGACACTGAAAGATTAGAATGATGTTACCTGGTCCGATGAGTCTCAATTTTAGCTCAGACAAACAGAAGATTTTAGAGGAAACTTAGGAAATTTAGAGCTCCATCTTGTCCTGTTTCAGCAATTTGGGCTAATAGTGGTGATGTAATAATTTGGTATATATTTCCGTGGTACACTTTGGGTTCCTTAGTACCAATTCAACATTGTTTAAACACCACAGTCTATCTCAGGATTATTGCTGACCATGTCTATCCCAGGTCTTCCATCAGGATAATGCACTGTGTAACAAAGCTCAAATCATTTTATACTGCATTCTTGAACATGACAATAAGCTCACTGTAATCCAACAGCCTCCAGAGTAACCAGAGCACATTGATGTTGGGGACTGGGAGATTTGCATAGTGGATTTTGGAACTGACAGATCTGCACAGACTGCACGATGCTATTTTGTCAATATGGACCAAAATCTCTGAGGAATGTTACAGACCCCTTGCTAATTCTATGACACAAAGAATAAAGGAAAGTCTGAAGGCAAAAGGGTGCCCAACCTCGTACTTGCAAGGTGTGCCTAATAATATGGACAGTGAGTGTACATTTGTATTACCACAAAAAAGATAAATATGTGAATTTGCTTACCTGGGCAGGTGCAGGTCTCTGTGCGTCCAAACCTCGGCAATACCAAGCTGATCCTTTCTGTGTTGTAGGTAACAGGCAAACCACCCTCCATCACCAGTATGTTTTTACACACCCGGTCCCCACAATCCAACTTCCCAGAACAGGTGCTGCCGACCAAAGCTGTTCCAGCGAGGGCACCTCGCATCTGACCCCGTGCTGCTGCTTCCTCCAGCTTTCCTGCCAACTCCTGCTTAGAGTAGAACCCCTCCATCCGGCCACTGCCTAACGTCTCGGGCCTCTCCACTGCCAGGACCAGATTGATGTCCGATGTCCCTGTTACTGGCTGCAGGCCAAGTATGTGAAGAGGATCTGGCTGCCCTGGTAACCATTTCCAGCCAGCTATTGCCCGTAAAGTTATTTTAATCTGGTTCAGGTACCGTCCTAGCAATTCCTCCCATGAGATTGAGCTCAAACGCAAGGTAAGGGCGCTACGCAGCAAAACATCTGTAACCTGTTCAACATGGACTGACACGTCAGCTATGACACCAAATCGCCCATCACTGACTGTTGCATTCATCTGGTATCTGAAAAACAAAAGAACACATAATGCATTTTCGAATTAAAAAGGTTTTACTAGAGCAAACGTTTGCCTGTGGGAATTGTTAAGTTTGGGGAATGTGCACGTACCTCCCGGGTTCCAAGCCTGGCAGAGCAACAATGCTGCCATCTTGTCTGTTGATCTTAAACATGCTCTTTGGCTGAGGCTTATGGGTAAATGACAGGACATCATTGGGGTCACGGTCTGTGGCATAGATCTGGCCGATCTGACCTCCCGGAAAAGTATCCGTTGACATGACTATGTAGATCTCCAGGGGGGATACAACAGGCTTGTACTGACTGTTACCGATGACTCTCAGAAAAACCCAGGAAGAAGAGGTAAGACTCGGCTTACCCGAGTCACTTGCCTATGACACCAAAATAATACATCAAACCAGTAATGAAGTAAGAAACTATGTACAGAGGTATGTAGGAACTATTTAGGGTAGAATCTCGTTGAATTTCTAATGTTAATGGTAGCTGAGAATGTGATAAAATTAATCAGATTACCCACCAACACCTAATTCAATCTACAGTTGAAACAACATATTTACATACAATGTTTAAAAAGACACATTATCTTTTATTCATGTTGTCTGATGTGAAATCACTAAATGTTTCCCGTTTTAGGTCAGTTAGGATTACGTTAACAACCAGAAAAATCGTTTTAAACTGTATAACGTGGGTCAAATGTTTTGACACAGTAGTTAGCAAGGTTATCCTTCCACAAGCTTTTCACAATGGTTTCCTGGAATTTTAGCACTTTCCTCCAGACAAAACTGGTTTAACTGAGTTAGGTTTATTTTTCTTAGTTCTTGCCTTCGAACTTTGGTGCTTGGTTGAGCACCACCAGTTTCCACCAGTTTTGGGAACCAAGCATGAGTCACCAACAGTGGGCGTTACACAGCGCAGGGGGGGGGGGGAATCATGGTAACGACACAGCGGAGCTAGCTGCACGTGTGCCTTTTAATGCAAAATTAGAGCATCCATAAACTACAGATAATAAGGAAAAAGAGATCCATCCCCGAGTGTAACAGAAATGCATGTTTAGTGTGTTTTTGCAAACATATATATAATATTTATATGGTACATTCTCTGTCTTCGCTGCCGTACTTGCTGCTTCTATTGTCCGCCCAGGGGTGACGTTATCAAGAACCAAGTATTCTGCGGTACCCAAACTGAACCACAGTTCGCCCTTTGGAACCTCTATTCGTTGGTGAAAACACCCGTCACCAGTTTGAAATCACGTTCGAGAACCGGAACAGGCTCCTAACCGCATTGGTGGAAGGGGTGAATGTGTTTCAGTTGTTGTTTTAAAATCCATCCATCCACATGAGTGCCTCTTATTAACTCATATGTTGGGAACAAACCAAATGTTTCAAAGCTATATATATCATTTTTGGCCTTCCCCCGTTAGCAATCTTCGTGTATGTGAAATTAAGACATTAAAAGAAATTATAAACTCTCAGTTTTAAATGTATCTTTTAAAAAAAAATTAACCTTATATGTCCAAAATGAGTTTTAAGTCTTTCATGGTTATCAAGACTATTTCTTGAAAAACCTCAATCTAAAAAAAAAAAATCAGCGACAAGTGTCATGTCCAGCCCTTACCTGAATTTCAAGTATGAATTCTCTGGGTGCTTCAGGACCAAACACACGGTTGGACTTTAGAGATCCAGTCTGGTCCAAACGGAAGAAGCTACCTTCATTTCCTGCCACTATGCGAAACACAAACGGAGCACCATTTCTAGGGGAGTCTTTATCACTGACTGACAATGTCAGCAGGGTGGTGCCAGTGGCCTGGTTGAGCTGAAAATACAGAATGATAAGTTTGAGTGTCAAAGCAACAAAGACCTACACAAAGGACACACACACACATAATTACCTGTATAATGGCTGTGGAGTTGGGAGGAGTGAAGATGGGGGGGTTGTCGTTAACATCAGAGATGTCAATGTTAACAGCGACGGTGGAGGACATGGCAGGAGAGCCACTGTCAAACGCCTGTACAGATAAAGTGTACCTAGATACCTAAAGGATGAACAGAAAGATAAGAGATGGGTATTTTTGTTGTTCTTAAGCTTGTGCTTAGTAACCAGAAAGTTCTGATTTATTGTATACAAAATACTGTATGCTCCATATTTATTGGTTGGTAATGAGACTTTGAGATGCCTACATGCTATGCCTACATGCTGTCTGACTTATGTGGTATGTATTCCAGTTTTTCCAATTAAGAAGAGTGCCTAAGGCTAATTGGCTTCTGTGTCTTATATTTGTTAATCCAGAGAAACAGAACATCATGTATTATTTAAAAAAGCTCCAAGACACTGATCATCACTGTGAAGTAAAGCTTAAATGGTAAATGGACTGAAAGTATAATAAAAAGTCTTCAATTACATTTAGTTTATTGGAATCTATAGTTAGGGCATTACTGATTTTGTCATTTTTTTTGTGTCAAATTATGTTTGGTTAATAAGACATTTATTTTAAGGCTTTGTGTACATCTACAGGTGCCACGAAATTGCTGCATATTAAGAAAAGCTCTTACTACTTCTCTGTCAAGTCTCTTATTGACTTTAAGCAATCCTGTCACAGGATCAATCCAGAAGTGGTTGGTTCGATCACCTTTCAGAATTGAGTAGGTAATTCGTCCGTTCACTTGGCTGTCAAGATCCTCTGCAAACACCTTCACAACATGTATTCATTAAAATAGATGTCACTAAAAACACAGAAAAAGAAGATAAATAAGTGTAGAAAACAAGTATGGAGTAAGTGTTACCCTGGTAACTGTCTGCCCAATAGATGCATCCTCGCTGATCAGAACGTTGTAGATGTCCTGATCAAACATTGGAGCATTGTCGTTGACATCCATGAGTTCAATGACAATCATCGTAGCAGTGCTAAGTGGAGGATTTCCATTGTCCCAGGCCTCGACAGTGATGTAGTAGTCCTTACATACCTCAAAGTCCAAGTCATCAGCCACTGAAATTGAGCCTAAACATACACAATTAAATAAATCACTTAAATCAAGATGTTTTTTTTTTTTTACGTAATTAATGCTAACTAAAATATGATTACTTTCATTCAAAGAGCATATTTGACCATATCCTTCATTTAATTTTCCGAGTAACACAAGCCACATCTGCTTACCCAGTTTTCTGTCGATGCTGAACTTTCCCAACTCGTTGCCCGACCTGATGCTGTAAGTAATCTCAGCATTGGGTCCAATGTCAGCGCTCGTTGCCAAAATGCGCAGCACCTCGGTTCCCATGGCGACATCCTCAGGGACAGTAACAGCATAGTCTCTCCTCTGGAAAACTGGAGCATTGTCATTCACATCCAGGACCAAAATAGTCAAATCAACCTGAGCAACAAAGAACAGACATTTAAATTGGAAACTGTAATGTGCACCAGTTAAAAAACAAAACAGAAACAAATGAGGCAACAGTAAAACAATTTTAATCATGAAACATTTAAATAAAAAGGTCATGATAAATAAATAAATAAATAAATAAATATGGGTAAAATCGTACAACAAAATATTGCAATTGGATGCACAAGTTTAAACTTCATGCGGATTTAAATTTTTACTAATCCACACAGGATCAATATTATACACACAGGTGCACATATACAGGTACATCTAAAAAAAATTAGAATAAGGTGAACAATTTCAATAGTTTTTTGTTTCATTCATTTCAGAAATGATTTTCATGTTTTATATAGATTCATAACACATACGGTGAAATATTTTAAGTGTTTAATCCATAATATTTTGATGGTTATGGCTTACAGATACTGAAAAGCTTAAGTTCAGTGTATCAGAAAATTGAAAAAAAAGAGCATTGTGAAAAAGTTAAATATTGGAAACTCATGGTGTCACACCCTAATCAGCTCATTAAATCAAAAATCTGCAAAGGTTTCCTGAACTTCTAAACGGTCTCTTAAGTCGGCTATACAGTCATGGCGAAGACTGCTGACTCCACAGTTGTCCAGATTACAGAACAATACAATATTCATTGACCCCTTCCACAAAGAGGGTAAACCACAAAAGGTAATTGCTAAAGAAGCTGGTTGTTCGCAGAGTGTTGTATTTAAGTATATTCATAAAAAGATGAGTGAAAAGAAATAGTGTGGTAGGAAAGATGCATCAGCAACAATCCATTTAAGAACATGGGGGTGCTATATGAAGAATGGACTGATTATGAAGTCAGCGCATCAAGAGCCACTACACTGAGACAAGTCCTACACTTGGGTTACAAATGTTGCATTCCTTGTGTCAAGCCACTCCTAAACCAGAGACTGGACTGTTGCTCAGTGGTTCATCTTTTCAGATGAAAGGGAAGTTTGCATTTCATTTGGAAATCAAGGTCCCAGACTCTGGAGGAGGATAGAAGAGGCACAGAATCCACACTGCCTGAAGTCCTGTGTGGAATTTGAAGTCAATGTGAAGTCAGGTTTTTACAGTCAGTGATGATTTGGGATGCCGTGTCATCTGCTGGTGTTGATCCACTGTGTTTGTTGAAGTCGCCGGTAACGCAGTCCTCTACTAGTAAATATTAGAGCACTTCATGCCTTCTTCTGTTGACAAGCTTTATGGAGATGCTAATTTCATATTCAAGCAGGACATGGCACCTGACCACACTCCCAAAGGTAGCAAAAGCTGCTTTAATGACCATGATGTTAATGTGTTTGATTGACCTGAACCCCACAGAGAATCTATGGAGTATTGTCAAGAGGAAGATAAGAGACACAACACCCAGCAATGCAGTTGATCCAAAGGTTGTTATAAAAACAACTTTTACTAGTAAGCAGTGTCTCAGGCTGATCGTCTACGTGCCCGCCGCACTGATGAGGCAATTCATGCAAAAGGAGGCCCAATTTAGTATTGAGTGCATAGAAATTAACATACTCTTCAGAAGCCTGACATTTCTGTTTAAAATATCCCCTTTTAACTGATCTTATGTAATATTGTAATTTTCTGAGACACCTAATTTTGGTTTTTCATTATCTGTAAGCCATTATCATTACAATTACAAGGAATAATAGTTTACTGGAATAGTTCACTATTTGCAATGAATCTCAATAATAAATGAGTTTTACTTTCTAAACTGAGTGACAAAAAATATTGATCTTTGTCATGATATTCACCGTTTTTAAGGCACTGCCGCTAAAGTTAGGTTAGATGTCCTTCAGCAAGTTGCACATTGACAACAAACTTCTAGTCACTGCCAAAATGACTCTGGCATATTGCTGGTTAGCAATTGGTAGAAGTGTCTTAAACTGGTTGGTTTTCTGGCATGGACCTGGGTTTTAAGCATATTCAACAATTTTCTTTTTTTTTTCTCTAACAAAGATTGAGGTCAAGACTTTGGGATGAAGCTTAATGCTTTATCTATTCCAAAGCCAGTCTTAATGTAAGTTTGGGATCATTGTGCAGTTGGAACAATCAAATTTAAACTGTCTAGCTGATTTCAAGTGAAGTGGAATAATTTGCAGTGATTCTTCTTTCTTTATCATCCAATCCCCTTTATTCAATGCGACAATTCTACAAAAAGTAAAAAGGTCCACTATATGGGGGGTACCATCACAGTGTTGACAGGTGTAACACTCATGATCCACACCTGTTTTGTGTTTTCTGTTAGTTATACTCACCTGATTTAGGTTTCATCTTGTTTGTATTTAAGTTTCTGTTTTCTGTTTCCTTGTTGCTGGAGTCTTTCTCTGTGTCCTTTTGTCTACTGAGTTCCGAAAGTTTGCGCCTTGGTCTATCTAAAATTACTCAACTCATGACACTTCTTTTTGAAAGCCCCTCCAAAAATATTTTTATTGATTTTAAAATCCAGAGATAATCCAACATTAAAACCCATCTTGTGCATTCATCTTGAGCATTCGATATGATGTGCTGTGAAGCAGAGCACGATCCCCTCCCATCAGAAACTGGACCGCAAGGGCAGTATTCCAACATAACTACCACAAACCCTATAGATCATGTGTGGGTCATCCTCAAATAGAAGTTGGAGGAGCACAAGGTCTCTAACATCCACCAGTTCCGTGATGTCGTCATAGGGGAGTGGAAGAGGATTCCAGTGGCAACCTATGATGCTCTAGTAAGCCCTATGCTGAAGTGTGTCGAAGCAGTGTTGGAAAATAATGGTGGTCACACAAAATGTTGACCCTTTGGGTACAGGTTGGACATTTTCACTTAGAGGTGTACTCACTTTGTTTCCAGCAATTTAGACTTTAATAACATGTGATATCTTCAGTGTTGTCCCATAAAAAGATGTAATAAAAAATGTACAAAATGTTGCTGTTACTATATAAAACCAAGTCTAAACACCTCAGTATCATTAAAGTAGCTGCATTCATTTATATGTTCATTTATATTTATATGAACTAAGGTTTTAGATACTTTAGAACTCTTCAGTTAACCTGAGAACATAAAAAAGTCTGTTTTGAGCATATCGCTTGTACTATGGCGAATGATACCAGGCAAACATGTAATTGCGATACTTTTGTTGAATATTGCAAGACTCCACATCTTCTTGACGCTTTCTACTGTTCCTTCACCACAATGCCTCCTCCACTCTTTGTGAGCTTCACGATATCAGCTACTAAACATACACATCCAGTTTTGGTTTGAGGGCAGTGAAAGTCTATCCAACAAGCAAAATGTATTCATACATTTGGCATGCAGAATTTGCATGCATGGCACAAGCAATATATTATCCCAACCAATATTGCATCCTTATAGTCTCTTGCAATGACATTTGTGATTGGATATATTGTGCAACTCTAACGTTTGCCAAAGTAATAGTTTCATTTCAGTTTATGTCTGGGATTTTAGCAACCCATAAGGACCTCAGAAAAACAAACCTACTCAGTAGAAGTATAAAAACTATTTCAGTTTTCCTACTTTGCCTCTGTCACTGTTACTGTCACCTTCCTCATCTTTCCTGTCCCGGCCACTGAAAACTGTAATAATACCTTATCTTAATTAAAATCTACCCTGTTCTTCAACTAATCTCTCTAGTAAACAAAATGGTTTCACTCATTGGCATATGCATGTATTAATTTATTCACGCATTGGAACAGACATACAGGATGTACCATCGCTCCCTTCATCACATCACAACATTGTGTATACGTTCTAAAAGCATTGCTGCAGCTAATCCAAACTGTAGTAGGAACAGATATGGTGGTGTGCATCCACAGAATTGTGATAACATCGTACACTCAGACATGGCTACCACAAAATTGGCTTTAGTTACTGCTTCATATTTCATCATATTTTTATGATCATTTTACCTTCAACATAATAATGTACGGTAGATAAAACTATTATTAATTTTAAGTTTTGAAATACATTGTTTTTTTTACCTTATAATCACAATAGAAATATTAAATAATCTATCTTTTATATTATGATGCAATTATACAAACATAAAATAATATTATTGTAAATATATTCTGTATCAGGATCAGGAGACACCTATTTGACCTTATAGGTATCTTTTGTAACTCTGCCGACAGTTAGGCTAACAGGATAAACAGAAGAGTAGAGGTGGGTTATTTATGTAGGAAAATTTAGTAGTGCCAGAAACAATTTACACCTCAAGCCTTTTGTGTAGTTATTTAACAATGATGGACAGTTAAGATTGTCAGATTACAAGGAAAATGTCCCAAAACCCAACGGACTTTCTTGGTACTACACTTTCATACACTAATTTAACCAAGCTTTCACTGCTGTGTGTTAAAGCAAGAAAAAATCAACTTGTCACTAACCTGTGAGGATAGTGCCCCCTGTTGACCAACCCGATCAGTAGCCTGAACACGGACACGATAGGAGTCTCGGCTCTCTCTGTCCAGGAATTTCTCCAGGATCACTATTCCAGTAACAGGATCAATGGAAAATATCCCATCGAATGAATCCACCAGAGAATATACAACTGTACGGTTAAGACCTATATGGGGTACAAACTGTCAGTTGCAATGCGCTGCAAAAATATTCATACATTTTGAACTTGTTCATAATAACGTAATTGTGAAGTGGAAGAAAAATGATAAATGGTTTATCAAATTTTACCGATAAAAATCTATAAAATGTGGGGGGCATTTACATTAGGTCCTCCTGCAGCAACACTTTGTAGCAACACCTTTGTTGCAGTGACTGCAGAAAGTCATGTAGCATTTCACTAGTTTGCTTGTCTAGAGACTGAAATTAAATCCACAATTTGGCAAAATAGTTAAACTTAATCAGATTAGACTAGCAATGTTTAAAATGGAGTTGTCAAGTCTCAAAACATTTTCTTGGTCACATCAAAATGCTGCCACCACCATTTGTTTTCATCGGGGTGGTGTGTTCAGAGTGCTGTGCAGTGTTAGTTTCCCTCCCAGACACAGCATTTTGCACATAGGCCAAAAAGTATATGCTTGGTCTCATTTGATCAGAGCCTCTTTTGTCCCATGTTTGCTATGCTCCCTAAATGACTCGGCGCAAACCAAAACAGAACCTCTTATAGGTTACTGCCAATAATGGTGTTATTCTTGCAACTGTTTTATAGAGGCCAGATTTATGAAGTCTATGACCGATAGCTGTCTTTTAAACAGATTCTCCCACCAGAGCTGTGGATCTCTGCAGCTCCTCCAAAGTTACCAAGTGCCCTTGGCTTTCTGATTAATGCTCTCCTTGCCTGGCCTGTCAGTTTAGGTGTATAGCTATGTCTTGGTAGGTTTTTCATATTCTTTCCATTTTCAGATGATGGATTGAACAGAGCTCTGTGAGATCTTTTTCAACTTCTCTCACATTCCTCCGAGGCCCTGGTAGAACAGTTGTATTTACACCTAGCTTAAGACACACACAGCTGGACCCTATTTACTAAGAGATTTCTGAAGGAAGCTAATTACACTGAATTTTATTTAGGGCCATCAAAGTAAAGAAGGCTGAATACAAATGCAGAACACACTTTCAAGATTATTACTTTTAAAAGTTCTACTTTAAATGTTGTTTTCCTTATTTTTCATCTTACAATAACACACTACTTTGTGTTGGTCTAAAACGTAAAATCCAGCTAGAATACATTCAGTTTCACTGTTGTAATGTGAAAAACAGTCCATGGGTTACGTCTTTACGACGCACTATTTACAATAGTTCATACAATATGTGTGCTTTTAAAAGACAACCTCATCATGATTACTCAGTGGCTTTATTCTGAATTTAATGTATGACTGGAGGAAACATTAAGCCTCTAACTGGTTTACCTTCATCAGGGTCACTAGCTTGCAGCCGAGTAAGTAAGGCCTTGGGGGAGGCACTCTCATACACACTCGCCAGGTAATGAGTTGTCGAGAACGAGGGGGCATTGTCATTCACATCAAACACTTTGAGAGAAATTTCAGACCGGCAGAACAATCCTCCCCCGTCAGTAGCCTGAGCAATGAGTTTGTAGGAGGGTGTTGTTTCTCTGTCCATCATGGTGGCGGTGCGTAATTCACCTTGAAACATGAAGGGAATATGTTAGAGCTTTAACTACTTAACTGAGTATTTGTTGCTTTTACCATGAACAAATTAAATGATAAAAAATAGAATGTACCAGTGTTGGCATCCATATAGAAATCTTCCACGCCAATGCCAAATAGTGAATACTGGATCTCAGCACTGGAACCTGAGTCAGCATCTGTTGCACCAACCGTCAGAATGCCCTTGTTAATTGGAATGTCCTCAGGAAAAGAGGCGCCATACACAGCCTAGGACAGTGCATAAGAATATACAACCATATCAGAACAGATGACCATATTTTAAACAAAATACATGTCTTTATAAAAAAATCACATTTGACTGTTTTGGCATTGCCTCCATTATACCTGCTGTTAGAACAAGTTCTACAAAGTTAAGAATCCTTTCCTGACCCAGCATTCATTCCAGTCAATAATTGCCTCTGGAAAAGAAGTGTCCCTTACACACAGGGTAACATCTCTGTACTGTACACTGTGCTTTATGTCTGTATTTTTTTCTCCTTTTGATTAAAAGCTATCCTTAGCAATGACAACAACAAATAGTTGATTAATTAAGTTATCTCATTAACACTAGGACTCCCAGAATTCTAACACTACTTGAACTCCCAAGCCCGTCAATTTGACGGCGGGCATTCTGGATGAGAGGGCGGTGATGATGTCATCGCATTACATTGGTCAGAATGCTAAAAGTTTTAATAGTATTTGATCAAAACCTATTATGTGTTATTATTATTTATTAATAGTACTGAAAAGTAATACAGAGTAGTGGGTTCATTTTTAAAAAAAGCTTTACTAATCTGACCAAAAGCTGGACAGCTCCATGTTACGCCCCCCTTTCACTTCACAGACATAAACTAGTGCTAAAAATGCCTTCAGCTCATCCACACTCATGTCCCAGGAGGAATCACCTTCTAAAACTCTGCGGGCCTCAGCCACGGCGCAGCCCTGAACGTGGATGAGCATGTCGGCATCCACCAAGTAGAGGAACGCGGTCTGGGCATCTAGTATCTGTCGCTCTGTCAACGCATTCTGCTCTGACGCCTTCGTCTACTTTCTTCCTCTCCTACCACTGTCCACACAGCGCCATCCTTTACTATTTCCTCCTCCTTCCCAGGTGTGCGCTCGTCTTGCGATGAAAACGCTGTAAAGCGCAGAATAGATTGTTGTTACTGGGCTACTATATCTATGACTTAACTTATTGTTTATTTCTTTTTCCATTATCAGTGTCTTGATTTGTAGTTTCTCTCCTGCCAGTGAGCTGGATTGCTGGGTTTATAGCTGGGCACTAGGCACCTGCCTCATCTCCCTGTCTCTGAACCTGCGCTGATTGGACTCAAGATGGCGCCGACAATGGCAGCCTCGGAGCTTCGCTCTCTTTGTTTTTGTATTTTGTGTGTTTTTATGTTTTTTGAGCCACAGTTCTGTGGTGTCGGGCCACAATCCTGTGGTCTCATTCAGTAAAGAGGAACTTCTCAACATCAGAGAGTCCTCTCTTGGGTTTTTTCACCATCTTTCATTGATCCGAGGTTCACGGAGCTGCGGCTCTATATGGGATTCTGGCCGAAAACGGAGGAGGGGAAAGCGTGCTGGCGCGCTGGTAAAGCTCCGCAAAAGAGGACTTCGCACACCACTGCCTTCAATCCACCTGGCAAATGTCCGCTCTCTCAACAACAAGATGGACGAGCTGCTTCTTCTCACCGGTGAAAACACGGACCTCCGCGGATCAGCGGTTCTCTGCTTCACCGAGACATGGCTGAGTGAAAACATCCCGGACCGCGCACTGCTGATGCCGGACTTCCAGCTGTTCAGAGCGGATCGCAGCGCGGAGCTATCGGGGAAGAGGCGAGGAGGCGGAATCTGCTTTTATATAAATGAAGGTTGGTGCAGAGACGTAAAAGTGCTGGGAAAAACATGTAGTCCTGATCTGGAGTCATTTTCCATAATCTGTAAACCGTTTTATTCACCGAGAGAGTTTTCCTCGTTTATAATAATTGGCTCATGTTTTCCACCGCATGGCTGCACTTCTGCCGCTGAAAAACATCTCGCTGAGCTGATTACAGACCTGGAGAAAAAATACACGGACTCTTTCATCATAATACTGGGAGATTTTAACAGAGCAAACCTCTCCAATGAACTCCCCAAATACAGACAGCATATTAAGTGTCCCACCAGAGACAAAAATACACTGGACCATTGTTACACAGTTTTAAAGGACTCATATCATGCTGTTACCAGGGCTGCTCTGGGTTTTTCTTTATCTAATCCACCTCATCCCAACCTACAGACAGAGACTAAGAGCTTCCAAACTCAAGGTTCACACTGTTAAGAAGTGGACTGAGGAATCAAAGCAGATGCTACAGGCCTGCTTTGAATGCACAGACTGGACTGTTTTTAAAACCTCACCCACTGACTTAAACCAACTAACTGATGTGGTGACATCATACATCAGTTTCTGTGAGGACATGTGTGTGCAGACCAAGACCTTCTGCACCTTTGGGAACAATAAGCCATGGTTTACTCCACACCTCAGGAATCTGCGCAGGGAAAAGGAAGAAGCTCACAGCAGTGGAGATTGGGCGCGGTACAAGCAGGCCAGGAACAAACTAACAAAAGAGACCAAAGCAGCCAAGAGAAGCTACAGTGAGAAGCTTAAGAACAGCCTTTCTACTGGTGATGCTTCAGCTGTATGGACTGGTCTGAGAAACCTGACTGCCTACAAGAGCCCCCCCACCCATCCTGAACAGAGTCGTCTCCTGGCTAACCGTCTGAATGGCTTCTACTGCAGACATGACAAGAAGCCATTCACACCTCAAATCATCCCCTCCACATCCCATTCAGGAACAAATTTGATCCGTAAAACAACCAACCCCCTACCTTCAGATCCTCTGCCTGCACTAAAGATCTCCGAGGAAGAGGTAAACAGGCTCTTTCAGCGCATGAAAACAAAGAAAGCTGGAGGACCTGATAATGTCTCCCCATCATGTCTGAAAGCCTGCGCACATCAACTTGCTCCGATCTTCACAAGGACCTTCAACAAGTCACTGGAGAAGTGTGAGGTCCCCTCCTGCCTCAAACGATCCACCATCATCCCGGTTCCCAGGAAACCCACCATCCTAGGATTAAATGACTACAGGCCTGTAGCCCTGACGTCTGTGGTCATGAAATCCTTTGAGCGGCTGGTGTTGAAGCACCTGAAAGACATCACAGGCCCCCTGCTGGAACCCCTGCAATTTGCTTACCGAGCAAACAGGTCGGCAGATGATGCTGTCAACTTAGGTCTACACTTCATCCTGCAACACCTCGACCACCCAGGGACGTACGCCAGGATCCTGTTTGTAGACTTCAGCTCGGCCTTCAACACTATCATACCAGACATCCTCCACCAGAAGCTCACCCAGCTCAACGTCCCAGCCTCCACCTGTCAGTTGATCAACAGCTTCCTGACGGAACGACAGCAGCAGGTGAGACTGGGGAGCATCTTCTCCCGATCCAGATCAATAAGTACTGGTGCCCCCCAGGGGTGTGTTCTATCCCCACTCCTCTTCTCTCTGTACACAAATGACTGCACCTCATCGGACTCGTCCGTGAAGCTCCTTAAGTTTGCAGACGACACCACTGTCATTGGACTGATCCAGGACGGTGATGAGTCTGCATACAGACAGCAGGTGGATCGGCTGGTACAGTGGTGCGGTCAGTACTACCTTGAACTGAACCCACTCAAGACTGTGGAAATGGTGGTGGACCTTCGGAGAACACCACCCCCATACACCCCCCTCACCATCCTCAACAACACTGTATCGGCCGTGGACCACTTCAGGTTCTTAGGAACCACCATCTCTGAGGACCTGAGATGGTCTTCACACATAGACACTGTTCGAAAGAAGGCCCAGCAGAGACTGTACTTCCTGAGGCAACTCAAGAAGTTCAACCTTCCACAGGAGCTGCTGGTCATCTTCTACACTGCCATCATTCAGTCTGTCCTGTCTTCATCCATCTCAGTGTGGTTTGGCTCATCCACAAAACAGGACAGGTCCAGACTGCAACAAATAATCAGGAATGCAGAGAGAATAATCAGGGCTGACCTTCCCTCCATCCAGGACTTATACAGGTCTAGGGTCAAGAAAAGAGCTGCCATAATCTCTGCAGACCCCACACACCCTGCACATAAACTGTTTAGAGTTTTACCTTCAGGCCGCCGCTACAGAGCACTGTTCACTAAAACCAGCCGCCACAAAGACAGTTTCTTTCCCCAGGCTGTTTCTCTGATGAACATTCAATAGAGTACAGAACAACAGCATACAGATGTTGCAAATGCACCTTTTCTATTAGATATGTGTATATTGTACATTGTACATTGTAAATTTGTATATTCTGTAATGCAAAAACAGAACAAAAGAGCAAAGTGTACCGGAGTCGAATTCCTTGTTTGTATGTACGAACTTGGCAATAAAGCTGATTCTGATTCGGATTCTGATTGTGGCACTGTTGCTGTAGTTTATATATTATTATTTTACTAATCTGTAAACTATAGCCTAAAATGATAAAATTGTTACATAGGCTAGTCTTTTACTACTTTGAAATAATGCGCCACAACCTCCTGCAAATGGGACGACTTGTGTTTTTTTGCCGGGAGAGGCTCACTCTCTGACCCGCTGCCACTGGAACTGAATGCTGACCAAGAGCCGTCAGAATCCCTCTCGACCCCAGAATCACAATCATGTAATTTTTGAAGCATTTCCAACGCCTCTTGAGCAGAAAATATCCTTCTAGAAGCCATTTGTAGGATGCCAACAATCTCCTTCTCAGACTGCCTTTCTAGAGTGGCGGTTGCTAGGCAACGCTCACGCGTATACTCAGACGCGGGTGAAAAAATATCGATGTAAATAACAGGGCCGTCAAAATGGCGGCTGTGGTAGTTACAGGTAGAAATACTTAGATCTTTTATTTACTTTGTTATTTTTTTTTAAATAGAGACATAGGAATACACAAGACACAGGTTTAGAAAAAGTCAGGAAGATAAGAGTTTTAATAAACCAGAGTTATGGCATGTCAAACTTTCAAAACCGTCAAATTGACGGCCCTGGGAGTTCTAGTGTTAAGAGAGAATAGGACATCCACTACCTTAAAGATTGATAGAGCAACAGTGTCATTTGATGATTACATTCTTTTCTGTCACATGTGTAGCAGTGAGGTGTTTGAACACTCATCATTAGCATGTTTCACAAATTAATTTGGCTTTTAATGATATATTCATTTTGCAGGGTGGAATTATGCAAAATACAACAAAAAAAAATTTTTTAAGCAAGAATTGGGTTTGCAACATTGAATATTGTGTGGATTTATTCAAATCCACAAAGGGTCAAATATATACATACCTGCACTAATATTTGGATAAATGTCCTGCTGCAAGTGGCCACTCGACCACAGGTTTTTCATAGATCTCAAAGTACTTCTGGCATAATTGTTGCAAGATATTTCAGCACTGTTCTTGGCAGCATTGGTAGACTGGATTTGTATTGGTCAGTTTCCTGGTACATACCTGGCTTTTGAGCATAATCCACAAATGTTCAGTCAAGTGGAGGTTAGGGCTTTGGGAGAGCTTTTGTGAAAGCTTATTGCTGGAACACTTTATCCGTTCTAAATCAAGTTTTGACGTGTGTTTGGGATGATTTTCTTGTTGGAACGCCCATTTTTGTAAACGTTTCAACGATTTAACCGTCACCCTAAGTTTAAAAGAAATTGAGTAGGATGTTCAGAAAATTTGGACAATGGTTAACCGTACTACAAACCGGGATTTCCAGCATGTCTGTCCACAGTTTAACCAGCGTGGATTAAGAGCTGCTTTACTCCCAGTGGTTCTGCTGTCTTATATGAAATTAGTGGCTTAACAAAGGAGGATAACCTCCAGGTTCTTCACCTTGACCTCAAACCAATGGGAAATGATCTCAAACAGAGATTAAAGCTGTTTTTTAGAATGGGAAAAGCAGAATAACAATATCTTCTGAAATGGCATTCCCAAAGGTCAGACTTCAACTCTATTAAAAGATTGTAAACCACTGACCAGAGATGCATAGCCTTTCAAGCAGGCACTCTAAACTGTGATTCTTAATTAATTAAATTTGTCATTATTTGTTGGTGTTTTATCAACCAAATAAATGATAATATATAATGTCATACCCAATGGAAACATTGGTAACCAGATAAATATAAATGCAGAGATTCATGATATTTTATTTTAAGATAATTTGCATTTCTTACTACTCCTAATAAAATATGACAATTTTTTACAACATTTACAAGCAGAAACTCACACAAATTTAAGTAATATACATAAACAACACATTTATAAGATACAGTCTAATCCTTAATGTTTTTATGCTTGTAAGTTTTAATGACAGACTAAATGCTCTGTATGCACATATGTTTGCCTTACAAGACAACAGAAAGACTACTAGAAGACAAGAGGGAGATGGGGAGTAATTCAAAGAAAATTCTTGATGACTTAATTATTCTTTTAATTTTCTGAAATTGAAGAGCTGCTGAAAATTAAAAAAACAGAGGAAGATGCTCCCAAAACAATCTCATCCAGTTATATTGCAACTTTGCAATGATATGCCTCACAAAAATCTGATTTTATAACAGAATTACAGCCTGTTTGTTAGATTTAGAGTTGCCAAGGTAGCACAAAAAGCTTAAATGAATTTATTATTTGTGATTTAATGTCTCAATGTTACCATTTACTATGTTCATTTACTCAGTTTGCCTTAATAAACTCAGATTGAGTCAGTACTTTAATGTACTGTGAAACAAAGCACATATATATTTTAAATGAGTAAATTCCATTTTCTAATACAGCACCCCTTTAATTTTTAAACAAAGCTATGAATATTGTAATTTTTGCATGATTTAACACTTTGGGTTTCTGAGCCAAGCCTGCATTAAAATTTGCCAAAAGAGGAATTATCAGTAATGAAACTGCAACTTTAAACTACTTTAGAAATTCAAATATGTCACATAATATGTTTGCTGACTGATAAGTATACTATGCGGGTCCATCCTGCAAAAAAATGTGATGTGTTCTCTGGAAGTCAACTGGCACCTCCACAGTCTTCAGTAGGTTAACCTCCAGGTGGTTCTGACCACACCAGTGGACCACCTTCTGTTTATATGCAGACTCGTCATTGTCTCAGATCAGACCAACAACAGTGGTGTCATCTGCCAACTTCAGGAGTTTCACAGAGGTGATGTGCAGCCATTTGTATACAGCCATCTGTGGCGCCATCTTGCAAAATAGATGGATGCCTGAGGTAATATCAATAGACACAACGCTGGAGAATCACATTTCCATAAAATTAAGTGGTCTTCGAAGCTGAAAAAGCTGTACGCTAGAAGATGTTTACAAGGAAAACAGGATCTGAACATGATAGCAACTCTTCCACCTTTATCTGATGTTGGAGGGGCTCTGAAGAAGCAGCAAATCAGAGGAGAAAGTTCCCAGCTTGAAGCCAAGTCTCGGTCAGGAACATAAAATCCAACTCTCGTTAAGTAAAAAAGTCCTTCAGAATTATGGTCTCGTTCGCATGAGATCTAGCATTAACAACAGATTCCTCCTTGGCAGTGGATGAGGCCAGACTCAGTGGTCGAGGTTGGCAAGCTCCACACCGCGTTTAAGCTGCCAGCACCTGCAGGTAGGCTAGGCTGCCTCAGGTAGGTGCACTTGTTCCACCGCTGCTCCAGGAGCCACAGGCAGCAAACATAAGAAAAACAACTCCCAAAAAGTACAGGATCCTCTCCAGATGACCTCCAGAAAGCCTTAAACTGGAACAAAACACCACCTTGTTTTCCCCAGATCCATGGGCGCCTGTTCCGCGGAATGGAGGAAGATGTGTGCCTAGTTGGAAGTGAGTTGGAGGCATTGTCCTTGGATTTCCGCTTAAAAAAAAGACTCATGGTGATGTATGATGTCTAAACGGGTCTGGCGATTGGTCTGGCCAAGAGAGCAACCACAGCCAAAACTTAAAATAGTAGAAAACAAAACCAAAGAGCAGGCCAGACAGATGGCAGGCCGCACACGCTGGACCCACATTGGATGGATGGATAACAGACATTTCCAGACTGTGTAGAGACCCTCTGCTATTCAATCAAGTTTAACAAAGAAGCTGTATTCTCTAGCAACAATCAAATAGTTTGTATCAAAATCCTTTTAAGATAAGAAAATGTAAAATTATATCGCAACCAACATAGATCACAGTTACATTTACTTGCTTTTCACATCAATATATTGCACATATTACATATTTCTTTAAGTCGAACCTGGCTGCAGATGGGACTGTTGTCATTGGCATCTATCACGGTTACCTCCACTGCTGTATGAGCGACATACAGGCCATCACTGGCTGTGATGTTGAGCAAATACCAGTCTTGCTGCTCACGATCCAGCAGACCACTGACATAAACCTTCCACTCCCCCTGCACCAGAGTGAGGCCAAACACTCCTCGCTGATTTCCCCCTGGACATAACACACATAAGAGTTAACAATCATTCAAAAGTAAAGACAGATGTGATACAGTCTAAATATTCTTGCTAGTTTTCTCCTGCTATTTGCTTTATTTCTGTACTGGATTCACAATGCAGATTGCACTAAATGCATGCAGACACATGTTCAAAATATGTTAGCAAGTTGCACCTTTCTTTGGATCAGATCACAGTTGTGCACTTACTCTAGCCAAAAATTCAGTAGATACAATGAACTGATCAGAGAGCTATAGAAAAATGCTATATTGTGGTGTTATTATTTTAATTAACAAAGGACTCTTGGTTCTGACCTGACGAGGCATCACTCAAAACTATGATAACCACTTGAGAGAGCTGAAATTAGAGTGCTGGTTGTGTGCTTGTTCCCCAACTGCTCCTCCCCACCTTCACCCCTCCCTGGTCCACCTCATCCTCAGTGCAACAGTCAAGCACGCCTCACTTAAATAGGGAAATACAGAAGAATCTTCTTTACAGTTTGTTTTTTAGTTCTGTTATTTAACTTCTGCATTCTATAATCATAAGTTTTGATTTTGAATTTTAAAAATAAGCTTGATTTTAAACACCATTAGACAACTTATTTGATTAGGAAAATAAATTTACTAATTTATCAGGCTGACCTCACAAAAAGTACCTGATTTAAATGTGGGCAAACATTTTGATTGGTAGCCCTATTTTAGAAACAAATCATCCTCTAGATCTAGTTTCCGAATTAGCAGACATGCAAACTCAATATTGAAACAAGATTGTGAATTTTTGAATTTTCCGGCATATACAGTATGTTTAGTTTTGAACCTACATAGTTTGTATCATTTGTCACAAAAACATTTTAAAGCAAAAAATTTAGTTTTATGTTTTTTTAATAAAAGATTTCTGCGTTGAATAATTTTTTAATGAAATGCCAGAAATAGCCATAATTTAACATAAATTGAATTAAATGAAATTTAATGCTATTTAATGAAAGAGAAAATATTTATGGAGTTTAAGCTACACAACATTTTTTGACCTTATTATGGTCACCTGTGATGTAAAAGCTAACAAGGCGGTTTTGATCGGTGCCATCTAGGTCTTTGGTTCTCAGAACAGCCACAACTTCACCGAGCGGGTCACTCTCCTTCACGGCACCTCTGTAAAACTCCCTCTCGGACCTTGGCGGGTTGTCATTAACGTCCAAAACGGTGATGGTTACCACAGTGGTGGAGGAAAGAGGCTGTGACTCAGCAAGATCGGAGGCCACTACTTCAAAGCTGTAACTCGAGCAGGCCTCATGGTCGATCTGAGCCACTGTGGTGATCCAGCCTGTTTTACTATCAATGGCAAAAATAGAACTGGTGGTGACTGGGCCAGCGAGGGACAAAGTGTCCTTTGTTAGGTCCGGATTGTAGGTGAGCAGTAGCCCAAGGCTGTAAGTTACCTGCAGTTTACAAAGATACATTCACTACTATTTAATGTAAGTGCAATTTTTTAAACTGATACAGATATCTCAATTAAAGTTGAACTTGGTTTTCACATACCTGTCCATTAGAGCCCCAGTCTGGATCAAGAGCACGCACTTGAATTACTCTTGTCCCTGATGGCATTCCTTCCATCACTGTTGCTACATATGTATTGGTTTCAAACACTGGCTTGTTGTCATTCACATCAAGGATCTGTAGAGAGACAAATCGTCTATAATTAAGTCTTGAAAAATGTAAATTATTCATTAAAAGATCATACAACGGAGAGCAAAACGGACGGACGGACGGATGAATGGATGTTGGATGGATGGATGGATGGATGGATGGATGGATGGATGATGGATGGATGGATCTTCTTAATGGGTTTCATCACAGACCTTTACTTCTAGGTCTACAGTTGAAACGGTCTCGATCAAGTCTTTTCTTGCTGTTGTTGCAACCTTAAACCTGAAGCTGCTGACCTCCTCATAGTCTAATGGGTTCAGCAAACGAATGAGACCTGTTTCTTTTTCCACTTGGAAGGTTGCCCCCAGGTTGCTGTCGGTTGTCTCTCCGGGAACAGCAGTGAAGAATCCTGTCTGACCAGGACCTATGTACACAGAGCCCAGCACTGTTCCCACTGCAGTGTTCTCAGGGATGGTGAATGAATACTGAGGCTGGCTGAACGAGGGGATAAATGAATCTGGGGGGACGACTTGAATGAAGGCTGACACCAAGGAGTGCTTGGGAGCAGAGCCGCAGTCTGTGGCTTTGACGAAGAAAGACAGGACAGTTCCTTGAAGGTGGTCAACAGCACTTTTAGTCATCATCCAACCACTGTCTGGCTCCACCTGTGCAACCACAAAACATAAATTACAACCTAAAAGACAATGATAACTCTTCTTTAGAAGACATAAAATGTACTAAATATATACACTATATTGCCAATTGACTCTCATATGAGCTTAAGAGACATCCCTTTCTTAATCTTAAATTCAATGTGATGTTGCACTACCATATGCAGCTGTAACAGCTTCAATTGTTCTGCAAAGGCTGTCCACAAGTTTTAGGAGCGTGTTCATGGGAATTTTTGACCATTCTTCCTGGAGCACATTTGTGAGGTCATAGACTGATGTTGGACAAGATGGCCTGGCTCAGCCTTCACTCTAATTAATCCCAAAAGTGTACTATCAGGTTGAGATCACGGCTCTGTGCAGGACAGTCATGCTCATCCACACCAAACTCTCTCATCCATGTCTTAATGGACTTTGCTTTGTGCACTGGTGCAGTCATGTTGGAAGAGGAAGGGGCCATCTCCAAACTGTTCCCACAAAGTTGGGAGCATAAAATTGTCCAAAATCTCTTGGCATGCTGAAGCATTCAGAGTTCCTTTCACTCAAACTAAGGGGCCAAGCCCAGCTCCTGTAAAACAACCCCACAGCATAACCCCCCTCCACCAAACTTTAAACTTGGCGTACAGTGAGACACGTATTGTTCTACGGGCAACCAGCAAACACAGAACAGTCCATAAGATTACCAGATGGAGAAGTGCAATTCGTCACTACAGAGAATGCGCCTGCACTGCTCTAGAGTCCAATGGTTGTGTGCTTTACACCACTGCATTCAAAACTTTGCATTGCACTTGGTGATGTATTGCTTGAATGCAGCTGATTAGTCATGGAAACCCATTCCATTAAACTCTCTATGCACTGTTCTTCAGCTAATATCAAGGCCACATGATGTCTGGAGGTCTGTAGCGACTGACTGCAGAAACTTGGCGACCTCTGCACATTATGCGTATCAGCATCCGCTGCCCCCACTCTGTCAGTTTACATGGCCTACTACTTCGTGCCTGAGTTACTGATCTTAATCGCTCTCACTTTCTTAAAATACCACTGATAATTGATGTTGGTATATTTAGGAGCAAGGAAATTTTACAACTGGACTTGTTCCACCGGTGGCATCCATCACAGTACCATGCTGGAATTCATTGAGCTCCTGAGAGTGACCCATTCTTTCTTAAATGTTTGTAGAAACAGTCTGCATACCTTGGTGCTTGATTTTATACACTGATGGACATGGAAGTGAATGGATCACCTGATTTCAATTATTTGGATGGGTGAGTGAATAATTTTGGCAATATAGTGTATCTAAATAGAAACAGCTACACTGCAAATTCAGAGCTCTTAAAGTGTTGGACATACTCCCATGTTACAATAGTCAACTTTAATGCATTTAATTAAATTTTACATAGCAGACCATAAAAAAGTGGGTGGGTTGATCAATTTCACTTATCCGCCATATTTATTTTTCGCTGTGATTTTGTAGTCCAAGCTCAAGTATGCCTACGCTGCAAGAGAACAAGTTTGGTTGGGTTGTTGGGTTTATTAACCCACACAATTCATTACGCAGTCCCCAGCATCAGAACATCTTCAGTGCCTGGTTCAATGGTATTTTTAATGGAAATCTACCCACATCAGTGGGGATATATCTATTGCTTTCAGCAACCTCAGCCAGTATCAAAAAGGATTTGCTTAAAGTCTTCATCTGATTAAGGGGTCATTTCCTTCTCTCTATGGAAAAGACGGACACAGCAAAGCAGTAAGCTGCAAATAATGGTAAGATGACAACAAACTTTATTTTAGACATAAATTTATTGTGTATTGATATGATGTCCTGGCCATTGTTTTGATAGCAGTAGCATCGTGCCCTCTGCTTATATTAGTGCTGTTTGCTGTTTTTGTCTTCTTTCTGCTGAGCTAGATAATTGTTATCAAACTACAACAATCGCCGAATGGGTCAAGGTAAGGTAAGATAAGGTAAGTTTATTTATATAGCGCCTTTCAGCAACGAGACACTCAAAGCGCTGTACATACAATTACAATACAATCACAAAGCAAATAAACACAGATACAGACACAGAAAAACAAATCAAATGATAATATCAAACAACAGAGGTAATTTAAAAAAGTAAAATAAAATTAAATAAAGAGAATAGAATGATGGACAAGAAAATGAAAGGAAAATTGGACTGAAAACGCAACTAATAATGCCTAAATGGCACAGTCAAAGGCCACTCTAAACAAATAAGTTTTTAATCTTGATTTAAAGCAACTTGGGGTTTCGGCGCTTTTACAGTTTTCTGGCAGTTTATTCCAGATTAGTGGAGCATAAGAACTAAAAGCTGCTTCTCCATGTTTACTTCTGGTTCTGGGTATGCAGAGTAGATTTGAGACAGAAGACCTCAGAGGTCTGGTTGGTTGATACACTGACAACAAGTCTGTAATGTATTTTGGTGCTAAGCCATTCAGTGATTTATAGACTAACAGAAGTATTTTAAAGTCTATTCTCTGAGCTACAGGGAGCCAGTGTAGGGACTTTAGAACCAGGGTGATGTGCTCCACTTTCTTAGTTCTAGTGAGGACGCGGGCAGCAACGTTCTGGATCAACTGCAGCCATCTAATCGACTTTTTAGGCAGACCTGTGAAGACACCGTTGTAGTATTCAATTCTACTAAAGATGAACGCATGAATTAGTTTTTCAAGGTCCTGCTGAGACATTAGTCCTTTAATCCTGGAGATGTTCTTTAGGTGATAGAAGGACGACCTTGTTACTGTCTTTATGTGCCTCTGAAGGTTCAGGTCTGAGTCCATCACTACACCCAGGTTTCGAGCCTGACTGCTGGTTTCTAGCTGTATTAACTGAAGCTGTTTGCTAACTTTTAAACGCTCTTCCTTTGGTCCAAAGATTATTACTTCAGTTTTGTTGTGATTCAGCTGAAGAAAATTTAGGCCCATCCATGCATTGATTTCTTCTAAGCATTTACCCATCGCTTGAATGGGTTCATGGTCACCTGGTGACATTGTAACGTATAGCTGTGTGTTGTCTGCATAGTTATGATAACTTACGTTGTTTATTAAAATCTGAGTTAGGGGGAGCATGTAGATATTGAATAGGAGAGGCCCTAAGATGGACACTTGGGGAACGTCATATTTGATTTTTGTGCTCTCTGATGTAAAGTTACCTACTGACACAAAAAAGTCCCTGTCCTTCAAGTAGGATTTAAACCAGTTGAGTGCTGTACCAGAAAGGCCGACCCAGTTTTCCAGGCGCTCTAATAAAATGGAGTGATCAACAGTGTTGAATGCTGCACTAAGGTCCAATAATACCAGCACTGTGGTTCTTCCACAGGCTGCATTTATACGGATGTCAATGAACACCTTGACAAGAGCAGTCTCTGTACTGTGGTGAGCAGGAAGCCTGACTGGAAGACATCGAAGCGGTTGGTCATTGTTAGGAAGTTGTTTTACTGTTGAAACACAGCTTTTTCAATAATCTTACTGATGAAGGGGAGGTTTGATATAGGCCTGTAGTTCAAGCCTATATGGTCAAAGTGGAGCGTTCCTTGACTTGGAGGGGGGCGGGGTTTGAAGTGTCTCAAATGCATTTAAAGAGATAGCACCAAACGAGTTGCTCTCAGACTCACCCCAGAACAGGAGTAAAAGAAGAGCCTGTGGAGCTACAATAAAAAGGAATTCAGACCAAAGCATTGCAGTTGCACTTTATATAGACCACAATTGAATGAATTAAAAGGGAGGATTGAAAAGCATGATATGTCCCCTTTCAAGTTTGTGGTTGTAACTAGGGTATGAATACAGTAAATTATTCTGTGATTAACATGACATCTGTCTTCAGAGCAGATGTTCTTTTTATGCTATTTAAATAATTGTATTTCACTGACTAAATTGTCAAGCCAAGTGCAACATTATTTTGATTTAATGGAAAAATATGTATTCAATATCAAACAGATGGTGCTTAATCCTTTAAAATAAAAATGATGTCATCTGACAATATCCCATGACTTAAAATCAGATAAAATTTTTGTGCAAATGTGCAATAATGAGGTTTGCATCTTTGTCATCAAGGACAGTTATCTATAGTACAGCCAAATTACACTGACCTCCAGAACATCAACCAGTGACAGACGGGCCTCACTGTAAAGGGAGTATGTTATCCTTCCATTAGAGCCAGCATCAGGGTCAGTGGCCTGAATCTGTGTCACAAGAGAACCTTTGGCGACATTAGATTTAATGCTCATGCGGTACTCCATGGCTCTGAACTGTGGGGCATTGTCATTTTCATCTGCCAGGACCACTCGCACAGTGCAAAATGATGCACGGCCTGTTAAAGAGAAAACGGATAAACATTACATTTCCAAACCATAATATTTTGTTCATTTGTTTAGTTACTGAGAAATTTGCTTACAAGGGAAATTTATCCCTTAGCGAATTTATAAAGACATTTTCTTCCCACACACTAACCTTCCATTATTACCTACTTGCATTTTACACCTGTTAAACTGCAATAATACCATTTCATATCCATGCGGTTACCCACTGCGTATCTGTATAATTTTCTTTGTATTCAAGTATTTTTGATGATTTATAGAGGTGAATAATCCTAAAGATGCACCAATAATACATATTTTCATTTAATTGCACACTGTTTTCTAAAGATCTCCATTGACTGTAATTCTGATTAAGCTGGGTATTAAACAATCTAAACTGCAAACGTACAAAAATAGAGAATCGTGAACCATCTGAGAATTCTTTGTTATAACACAAGTAAATACCTCCCCCATCCAAGGCCATTACTGTGAGCACGATGTCTTTGTTCTTAGGATTTTCTCGGTCTAATCTCTGAAGAGTGGATATGACCCCATCTGCATCAATGTTGAACTTAGTTTTCCCCAGGTCATTGATAAACGAGTAGGTGATCTGACCATTCAACCCAGAGTCCTCATCTGTTGCAGAAACCTGGAAGTCCATTTGAAAATTTGTAAAAATGTGATCCCCTTGAAACGTGAGCTTTTATTACAAGTCATAAAATACAAAAGATAAAAAAAAAAAAAAAAAAGCTCAATTACTTCAATGACTTTAGTTCCTGGAGGCGAATTTTCCATAACTTCAGCCAGGTAAAACCTCTGGCTGAATACCGGGCTGTATAGATTGGCTCCCAGGACATGTAGGATTACCTGCAAATCACAATCGCAATCACTCTGTCATCCACTTTATCATTGTCTGCTGACATTTTGTAGATGTCATTAAGATAAGGACAACTGAGTGGTTTGTCAAACATGATCAAAACAACATATGTGCAAACCGCCATTCAGCAATTCAGAGTTCCTACTATTTTTATGTAAAAATTCACTACTTTCCCAGATTCAGCTTTACAGAGTTCACAGTCTTTTATGTTTATTTTAAAATATAAAATACTTAAGTTCACTATGACTTTATAGCACTAATGTATACAACAGTCAGGCATATGGAACCCCCCACACACACACACAAAAAAAAACTAGAAATAAGAAAGAAAGACAAAAGGGCAAGGAAATAAAGAAATTAATAAATGATACAGGGAATGAAAAAGTATGGAGTGAAAGAAATGAGAAAAATCAACAAAGGAAGGACATAGGGAATAAAAGAAGGAAAAACACAAAAAGGGAAGGACCATAGGTCACAAGAAACACTAGACGGAAGGAATGAATTACGCAAGGAAGTAAAGACAAGGAAGGAAAGACAGAAAAAGGAACAGAAGGATAAACAAAGCAAGGAAGAAAAAAGAAAGACAAGGAAGAAAAAAGAAAGACAAGGAAAGAAATGGAAAACAAGAAAGGAAAGAGAGCGAGAGAAAAGAAAAAATTAACACAAACAAGGAAGGAGAGAAAGAGAAAAACTAATCAAGGAAGGAAGAAATGACAAATGACAAATTCCACAAGAAAAAACAAAGTAAAAACACAATGAAGGGAGGAAGGAGGGAAGAGCGGTATAAAACAAAGAAGGTAAGAAGGAAATACACAAGGAGGGAGAGAAATAAGGGCACATGAAAAAGGCAAAACATAAGGGAGTAAGGGATGACAAAAAGAAGGAAATAAAGAAAAAACAAAAAGAGGGAATGAAAGTAGAATAGTAGGAAGGAAGGAAAGATGCAAGGAAGGAATCAGGAAAGCACAAAAAAATAGAATGTACAATACCAGAATGGAAGGACAGAAGAAAGCAGGAAAAGAGACAAGGAGGGAAAGAAGTACAGAAGAAAAAATAGAAGGACATGAGTATAGAAGAGATACAATACAAAGAAGAAAGCAAAGCCATAAGAATGGATAGAAGGAGTGATAGAAGAAAAGCAACATTTACATAATTATATAGGGAACAGAGGCTGGAAACACAAATATTTTTTCCTATTCTTACTTTCTTTTCTAAACTTATAAAGACCTGACAAATTTTGAAATAAAATCCCATAATAACTAGACTAACCTGGCAATTACAGACCATCTAGAATTTCTTTTGGTTTAAATGTGATAATAATAAAAATGGGGTGAGAAGTTACTTATAAACATATATAAGATATTAAAGTTGAAATAAATCCCCCTTGTAATTACTACAAAGTAACAAATGCAAGCATGTTTTCCAGTAAGCAGCTCAATGCCACAGTAAATCCAATGTGACACAGCATTAACCTCCTGCAGGAACCACACACTTATCCGTGTTAGTTGTGGCAGATGTTTGCTATAATTTCCAACTGAAACATTGCTAACAGAGGTCACTTAGCTCATGCTGTCATTACTAAGAGAGGTTTTAAATGAGGGCAAAACTGACAGGACCATATCGTAAGCAGCTGAGAATCGAATTCACCTGAGCGGTGTTGGTGAAGACTCCATCTGACACAGACACATTGAGTTGATAGAAGAGTTTCATGCCTTGTCTCCTCTTGTTAGACAGACGAAGCACCCCTGTATCTGGCTCCATCATGAAAGTCATTTTCTCATTCCCTGAGAGAATACTATACCTGGGGAAAAAACAGACTATAAGAGTATAATCTTGCATCCAGGGTCTGAAATTATTTTTTATGCTTGTAGAAAGCTGAAAGCTGAAAAACAGCTTAAATGAAAAGATGAAGAAAAAATGGTGAATAATGTTCATTTTAGTAAAAAAAACAAAAACAAAAAAAACCTGAATTGGTTTAATTATAAAAATGGGAAAAAAAGAATTATAACATATTTTTATATTTTAATCATTGAATATTAAAATCATCAAATTCAAAGAGACACACAACCATGCACACCTAAATTTAGAGAGACCAATTTACCTAACAGTCATGTTTCTGGACAGTCAGAGGAAGCCGGAGTACCCGGTGAGAACCTACACATGCACGGGGAGAAAATGCAAACTACATGCAGAAAGACCCCTGGCTGGGAATCGAACCCAGAACCTTCTTGCTACAAGGCAACAGTGCTACCAACTGCACCACCGTGCAGCCCTTCAAATTCCACACTAAAAAAGATTTTTAAAAATATTGCAATCTAAAACATTTGCTCTCACCTCAGCCTCTGAGCATCACAGATGTCAGCATCTGATGCCTGAAGGCAAGTCACAAAGTGCCCTCTGGGAGCCAGGTCACTGACAAAAGCCTCGTACACCGCTTGGCTGAAATTAGGGGGGTTGTCGTTTGTGTCAGTTACAACCACAGTGACACTAACATCAGTGCTGAGGGCAGGATCTCCACTGTCTGTTGCCCTGACAATGAAGTTGTGGCGCTGCATGAGCTCATAGTCAAGCATGCGTGATGTGAATACTAATCCCCTGCTGCTGTCAATTTGGAAGTAGTCTGTGCTATTGTAGATGTCAGACAGGATCTGGTAAGTCACTACCGCATTCGTCTCCGTGTCCTGGTCTGGTGCAAAGACCTGCAGGGCGAGAAACAGAACATTTTGGAATGCCTTATACATTATTCAAGACTGAGAGTGTAGAAAATACCAGAAAAGAAAAAAAAAGTAGAAAAACCACGGGTTTAACACAGAGCCTGACAGAACAAATCGCAGATATACCTACATAAATACCTCAGGGCTATCTATATTGATTTTATATGAGTTGTTTTTCAGAAATATGAGCTAAAGCATTGTCTCTCTGCTTTCAAGTGAAACAAACCTAAAAATGTAAGTGCTGAAATAAAATTTGAATAGAGCAGAAAACCATAAGTAAGAAACATGGCAACAGTGTTTCTTTCGGAACCAGAATAACCTTTTGTGTAGAAACAGGTTTCATAATGTTTATTCAAGACCATTAACTTAATAAAGATCCACACTAATAATATGAATGATGAAAACAACAACAAATGCTTGTAATAATGATGTGGCTGAATTGCATCAAAGATCCTTTAGGATGAAATAAATTAACAGCAGCTATTGTTGAGGTCAACAGCTGATTCTCAAAGGTCAATCAAAGAACACTAGTGCTCCAAGAACTGAGCTTGTAACCAGCATTAGCAGATTTTCCTGCCTGATTTTTTTTAGCTTGATCTTGATATCGTGTCCATTGATGATCATTGAATGCATCATAAGTGACAACAGGTCTTGCCGACAGCAACACTCATCTGTGTGGAGAATTCAAGGAAAGAGTTTTTTCGCCATGTCAAGACATGTTTTTGGGTTCATTTGGGGCTGCAAGAGACTAAGTGAGAGGAAGATTTTCTTTGCCTCTTGTTGCTGAGACATACACAGGAAGTAAGTAATTAAACGTTCATTCATAAAGCGTCCATCACAGACACAATGTCACAAAGCGTGGTACAACATAAAACACATAATGTCCCAACTAGCATAAAAACAAGCATCTAAAAAGCGCAATAAAATCATGACATAAAAGCCTGGTGGAACAAAACAGTTTTCACTTGGATTTTGAAAATACCCACAGAGTCAGCAAACAGAGTTGCAGAAGCCGGGGTGATATCAGAGTGTTTCCCAGATGTAGTAAGAAACCTGGCTACTGCATTCTGAATAGTTTGCAGACGTGAAATTTATGATTTTTTCAGACTGGTAAAAAAAAGACGTTCCAGTAATATAAACACAATAACACAAATGCATGAATGTTTCTTAAATGAAAGAAACAGGAACAAGAAATAGATCTAATGTGTGAATCAAAGTTTAATGAGGAGTCATATCTAACTCCAAGGGTTTTTACAGTAAAAAAAAAAAAAAAAATATATATATATATATATATATATATACAGTGCCTTGTGAAAGTATTCGCCCCCCTTGAACTGGTCAACCTTTTGCCACATTTCAGGCTTCAAACATCAAGATATAAAATTTTAATTTTTTGTGAAGAATCAACAACAAGTGGGACACAATCGTGAAGTGGAATGAAATTTATTGGATGTATCAAACTTTTTTAACAAATAAAAAACTGAAAAGTGGGGCTTGCAATATTATTCGGCCCCTTTACTTTCAGTTCAGCAAACTCACTCCAGAAGTTCAGTGAGGATCTCTGAATGATCCAATGTTGTCCCAAATGACTGATGATGATAAATAGAATCCACCTGTGTGTAATCAAGTCTCCGTATAAATGCACCTGCTCTGTGACAGTCTCAGGGTTCTGTTTAAAGCCCAGAGAGCATCATGAAGACCAAGGAACACACCAGGCAGGTCCGAGATACTGTTGTGGAGAAGTTTAAAGCCGGATTTGGATACAAAAAGATTTCCCAAGCTTTAAACATCCCAAGGAGCACTGTGCAAGCAATCATATTGAAATGGAAGGAGTATCAGACCACTGCAAATCTACCAAGACCAGGCCGTCCCTCTAAACTTTCATCTTGAACAAGGAGAAGACTGATCAGAGATGCAGCCAAGAGGCCCATGATCACTCTGGATGAACTGCAGAGATCTACAACTGAGGTGGGAGAGTCTGACCATAGGACAACAATCAGTCGTACACTGCACAAATCTGGCCTTTATGGAAGAGTGGCAAGAAGAAAGCCATTTCTCAAAGATATCTATAAAAAGTCTCGTTTAAAGTTTGCCACAAGCCACCTGGGAGACACACCAAACATATGGAAGAAGGTGCTCTGGTCAGATGAAACCAAAATCGTACTGTTTGGCCACAATGCAAAACGATGTTTGGCGTAAAAGCAGCACAGCTCATCACCCTGAACACACCATCCCCACTGTCAAACATGGTGGTGGCAGCATCATGGTTTGGGCCTGCTTTTCGTCAGCAGGGACAGGGAAGATGGTCAAAATTGATGGGAAGATGGATGGGGCCAAATACAGGACCATTCTGGAACAAAACCTGTTGGAGTCTGCAAGAGACCTGAGACTGGGATGGAGATTTATCTTCCAACAAGACAATGATCCAAAACATAAAGCCAAATCTACAATGGAATGGTTCACAAATAAACGTATCCAGGTGTTGGAATGGCCAAGTCAAAGTCCAGACCTGAATCCAATCGAGAGCTGATGACTGCTGTTCACGAACGCTCTCCATCCAACCTCACTGAGCTCCAGCTGTTTTGCAAGGAAGAATGGGCAAGAATTTCAGTCTCTCGATGTGCAAAACTGATAGAGACAAACCCCAAGCGACTTGCAGCTGTAATTGCAGATAAGGGTGGCGCTACAAAGTATTAATGCAAGGGGGCCGAATAATATTGCACGCCCCACTTTTCAGTTTTTTATTTGTTAAAATAGTTTGACACATCCAATAAATTGTATTCCACTTCACGATTGTGTCCCACTTGTTGTTGATTCTTCAAAAAAATTTGAATTTTATATCTTTATGTTTGAAGCCTGAAATGTGGCAAGAGGTTGACCAGTTCAAGGGGGCCGAATACTTTCGCAAGGCACTGTATATACAGTACAGACCAAAGGTTTGGACACACCTTCTCATTCAAAGAGTTTTCTTTATTTTCATGACTATGAATGTTTTAGCTTCACACTGAAGGCATCAAAACTATAAATGAACACATGTGGAATTATATACTGAACAAAAAAGTGTGAAACAACTGAAAATATGTCTTATATTCTAGGTTCTTCAAAGTAGCCACCTTTTGCTTTGATTACTGCTCCGCACACTCTTGGCATTCTGTTGATGAGCTTCCAGAGGTAGTCACCTGAAATGGTTTTCACTTCACAGGTGTTCCCTGTCAGGTTTAATAAGTGGGATTTCAAGTCTTATAAATGGGGTTGGGACCATCAGTTGTGTTGTGCAGGAGGTAGATACAGTACACAGCTGATAGTCCTACTGAATAGACTGTTAGAATTTGTATTATGGCAAGAAAAAAGCAGCTAAGTAAAGAGAAACGAGTGGCCATCTTTACTTTAAGAAATGAAGGTCAGTCAGTCCGAATAATTGGGAAAACTTTGAAAGTGTCCCCAAATGCAGTCGCAAAAACCATCAAGCGCTACAAAGAAACTGGCTCACATGAGGACCGTCCCTGGAAAGGAAGACCAGGAGTCACTCACCACTGTTGCGGACGATAAGTTCATCCGAGTCACCAGCCTCAGAAATCGCAGGTTAACAGCAGCTCAGATTAGAGAACAGGTCAATGCCACACAGAGTTCTAGCAGCAGACACATCTCTAGAACAACTGTTCAGAGGAGACTGTGTGAATCAGGCCTTCATGGAAAAATAGCTGCTAGGAAACCACTGCTGAGGACAGGCAACAAGCAGAAGAGACTTGTTTGGGCTAAAGAACACAAGGAATGGACATTAGACCAGTGGAAATCTGTGCTTTGGTCTGATGAGTCCAAGTTTGAGATCTTTGGTTCCAACCACCGTGTCTTTGTGCAGCGCAGAAGAGGTGAACGGATGGACTCTACATGCCTGGTTCCCACCGTGAAGCATGGAGGAGGAGGTGTGATGGTGTGGGGGTGCTTTGCTGGTGACACTGTTGGGGATTTATTCAAAATTGAAGGCATACTGAACCAGCATGGCTACCACAGCATCTTGCAGCGGCATGCTATTCCATCCGGTTTGCGTTTAGTTGGACCATCATTTATTTTTCAACAGGACCCCAAACACACCTCCAGGCTGTGTAAGGGTTATTTGACCAAGAAGGAGAGTGATGGGGTGCTGCGCCAGATGATCTGGCCTCCACAGTCACCGGACCTGAACCCAATCGAGATGGTTTGGGGTGAGCTGGACCGCAGAGTGAAGGCAAAAGGGCCAACAAGTGCTAAGCATCTCTGGGAACTCCTTCAAGACTGTTGGAAAACCATTTCAGGTGACTACCTCTTGAAGCTTATCAACAGATTGCCAAGAGTGTGTGGAGCAGTAATCAAAGCAAAAGGTGGCTACTTTGAAGAACCTAGAATATAAGACATATTTTCAGTTCTTTCACACTTTTTTGTTCAGTATATAATTCCACATGTGTTCATTTATAGTTTTGATGCCTTCAGTGTGAAGCTAAAACATTCATAGTCATGAAAATAAAGAAAACTCTTTGAATGAGAAGGTGTGTCCAAACTTTGGTCTGTACTGTATGTCCGATTTATTTTAGAATGCAAGTGCCTAGGAATATTTATAAAGTTCTCTCTTTTGTTGGAGAGCCAGTCACTGATCTGAGATAAACATAGGACAGCCTATATAGCTGGTGAGGTTTAAAACATACTTACAGTTGGATGTCATCTGCATAGATGTCATAGGAAACATGAGAAAAAACAGAATAATGCCAGCTAATGGAAGAATATAAAAAATAATAATAACAATAGGCCCGGAACTGACCCTTGTGGAACCCTACAGGTTAGAGGAGCAGAGTCTGAGAAGAACTCATCTGTCTTGATGAAGAATTTCTTATCGGATATATAAGAGGAGGACCCGTCCAATGCAGAGCCAGAAATACCAGCCAGAACCTTCAGCCTATTTAACAAAGTTATGTGGTCAACAGTATCAAAAACGGTGCCAGCACAAAACATTATGCTGCATCAGCAGCCATTAAAAGATTATAAAGTTTTACTGAGGCAGTCTCAGTGGAGTGCTGCTTTAGAAACCCAGACTGAGAAAGGTCAGGGATCCAAAGCCTACACAACAAGGATCTTAGCTGGGTTTTAACAACTTTTTCTAATAATTTACCCATAACAGATAGCTTAGAAATAGGCAGAAAGTTAAAAAACAAGCTGACACCAAGATTAGGTTTCTTTAGGACAGGAGTCACCTCAGCCATTTTGAAGTAAGATGAAATAGAACCTTGCTCAGGGAGTTGTTAATTCTTGACAGTACTGAGGGAACAATGCAGGTTAGCGAATGAACAAATAAAGAGGGGGATAATACTTCTAATTAACAAGTAGAGTGTTACATCTTTCCTATGAAAGAGGTCACGTCATTTAATGAAATTGGAACAAAATAAGTAAATTACTCATGAACATGAGGCTCACTAGTAACAAATGTGAGGGACATTTGGTTTTCAGAATCCACTGAAAATGCTCTATAAACATTAGAGGTGAACCTACTTTCTCTAAACTTTCAAATGTGCATGTCCAGCTGTTTTGGCCACATCCCAGGCTGACCATCCCATTGTGAATTGTACTTTGTGGAATCAAATGGTGAATGCCACCCAACTCTACGTCACATTTAAGGGAGGTGAAAGGCACCGGAATGTCACATCAGACCATTTGAGACCGCTTACATCAGGATGGACTGCATGCCTCACAACCTGAATGGTACTTGACCACACTACTAGGCACAGGGGTCAATATATTGTTTCTGTTAAAAGTAGATTCACACTGAGCAAAAAAGATGATCTCCAATGCTGGTAGAGATGTCAAAGAGAATGGTGTGCTTTAGCCAATGGCAATGTGATGAGCCGGTACAACTTGAATAAAATTATTAATCCATTAATTGTGCCTCTTCACAAGTAACACAGACCTAATTTTGTTAAATGGATGACAATGCCCCAGCTCATCGAAGTTACGTCATCAGGGAACTGCTGCTGGAGTGGCCTGAACTTTCTCTAGACCTGATTCCTACAGAATACCTGTGGGAACTGAGTCATTGTGTAGAGGGGCATAACCACTCAACCCAGAACCTCAAAGAACTGAGGGCAAACATTCAAGAGAAGTGAAATATCATGCCTGAGAAGACAATAAGTTGCCTTGTTAAAACTATGACACGTCTTTATCAAACTATAATTGACGCTCAAGGACACTGGGATTTTTTGTTGTGGCATTTATCTTTTGTCAGTCTTTCTCTGTCTTTCCATAAGTAGTTTGAGAATAGGAAATTAACAATTACAGCTTTTACTTAATTGTATAACTTTCATTACATATTACTGAGGAATGAACATTATATACACTTTCCATAAATTTGCAACATTTTGTAAGTGTGTATGCAAGATTTATGTTGCCAGATCTCAGAAAGGTGCTACAACTTTTGGCAAGTACTACAAAATGATTTATAGTGTAATTTTTTTATTTACATACTATTATACTGTTAATACTGGGGACTGTGGGGTTTACTCCAGGAAATGCATTCCTGAGGAATCAAACCACTTTTCTTCTGGCTGGCGGACAATAATCCTTCAACCTGATCCACATCCTCTACCTAAACAGTCCAATGTCTATAATCCACGTTTACTGTTTAATTCGTCACTTAAGTCTAGAAAAAAAGCAAAGTACTACATACAAGGAGACAAAACTTTGCTTGTAGGCATTAATAAAAATATAATACAAATTATGGTATGTTGCTTTTACCATGAAATAAAGATCATAGCTTCAGTTTGTCTCTCCGTCAAGCATTTCCGAAGTGATATTCTTCCATCCTAAATTCTCTGCTGAAGACAATGATATGTTTGCTTCAAGTCATCCATCCATTGTTTATACCCATTTTTTCATGGAGGTTTGTGATGGTGATGGTGGGTGTGAGTAGGTGTGCGTGTGTGGGTTTGTGTGTTTGTGGGGGG
This sequence comes from Girardinichthys multiradiatus, assembly GCF_021462225.1. Taxonomy (NCBI): domain Eukaryota; kingdom Metazoa; phylum Chordata; class Actinopteri; order Cyprinodontiformes; family Goodeidae; genus Girardinichthys; species Girardinichthys multiradiatus. Next base: position 23,224,464 of record NC_061804.1, on the reverse strand, counting down.
TTGGCTGGTGCCTATCAGCAGCTGTTCTTGAGTGAAATGTGGGGTACACCCTGGACAGAGAGCCACTCTGTCACAGGGCAAAACAGATACACATAGGACAATAAACAAGTGCGCACACACTCACTCCTAAGGGCAATTTAGAGAGAACACTTATGCTAAAAGTCATGTTTTTGATCTGTGGGAGGAAGAGCATGCACTGAAAGAACATGTTCATCAAGTCAATGTGTGCCAAATATAAGCCATGTTGGGCACAGAATGCAAGAGTATGCATGTTTCCATCAACACAATAATACACTGACAGGTTTAGTTTGCTAGAATAAACACTTATTTACAAAAATTGTGACAAGAAGATTTGTGGATATTGTTTAGTAACTGGATTCATAATTTCTGGACAGAGACATTGCTTTACAGTTTTTAATTAATTTTACTGCTAATTCAAGTAAGATTATTTTAAGGATGTTGCAGGCTTCTCTATGGACAAAACCCACAAAGTCACATAAATAATTAAGGTTAAATAAGTAATAGAAGTGCACCAACAGGTTATCAATTCATAAAATGCAAAGACATACTTCGGTTGAAGTAGAGTCTCAGCTGTTCTGTTGCTGTAATATATATATATATATATATATATATATATATATATATATATTAATATACTATCACAGTCTGGATTTGCGCTGAAATATTTATTTATTACACTCAATAGTTCTGTGTTAGTGCAAGGTGTATTTCCTGAAGTATTTCAGAAAATTAATAAATTTGGTAGGACCTCAGTTCATGGCATTATTACTTTATAGCCACTGAGAAAGTGTCTACTAATAACTAAATAACATGTCATTTCTTATCTATTCACCATACTTCTACATTGCCTAAGTCTTAAACTGAATCATTCTCAACCACCCACCTGTAGCACAGATGTTCCGATCATTGAATTCTCAGATAGGATGGCAGAGTATGAGGTGTTCTGAAAAAGTGGGGGGTTGTCATTCACATCTAGTATAACGATGTCTACATCGACCTCAGACTTTGCCCCTGTTAAGGTATCGGTAGCTTTCACTGTTAGGCGGTAGTACTGCATGGTCTCATAGTCTAATGGGTATCTCACACTGATGATTCCTGTATCGAAGCCGATGTCAAACTGAAAGGAAGGGTCTCCGTCTGTGATGGTGAAGATGATGTCCTGGCCCTCTGGGCTGCTTGCATTGATGCCCAAAACAGAGGAGGAAACTTCTACATCCTCTCTGACTGTTATACCATAGAACGGTTTGTCAAACACAGGCATGGCTTTGTTTACAACTGTAACAGGCAGCTCCACCTCACTGGAGAGTCGAGGGGATCCACCATCAGTCGCAATGATAGCCAACCTGTACTCTGCATTAGATAGGTCTGCTTCAAAAGCTCTTTTTAAGACCAGTTCTCCTGTCATGGGATTCACCTGAATAAAATAAAAATAAAAATATATAACCACATTAATTTTCAAGATCTAGTCATAAAGATTGCCCAAAATTTAAAACTTAAGCTACTGTTGTTTCAGTAACCTCAAAGTTTCTGTGCTGTGTCTTCATGCTGTAAGTTACTTCTCCATTCAGATCAAAGTCTTGATCAGCAGCAGAGACTTTGAAGATGGTTGACCCTGGTTCTGCTTCCACCTGCACTGCAGCGTAGTAGGGGAGATTCACAAACTCTGGAGCATTGTCATTAATATCTTCCACCTATATCAAAAACAAATGAGATCACTGTGGTGACATAAAGAAAAATGTTCTTTAATGGAACATAATAGTTCTGAGAAGCAAAAACGGAAAAAATGTTGTTATGCTCTTTCTGCTTCCATAGGATTTAAGGACAGTGCAGCCAGCTTTGGCTAAACCAATTTACTTGATAACCTGATAATCACCAATTGTGTCCACCTCCAGAAATACAGGGGTAATTTGCTAATTTAGAATGACAAGAAGGAAAAACTGTTGCTGCCCCTCAAAATACAGGTCCTTCTCAAAATATTAGCATATTGTGATAAAGTTCATTATTTTCCATAATGTCATGATGAAAATTTAACATTCATATATTTTAGATTCATTGCACACTAACTGAAATATTTCAGGTCTTTTATTGTCTTAATACGGATGATTTTGGCAAACAGCTCATGAAAACCCAAAATTCCTATCTCACAAAAGTAGCATATCATTAAAAGGGTCTCTAAACAAGCTATGAACCTAATCATCTGAATCAACGAGTTAACTCTAAACACCTGCAAAAGATTCCTGAGGCCTTTAAAACTCCCAGCCTGGTTCATCACTCAAAACCCCAATCATGGGTAAGACTGCCGACCTGACTGCTGTCCAGAAGGCCACTATTGACACCCTCAAGCAAGAGGGTAAGACACAGAAAGACATTTCTGAACGAATAGGCTGTTCCCAGAGTGCTGTATCAAGGCACCTCAGTGGGAAGTCTGTGGGAAGGAAAAAGTGTGGCAGAAAACGCTGCACAACGAGAAGAGGTGACCGGACCCTGAGGAAGATTGTGGAGAAGGGCCGATTCCAGACCTTGGGGGACCTGCGGAAGCAGTGGACTGAGTCTGGAGTAGAAACATCCAGAGCCACCGTGCACAGGCGTGTGCAGGAAATGGGCTACAGGTGCTGCATTCCCCAGGTCAAGCCACTTTTGAACCAGAAACAGCGGCAGAAGCGCCTGACCTGGGCTACAGAGAAGCAGCACTGGACTGTTGCTCAGTGGTCCAAAGTACTTTTTTCGGATGAAAGCAAATTCTGCATGTCATTCGGAAATCAAGGTGCCAGAGTCTGGAGGAAGACTGGGGAGAAGGAAATGCCAAAATGCCAGAAGTCCAGTATCAAGTACCCACAGTCAGTGATAGTCTGGGGTGCCGTGTCAGCTGCTGGTGTTGGTCCACTGTGTTTTATCAAGGGCAGGATCAATGCAGCTAGCTATCAGGAGATTTTGGAGCACTTCATGCTTCCATGGTAAATGGTTTACTGACCATGGTATCACTGTGCTCAATTGGCCTGCCAACTCTCCTGACCTGAACCCCATAGAGAATCTGTGGGATATTGTGAAGAGAACGTTGAGAGACTCAAGACCCAACACTCTGGATGAACTAAAGGCCGCTATCGAAGCATCCTGGGCCTCCATAAGACCTCAGCAGTGCCACAGGCTGATTGCCTCCATGCCACGCCGCATTGAAGCAGTCATTTCTGCAAAAGGATTCCCGACCAAGTATTGAGTGCATAACTGTACATGATTATTAGAAGGTTGACGTTTTTTGTATTAAAAACACTTTTATTTTATTGGTCGGATGAAATATGCTAATTTTGTGAGATAGGAATTTTGGGTTTTCATGAGCTGTATGCCAAAATAATCCGTATTAAGACAATAAAAGACCTGAAATATTTCAGTTAGTGTGCAATGAATCTAAAATATATGAATGCTAAATTGTCATCATGACATTATGGAAAATAATGAACTTTATCACAATATGCTAATATTTTGAGAAGGACCTGTACAGTCCATCGTATGCAGGACTTCTAGACAGTGCTCGATACAGTATAATTATAAAAAGACTTGTTTGGAAGGGTTGCTAGGAGAAAACATCTTCTCTCTAAAAATGGATATGGCATTACAACTTCGATTTGAAAAGCATCATACAGAACTGCAAAACTTGCAGCAAAATGTTCTGGCAACAAATGAGACCAAGGTAGAGATGTTTGGAAAGAACCAAACCCAACATAAATATCTAATGACCATTGTGAAAGAGGGGTGATGATCTGGGCATGTTATACAGCAATGCTAACTGGTCACTTTCCAATTATTAAATTGGCCACACAATCCTCTGTAAACAAAGGTAATTGGATAATGAAATTGGATAAGATGGATAGAAACATAGAAGCAAATCTACAACAGAATGACTAGAACACAAATGAATTAAGATGTTGCAATGGCTCAATAAAAGTCCAGACCTCAACAGAGGTGTGCCTTGAGAAAGTTGTCCAGAAAAAAATCCTCAAGCCTCAGTGAACTGAAAAACATTTTAAAATGCTGAGTTTAAAAGGTAAATATTACCTTACCAATGTAAAAACCTGCACAAACAGGATAAAAATCACACAATAAGCATTAAGAAACCTGAAACATTGTACAGCAAATAGTAACTAGTGCAAGTATATGTATCCCTTGAACCTTTTCTCTATTTGTCACATAGCAACTACTTACATTTTTTGGCAAGTTTATGTGATAGTACAATATAAAGTAGTGCATAGCTCCACAACTGTGAAAGGTAAATGATTTAAATTAGTGTAAAACAAATTTAAAACAATCTTTATACAAATACAAATTTGCAACGGTGAATGTTTGCACTCAGTTCCTTTTACTTTGATACCCCTAAATAAAATCCAATGCAATCAACTGCCTACAGACGTCACCTAATTAGTCAATAAAGTCCAATTATGTGTAAAATCATTTCAGTATAAATTCAAGTGTTGATAAAGGCCACCGTCACCAAGCTTTGAATAGTTCCCGAAGCACAGTTCAATTCCTCATCTGAAAATGGAAACTGTATGGCACAACTGCAAACCTGTCTCCAGTAGTCAGTGGATGAGAGGTGGGGTACACCCAGGACAGCTCGTCAATCCCTCAAAGGGCAACAAATCAAACAGCCATGCACCTACACACTAATATCTGTGGGCATTTCATTGTGGCTAATTAAACTTAACCTGCATCTTTTTAGAATGTGGGAGGAACCTGGAGTATCCAGAGAGAACATCGCATGGGGAAAACATGCAAACTCGACTGCCTCATGTCTAGGATTTCAACCCAGAACTTTCTTATTGTGAAGTACTGAAAACTGCTTTATTGTGCAGCCCTAATTTTTTCTTCCAATTCACAATTGCACTTTTCTTTGTAATGATCTATCACACAAAATTGCAATAAAATACATTGACACTTGTGCTTGTAACATGACAACATATGGGTACGAATACTTTTGCAAGGCACAATAACATCACACGTGTTCTTTTAATTCCTGTTTTGAACATTTCCCCGAAGACAGTTCAAGACAGTATTTAAATAAAATCAAGTTATTTGTTTCGGAGCTGCAACTGTACTGTACATGAAATCTTAACATAAGACACAAGGTAGAAAAAATACATGCCAATGGAATCTAGAGAGCTTTCAGATCTTGACAGAACTTCAACATAAACACAATACCAAAGCTGCAGACTCAGTCACTGAGTCGCTGTATTAGAGTGTACATGAGTGCATAGGCTGATTCATAGAAAGAATTAAACATCCCTCAAATTTAATAGAAAGATAACCAGACATAAAAAAAAAAATTAATAAGAAAAACTAGAATCTTAGATTGTTTAATATTTTAATCAAAAAACCTTCACATTAAAGTGATTAAATTTGGTTTTAAACAGTTATAAAACAATTACTGGGGAACATTTCCTTCTGTGATGGTGATCTCATTCTGTCCTTTGTTGCAAAAGAGCCTTTGATCAGCACTTGTTTTTTATCAATGTATTCACAAGCTTAGGACTGACCAATGTAACATATGATCTTTCCCTATTTACTATCATTTTTAGATACAGGCACACACACTTTTACAATCATTTAACACCCACCTGTACTTGCACTGTCACCCTCGCCACCCTTAGAATCTCGTCTTCTCTGCTGACTTCCACCACCAGCTCGTAGCTTCCTATTTCCTCACGGTCAAAAGGCACACCAGTAGTGAGCACCACTCCACACGTAGACCGGATGGTGAACCGTCCTCCAGCGTTTAGCAGAGTGTACTTCAGTGGCTCATTGAGGCGATGGCCGACTGTGTTTACAACAGTCACTAATGTGACATTGGGTTTGTTCTCTGGGATGGAGGAAGAATACATGGGGCGAGTGAAGAGAAGGCCGCTGTCTACAGCTTCTCTCACAAGCACGGTGATGGATACCACGCTGGAAAAACGCCCATCCCAGACCTTAAACACATAGCAATGTTACTGTTTCACAGAGAATATTTTCAGAAATGGCTGATAATAAAAACATAAACATTTCAACATGTATTTAATGACAAATGCATGCATTAGACTCTTGTATTTTACGAAACCTAGCCTCAAAAGTTGCTCCCATCTTTTCGATGTTATGCCCGTGTCTAGTTTTTCCTTCCTTAATAATCACCTGACCATAGTGGGCTGTAAGTTCAATGCTCCACACATAGTCTATAAGTTCCCCCAAATAATTACTCGATATTCAGAAATTTGGTAAAACTCCATTGCTGTGCCAACATTTTCAAACATTCAATATGCAGAGGTAAGCACATTTTCTCTGCATAGCGCAGCATAAGATTAAACAATGTTTTTATCTGGTCATAGCTACAACATGTGAGTCAGTTCTGTAGAAGTAGCACACAAGGCAGATGTGCAATAGTGTGACAAGGGTATTAGACATTAAGTTCATATGAACCCTAAGAGTTTTCCAGCTGACCAAGTGTTAAGATTTCCCTGGGAAAATCATTTTTATTTGTACGAAGCTAAACATCAGTTAATTACTTACTTTCACACTGAAGCGATAACGATCTTTGCTGAGGTTTGGGTTGGTGACAGTCACAACTCCAGTATAGCGCTGCACGATAAAGTACTCCACACTGTTGTCCACTAGGGAATAGGCTAGCTTGGGTGTGAGAGATTGTTCTTGGTCAGCAGTAATATCAGGGTCTAAAGCCTCCACCCGGAGGACTTCGACTCCCACATATGTCGGAAGCAGAAGGACTGTTTCGTAAGTGTCCTGAGAAAACTTTGGGGGCGAGTCATTGATGTTGATCACCTAAAACAAGGTGTACGCCGAGGAAAATAATATCTAATTTAACATCTAAATACAATAATTTTTGGGTTTCTTTTAGGTAGCAACAGCCAAGTCATATGAGATATACAGTACTTGCCTTTATTGTCACCTCTGCAGGACTTTCTGCACTCCTAGATGGTTGACCACTGTCTTGAACGTAAACACGAAAGTTGAACTCTGGAAAGGTTTCAAAGTCCAAACTGGCAATGATTCTGAAATTTTCCAACACAGTCTATAAGAAATTGTTCAATCAAATCAATATATAGCTACATGGTCTTATTTCTACAGAGCTTTTGCACATACCGAATTGATCCTGTCCCAGAGTCCACACTAAAAAACATACGAGCGGTCTCTTCTATGATCTGGAACACTAACAGGGCATTGTGATTGCGATCCTTATCTGTGGCCTGGATTACCAAGGGGTTACCGTCATCTCTCAGGACCACACTGTTGATTGGAGCAGCTTCACTAACTGTGCCCATATACCTGTTAAGTGATTAAAAAGGACAATGCTGGGAAGGAAGAATGTCTTCCTAAAATCTCTCTGGAAAAATATTGTTATCATTACTAGAGGTAATTTCTGTTTGTCAATTTTAACCAGCTTTAAAACCTGATTTGCTGAAATTCTGGTGGGTTATCGTTGACATCCACCACTTGGATGATGACACTGATGCTGGCCTCCACTCCTGCCATACTCTGGGCACGCACCATCAGAAAGTAGGATGTTATTTGCTGCAAGTACAAAAACAATTCAATCATGATTGAGGATTGTTGGAGTGCGATTGACCTGTCGACCAAAGCTACATATACTAGATATATATCCTGATGACTTTTTGGTAAATCCAAAATTGTCAATTTAATTCACTTTATACTCAAGCTGGAAAGGGTGTATCCTTGACCTGTAAGAAATGGATGTATCTTCAATAAATACCTGTTCAAAAGGGATAGCTTTCTGTGCTGTTTTTAAACGACTGGTCTATACAGCAGAGGACAGGCAAGATAATTTCAGGAAATTTGGGAGCCTTCGCTGGACTTTAGGTAGGGCAGTGTTAAAAATGATAATGCTGTGGTTTATTTTTTTATGGAATTGAATTCTATACTTGTTGTCATTGGGCTTATAAATAACAACAACAAAACTACATTGTGGACATTTTTAAGGCAATTAGTGGAAATGTTGTAGTAGTCCTCTTGATGAATTGGATATCTAGCTACTCTCAGTTTATGAAATAATTATATTAAAAGTTGTGCTGAAATAATTAAGCTTTTTAAATATCTAGAAAAAATTTTAAAGTTTGTCTCCAATATTTTTTAATCACTTTAATACCACTATCTTTGCTTCAAAGGTTAACCTAATGTGACATCTTTTTTTTTTTTCAATTGTGGGAAATTGTAACATTGCTCATTTTATTCAGCACAAAAAAATTACATATGGCAATACATATCCAAAGTAAACAAAAATAATTTTTTTACCAACTACACATTAACCAAAGTTTGGTCCAATGTTTGGAAAATTATTGGAAATTGTGATATTGACCTCAACTATGAGAATTATTTCCAATGTTTATGACAGTCTACATACTAAAATGCTAAAATGCCAGAAGTGGGCATTACTTCCAATTAACTTTCTTCTCTTTTTTTATTTGCGACAAGCAAAATAATCCAAAATGTCCTAAAGAGAAGACCTTTTCTTTTGTACATATTAAAATCCATCCCAAATTAAGATCTTTTAGAATTTTATGAATTTTATCAGTTTTTCCAGAAAAAAACGTTTGACCCACCTTCCCCATAACCATTTGTCAGTTGCTTAAATAAAATCAAAACAAGGATGTCGTCTAACCAACTCAAGCTCAAGAGCAACAAAACAGAACTCCAAGCCCCATTTCACCACCCCAAGATGTTTGCACCCAGGCATCATTTTAGACCCCCACACTTTTCATTCATTCACATTTAAATCTGTCCCTAAGGCAGCTTTTTCTCATCTTAAGCACTTTGCTACACTGAACATCTCTAGCTGCCTCTAGAGCAGAGACATTGGTCCCTGTTCGGGATTTCCAAGAAAGCACTGGACAGGTTTAAGTCTTTCCAGAACTCAACTGCTGAACAACAAACAGACACTAAGCCTTACCAACATCTCACCCCAACTCTCATAAACCTCCATTGGATAAATGATCATTGGTATTGACTTTTACCTCGTTATTTAACCACTTATATCACAAGCAAATATTGAACACAATAACATCTCTAAAAGGAAACAAAATGTCTAGGGTTGAGATAAAAGTTATTCTTGGGGCGAGAGTAGCTCTCTGAAAGTGTCTTTTCTGAAAGTGCCAAATGATGTCAAACTAGTTTTATTTAAAGGCTCTCAATTAATTTGGATGCCACTATTAACCATAGTGTAACATGAAACTTTTCCTAGATTGTCAAAATAAAACAAATAAATAACGCAAATTCATACAAACTTTAACAAACCTCAAAGTCGAGCGGCTTGCGAGTAGTAATTACACCGGTGTGATGGTTGATAAAGAAGCAGCGCTCCTCGTTGCCTCTAATGATGTCATAAATGAGCGGCGAGCGGCTGAGGGCACTGATGGTGGTCACGTATGTTCCTATTTTGCTGTTCTCCATTATCTACCGAAACAGACATCAGTGATACATTTCAGACACCCAGGTGAGTTATGTGCATTGCTTCATTAAGATATTTACCTCCCACATATTGACCAAGTCATTTACCATCCATGCTTGCCTACCAGCTTGAGGCCAGTTTTGATCTAATCTAACCCTCCCTACAGCCCCTTCACCAATGAACCAACTGTTCTCTCATTACCTCGGCCTGATACTCCTTTTGAGAGAATTTAGGTTTGGAGAAGTCGGAGAGTATCAGGGAAATGCGGACAGAAGCTGTGGCCATTAATGGAGGAAAGCCGCTGTCCATGGCCCGCACAGTGAGGGTATAGAAGCCCAAAGACGTGAGGTCCAGGTCCTTTGCAGTGAAGATGAGGCCTGTGGTATTATTTATGGCAAACACACCCCCTGTGTTACCTGCATATAGAAAATTGTAGACTTTATTAATGATTATTTAAAATAAAAAAAGTCATTTCAAATGCATATGCATTGAAATACAGTAAAAATAACAGAAAAGATGTGAAAAAAATATACCTGCTTCCATAGTATATGTGAGTTGACCATTAATTCCATTGTCTTTGTCTAATGCTGTCACCTGTACCACAGAGGTACCTACAGGAAACGTCTCATAGGCTGTAGCATCATATACAGTGCTTGTAAAGTAAGGGACATTATCATTTGTGTCCTCCACTGCAACCAGGATGCGGGTCAGGTCACGATTAAAAGGAAACTCCTGATCCTTAACCTGGAGCAGGAGGAATGAGAGATAAATATGGAAAGAGCTGTGGGAGGCAATACATGATCAAAGTGTTTTTTCAAAGCTACCACAGCTGTCAAAACGAGCATAATTTCACATGGAGCACCAGGAAACATACAGAAACAGGTGGACTGCGAACGTCAGGTTTCTTTAAATTTGCACCTAAAATTGTTCAACCCCCACTGAAAATTAGGTTTCTGGGCAAAAATTCAAAATTGTTCAGATGTTTACACTAAACCAATCACACAATAAATGTTTACCTACTACGGTCTCAAAATTATTCAACCCCTCAAATAGGTTCCTTAGTTTGGAGCACACATTTGGAATTCGGGAGTCGTCTCCTGTACACCTAATGCAACCAATCAACGTCTTCATTAGTGGGATCAGGTGTGCTTGAGATAGAACACCTCAATTATCTGTTGATGACTGTTGAGAATAACATTTCTTTGCAAGTTAGAAATTAAGCTTACTTAAGTGTATTGTCCAAAAGTTCAGAGGTAGGATCATTGTCTTGCTCAAACAAGTAAAAGAATACAATAAGAGCAAAAGCCTTGAATGTTCCTAGACATAAAACTGGATGCATAGTTCCACAGTAAAGCTGGTATAAAACCACTAGGGCCTCAATGTCTGAACTCAAAGATATACACCAAAACAGAACCAAAACCACAAGAAAAGTCAGTTCCAATTTTGTTACAACTATATAAATAAAGAAGCTTTAAAGAAAAACTTTTAAGGCCTATGTATCAGCATGATGTCTGCAGAAGGAAGAATGAAGCATTTGCTCAAAAGAACACCATGCTTACACTGAAGCATGACAGCGCTTAGGTGATGTTCTGTGGCGGATTTGCTTTCTCTGGCACTAGAAACCTTTAGTGGAGGGCAAGATGGATTTAATAAAATACAAAGGAGATCCTGGGAGAAAATGCCATGCTGCCTGTGAGGAAACTAAAGTATGAATGTTATTAGACTTTGAAAAAGTACAATTATCTTTTTTTTTTTAAGTCCACCAAAGCTTGGTTTCGAGCTGGAACATAATGGAGTGACCATCATTAACTGACTTTAAGTATACTGACAATCACTCGTGGGAAGAACCTTCACTTTTTTACTGATCTTTATAAACTGGAGGTCTTTGGCCTCATAAACTGCTGTATGGCTATGAATCACATCTGTACCACGGTCATAACAGCAAAAGAGTGCTCAACTTACTTAGTGCTAAAGATGCAGGTCATAAAAGGGTTGAATGATGTTCCAATGGTCAATTAGTTTATTCTTACCATAATAGTAAGGATATGCTGAGTTCTGGCCTCATAGTCCAGTCTGTCTGCAGTATAAACAGCCCCCGTGCCAGGATTGACCCTGAATAGCCTCATACTCGCAGGATCGACGCTGCCGTAGATTGAAAAGCTTAAACGGGAACGCTCATCCATGTCTGATGCTCTGAGCCGCAGCAGCTCAAAATCAGATGGCGCATCCTCGGAAACACTGACATCATACGCCGGCTGTGAGAAGACCGGAGGGTTGTCGTTGCTGTCTTGTACTCTTATAAATACCTGAGCAACAAAAAGGCAGAAAAGGGAATTTGCAAAGTCAGCAAGTTAAGTACAAATTGGTGTGTATTTTATATATTTAATTTTTTCTGCTGATAGGTTTTTGAATAGGATTCTTTCTCAAATTAACTTCTCATTTTTAGAGAAGGCAACCTATTTAAATAATACTTACTTTTTGCAAGGGCAAAGCAGAATCTGTGGGACCTTTTTGAGGTACAGGATTGGGTATAGTATCTCTTAAATATCACCTAATCTGATCCAAGATCTGTCAAAGTGGCATTAATAATTTGTTTTACAATTCAGACCCAGTTGGCCAGCCAGGAAAACAAGAGCATGGGAGCGGGAAAAACAAGGCACTCCATGACCTTTATTACATTTACAACCCTAACAATTAATGATTTATTAAGATTCTATGTGACAGAGCACCACAAAATAGTGCATAACCGTGGAGTAAATGGAAAATGATAAATTAATAAAAATTTTTTATTAAAATCTAAAACTGTGGTGTGCATTGGTAGTGTCCCCTCCCTATGATACCCCTAAATAAAATCATATGCAACTCAACGCCTTCAGCAGTTATCTGATTGCTAAGTAGAGTTCACCTGTGTAAATTATTCTTAGTATGAATACAGCAGTTCGATGAAGGCCTCAGAGGTTTGTTAGAGAACATTAGTAACAAATCCAGAACACCGAGGGAACTCACCAGATCGATCAGGGGAAAAGTTGCAGATAGTTATTAAGTAGGATAAGGCTGAAAACAATATCGAAAGCATTGAACATTTGGGCACAGTTTAAGAGTATGAAGCTACTGCAAAAGTTATGGCCATCGACCTAATCTGACAGGCCAGGCAAGGAGAGCAGTCAAGAATCCCATGGTAACCCTGGAGGAGCTGCAGAGATCCACAGCTGTAAGAGAATCTTCCAACAGGACAACTATTATTCATGCATTTCACAAACAAAAGAAAGAAAAGCCATAAGAAGTCCTGTTTACAATTTGCCACAAGCCTTTTAAGAGACACATCAAACATTGGGTTAAACTAACACTGCACATCAATCTGAATATACCAAGTTCATGGTGAAACATGGTGGTGAAAACCCCATGCTGTGGGGACGCTTTTCTTAGGAACATGGAAAATGGTAAGAGTTGGTGGAAAGATGGATAAAGCTAAATATTGGGAAATCCTGGAAGAAAACTGCTTAAGGCTGCAGGAGACTTAAGGTGGAGGTTCACTTTCCATTAGAGCAATGGCACTAAACATACAGAGAGCTACAATGGCATGGTTTAGATCAGAGCATATTCATCTGTGGCAAGGCTTTACATTTTCTGTTTAGGAATGCCCTCCATCCAGTCTGTCCAAGCGTGAGCTATATTGCAAGAAACTCATTCTCTGCATATTTGTTACAGACAAATCAGCAAATGTCTTGCACCTGTAACCACAGTAAAAAGTGGTTCCACAAAGCATTGATGAATTCAAGTACATGTAACAATTTTAAGATATATTTTTCTAAAAGACATTGGACACTATATATTCTTTGCCTTCATCTTCTCAAATGTGTGCTACTTGGTGGTAGTTCTTTACATAAAATTAAAAGAAAATGCAGTGAAATGTGTCACTATAAAAGACGAGAACAAAGCTTATTTGATAGCAAGAGATACTTTTAAGAGGAGACCTACAAGTGCTTATAGAAAAACCACCCAAGGAAAGGTTTTACAAACATCTTATTTAATGCTGATCTGAGATGTATTTTATGTGATTCCCATGGAATTACAAACCAGAGCAATGTGTACCTGTGCTGTTGCAAAGTTGGTCCCATCTGTCACCTGTACAGTCATGTTGTACACTGACTGAACTTCTGCATCCAGGGGCTTGGCCACAACAAGGGTCCCAACCCCAACTTGAAGGTCAAACTGCATGTCAAAGCTCCCTAATATTTCATAAAGAGATACACACACACACACACAAAGAATATGAGTCACTTTGCATTCAGTTTGCGTGCTAAACTAAGGTGCTCTAAGGTATTACTGTGTAATTGTTTTGGCCAGATGCCTTTATCTGTTGCTGGAGGGTCTGTGAAATAAAATAAACTGAAATGCAATGCGATGTAGTACTGAACCCACTTGGCAGCTTGAGAGGTGTTAACAGCCATACAAACATCTGTCTTATCACACCAAAACACAACCCATCACAAAGATCAGAAACCCACGGCCGGGTCTTTTCCACAGGCTGTGAGTGTACAGTTTAGAGGCTTAATGTTTGATTAAAGTGAGTCACAGGACTGATACATGTTACGTATTCGGTGCCATCCTTCATCTCATCCTAGCTTCTCTCTAGAGACATCTTGGAGCTTGAGCTCCCCTCAGCATATGAATACTGATTGGATATTTTTCAGTGAATCTCTGATGCGTGTTGAGTGGGAGCAAACCACCAAGACTCACACATTATTTATTTTTTTCCTGGGAGGTGTGTTGGTCAGTCTTATGTGACAGGGGATCAATTTCACAGCACTTTGAAAAACAAAAGCTTGTAATCCCCAACAAGTTCCTTCTGGGTTTTACTCCTGCCTCCCAGATTTTTAGAAATAATCTATACAAACATACTGTGACAAAAAAAATCTGAGTGGGTAATTAGATAAGCACAGAAGTTTTGCTTCTATTATTTTGTATTTCACACTTAAGTGACAAAATGTGAGCCATTTTATCAATAGCTCTGATCGCAGTCAGAACAGACATGACTAATGCGTCCTCCACATTTATTGGCACACCAGGTGAGAATGTTTAAAAAGCCTAGCAATTGATTCATCTTTTAATTAACACTGCATTATCTAACTCTACAATGTTGGTGAAAGTCCAACCTTTCATCTTATTATGTTTATGTATGATTGGAAAAATCTGTGTATGAACTTTAAATTAGCATTCCATGATTTCCCTGAGGTATAAATGTGACATGCCATAAAGGCCAATTTCTCCCACTTTTCAAAATGGGAAAAACAAGAAAACAGGCCATTCAAGTATGCCAGATATGTGTTTATTTTCATAATGTAGGAAAAGGCCTTGACAAAAAAGCTACTCATCTAAACTCACCTATTCACCTACACATATTGTGTATATGCCATTCATTAAAGTTTTGTGTGTTTTTGTTTGCATATTTCTAGTTGCTGCTGATACATGGGGATCTTCTTTACTGAGGGACATATGGAAGTTTATTCTGTTCTGTTCTATTCTATATTACAAAAATAAATCAATTATTCAAAGTTAAAATGACTGACCTAAAATAATGTGACTAACCTGAGGCATGTTGACTCATGCTAAATGCACTTTGTGTGTGCTCAAATGTATGTAGAGACAAATTAAAAGTTGATTATTTCTTTATTTCTTTTTTTTTTCAGTGGGTGCTTATGTCAATAGAATAGAAGATTAATTTACAAAATTTTTATAACAGGGGTTTAGGTGTAGAGGATGATGTAAGCATAATGAGAAGTTTCTGATCGGTTGTGAATGTAAAAAAATGGTACATGGGAATAAAATGTAAAATTATTGATATATGCCTAAATTATTCTCTTGCAACTGCAAACATATGTATATATGAGTTATCTATAGGTGCATTAGCATGTTTCTTTGGAATCTAGATCTAAACTAGGAACCTACTGTCACTTATTTTTGTTACTGATACTTCTACTTGTTTTGGGGACAACATTGTCATCCATGTTATAAATGCAACAATTCTATTGTCTGTTATCTGATTTAGGTGTCTACCAACTCCCAATATAACATGTTGGGCTCACCAAATAAATTGCCAAGTAGATTTAATCTTGTTCCGAGTTCTTATAGGTAATTTTGGTATAAACAGCTGCGAGGCAGATTATGACTAAACAATATTTTTGTAGATGGACAGTAACACAACATTTGTACCTCAAGGAAAATAAGTAAATTTGCAAATCTGAATGAAGCTTTCTGTAGGTTGTCAGTATGGTTTGTATTCAAATTGCAAAAACATCCTTTTGTGTGCTTGCAAGTACTTTGTAAAAATACACTTTGATCTGGAAAGTTTTCACGGAAGTCGGAACCATTACAGTTAGAGGCACACTCTATCACATCACATCCACATTTATTCAGTGAAGCAGGAGCATTTTAGCTGAACTAATAAAATAAACCTTCCTCGCCTGGTCAAAGAAAACAAACTGGTGCCTTTCGAGAATGAGAATCCTCTTCTCAAAATCAGAAGCATCAACACTGCCTTCAGCTAAACAAAGTCCTGGTGTTGTGTGCTATACTTCCTGAATCTTTGAACTCCTCCACACCTGGGGCATTTAGCGAAGAGATACATAACAAAATTTGGACCAGACCTGTGTCTAGAGAGCAGTTTCGTCCACATTCGTTCTGTGGAATGTAGAACATTTCTCGGGCAAGCCGGCCACCTTAACAGAAAGGAAAGAGAAACACAAGATGATCAATATTTATGGAGTCTGATTTTACTTTTGTTTTGAAAGCTCTAAATCATTAACATACAGTGCTGCAAAGTAAAGCTCTTAAGCATTTTCGCAAATAAATGTGTTAGTAGGTACAGTAAATAGATGCACATACATTTGGAAGAAAAATAATGTCTAGTATTATGTGTGAACAAAATCCACAACAAATATATTTGCTGCATTGCTCTGAGAGACATCTATCAGAACATCTTTAAGAAGTTTCAACAGTTGGGGTAGGATTAAAGAATATGATTTAATAAAAAAACTAATCATTACTTCAAAAATGTGGATTTTTCTTATATATATTGGAATTATATTGTTAGATTTTCATTTTTATTACTTAAACCTGAGAAGCACTCTACATCAACGACAAATCTGTTTTTCATTTATTTCCAAATTTGCATTAAACCACACATAAATGAAAGATTATCTGAAGTGTTTACTTATATTCAAGTACAACGGAACTATTGAGATTTAAAGATTTCAAAATTTGAGAATGGCTTTGCCACCCCTCCTGCTCCAGAAAAAGCATGTTAAATAAACAATGAGGGGTTTGTTTTTATATTTACACTTCAGATTAGGATGATATTTGATGATGTTTACAGATTATTACAGAAAACCTGGACTCAACTAAAATCAAGAAGCACATCACAGCTTTGGAAATTGTCTACAAAATCCCTAAACAGAGCACCTCTAGAAGACATTATTTTTTGTTATCCTTCAGAAAAGAACACAATTTTGTTTCATTATACAAATTAATACATACTTCATATGAAATAACCAAATACTTTTTCTGTAGGTCAAAATGTATTTGTACACCACCTCTTTGAGCCTGTGCAAGTATGATAACAAAACTTTAACATCAGCATAAAAATAAACGGCCTATTCCTAATCTTAAATCCTGATCTTGTTTTTGCAACTCTAATATGATTGGGAACAGAGCCGTTTTTCTTGCATTCAAAAAACTCATTTATATTGCTGTCAATTTTGTTACACACCAACGATACTAAACCAGACAGTTGTGGTCGACTGGCTGATAGCCACCACTCCCACCGGCTGGGCAACTGGAGTTGTCTCTGCAATTGAGAAATTGTAGGACCTCTGGGTGAAGAGCAGGGGTATAGATGAGGGGACAGGCTTGCGAATCCATTCAACGTGGAGTTTGACAGTAGACCATAATGGTGGAATACCACTGTCCTCAGCTTTTATCTAAAAAATGAAAAGATACAAAAAAAAAAGAAACAACCACACAATATTTCAAAAGTAGAAGAGGCACTACTTCTGTTTGATCAGAGGTTCGTACTGTTTTCATGTTATCAGGCTAAGCAAACTATAACCTAAAGTTATTAATGGGCTGCATGTCTTTAAAAAGCTGGCTTCAGCTTTCACAACTTCAGGAAATACAACTACAAAAAATGAATCATTCGATCTAATGTTAGGGCCTATAAGCCACATGCTTGTACATTTTATAGGATGCTCATTCAAGAGCTTTCAAGGAGAGAAAATCAGGTTGTTTTTGTCCATGTTAATGAAAGAGGCTACCTCATCAACTGAGACATGAGCTCTCATCTAGAAAAACAAAAGAGGAGCGCCACAATAAATGGCACAATGGGGCTGTGAGTGGCTAATCAGCAAATCAGTTGTAAAAAAATAGGCGTGCAGAGACAACAGCCTGTAATTTGACCTTGTGTTTGAGATGAGAAAAGATTGAAAAGGGGCCAAAACAAAAGTGTAATTCTGTGCCAAGAAACATCACCTGATAAAGACAACTGTGTTGCACATCTTACAGTGCTGAATTTATTGGCTTTGGAAAAACTCGAAATACCTGGACTTGTGCCAACTAAAAAATGGCAAATGACTTTTTTTTGTTTTCTGCAAACTTTGCCATGTTGTTTAAGAAAGAAATAATTAGAACGAAGTTAAAGGGAGCAGCTTGATGCTTAAAAGAGTTTACAGCTTTATCACAACTAAGGATATTTTTGTCAGCTATGCTGCTAATGACTGTTGTGTTTTATAGTTAATATAAAGCACTCACAGTGAGGATGTCATAGCTGCCTGCTGAGGCCATCATCTTTGAGGACACCATACCGGTCCTGGGGTCGATACTGAACTTTTCATCCCCATTCCCATCAATAATGCTGTATGTGATGTTACCATTAGCTCCCAAGTCACGGTCGTAGGCAAAAACTCGATAGACAGGTTCACCCCGTTTGTTTCGGTCCCGTTCGGGTAAGTTGATGCGGTAAGTGACCTCCGGGAAGGTGGGTACATTGTCGTTTTCATCCTCGATGTGGACTATGACCCAAACGGTTGACTGGCGGGTCGTCACCGGGCCGTCAATTACAGTAACCTGCATTAACAGCACACATGTAAAGGGATTTATATCATATGATGAGGACATGCTTTGTCATTTGTGTGGGATTTTCTCTGTGAGCTCACGCATTTATTGACAACCTAAATATTGCTTGTGCTGTGTGAGTGCAGGGCCATGTGGGGCCGAGATCCCGGGAAATCTCTTTGTATTATTGATCCGCCTAAAGCAGAGCCAGAGGTCTGATCGCTGATCAATTGGATCAGATAAGAGTGAAAATCATTGTTGCCAGCCTGACTGCTCACTAGACTATTAATTACAGGCAGGCAGCATGAGCTGGAGTGAAAAACAGTGGATAGCATAGATGGACTGTTATTTCTATTAAATTCAGAGTACAAACTCATTTAAAATGCTTTCATTGCATATCACTGTTGTCTGATAGGCCCATATTTCCTTATATTTAGGAGCTAGAAACCCTAGCAAGATTTTGAAAGTATGAAATGTAAAATAATGCCAATCTGCATTTCCATAGTTTTTCTAAAAAGATTCAAAATTTTAAAAGTTTAATTATTTGACACAAAATAGCTTTTTGAGTCATGCCCTTAAAACCACTTAAGCACTATGAATGATGACGTAGCATCGGTTACCACATCGTCTGGAAGCCTGTCATTGTCTGATTCTGTAAACAGAAAAAAGATTGCTTTCTTGCCTAATTCACACAAAGTTCTTGCTAAATAGCAATGTGTCAAACAGATCTGTGGCCTCTTTTTATAGAAGGAAGAAGTGAGTACTATTGCCAAAGAGATCATCCAAGCAGGAAATGTAACATCCATAGAAGTAATCCACTAAAAATAGTCGATCTGTTTTGCCCGTGTTATGAAACAATTAGAATCTTGGATGAGGTAGAGGGCGCAACACAGTTTCTGCCTCAGCTATGAAGACCATCAAGGGGATCAAGGGTTCTGTTTTTGCCTATAAAGTTTATCAGGTACAAAAAAAAATGTTTTACTGCTATTTTTTTTTTCTTTTTTATGTGTCCTCTATCAGTACCAAACATCTGACGCTGTCTGGAGATCATGTTATTAAAAACATTTATAACCAATCTCTCCCGACATGTACCCCTGTATTTGTACCCATAATTGGTTGCAACTGCGACTCTGTGTCTGTGTCATATGAAGGAGAAAACAGTTGATGGCAAATGTTGCCTGAATATTTAAACTACACTTCCAACCATCGCATGTGTAGCATTAGCATAAAGTGGCTTATTAGGGCCAAACATGTTGTGTGGAGTAACTAACTGCAGATGCACTCATTGAGTTTGAGTGGACTGACAGACTGTGTCTTGGGAATAACCTTTCAACGGCTTTATTCCTTTAATACAGTTAAATCTTCACAAGTGAAATATGGATTGAAAATGACTCATACAATGACTGCATGGCTTGTTAATATGTAAAGATGGTTTATCAGAGTAACAATTTTAGTCAAAAACGCAAGGAGCAGAAATTGGAACATCTCCCTTAATGCTGCTAGATTTTTTCTTTTAAATTACAAATTTTATTACAAGCAGTCAGTCACCACTGTGCTGAACTACATGCCAGTTGGGCTTACAACAGAGGTCTTATAGTTCCCTGGGTTAGGTGTCGATTTGTTAAGTTTCCGAGCTACTGTTCTCCTGGCTTCCTCCTTTTCACTGACTAAATCATCAGATAAACTCTACTATATAACATCACGTTTGAGTCAGAGATTTCACTGTGCCTTCTTTTCTCTCGAATGGATTTTGTGTTATGCATTGAGGTCTTAGTTCGGCGTCCTAAATGTAACACCATTACTCCACCTTCCAGCTGCATTCTCTTTATCCATATCTTTGTTTCATGTTTTTTTTAAAGTTTTTTTAATTTTCATCATTGAAATGTATAACCATTGTAGGCAATGAGCCTGAACAACTGAAAAAAGGTGAACAATTTTTATAATATATACCCTTTAAATAAAGCTTGTTTTATGAGGCTCTTGTTTTTATCAGGCCACCTTGTGCATTGTCATAAGCCTGATCCCAAATTAGTACACCAGCCAGTCAAAGCAGGAGCGTCTAGACAATTCAGGTGGCAGGCCACACATGCAACACATAACAATGACACCAAGCATCAGAAATGTGGGTCAGCTGCAGGTTATTTTATTCCATTTCCAACAAGGGCAAAGTGCTTGTAGATTCATTAACATTTGATGAGTGGTAAGAAAGGTCTGAGGAAAAACAAGTTTGCTCATGTCTCTAATGTCAAGAATCTCTGATTATCAAGTTCATCTGCATGCAGAGCAGAGGCTGCAACAGAAATGGTAATCACAGAGCTATCTGTATGCCCAGTGTCTGCACCTATCAAAATGCTGGACGAACGACGCTTTGCTTCCATCCTGGAAAGGGGAGAAGATAACCAATGGTGAATGATTACATTTAAAAAATCCTAAACCTGGGGCCCAACACTACAGTCATTCATCACATTTTATGAAGCCTTCAGGACCTGCCAAGGTTGTCTTGAACCCTGTCTTTGTTAATAGCGGGCTGTGGCAGGGCAGGATAAATAATAACACAATAATTTGTGAACACTGTTCAGTTCTTACTGTACCTCTAAAAAGTGCTCGGTCTGATGTTCTCTGTCCAGTTTTCTTGCAGTGGTTGTAATCAGACCTGAAAATGAAAAAAATAATACACTTATTGCAAAATGTACAGTTAGAACTATGCTGTTAATCTGTCTCCTTTGTGCGAGATTAAAATATATAAACACATGTTTTTAAATTGTAAAAGATCTTTGAAATTGGCTGCAGTTTATTATTGAGTTTTCATACAAGGTCTCCAAAATTATAGCCTGCCGCCCTGGCAAAGGCATTCACATCTGGGACATGTTTCAGAGCTTTACACAGCTGAGGGCCACTTGGTAAGCCAACAAGCCATCAGGGCAATTTGAGCAACATGTAAAAGGCTGTACTGAAGAAAAGGCTATTCAGATAGCTAGTTTCACCAATTTCCAATGAGATGCAGTGAAAATTAGAAAATACAACATTTTTAACTAACAATTTTCATCTGGCCTGTGTTCAAACATTGTTTTTTTTTTCTGTTAGATGCTAATCATTTTTGGAGGATATTACACTGACTTGGGGGCATAAACCATACATATGCATATAAGGCTTACTTAATTGCCTGTCCAATTAATGCAGCTATAATTAGAGTGTAATATTAAATTAACTATTAATGTTTTGAACTGCAAAAATGTGGACTCACTAAAGGAGGCAAATTGTATCAACAGCCCTGGAAGCATGAGAAATATTATACTAATATCTGAGTGTTTAGAAAATAAAATCTCAAATAGCTATAAGTAAACATTTTACCAGACATCGCTCCAAAGCCAAATATACTGTATATTGAAATATAGCCAGCCTACAAATGTTGCTCTCTGAGAATGCAAATTACAGTTTGGCATGAAAATGCACTGACACTGACAACAAATTGCCATAATATTGTTTCTGTTTAAGTAAGTTTTCCTTAAAATGCTTTTATCATTAGAAGATACAGGCATTGTATAAAAATTTTTATTTAAGGTCAAGTGATCTCTCTCTGTGTTGCCCTAAAGACAACATTTCTGCTAAGACATCCCTCCTAGCTCTGATTGGTTGTTTTTGACCAGGAGCGGTGTACTCGTACTCGTACTCGTCGTCTTCCGCTTTATCCGGGACCGGGTCGCGGGGGCAGCAAACTCAGCAGAGACGCCCTGACGTCCCTCTCCCCAGACACCTACTCCAGCTCATCCGGGGGGAGCCCAAGGTGTTCCCAGGCCAGCCAAGAGACATAGTCCCTCCACCGTGTCCTGGGTTGTCCCCTGGGCCTCCTCCCGGTGGGACGTGCCTGGAACGCCTCCCGAGGAAGGCGTCCAGGAGGCATCTGGTATAGATGCCCGAGCCACTTCAACTGACTCCTTTCGATGTGGAGGAGCAGTGGCTCTACACCAAGGCCCTCCCGGTTGGCTGAGCTCCTCACCCTATCTCTAAGGGAGTGCCCGGCCACCCTACGGAGGAAGCTCATTTCAGCCGCTTGTATCCGGGATCTCGTTCTTTCGGTCATGACCCAAAGTTCATGGCCATAGGTGAGGGTAGGAACGTAGACCGACCGCTAAATCGAGAACTTCGCTTTTCGGCTCAGCTCTCTCTTCACCACAATGGACCGGCACAGCGCCCCCATTACTGTGGCAGCCGCACCGATCCGTCTGTCGATCTCCCGATCCATTCTTCCCTCACTCGTGAACAAGACCCCGAGATACTTAAACTCCTCCACTTGAGGCAGGAACTCCCCTCCAACCTGAAGAGGACAAGCCACCCTTTTCCGGTCGAGAACCATGGCCTCGGACTTGGAGGAGCTGATTTTCATCCCAGCCGCTTCACACTCGGGTGTGAACCGCCCCAGTGCATGCTGTAGGTCTTGGCTAGAGGGGGCCAGCAGGACCATGTCATCTGCAAAAAGAAGAGATGAAATTCTCTGGTCCCCAAACCAGACCCCCTCCGGCCCTTGGCTGCGCCTAGAAATCCTGTCCATAAAAGTTATGAACAGGACCGGTGACAAAGGGCAGCCCTGCCGGAGTCCAACATGCACCGGGAACAGGTCCGACTTAGTGCCGGCAATGCAAACCAAACTCCTGCTCCGCTTGTACTGAGACCGGATGGCCCCTAGTAAAGCGCCCCCGATTCCATACTCCTGGAGCACCCCCCACAGGGCATCATGAGGGACACAGTCGAATGCTTTCTCGAGGTCCACAAAACACATGTGGACCGGTTGGGCAAACTCCCATGAACTCTCGAGTACCCTGTAGAGGGTATAGAGCTGGTCCGGTGTTCCACGGCTGGGACAAAAACCACACTGCTCCTGCTGAAGCCGAGGTTAGACTATCAGCCGGACTCTCCTCTCCAATACCCTGGCGTAGGCCTTACCAGGGAGGCTGAGGACTGTGATCTCCCTGTAATTGGAACACACCCTCCGGTCACCCTTCTTATGTAGGGGGACCACCACCCCAGTTTGCCAATCCAAAGGCACTGTCCCCGTCCGCCACGCAATGTTGAAGAGGCGTGTCAACCATGACAGCCCCACAACATCCAAAGACTTGAGGTACTCAGGGCGGATCTCATCCAACCCCGAAGCCCTGCCACCGCGGAGCTTTTTAACTACCTCGGTGACTTCAGCCTGGGTGATGAAAGAGTCCAACCCCGAGTCCCCAGCCTCTGTTTCCACCAGGGAATTCGTGATAGCAGGATTGAGGAGATCCTCGAAGTACTCCTTCCACCGGCCGATAATGTCCCCAGTCGAGGTCAGCAACTCTCCACCCCCACTGTAAACAGTGTTGGCAAAGCACTGCTTCCCCCTTCTGAGGCGCCGGACGGTTTGCCAGAATCGCTTCGGGGCCAACCGGTAGTCCTTCTCCATGGCCTCACCAAACTTCTTCCAGGTCCGAGTTTTTGCCTCTGCCACCTCCCGGGCCACGGCACGCTTGGCCCCACGGTACCTGTCAGCCGCCTCAGGAGTCCTACAAGTCAACCACAGCCGATTTGTATTTCTGCAAATGACAATAGGACCACTGGGAGGAGCCAGAGGAGCTTGATTTTTTCAGAGTTTATCTGTCTCTACTGTCTATCTGTCTCTACTGTCATGACATAGTGACAGTTTAATCAAATATGTAAAAAATAAATGTTTACAAAAGCTACCTACTGAAGCTTTGATGAAAGAAGGTTTAATTACTTTGAGTTACTTTAGCTAACCTTAATCTACATAGCAGTACTTGTTTGAATATTTCTTAATGTAAAGATATTATATTCAGAATAATACATATCAACACCAGGAGTTCATGCACTAATTTATACATGCAATTTATTACTAGTTTAAATACATTATTTTTAAAAGCACTAGACAGTCTTGACAACGAAAGATGATTAATTATAAATTTTTGGGACATCCATGCCCTCCTTGCGTAACCCTTGTTACTTTATGGTTAATATTTCACACTTAATGCATATCACAAAAAGCACTAATCTTTAAGAATCTGACATTTTTGCCCTGGCTTGAATATGGGTTTATCAACAATTAAATACATGCAAGGTCATACATGCCGGTCTCCCTTTACAAGGGCTTTGTAAGTTAAACATACAGTATACTGTACGTAAATTTGCGTTTGCTCCAGGTTTGCATGTGCAAAAACGGTGCAAGTACTTGAATCTAGCTGAAAGGAATCTCAGATTAGGTTTGAATAAATAACTTTACCAGTTGTTTAAAAAGATTTGAATCATCATAAGAAAATGCCACACACAGAAGTACGGGACTAAGAGGCTAGCAGGGGTCACATCAACTGAATGACACAGTTTAATGCAACATCTGTGCAGAGTACAAGTTATATTTCCTCAAATCCTGCTGGGACACAAAGTAAAAGGGGCTGAGATTAACAGAGCCAAGATCCTCTGGGACTTCCAGACAGACAGGCAGCTGCTGACCAACAAACCGAATACTTTGGTGGACAAGAATCAGAAGATATAATCTATCTATCTATCTATCTATCTATCTATCTATCTATCTATCTATCTATCTATCTATCTATCTATCTATCTATCTATCTATCTATCTATCTATCTATCTATCTATCTATCTATCTATCTATCTATCTATCTATCTATCTATCTATCTATCTATCTATCTATCTATCTATCTATCTATCTATCTATCTATCTATTCTGAATAAATGCTTTCACATTTGGTTATATTATATAATTTACACAAAACAACTGTCATTAATTTTTGGTGATTTTTGTGCTGAGGGATTGAAGTCAATGCACCTTAATGGTGGTGGTGTTTTTGTTTCTGTGTAATGAAGCACTGAAATGAAATGGGACTACTTTGAGCATTTTAAACACTGCACAGTCAACACCCGGGGAATGAACTGAAATCACATTCACATACACTCACACATTTCAGTGCTCACACATATCACAGTGTCACCTTGGACTTGCTACGCAGGCTAACTTCAATTAAGCAAATTAGAAGTAAATCTAGAGCAGCGGTCACAAGCTATAGGAGGGGGAACCGGAGGGGGAGGAGGGGCTTGTTCAGCAGAATACAGTGCGAGTTAACAACTCTGATGAAATCAATGATGTACAGCTCACAGCATATCTGAAGTTAAGCAACACTCTATTCTAATTAAGAATAAGAGGAAAACATAAATCAAAAAATAAAGTAGGGAGATGGTCCAATGAACAGCCTCATATTAACACACACATTAAAGTTCAGAGTTATCTCAAAACTATGGGTCTCTTATGCTTTCATTTATTTTCTATGAACAGTAAAAATCCAAACAATATAGCACAATAAATAGCCATTTTAGTATTAGAGACTATAAAAAACAGGAATGATAGCTTCTATTTTTAAATGTGCTGAAACTGTGTAGCTAAAAGTCACTGAGCTCAATTTTTGATAGTAATTTTACTGTTGCATTTTAATTATTCATCTTGCACTGAGTTATATATTTATGATTGCAATCATAATGCATGAGATACATGCCCCATGTCTAATAATGTGCACTTGCACTGAAAAAGTGGATGAAGGAATGGTATAAATATATACAGTATTTATTCCCGCACATTAAACCAGATCAGAAACAGATTCTGTCTATCAATTATCTAATTGTGTGTGAGTTCCTTGATCTAACAGCAATCATATCCAGCTGAGGCCAGTACTAAAGGGCACACAGCCACCAGGACTCCATCAACACACTCTGCAAACATATATGCTTTTACAAGCAGAGCTCCATCTAACACCCTGTGCCAACACATATCTGTTGTGTTTTTTTACCCCAGAGGAATCGCTGTCAATCACACAGCCGTACTCCAACAGTCCGCACTGTAAACTGTCACAGCACATTTACTCATGCAAAGTTCAACTTCAATGCAATTTGGGAACTGCTGCTGCATCTCAAAGCCATCAAAATAACAGTTTGCAAGCAGAAATGCATTAGTTTGTTCCACCCCAAACTTAGCTTTTCAAAACTACTTGGAACTTCAAAAAGACATTTCAGGAGCTGGGTTCATAATGTTATAAACACTAACCTCACAAAAGCAAATCAGTCAGTTACAATTTCTTTAATAATCTTCACAATGGTACAAAGAATGTTTCTGACTTTGTAAACAGGAAGAAGTAATTTTGACTGAATATGTCTCCCACTCTCTCCCACTTTCCCTGTCATTCAGATTCCTTTGAAAACTAGGTTAGTTATACCTCTCAGATGATGCAGTGGAAATTGCACATTTACATACACTGTATAAACAAACACTGTCTGTCACTGTCTCACAAAAACCTTTCCTGTTTTATAATAGTTAGGATTAACAAATACCTTTCTGTTTGCTAAATACCAGACAAATTTGAGATTCTTTACAAAAAAAGGCTTTCTTCAAATTCAGAAGTTTACTTCCATTGTATTGTTCCATTTGATACTATGTGGTGAAGAAGTGAAGCAGTGGTTTCTCCTCAGTAACCACACACTGAGCATTTAGGAGACTTAGAATGATTCGGTATTTTGCCTAAAGAAAGATAGCAGACAATCTTGTTTTTTGAGACAAGGCTCAAAACTGTTCTTTTCGATAAACCTTTTTGCTCAAGTAAAATGATCAAATTGATTAAATGATTGAACAGATGCCACAATCTAAAGTTCATTTTGTGTTGCATTTTAGTTTTTCTAAAACTGAAAGACTATCTTCACTGAACTCTTTACCATCTTTGAGGAGAAGTAATCCCACTCAGTGCAACCACCCAGTAGGAGTTCAGTTGGTTTTTCATTTATGTGGAGCTTCTCTATAGAGTGCACATAGATTTAAAATAGCATTGGTATGTGAAGTACTTGAAACATCAGGAAAACTGAGATAAATTGGGATTATTGTAAAAGTAAACTATCATCAACATAAATTAAGAATACAGAGGATGTACCAGAGGAGATGGTTTTTATGGCTGAACCACAGGCATTTCTCTTTCTTTTATAAAACCAGTTAAAACCAGCCCTAGCACTAGGCCTGGTTTGTAGTGCAACCTCTCTGGTAGAAACCACATCAATTTATTGTCTACTTTGTAGATCATTTACTGGTTGTGTGCCTCGGCTGCAACAACTTCCATCTAGTGTTTCTGATAACTGGCAATAAGTCTTTCTACATCGCTGTGGAGAAATCCGGCAGCTCTTCTTTGTAGAATTGGTTCAGTTCAACCACATAGAAGGGTTCTCAATCAAAAATGAGCATCACATCTGGATCCCGACCTTTTAGCCTTTCAGAAGTGGGCTTGCAGGTATTCTTTGGTTCAGTGTCATGCAGTATAACCCAAGTGCGCTTGAGCTTAAGGTCACTAACTGACTACCAGACTTTCTCACTAATAATCTTACAGAGCACAATTTATGGTTTCAATTAGAGCGAGTCATCCAATTGTTGAAGCCCTTAAAACAGTCCCAAACATTACCACTACCATTATGTAGGTCTGATTTTCTTTATCTAAAATGTTGTGTTGGTTTTACACCAAATATAACGTGATCCACACCTTCCAAAAGTTCCCCTTCAGTCTCATCAGTGAACAAAAGTTCACCAAAAGTCTTGGGAACTTCCAGCAGAACATGGCTAAGGTGAGCAGCCTTAGCATATACACAGAACATATACACTAAAAAAAACACAGAAGCACAGTGACTTTGTTTCTTATCTGTTGTTGAATTTTCTTTACATTGGGGCAAGATATCTGGTTTTTTAAGATTTATTTTATCCTGCGTCATGTAGTCAGACAAGTTCTATATAGGTGATTTCTTGGTTTTACAGGTCGGTCAGTAACCAGACTATTGGAATCAAATTCAGCTTTCCAAAAATGTGTTTAACTACAGTTAATTCATGATTTAACAAAGGAAGCAAATTCCTTTTTGCCAGGTCAGGTTGGATTTGAGAGCTATTTCCATTAAGAAATAAAATAATCATTTAAAAATCACATTTGGTCCTCAAAACGCAAAATATCCTGGGGGAAGGAGCTTAAAGCTACACCCAATTATAGATCTATCTCAAAATGCACCCAAGAGAACAGTCTCATTCATCTATTTGCATTTAATGGACCATTTAATGGCCACAGATGGCCAACAGCAAGAACTTGACTGGAATATTACTGGATTTAATGTTGCTCATTCATCAAAGAACCCCAACCATCAATTTATCCATTTTCAGTATATGTCCTTGCACTTATTTACCTCCACATTATAGCTATCCAGTTCCACATATTGTACATTTACTTCTTTTAACTCTAGGAACATTAACATACTGTTCGCAGGAAATTCCTTAAATTGTTTCTTTTTGGTGCAACAATAAAAAAAATTACCTCTGAGTTGACAAAGTACTGCTTCCTATTTCAGATTAATATCTGACCAAGAAGGATATGTAGATTATGGTGGTCAGACATGACATGGCCATAGTAGCGGCCGAAAGATGGCTTCCAACCCAAAGCTTTTCAGCGCAACACTGATTATACATCAGATGAAAATGTTGTGCATAAACTAACTATGCTGCATGGTGGCACAGTGATTAGCACTGTTGCCTTGCAGCAAGAAGGTCCTGGGTTCGACTCCGGGCCAGGGGTCTTTCTGCATGTAGTTTGCATGTTCTCCCCATGCATGCATGGGTTCTCTCCGGGTACTCCGGTTTCCTCCCACAGTCCAAAGACATGCCTGTTAGGTTAATTGGTCTCTCTACATTGCCATTAGGTGTGAATGAGTGTGTGCATGGTTGTTTGTGTGTTGCCCTGCGATAGATTGGCAACCTGTCCAGAGTGTACCCCTCCTCCCGCCCGTAGACTGCTGGAGATAGGCACCAGCTTCCCCTGACTGACTATACTATAACTATATATATATAGATATATATATATATATATATATAGATATATCTAGATATATAGATATATCTATAGATATATCTAGATATATATCTATATATCTAGATATATATATATATATCTATATATATATATATATAAAAAAAAATCAATTCACTTTCTCCCTTCAGTAGAAATGTCAAAATCAATACATAGAAAGTCCATTGACCTCATTATATACACATAAATAAGCAGGAAACTCAAACCACCTTTTTCTAACAACGAAAAATTGTTTAAAAGAAATTAGTGCATTTCAATAAACTGCTGGGAGCCAGTGTCTTCTTTTAGAGTGAATTATTGCTTGAAACTAATCTGAACAGTTTCCTTGAATGTTAATTAAAATGTATTAAAATATCATTAATATTATAAATATGTTTTCATGAAGTAATGAATAACAGGCAAGTTGAGTAAACACTGAGTTGTTTGAAAGAGAGAGACATCAGGGCTCAGATGGCTAAACGCTCCCCTGGGACACAACTGACAGCACAGATATGTATGCAGACAATGTTATTTTCATACAGCGGTGTGTTGTTGTGAGATAATGCTTTTTGACTGTTTGCAGTTGAACCTCCCTTTCTAATACAATGATGTAACAATTAATCAATTGATTCAATTGTCACACTATGTCTCTTTCTTTCTCTCACACACACACACACATACACACCCAGACACACATTATTCATACATACAGCTGTTGGTGAGCGTTCTAATCTGCCGAATAACAAATTGATTCGATATGCTGTTGCACCTGCATTAACACTAATCGCATCAGAGGGATGCATCACAACAAACTCACTGACTCATTATTGCAGCTACGCGATCTGTAAGAGAATGCCTTTGTGTTGGGTGCAGGTTACATACTGTATTAATGAGAGAGTGAAGGCCAGAATGTCTCTAATGGGATCAATATCAGCCTTCTCACCCCGGTTCAGTCTGCTTCACAACATAATGTCAATAATACAGCCACAATGCACAAAAGCATTTTCAAACAGTAGTACAGAATGACAAATGGAGCCACCACCTTCGATTTATAGCTTCAACATGCATACACATACCATTAGGAATTTCCTTTTTTTTTAACATCACCCTGATAGTTGACATGCTACATGTTACTTATAGGACATTGGTTCTGATCATTACATTGACAGTTCTCTGAGTGTAAAATATGCATCAGTTTAAAAAAGCTTAATACATGCCTTTGGATGTTTGTTGAGTCACTTAAAATGTAATCTAGGGCAGCAACAAAGACCTCACAATACTGGGTGGGAGTTGAGGTATGGGATTTGAATAAAACATTACTATATAAAGCATCATTCTTTAATGTAAATGTCAGCCATTGCTTAGAATCCACAGCGGCATGTGTAGACTTCAAATTTGACAGCTTGAAATGACATACATCAGATTCTTTCCTTAAGATAGTTTGTGTTTTACACAAACATAGTGACAGCTTTGTATGACTTGATTAGTAATTGAAAAGAACAAAAGATTTAAATTTTTTTATTATTTTAGACCAAAACTATAAAAGGTAGAGAATCAAAACAATGTTTGACAGTGGTTCAATCTTTTCCCCCAGAAGATTAAAAGTTAGAAAGGATGTTCAGGCACAGTGCTGTGACATTTGTCATTTTAACAGGCTGCTGTCTAAATCATCTTTTGTGAGCCTGTTAAAATATGTATGAGAAATCTGAAATTTGCGGATGTTAGAGGAACTTTGCACAAATCATGTCAACTGTGAGGTCACATAAAATGTTTGAAAAGAAGTCAGGAAACTTCTGATTCCTTTCACTAGAGTGCCCAAAAACATATTTCAGAGCGAATGTAAGAGACGTGTACATAGGGTTCTGCAGCACAATATTAAAAAACAACTACCTGCAGTCATATTATTTAAGACAGTGTCTATTACAAGATTTAGGAAAATCCAAATTGAGGCGTGGAAGTGGCATGAGAAGCAGCCCTCTGTGGCTCATTTCTCATTTCTGCTGGTGGCTATAGCAGCCTGAGTCTAGATAAGAAAGCATGACAGACCTGAATGAACCCTTAATCTGCTGTCCCACTGTTTCCTATCCTGTCATGTATGCTGGTATAAAGAAAACTGTGTGTTTCTTCAGCCTAAACAGGAGAAAATAAAGGGGATTTTGTGAAACTTCAAGTCTTTTCATGTCTTCAAAGTAAATATATCACTTTTGTGGTCTCTCCTTCTGAATAGTGCATGCTTTATTAGGATCAAGGGTGTAAAATTTACAGTGTTTTGTTTTGACATCACCTTATGAATTGACCATCTGGGAATGACATATCAGTACTCTGTGATTGCCACCAAATGGTCAGGTATTTATAAGCCAAAATGATTCAAAGGTATGGCAAGCCATCAGTTTCAAGCATCCAGCATGGCAGGTGAGTGAATGTTTATCACTGCAGTCAGCATAGCGTAGCAGGAGATTAGGTGCTGTGACATTACGTTGCTGCAGTATTTGAGTCGCAGTTGTTAAGATTCTGTTCCAGCAGAACACAGAGAGTATACGAGCGTAAGAGCTGGCCTTGCTGTGTCTGGTGATCAAATTGCAAATGCTTAAGTGTCAAATTTGTAACAAAGAGATGCTGGCCATAATTTGACACTGTGTCTTCCTTCTTCATTCAAATTAAACACAGATGGCAATAGTGTGACAAGGAAAAAACTTGATTGTAGGAGGAGTTTTTTGATGGTACCTTTTAAATTGAAAGGTGATCCAAGTTGGTCCAAGTGAATGCATAGTTGCGACAGGCACATTCCACATTTTTACACGCTTTTAATCTGCATGTAAACGGCTAAGGAGGGTCCTCATGTGCCCTTAGAAACTAATAAAGGTAATTAAATTTACTTTAAATAAAAATTACACCTATACTTAAGCCTTAGGTGGATGAGGAAACCTTCAACTGACACCACTGACAAACTGTTTATTAATTTGTTGTTCTGTTAACCTTGTTTTAGTTTTTTTCCTTTGTTTCCTACATATCAGTACCTTTTGGGATTTAGAGCGTTGGATGACAAGGGCATTTAATGGCTGACCTTCAAGATAAAGGGTGATGACTCTTCTAAGTAATTCGTTCAATTCAATTTAGTTATATAACACAGATTCACAACAAATGTAATCTCAAGACACTTTACTAAACAAACAGATCCAGTTTATATGAGGAAGAACTAATTAGAACCAAACATAGGAAACTGCCAAATCTTGCTTATCTTGCTTATTGATTGGTGAATTTCTAGTTTGAAAACATTGAGTTTTCTTTTTCAAATGTTTTTATGTTGGGTTTTTAGAAATGACCGTACTTGGACAGAAGAACTTCTCAGGTAAACAGTGAGATTTAAAAACATTCAAAAAACAGTTTTCTTTGGACTGAAAAGCACAAAGGAAGCACAAACGGAAGAAATATTCAGGTCAATGCCAAAACTCAACAATATTTTCATTCAGATGATTCATTCACAAACAGTCATGATGATGAGTCTGACCTCAAATCTATATGATGTAACTATGTTCTCCCCCCACTCCTGTAAAAATTTACTCAAGGGACTCAGACTTATGCCACTTTTACCTAACGTCCAATCAATTAGAGCACCACAGTAAATTGAATCAGAATCCTCAACACAATATCAGTGTGTGCAATATTGCATTGGCAAAGGACTGCTTGAATCCAATATTTGGTGTGATCTATTATTTCAACTGTTATGTGTTTAACAGTTATATATCTGTGTTATATAACTGTAATTCCTTGTTTGTATGTACGAACTTGGCAATAAAGCTGATTCTGATTCTGATTTACACGTTGCATATCTATAACATATTAGTCTAGCAGAGTAGACTCTAACGTTGGTAGTAATTAGTTAAATTTTAACAGTTACATTTACTTTTTGAAAACAATTTTTTGATACACTACATATTATGTAATATTACTTGTTTTGAAGTAACACTTCTCTTTCTTGAGTAAAATTTCTGGGTACTCTACCCACCACATGTCTGTGTCTGGTGAGACTTCTGGCTTGTAAGCAAGCTTCATTGCTCTAAAGTTATTTTCTATCCGCTGAGCTTGTTGTGCCATTTGGAGGTCAAGTAAATATACAGTAAACAGTACACATTTGTCACTGGAATTACTTTGCACTATTGTAACATGTATACAGTACCTACTGTAAGCATTGGTATTTAAAGGTTTTATGTTGTAGAGATTTGTATGTGAGATTTGGAAATGTGTGTTTCTTCTGCCAGAATATGTCATTTAGTAATGATGTGTTTTTCTTTTTTTTACTATTTTATTATTCTGAGTATCATAACCTGCACATAATTTAATATTTTGTCTGTATGATTTCATCACTTTCACAAATTAAATCAGATTAAACTGTGCTACTAAAGTATGTTGTAAGTAACCTTTTTACTAGACACTTTTCTACTCTTTTGTGTGGCTACTTTACTTCTACTTAAGTACAAATATATTAAAGTACCATTACTCTTGAGTATAATTTTTGGCTACATTACCTGCCTCTGGTGGTTGACATACTAAGGCTCATGGAGAGTGGCAAAGTGTCCCAAAATTAGCATTAATTTTAATCGATATTGTTATTGCAATTTTTACAAATAGGATTGCAGTTAAATATTTTCCTTAAACCGTGCAGTCCCATAATCAATCATCCTGCTACCCTTAAGATGTGTTTGAGTAATGTAGCATCCCATGTCTGTGAACCTTACCGGTTTTTGGGTTAATAGAGAAGAAATTCTGTGGGTTCCCAGCAGAGATGCGGTAACTCAGACGGGTGGGTGCTTCTGTAAGGTCAGGGTCCTGTGCTTGAATACGAATGACTGACACATCCTTCGGAGAGTTCTCCTTGATGATTGGGTGGTAAATGGGGTCTGAGGTGAGCGGAGCATTGTCATTGACATCTTCAATCTGATGGAGAAACAATAAGAATTTATAACAATAGGAGAAAAAAAAAAAGATTTGGTATTGAACTTGTGTAAGCAGTGTTGTTTGCATTTTTTTCTCAATATCCACAATATCTCTGTTGCAAATTGATGTGTTAGGAACTAAACTGACAATATTGATAAAACATGACCCTCTGAATCGGCATGAGCGGATGAAGAAATGTATTTGCAGATTTCAGGAGTGCTTCCTAATCAAAGGAGCCCAAGTCTGTGTTGATCTGTTATTAATCACAACATGGAAATTTATTTACCCGAAAATGTTATACATGTCACACATTAAAAGCACAGTAAATTGATTTGCCTCCTAACAGCATAGATCTGCAATATTTATGGGAAACAGAGAGTTGATTGAGCGTTTGCTGAGAGGCTCAGAGAGCCAAGATGGTTTAGTCGGTGAATGAGAAGCACCTGCTCGAGATTAATTTCTCAATTTTCGTCTGTGATGAAAAGGCCAGGAGTAAAGCATCCAATCAGATCACTACACTCGAAAACCCCAAGGCAAGAAAGGGCTGCCTGTCTTTAATATGCTTTTGACTTCATACCCAAAAGGGGTGGGTGGTATTCTAACAGTGATGTATTATAGTTTTGAGACAACAGATTGTTTTGTATCAAAAGCAGAGGCAAAGAATGTTCCAGAGTGTATTTGTTCATTCAGAGGCAGAGTGCTCAGCACAATGCTCTAAAATAGTAACACATGTATAGTTTTTGCTATGTTACTCTTACTTCAGCTACAATACTCCCCAAGAATATACAATAAAAAGCTTAGCTGGCAGCAATATGTTGACAAGCTGTGAATAACGATCCCTGACAAAAAAGTCTGACCTTTTAACAGACAACTAAAACATTTCTAGCTGCGAGCAAAAAGTTACTTGTTTAAAACCACATAACATCTAATCTTCTGAGTCAAATATTGTAATTTTGCCAACAGTCACCTCTGGTATAGGTATGGTGTGAAACAAAAGAGTATTTTGTGGAAAGCCACATTATGCCAAGTATCATGTATGTTGGAGAATCTGGGATGTAGGCCTGTTTCTCTTCCAAGAGCCCTGAGAACCTCGTTAAAATTGGGAACTTTTTAAAATACCAGGACCTTTAAGAAAAAAATTTTGCTCTTTGCCAAGAAAATGTAACGAGTTGTCATTCGGTCTTTCAGCAGAATAGCGATTCAAAATATATGGCTAAATCAACACAAAAATGGTTCACATCCCACAGAAAACCTGTGGGGTGAGCAAAGGAGAAACATGTGTAGGAGAAGATTCAGGGCACCGGAGGATTTAAAGAGATTATGGAGAAAAGGTCAAAGCCCACCATCTCTGTATGTTGCAACATTGTGAAATGTATTGCAAAACTAAGTCCTCTATTGGCACAACATGGGTTGAACACAAAAGGAGTATCAATAACTATAGATTATGTTTTTGTTTGAAACAATGATTTCACAAAATTACATTTTTTTTTACCACAGAAAATATTTTTTTATTTATTTTGGGTTTTATTTAACATTTTTAGTATCAGATTGCTTGTGCAATAAAAGATTGGAGAAAGATTTATTTCAAGGCTTTACCGGGGTTTAAATATAAGTGACCGCTACTGCATATTTTATTTCAAATCAGTCTATTTATATGCCAATTCTCAACAAACACCATCTCACTACACTTTACAAGACAAACATCTGATTAACATACATCTGCAAAATGTTTGTCAGATACATCATAGTAGCTGTATGAGGTGTGAACCTTTTTATTCAAGCAACACCTTGCAGAAATAGTTGCTTAGTGTAATTTCTAGCTCAGTTATCCATTTGGAGATATCTGATGCAGAACAAATTGTCTTTCTGTACTATTACAATTTCAAGAATTTAAACATGCCTAAACCTTTTATATGCCCTGCAGTGTCAAAGAGAATATGTGTAGGAAAGCAGGAACTGCAGAATACACTGTCCCTGAATGACAACAATGGCCAGAAGTCATGAGGAAGATCCAGCTGTTGGCACTATGCCTTCTACAGTAACTACTCCTAACTTTGATTGTTATTTTTTAAGCAGAATTATATGATATATACCCGAATGCGCAGGGATGCGAGCCTCTCATCCACTGGGGTAAACCCCAACACGAGACGGCTGAGTTGGGGGGCAACAAGCAAACCCAGCCCGCCCCCTCTCAACGTGGGCCACTCCAGAGTAGAAGAGAGTCCAGCCCCTCTCGAGGAGATAGGTTCCAGAGCCCACGCTGTGCATGGAGGCGAGCCCGACTATTTCTAGTCGATATCTCTTGACCTCCCGCACAAGCTCAGGCTCCTTAACCCCCAGCGAGGTGACATTCCACATTCCTAGAGTCAGCCTAAGCATCCGGGGATCGGGCCGCCAAGGTTTCCACCTTCGTCCGCACTGGTCCCTCACGGTTCCCCCTGCAGGTGGTGGGCCCACAGGGGGATGGCCTCGGCCGGCCGAGACCTGTGAGGAGCAACCCGCCTCTTCAACATTGCGTGGCGGTCGGGACAGTGCCTCTGGACTGGCAGACTGGGATGGTGGTTCCCCTTCATAAGAAGAGTGACCGGAGGGTGTGTTCCAACTCCAGGGGGATAACACTCCTCAGCCTCCCTGGTAAGGCCTACGCCAGGGTATTGGAGAGGAGAGTCCGGCCGATAGTCTAACCTCGGCTTCAGCAGGAGCAGTGTGGTTTTTGTCCCAGCCGTGGAACACCGGACCAGCTCTATACCCTCTACAGGGTACTCGAGGGTTCATAGGAGTTTGCCCAACCGCTCCACATGTGTTTTGTGGACCTGGAGAAAGCATTCGACTGTGTCCCTCATGATGCCCTGTTGGGGGTGCTCCAGGAGTATGGAATCGGAGCCCTTTATTAGGGGCCATCCGGAGCAGGAGTTTGGTCCGCATTGCCAGCACTAAGTCGGACCTGTTCCCAGTGCATGTTGGACTCCGGCAGGGTTGCCCTTTGTCACCGGTCCTGTTCATAACTTTTATGGACAGGATTTCTAGGTGCAGCCAAGGGCCGGAGGTGGTCTGGTTTGGGGACCAGAGGATTTCGTCTCTTCTTTTTGCAGATGACGTGGTCCTGCTGGCCCCCTCTAGCCAAGACCTACAGCATGCGCTGGGGTGGTTCGCAGCTGAGTGTGAAGCGGCTGGGATGAAGATCAGCTCCTCCAAGTCCAAGGCCATGGTTCTCGACCGGAAAAGGGTGGCTTGTCCTCTTCAGGTTGGAGGGGAGTTCCTGCCTCAAGTGGAGGAGTTTAAGTATCTCGGGTTCTTGTTCACAAGTGAGGCAAGAATGGAGCGGGAGATCGACAGACGAATCGGTGCGGCTGCCGCAGTAATGGGGGCACTGTGCCGGTCCACTGTGGTCAAGGGAGAGCTGCGCCGAAAAGCGAAGCTCTCGATTTACCGGTCGGTCTACGTTCCTACCCTCACCTATGGCCATGAACTTTGGGTCATGACCGAAAGAACGAGATCCCGGATACAAGCAGCTGAAATGAGCTTCCTCCATAGGGTGGCCAGACACTCCCTTAGAGAAAGGGTGAGGAGCTCGGCCATCCGGGAGGGGCTCGGAGTAGAGCCGTTGCTCCTCCACATCGAGAGGAGCCAGTTGAGGTGGATAGGGCATCTATACCGGATGCCACCTGGACGCCTTCTTCGGGAGGTGTTCGAGGCACGTCCCACTGGGAGGAGGCCCAGGGGATGGCCCAGGACACGCTGGAGGGACTATGTCTCTCGGTTGGCCTGGGAACGCCTTGGGATCCCCCCAGAGGAGCTAGAGGGGGTGTCTAGGGAGAGGGACGCCTGGGTGTCTCTGCTGAGTCTGCTGCCCCTGCAACCCGGTCCCGGATAAAGTGGAAGACGACAAGAACGAGTACGAGTACTATGAGAATACAACGAATAGCTAACAGTTAGCTGCTAACAGCCCTGTAGTTGGCATCTGCTTCTTAGAATTCTATTGATGGGCTATTTTTATTGGCCTTTTTTTTTTAAATCTGGGCAACAGTAGTCACACCTTAATCTAATAGTTCAACACTGAATAGAGAGTTAAAAAAAATATACTGTAGATTTACACACTACCACTCAAAGGTTTGGGGTGTCCTAGAAATGTCCTTATTTTTCAATAAAAAGCACAACTTTCTTCAATTAAAATAACATTGAATTATTTAGAAATACAGTCTAGAGATATGTGGTAAATGACCATAATAGCAGGATACGCCTGTTCTTTGTTGTAATGTTTATATAGGTGTTGATAGTGGAAAAATTCAAACAGGTCATCCTGTTTAGTATCTGTTGTACTTTTGTGTCCTACAGAGGCCCTTTTTAAGCAACAATAACGTCCGTGTTCCAGTGGCACATTCGTTAGCCAATCCAAGTGTTTTATGTTAAATGGCTAACTGATCATTTAAAAACTCTTGTGCAATCAAGTTAGCATAGCTGAAAGCTGTTATAACGATTATAGAAGCCATAAAATTGATCTTCAGTTGGCTGGTTGAGTATCTGGAGGATTAGCATTTGTGCATTCAACTATAGTCTCAAAATGGACAGAAAAAAAAGAACTTTCAACTGAAACTCATCAGTCTATTCTTGTTCTGAGTAATGAAGGCCTTCCCGGAAGAGAAATTGCCAAGAAACTGAAGATCTCATGCAACAGTGTGAACTACTCCCTTCAAAGAAAGGGCAAACAGACTCTAACCAGAATAGGATGAGAAGTGGGAGGCGCCAGGGCACAACTGAGCAAGAGGATAAGCACATCAGAGTCTCTAGTTTGAGAAACAGACACCTCACAGGTCCTCAACTGGCAGCTTCATTAAATAGTACCCACAAAACACCAGTCTCAATGTCAACAGTGATGCTGGATGCTTCAGGATGCTGGCATACTTGGTAGCAAAGAAAGAGCAGTATCTGAAACTAGGCAACAAAAGAAAAAGGTTAGGATAGGCAAAAGAACACAACGCCTGGACAAAGAAAGATTGGAAAAGGGTGTTATGGACAGATGAATATGAGTTTGAGGTGTTTGGATCACAAAGAAGACCAATTGTGAGATGCAGAAAAAATGAG
The DNA here is from genome assembly GCF_021462225.1 of Girardinichthys multiradiatus. Classification (NCBI taxonomy): domain Eukaryota; kingdom Metazoa; phylum Chordata; class Actinopteri; order Cyprinodontiformes; family Goodeidae; genus Girardinichthys; species Girardinichthys multiradiatus. Next base: position 23,184,970 of record NC_061804.1, on the reverse strand, counting down.
AAGATGCTGGAGAAGTGCTTGATGCTGTTTGTCAGGTATGGTGGAGGAAACGTGATGGTTGGGGGATGCTTTGGTGCTGGTGAAGTGGGAGACTTGGACAAAATAAAGGGAATATTGAATAAGAAAGACTATCACTCCATTTTGCAATGCCATGCCATGCCCTGTAGACAGCGCTTGATTGGAGCCAATTTTGTTCTACAAGACAATGACCCAATGACACTGTCAGTGGATGGAGTTAAATTTTCTCCGATTACCTCAACAAATAAGGTCTCAAAGCTGTATTTGCTCCAAATGGAGGATTCTTTGATAAAAGCAAAAGTTGTATGACAAAATTATTATTTCAAGTGCAAAATTTTATTTCTGACCTAAACAATGGTTTGACTACGTTTTCTATTCATTTTGCAACTTATTTGATTAATAAAATGTAACTTTTCTTGGAAAAACATGACATTTTTCGGGTGACCCCAAACTTTTGAGTGGTAGTGTAAAGCCTTGTGGAAAAAAGAAAATGGGAGCATTTTCATTGCTGTCTTGACACTGAAACCACCTTAGATTAAGACAAACTTGGACTGAATCATTCCACACTGATTGTGGGTTCTTGCATAGTAATCCATGAAAGTTTTACTTTATTCTGACTATTTGTTATCCCAAAATGTTTTTAAAATCTAATTTCATCTTATTCTCTTGAACTTAGTATCATCCACTGTCTCATAAGGTTGATGTATTGTCACACCCCTACATTTGATATTATGCATGCACTATATATAATAGAAAGTGTCAGCATTACCTGAATGAAGACTTCAACTGAAGCTGACATGGGAGCAACCCCTCTATCTCTGGCATACACAGTGAGCCAGTAGGAGTTTTTGGTCTCACAATCCAAGTTGCCAGTAGTATAAATCACCCCTGTTGAGGAAAACAGAAACATTAACGCAGTCGTGTCTTGGTTAGACAATGCCGATACATGTCTTTTAGGTGGGTGGAATGTAGATTGGGTATTATCAGAGGAATGCATTCTTAAAAGGTCTCGTAGGAAAAGTCTTTGAATACTAAGCTTCCTGTGGCAAAGAGGCAAATTTAAACTTAACTCTGTGTCCTGGCTTCAGTGACATTCACAGGCATTAGTGGTGCCGCTGTAGTCACCTTCAATGTTTCAGCCCCTCTACAGCTAATCACAGCTGACCATACTGCTCCCACTGCTATTCACTCAGTGCTAAACACACTCTGAACTGCCCAGCACCAAACAAAATACGCTCAGACACTCATACATCCTGACTGAGGCGTGTTTAGTGGCCTTGAGGAAGATGAGTGGCTGACAGCTTTAGTGACCTTTTCAAGGACAAAAAGAACACAAACACAATAGATAAAAACTGTGAGCCTCTTTTTTTATATATATAAATCAGTCATGCAGTACTGTCTAAACTTTAAGAAATGACACAGAAACACTCATGCCTTCATGGGCTAACATTTTCCAGTTTTTTGACCTCACATATGACATGCTAGTACAACAGAGTGAGATTATAAGTCCCAGTTTTTTAAAATAAATTTGAACAAACTATACATACAAAAAAAACTTCTGGTTGTATGGCAGAGCTTTTCCTTCAATACTCAAGAGCACACATTAAGAGCAGAATTCTTTGTTTTCAGTCTCAGATGTTGTACTTTCCCCCCTTGAAACTCTGCTCTCACACTCCAAAACATTTTGCTTACAAATATGCTCTGTTCTGCCTTATTTAATGCATCTTTAGCAAATAGTATCTCCTCTGGTTTGCATCATACCACTCGAAGTCAAACCTCTTGCTTAGGCTTGTCCTATCTGTTCATGGATTTTTTTATTTTATTTTTTGCTCTCTTGCTAAATGTAGCAGTAATTCCACCCAATTGTATGACAGTGTGTGACACTGACATCATTGCATCCATTTGGGTGCATTTGTTTTATTTACAGAGTTCACTCTAGGCAAACTAGCCAAGCTAATTAAAAAATATGAACTGCAGACTGCTGTCACCTAAACATGTTATACTAATAAAAGTCCAGTTATTAAAGTTCATATTAGCCATAACAGTACAGTGTGTATGGTTATGAGTGTCACATAGTTTGTTCATCAAGTACAAACCTGAACAAACCTGGAATCTGTAAAGTGCAATTTTGCCTTGTATAGGAGACATTTCCTTCTAAAACATAAGGCATGCATTTTTTAATTATGAATAGGTTTCTTTTTTTTTCGGTCTCAGATGTTTCACTGCTCTCTCTCTAAACTCTGTTTCAAGCACAAAAATGTTGCTTGTTTACAATATGCTTTGGTCTTCCTCAAAACTATGTTTCTGTGGTCAAATTTAACAACTCTTGCACAAATATACAGGTCCTTCTCAAAATATTAGCATATTGTGATAAAGTTCATTATTTTCCATAATGTCATGATGAAAATTTAACATTCATATATTTTAGATTCATTGCACACTAACTGAAATATTTCAGGTCTTTTATTGTCTTAATATGGATGATTTTGGCATACAGCTCATGAAAACCCAAAATTCCTATCTCACAAAATTAGCATATTTCATCCGACCAATAAAAGAAAAGTGTTTTTAATACAAAAAACGTCAACCTTCAAATAATCATGTACAGTTATGCACTCAATACTTGGTCGGGAATCCTTTGGCAGAAATGACTGCTTCAATGCGGCGTGGCATGGAGGCAATCAGCCTGTGGCACTGCTGAGGTCTTATGGAGGCCCAGGATGCTTCGATAGCGGCCTTTAGCTCATCCAGAGTGTTGGGTCTTGAGTCTCTCAACGTTCTCTTCACAATATCTCACAGATTCTCTATGGGGTTCAGGTCAGGAGAGTTGGCAGGCCAATTGAGCACAGTGATACCATGGTCAGTAAACCATTTACCAGTGGTTTTGGCACTGTGAGCAGGTGCCAGGTCGTGCTGAAAAATGAAATCTTCATCTCCATAAAGCTTTTCAGCAGATGGAAGCATGAAGTGCTCCAAAATCTCCTGATAGCTAGCTGCATTGACCCTGCCCTTGATAAAACACAGTGGACCAACACCAGCAGCTGACACGGCACCCCAGACCATCACTGACTGTGGGTACTTGACACTGGACTTCTGGCATTTCCTTCTCCCCAGTCTTCCTCCAGACTCTGGCACCTTGATTTCTGAATGACATGCAGAATTTGCTTTCATCCGAAAAAAGTACTTTGGACCACTGAGCAACAGTCCAGTGCTGCTTCTCTGTAGCCCAGGTCAGGCGCTTCTGCCGCTGTTTCTGGTTCAAAAGTGGCTTGACCTGGGGAATGTGGCACCTGTAGCCCATTTCCTGCACACGCCTGTGCACGGTGGCTCTGGATGTTTGTACTCCAGACTCAGTCCACTGCTTCCGCAGGTCCCCCAAGGTCTGGAATTGGCCCTTCTCCACAATCTTCCTCAGGGTCCCGTCACCTCTTCTCGTTGTGCAGCGTTTTCTGCCACACTTTTTCCTTCCCACAGACTTCCCACTGAGGTGCCTTGATACAGCACTCTGGGAACAGCCTATTCGTTCAGAAATTTCTTTCTGTGTCTTACCCTCTTGCTTGAGGGTGTCAATAGTGGCCTTCTGGACAGCAGTCAGGTCAGCAGTCTTACCCATGATTGGGGTTTTGAGTGATGAACCAGGCTGGGAGTTTTAAAGGCCTCAGGAATCTTTTGCAGGTGTTTAGAGTTAACTCGTTGATTCAGATGATTAGGTTCATAGCTCGTTTAGAGACCCTTTTAATGATATGCTAATTTTGTGAGATAGGAATTTTGGGTTTTCATGAGCTGTATGCCAAAATCATCCGTATTAAGACAATAAAAGACCTGAAATATTTCAGTTAGTGTGCAATGAATCTAAAATATAGGAATGTAAAATTTTCATCATTACATTATGGAAAATAATGAACTTTATCACAATATGCTAATATTTTGAGAAGGACCTGTACTTGCTTCTCACACGCAAACATCCTGCTCCATTTGGTCCCCATCTTGTCATGGATTATTTTTACTCTCTGACAAAATGCAGTAGCTCTGCGTAATACAATACAGCTAACCCACTACAGACACATTTGTAAAAGAAAAATCACTTAAATGCTGCACATTTAAGTTCTTATGGTTACGTTGCAATTGCAAATGTAGTCTGTGTAAGTACAGCTGCTCTTAGTTTCTTAGGTTTCCCGAGTAAAAATTGATTTAAAAAAAAAACGTGACATTTCTTGCAATAATAAAAAAATAAATCATTATTTTCTTAAAAAGGAATAGTCTAAAAAAGGAGGATTTCTATAGCCTTATTGGTTTATGTGGTCATTATTCTTTGCATTAATGAACTCATATTTATGTAAATATCCAAACCAAATTATACATACCATCAAGCAATGTGAATACTTATTAAAGTAGATGACACATTTCTGAGCTATACAAAACAAAAGTACCAGTACAAAAGTAAAAGTACAAAAACAGATTTGCTTTGATGCTTGATAAATATGATCTGTCTACTAGAGCTAAGCAAAGAGAACAAATAATCATTTACTCTGGGTCTTGGTTATCGAAACCCAAACATTCCTACCAGACCTATTTCTTTGATTTTTCTTTGATTAGCCAAGACTCTATCTTGATATGCTCCTGCTTATTAGTGTCCCTTTGAAAAGACAAACTTATTTACAGAGTTATTAGAATAAATACAAATAAATATCTGCTTAAGAGTATTTAAGCGAATGTTTGTGACCTTGAGTTGCTGATAGTGATGTGCCAAATGTATCGTTTTTATTCAAACCATGCTGCAGCAAAGTGTCCCTGTCATAATCTGCCTGTGTTTGGGGTTTTTGAGTTTGTGTTCTGTTTACTGTCTCTGCACGGCCATGTTTTTCACTTACCTTATTTCAGTTCATTTAGGTTTAATAGATTCATTCTAGAGTTTAGGTTTTTGTTACTTCCCTGGATTCCTATGTTAGATGTTTTAGTTTGTATTTCCTTAAAGATCTGGTTCCTCCCTGTTTTTGTTTTTGGCAGTGTCATTGTTTACTTATTTCAGTTCACTTAGATGTTACCTCCCTGTGCTCCCTGCTCATCAGTGTTAATTAGTCACTCTCCCTCAGTTACCTTCATTTTCTCTCCCACAAGCTGATTCTGATTCCCCTCTGATTAACTCCCTGTGTTTATTGGTCCATTCTCCACTCCATTCTACCCTGACTGTTCACCGCTCCATGTTCTTAGACCTGCTTGTGTTTTCCATGTCCTGCCTGCATTTCTAAGTTACTGGTTCTTATTATTAAATTCTTACATCAACTCACAATGCTGCTGCTTTGCTCTTGTCTGCACTTTGGTCCCGCAAAAACCTCACCTGCCATGACAGTTCCAGACCCACACAGAAGTGCATTTAGAACTCAAGAGTTCATGGCTACTTTTACTTGTGGCTTTAATTCTTGGAGGTTCATATATCTTAAACTTTGTTTGAAACTGTGTGTTACAAATACACATGTTGCTTGAGGCAGATTTATACCATCAGCTGGCCCACAAATTTGGTCACTATTTACCTTTTTTGCAGATGAGTAATTCAAAGAATGATCATTGGAACACTAGCCTCGATATAATGCTGATTATTAGAGAGTCTTCATAAAGCTGTAGCTTCACAGTTTCAGCTTGCGGCTTCAGCGTTTCAGAGGTTTATAGAGGTACAGTCAAGTCTTTCCTGTCTACTACTATATATCTACCTGTATCCCTCAAAAAAGACAGATATGTAATAAACTTATCGGCTGAATTTAGAAAAAAGATATTGACCTGAAACATCAGCCATCCACTGCCCTGATTTATGAAGTTTGAAAATTCTGAAAAACCCATATTAGTCCACCTCTACTGAGTGTATTCACTATCCCTGCACAATTTTGTGCCTAAATTCAACCACTCAGTTTAAAAGCAGGTCAGATTTCATCTAATATCATCTAAACAGTCACAACAATATGTTGACAAATATTTCTCCAAAAGTCCTTCTGAAAAAAACTATATCCTGACCATTTCATACATGCTAAAGATCAATTGACCTGAAATCAAAATCAGACAATTTTCCAGTCAAATGTTGAAAATTTTCCTATTCATTAAATGCATCAAAACTAAGAACTCACACAGCATGCACTTTACTTACTTTTTTGGAGTATATGAAAAGAAAAAACACATTCAAAACTGCTGTCACTATGACAAAACGTAACGAAACGGAATCAGCCAAATTCAGAATTGGCAGGTCGGCCTTCAAACACAACCAGAAATCGTTTTCACCAAGGAAAATCCGTATCAGTGAATCTCTAATACAGTACACACCCTGAACTCTTATATACTTAAACATATTATATGAATTTTATGTGAAACATATTTTGTATTACATATGATAGGTATGCTGTCTAACTTGGCCATCCATCCAGCCACAAACTCCCCATGTACGTGCACACAAATCAGGTGTTAACACCGGGAAAAACATGAGTTAGATTAGGACTAAGCAGCCAATCCAGGACACGCGCAATGCATAGTAAAAGTGTTTGCTGAGACACATGCTTGCCCTGTCGTCCTTGACCGTGTCCTTTTCAAACCACATCTCATCGCTGTCAGATAGTCCCAACAGAGAGACAAGGAAAACAGAGACGGCTCTTTCAAAAGCTCTTTGAACTTTAAAACCGACAGCCACCATTCACCGGATTCAATATGAATCTGACTTGACAGCCTCCATTCTCACCATAAATAACACACTTCAAAGAATGGACAAAAAAAACTTAAGGGTTATACCACGTTTTTTTAATCCAGAAGTTCTGCAGCCCAGCAAGGTTCTACATCATCTGTCAGGTTCGTTTACATCCCCATTCATGAGAAACATGTTAGTAATCTAACTATCTAATTAATGCCAGCAAATGATCAATGCCAAGAAGGATTAAAAAATACCACCATCATTTCTCTCTTCAGAAACTGCTTTGCACGCGACATAAAGGTACAGCCTATTAATTTTTCATAAAGGTGAAATGTGTGCTTCTTAAATGTGTCTGCATGTGACTTAATAAGTACTTTATCTTGACTGTGACAAATACAGAACTTGTAAAGCGCACTAATAGAGGAGCCCCTGACCGACGTCCAATGAGAAATTGGGCAGCTTTAGTCCTCCCTACCTAATGACAGGAATACAAATTTTTGTATAAAGTTCAGCCAGCAACGAATATAAGTCAGGAAGTATCCAACATTTATTTTGATAGAATGGCCATCTTCTTTTGATCAGTACCTTAATGGAAATGAAAGTAACATCTAAATCTCAAATAGAGGTAAAGAAGGCCTTTATCAGCAGAACATCTTCCAGACAACAGGAGTGGCATGCCCTGCATATGATGCATCAAAGAGCCTGTTTTGAAACTAAGAGCAGGGCTGATATAAGACAAATGTTGAAAGAAGATAAACAAAAGATATTCTTTCTAATTTTCACACATAATTTTCAAACTTTATAGAGAAAAACTTTGGTGTGTCTTAATTGAATCTTCTCATCTGGGACAAAAAGGCTCTGGTATTTTATATGCGTATTACGTTAGAGGAGAAAAACAACAAATAACTGCAAGATTAAAAAAAACATAAAAAGAGCCTTGAAGGAAGAAAGCTGTATTTTCTTCTGACACTTTTTATGCACTCCAGACTTGCCCTGTATCCTCTTTCTTCCTCTCTTCACTTTCACTCCCTTTACTTTCTGCTATAACAAGCAGTTTGATTTCCCCTGGAAAATCTGCACTCAATAAACGTTCTCACTGTCTGTGATGCTCATCACTGAAGTTTTAACGCCAAAGTGAATAATGACACCAAGCAGAGCTACAGAAGTCTTTCAGAGACTACATTCATACGTACATATGGCCAGAACTCCCTTACATATTCTCTGTGTTATTGCTTTTTGCATGATGTGTTGCTTTTTGACCTAATTTAGCCTACTTCATGCTGTCTGACAGGCTCCATTTAGGCAATTTCTTCATTCTACACGTCTGGCAGTTATAAGACCTTAGTGAGGATTTATTATAGTTAATTCATTATTTAAACAAAGGGAGGGGGTTTTATTTAAAGTTTGAAGCATATGAAAAACGCAAACACTAAAGAAAAACTATTACCTACTACCAAATTCCTGCTGTGCTTTCTTCAGATCAACCTTGTCATGGCTGAGCCTCCTTGTGAGTGGTACACCTAGGTGACCTGAAGAATAACTGCTTGGGAAGGAGCTAAAAGAACATGACAGAGACTTCAATGTGTTCATTGAGCTGTCAAACTCTCCAGATAACAATTCGATGCGTTCTGATGAGGGAAGCATAGCAAATCCACAGAAACCTTGAACCACAACTCCCAGGGCAAAAAGGGTGCTAATGGCCTAGAACACAAATCCTTCCAAGCAAAGTAAATCCCCATATGTTCTTTGTTAATGATCTGACTATGTGGAGGTGTTTAGATTGAAATAAATGGAACTATATTAATACAAGATACAGTGCCTTGCAAAAGTATATACACCCCTTGAACTTTTTCACATTTAGTCGTAGTACAACCACAGTCGTCAATGTATTTTTTGGGGATTTTGTAGATCAACACAAAGTGGTGCATCATTGTAAAGCTGAAGAAAAACGACCAGAAACAAGTTGTATTTTTGTTTTGAGGCCTGTTGTGGCAGTGTTTTGTAGGAACATTTTTTATTGTAATTACAGTGTTTTGGGGTGTGTCTATACCAGCTTTAAGCATCCAGAAACTTAACATTTAGTCCATTTTTCTTTGCAAAATAGCTTATCATCTGACTAAATGTATTGCCACAGACTACCAATTGAATACTGGTCTGTATTTTAAGTGGACCATCACAACACATGAATATGCTTTGAATTAAATAATTAAATTTAGCTCTGGCTGTATGCTTTGGGCATTGTCCTACTGAAAGGTAACCTCTGCCCCAACCTCTGCCTCTTTTGCACCTTCTAACAAGTTTTCTTCTAGAATTGCCTTGTATTTAGCTCCATCCATCTTCAACATCACCATCCCTGTGGAAAAAAAAACCCTGTCCCCAGCATGCTGCCATTGAGGATGGGTATAGTATTTTCAGTGTAATGTGTGATGTTAGCATTCCTCCACACATATCATTTTGTATAAAGACTAAAAAGTTGCAGTGTCCTCTGACCACTTTACCTTTTTCACATGTTTTTTCACGTGGCTTGTGGCAAACTTTAAATAGGAGTGGTTATGGATTTCTTTAAACATCAGCATCCTTTATGCAACTCTTCCAGGCAAGATTTGGGAAGTGTACGACTAATAGTTTTAGTGTTGACAGACCTCTGAGGCCATCACATAACAGCTATAATTACACTGAGATTATATTACATACAGCTGGACTCTTGCCAACTCAGAATCCAACATCACAATGATTACTTTCTTTTGGTATACACATAAAATCTTGTTAAAATACGTTAACGTTTGGGTTGACAAAATCTTTTAATGTACAAGGGGTAAAAATTCCTTTGGAAGGTCATAATGTTCTGGCCAAGCAGAGTATAATTACATTTATTAATATATACTTTATCATATAAAAATGTACATGCTTTTTAATTGCCAGATTGGAGCAGATCAGAAGAGTAGAGTGAGAGGCACTCTCTCTATCCCTCTGTTTCACTCTCAACTAGAGTCAATAATAATTAGCCCCATTAAATGTCAATACAAGCTTCCAGTGTAAGTTATATACAGTAGTGCAAAATGAGGTGAGGGAAACTAGAAAAACCAGTATTTGTGTCAAACAATACGTGCAAAGTGCACAGTGAAATAAACAATAAATATTTATTGTGCAAATTAGTATGGCTTTTTATTGTCACTGTACTGCCACTGTGTGTGCAGAACATTTGGTTTTCATATTCAGCTTTGCAAATTATAAACTAATTAATTTAAATAATCAGTTTAATGGCATCCGCCTATATAAACTGTAAACACTTGGAAATATAAAAGTACTGTAGGTGCCATGAAATTGTTAAAAAAAAAAAGACAACAGTGTTTTTCTTTTTGAAAAAGAAAAGGTCTTTAAAGCATGCTAAACAAAACAATATGAATTAAAAATACTAAGCACTGAATAAGTCACAGCTAATACATGGCGTTGCAGTGTTTTTTTTCCTTCCTTTTCTTCTTGCACATCTCAGAGGAGCCTTTTAGCAAGCAGAAGACTGACAGACAGCTTTAAATAATCAAGTTCCAAATTCTCACTATTCTCAGTGTAGCTCCTTTTTTTTTACAATACTGGCTGTGACAACAGTAAGACGAAAAACCAACGAATGTATAAAAAGTCTTTCATTCACTCCACGTTTAAGTAGAACTGAACAAACCCAGTTAAAATGTTTCAGCACCATGGAGAGAGACGCAGAGAAACGGTCTAAAACCTCCAGTGACGCCAGTTGATACTGTAGTGGCAAGCTCCTGCAACAACACTTCATGGAAAAATGATTGCAGTATCTTGCACCTACTGTATTTCAAGTGCCTTCTCATTCTAGGTCAAGCCTCTTAAATAAGTCACACTTTCTCAATTTCTCAATACTTAGAAACGGTGGGCTGCCGCTCAGGACAGCCTGTGATCAGTGTCATCTGCACAGCACTAGATCAGTTATATGGTACTGCCTGAGGCCCAGCGAGTGTCGCTGCCATGCTGCCATCATTAAAGTAATGATCTCCCAGTACACAGCTCCCTTGTGAGGTCACATCTACACACTCACTGGGGCTGTACAGCGCGCTGTCCTAACTTTCTACCTCTAATATGCAAATGCATTTTTTATCAAAAAAAAACTGGATGTCAGAAGGTTAGGCTTTTTGTCACTCACAAAAAAGCTCACAAGTAATGAAAAAAGCAGGACCAAACGGCAATCATACAGATGTGAAACTCTTCATTAATGGCTTATGACCTGGTAAGGTTCCCTATTTGTAATTAATTTGGTTATTTGTATTCTAAGCATTGTGCAGCACAATATTGGATTTCCACTTCACATAAATAGGCTTCAAAATTGATCTAGTGTCACACCTGTGTCTTCGTCAATGGTGAAAGTGCCCAGTCCGCTGCCTCCATGGATTGAGTATCTCAACACGCCATCTCGTCCCCTGTCATCGTCTTTAGCCCTGACTATCAGGACACTTGTTCCTGTGCGAGAGTTCTCCCTCACTGAACCTTTCACAGCAAAGTTAAGGAAGTAGGGGGCATACAAATTTTCATTGACGTCCGCCACCTGGAGAAAAGTGATGGTTGATTGTAATGTGGACAGAAGAAATTGTGTAGATATATGTTGTTTGTTTGCATTCAGTGACAAAAACGGATTATGCGCGATTGTGTTACACACCTCAATCTCCACGAATGTGATGCTCCGAAGGCTTGGTATTCCTCTGTCTTCCGCAAGAACGGTCAGGTTATAGAACTGTTTTGTCTCAAAGTCCAGCTCCCGGCTAATCCTCAGTATACCAGTTACAGCACTGATCTACACAAAGAATTACATTGGGCACAGTCATTTTCTTTATCAAAGGTCTTTTAAACATAAAAATAATCTTGTAAATAACTATTTAGAAACATGCCAAATTGTGAAGTATTTGTGTATCAAAAGTATTTAGAAACTATGCATAAAAAAAGTTTTTTATGGTTGAAAGAGATAGACTATTTGCAAGATGATGTGAGATATAGAAGAAAAAAAAAACAATTCTGGGCTAAATAAAGTCCGGTCTTAAATTGCTATAAAAAGATCTCTTGATCTTGTGCTTGCTTTTTGGGGCTTTTTAAAAAATATATATTCCCCAGTTTCACAAATGGAAATGAATATTGAATGAATATATGAACTATTGTGAGTTCCAATTCTTAACATAATTGAACACAAAGGTAAAATTAATGATGTATAGCCTCTAAGAAAGGTGCAGCATTGCAAAACCATGCATTCTGATCACTTTGTTTGATCATTTTGGGTTTTCTCATTTGAATTCTCATTTTCTTTATTGAATTACAGCTGTAAAACATGTCCTAACACAGAGTTTATTATGTAAAGCTTCCAGGAAGGTTTTCTCAGTAATGTTTGGATACTAAACAATCTTTGAAAGAGAAGAAAACATTATGACAATAAATTGTGAGAACCTTTAAGATCAGGATGTTTTTCCAAACAGAGTGGTTTAAATTTCCAGTTAAGACAACAAAAGTTTGGAAGATTTCTTTCTTTCTTGATATCTTTCTCAGGTATTTAAATATGAAAGAAAAAAGTAACCTCTAAATAATTCAAGCATAACATTACTTTCTAAGACAATTGCTTTAGAACTATTGTAATTAATTACTGTGAGAGAAATTACATAGGAAACAGTGAAATGTTGCACAGTGATAATTAAGTTCAGCTGTACAAAACATTACAGATTGTGCAAACTCTGACCAGACTTACCTCGAAAGTGCCATTGAAGTCATTGATCAAGGAATATCGGACTTGTCCACCAGGTCCAACATCTGGGTCCTGCGCCTGCACCCAGGTAATCACAGTCCCTGGGGGCAGGTCCTCAGGTACCCGGGCACTATAGCTGCTGGGAATGAAAGCTGGAGAACAATCATTGATGTCCTCCACTATTAGGCTTAAAGTAGTCACTGATGACCTTCGAGTGCCTCTTTCAGCCTTGTCTCTCACTTCAATCTTCAATATGAATACAGGGTGTGCTTCTCTGTCCAGCTGACTTGCAACAAATACACTTCCAGTTTCACTGTCAATACCAAACTGAGGGACACCAGTCAGCATTCTAAACGAGAATTGTCCATTCTGGCCTATATCCCTGTCAAAAGCAGTAATTTTAATAACTTCCGTGCCAAGGTCTGTGTTTTCTGAAACAACGGCAGAGTAGTTGTCCTGATAGAATTGGGGATTATTGTCATTTGCATCCTCGATGATCACTGTCAGCAGTCTCCAGTTGGACATCGGAGGAATTCCCTCATCATAGATGGTAATATTTAGGAAATAGCGGTCCTGTCGCTCACGATCAAGTGGCAGCAAAACAGTTATCAGGCCACTCTCCATGTTGATATTGAAGCTGTTTTCTTTGTTGCCATCATAAATGGAAAAAAGAACACGACCATTAAAACCGATGTCACCATCTCGTGCCCGCACCTGAAAAACGCTGGAGCCAGGACTCAGATCCTCCCTCACGAGAATGCTTGTAGGCAAAGCTTCAAACTGTGGAGCTTGTTTGTTTGTAGAGAAAAGGTCTATGTATCTTTCATCTGATCTTGGTTTTGCCATTGCAGATGCTTTGGAGACCATTTTCTCTGCGAGAAACTGAGCAACCCTGGTTTCCTTGCAGGTGAACCCACCGGGTGACATTCTACCTCTCACCACTGATATATTCACAAATGTAGGATCAGAGAACATCTCTCCATCCGTTGCAGCCACTTTCAGGTTAAACACAGAATTTTTTAAAATGTCTGATACAAATGATCTTTTCAGCGTCAACGCCCCCGAGTCAGGATTTAATTCAAATTTGTCTAAGTCGTTACCAGACAGTATCTTGTACCTCACCATTTCAAACTCATCAATATCTATGGCTGACAAAGTGACAATAGTCTGGTTGACTGGAAAATCACGGCTTATCATGCCTCTGCAGGAAATCTTTTCAAAAGCAGGCTTGTTATCATTGATGTTTACCACTCGAATAGTGACATTAACCTCTGTTTCTCTTCTGTAGGGTGAACCCCAGTCAGAGGCTCTCACTGCAAAACTATAGATATCCTCTGAAGACTCAAAGTCCAGATCTCTGGTGATCCTCAGCTCCCCTGTCTCCTGCTCTATACTAAACGGAATAGACTCCTCACCATTGATTGTGTGAGTTACGTATCCATTTTCTGCTTTATCACTGTCCGAAGCGGATACCACTAAAACAACAGTCCCTATGGGTAAGCTCTCATTAATTGCAACATCATAGGACGGCTGGCTGAAAAGTGGAGAATTATCATTTGCATCCTCTATGCTAATTTGAACCCTTGCTTGTTGCTGACTGATAAAATCAACTATCTCCATCTCCATGAAATCCTGGGATAGCTTTGTCAGCTGCCTTATGGTTGTAATAACTCCAGTCAAAGGGTTTATATCAAAGTACATTGGATCTGAGAGGCTCCTGAAACTGTAATTGACACTCAGAGGAGATGGGGAAATTTTCACCACCTCTACAATAGTGCTTGGGGGAGCTATTTCACTCACCTTGACTGCATAAACATCCTTCTCAAAGTTTGCCATTATGGGGTCCTGCTTTGTAACCACCAACTGAACAACCTGAGTATTCGAATATTTTGGAGGTATACCTCTGTCTTTGGCCTGGAAAGTTAAATTGCAGCCATAAGGATATGTTTCCCAGTTAATGAGCTCTGATGATTTAACCCTATATTTATTCCAAAAAGCTGATCTCTCAATAACAAACTGTTCAAAAGGGTCTCCCTCAATAATGGAAACCCACTCTATGTGCCCAGATAACCCCTCATCTTTATCCTCAACAGTCAGTATGGCATAGATGAGGTCCTTATCTTGCACTGATGGAACAACTGCTACTGCGCTGAGAACAGGAGCAAATTCATTAACCCTATCCACACTTATAATCAGCCTAGCAGTGCTGCTGACGCCATTATTTCCATAGAGTTTCATGCCTCTGTCAACCACCTGCACCTCCAGCTCAAATTTTTCCTTTTTGTCCATTCTGGGTCGGCCTGTGAGGGTTATGACCCCACTGGTTGGATGAACAGCAAATAGCTCTATTCTGTTCTTGAAGAAGTAGTAAAACTCCCCATTGGAGCCAATGTCAGCATCTGTGGCTGTTACCCGTCCAATGCTGGTGCCCAGGGGTGCACTTTCAGAAACAACAAATGAATAGAAGGTTGGAGAAAAGAGTGGTCGGAGGTCATTTGTATCCAAGACCCGAATAAATATTGTGGCTAAGGCCTCCAAGCCATTATGGGCAGACGCCTTGACTGCCAGGGTGTAATTGTCCTGTACCTCCCGATTCAGCGTGGCACCGCTGCCTCCATTAGTGCTTATACGTAGGAAACAAAAATCCCCCATTACAAACTCCTCCGCTTGAAAGATGCCATCATTGTCTCCAGACTCAATTGAATATTTCAAGTCTAAAGGCCAGGATGGCACAAGAGTGATGCCCATTTTTACCTCACTTCTGATATAGGTTCTTACTGCCGAGTTCTCGAAGATTGAAGCATTATAGGATGGCTGGGTGAAGAGCAGCAAGCCTTGTCCTGCCCTAGGTGTGGATAAAAACTGGGCTTGGACGGTGGGTAAATTGAGGAATATATATAAAATGAAACAAACCAAAACAAAAACAGTAGGTAGAGGAAGCATGTTTCCCCACAGATTAAGCTTCATCAATATTCCATCACTGAGTCATCCTGTTTAGAAAAAAAATGACAAAGGAAAACAGACCTGAATTCAGGTGGTAGGATGTTTAAGACATGTCTACATGCAAAGGATTTAAAAATTCACAATAGCATAAAACGTACAAGGACATTTCAGGAGTACCGATTTTTCCTGTGTTAATGACAGCACATCATGCCATACATCAGTGGTTTGCATTCTACCACCAAATTCTGTAAATGATAAAATGACATCTCTTTATATGTGAAATTCAACTTTAAGCATGGGTCTGTTTCTGGCATCAAGGTATAACAACGGATTAAAATGATACGGGTTTGAACCTGCTCACATTCTTTGTTATCATATTGCTTCTACAGTTTAAAAGCCTTTTACTGAGATGCCAGAGGAGGTGCCAAAGTGACCAGAGGGTAGTGCAGCACTGCCCCTACCCCGCATCTTGCTGTTTCAGCTGATTGAAAGGAGGCTGCTACACATTTATTACTTGGGCTTATTACTGGTTACGGTTTAAAAACCATTAAAATTTTCCATCCTACCATTACTATCGTTTAAAATCCTTATGATGGCATGCCAAAAAAAATGATGGCATAAATTGTGTTTTTTCTCACTGTTTAGGGCAAGAATAGACAGTGTAGTGCTGCTCTTCCCCCACCTGTTGCTGTACAGGTCAGCTGGCGGTAAGACGGCTACACCACTTTTCCTTTGCTTTCTAGAAAGACAAGGTCAGCTGGAAATTATTTTAGCTAGGAAATCATGGACACTTAAATAGGGGTGAAACAATTGATCAAATTAATTGTTATTAATCTATGATTTAAATAATCATCAACTAATTTAGTAATTGAATAATCGTTAACTGGAGTAAACCTGTTTTAGGTCATGTCATAAGATCTCAACCATATCTAAGCCCCAGCGTTGATCGGGATACTCCAGCATTTTCCTTTTGTTATTTAGGTATTCAGAGGTAAACTGGCTGCTGTGCTTTGGATCAATGTCCTGTTTCATAATCCAAGTGTGTCTGATTTTAGGGTCACCACCTGCTGACTGCACATGCCCTTCAGAGGTTTCTGCTAGGGAGCCATTCCATCATTTACTGCATCTCGTCCAGGTCATAAAGAAGCAAAGCAGCCCAAGTGCCATCACACAACCACCATCACATTTGACTTGTATGATGTTCTTTTTCTGAAATCCTGTTTCCTTTTCAGCAGAAATTCCATTTCTTTCACATCAGTCCACAGAATATTTCCCAAAACTATTGTCATTATGATGTTTTGGTTTTTTTGGGGGTGGGGGTTTGGCATTTGCGAAATGAGCGTTTGTGTATTTGTTTGATTAGCAGTGGTTTTCACCTTGCAGTAATTTTAAGTAGGCTGGCCACTCCTGGGAAGGTTAACCACTCTCTATTTTTCTCCATTTGTGGATAATGGCTCTTAATGTGATTCACTGGAGTACCAAATTGTCACCCTCTCAAGACGTATGGATGCCAATTCTGTTATTTACTCTCTGTTCGTGAATTACTTTACATTGTGGAATGATGTGTTGTTGCATGAGATATTTGTAGCCCACTTTAGCTGTTAGAGTGGTTCTAATTAAGGGATTTCTTAATTTAGGTTCAGACAATAATCAGTTTTGTTGAGAATCTGAAGTGTGACAAAAAAGCAAAAACAGAAATCTGAAGAAAACAGGGGAAACACTTTTACACAACAGTTAAAGGAACACAACCACGTTAGATCACATTATAGATTTATGTTTAAAATAATTTTATAAAAACGGTCATACCATGAAAGGTTAGGTTGTCATACCATGAGAATCCTTCACCGACCCATGCATACTCTGCATGTTAAGTCTCAGAGAAATCAAATGCTCCTGAAAAAATAACAGGTAGCCTATCAGGAAAAATAACTGTAACCTTACAATGCTTTTTAGCATTCATTTAGTTAAAGAAGACAGTGTCACAAAGAAATATTATACATAATTTGTTGCCTTTTCAGTAATTTTTTTAACTACCAGTTTTAAAATGTTGCTGACATTCCATAAATACTTTTTCCAGACAAAATGAATCGGACTAACTCTGTACTGACATCAATCCCCGACAGCAGATCAAACCTAGTCATACAGAAACCTACCACTGAGAGACGGTCCCAGCACATATTAGGGAACACTTATCGTCTCCCAGTAAAGCTCGCCTGTGTGCAAAAACAATCCACGAGTTTTTGGTAGTTTTAAACGACAGTCTATCGCTCGAGTGACGCTGCTCACAAATTAAGTGTCCTACCTTTAGACGAAACAGATGTAACCAGCGAAAGTAAATCCGTTTCCATGCTCCTGGACGAATAAAATTAGAAAAGAATATAAAGAAAGGCAAAACGGATGGGCGCGATCAGAGAACAAAAATCGCTTGCAACCAAATATCCCAATAGGGGACTGACTGCTAGAATGCAGCCATCATCATAAAACTAAACAAATATTGCCCTAGTTGCTTTCACCTGACCAATGCACTCCAGGGTGCAGACATCCGTATGCAATAGTAAATTGACCTTACAGCTGTAATGGATCGTTTGCTGCAAGGTTAGAGTCCGTGGCCACCGTGGTGCCAGGAAGCTGTATCGCAAGTTTCAAAGCGGCCAGCATCAGTTCATGCTGATGTGGGACCACGCACGCCGGATGGAGCTAGGTGGCGGGCGATCTCCGATTTTTGCCGAGTGTAGCCGACAACAAACGGAAGTGAGAGAAGGGAGACAGCAGACGGGCAGCTAAGCGGCACAGCTCTGAATCTCTCACACAGAGTCCCAAGTTAGAAGCCTTGGTCACCGTTTAAAACTTGCTGCTTACCTCACCATGTCTGTTTTGTGTTATAATAAGGGGTGCGGACAGCGGTTTGATCCGGAAAACAACCCAGACGGTGAGTCGTGCTTTCAGTAAGGTAGCTGTGTTACGGAGGTTGACAGATTATTAGCAAGCTAACCTCTGATCATCTAGAAATTTCTACTGCGGAGCAGGCCTGTTAGGCCCATGTAAGCTAACTTCGTGTTAGGTGTTGGGACTTCTTTCATTACAACTAAAACAAGAAGCTACCGCTGCCCAGAAAGGGCAATATTTAGTTTAAGGCTAACACGACGTTTGATGCTAGTTAAGTCAGTAAGCAAGTTAACATTGTGCCTAACAGGAGCAACACAGCTGAAAGTTTCATGAGCACGTTATTCTACGCTTTTATTACACGTGAGGCGTGTAAAACCCTAACTTTAGTCCTTGGTTGCCATAGTTTCCTCTCATTTGGTGTAATTTAGTATGGAAAAATGTTTATTTAACCTCTCGGAATAACTGCTTTGTTCGGTGTATAACCTGAGCCTTTAAACAGCACCCAAGTCCTACATGGAGAAAAGGCATTCACAAACTTTTTTCCTGTTCTTTAAATGCATTAAAGCTAAAAAGTCCAAACTCTGTAAATTCGTTATCATACAATTTGTTTTAAGCTTAGTGAAAAGTGATTTGTAAGGGTAGACATGTACATTGATACATTAACTATAACCCATTATCTGTTGGATTGAATTTCTTTTATTTCATTTTTTAATAAAAAAAAAAAGTATTTGTTTGTGTTGTAGTCCTAGTTACATCTCACAGAAAACCAAAGATATGCCTGATCTGTGCATCTTTACCAAAAAATTTTAAATCTTTTAAATAAATCAATGTAAGACAACTCCATACCCCCTCCTTGAACCGTCACCTTAACGTGGTGGAGGGGTTTGAGTGCTCAAATGATCCTAGACGCTATGTTGTCTGGGCCCTAAATGCCCCTGGTAGGGTCTCCCATGGCAAACAGGCTCTAGGTGATGGGTCAGACAAAGAATGGTTCAAGAACCCCTCATGAAGAACAAAATATCGAGGCACGTGACGTCGCCCAGTACGGCGGAACCGGGGTCCCACCCTGGAGCCAGGCCTGGGGTCGGGACTCGTCGGAGATCACCTGGTGGCCGGGTTGCTCCTCGCGGGACCCGGCCGGGCCAAGCCCGAACGAGAGACGCGAGGCCATCCCCCAGTGGGCCCACCACCTGCAGGGGGAACCGTGAGGGTCCGGTGCAAAGAGGATTGGGTGGCGGACGAAGGTGGAGACCTCAGCGGCCCGATCCCCGGATGCTTAGGCTGGCTCTAGGGACGTGGAATGTCACCTCGCTGGGGGGGAAGGAGCCTGAGCTTGTGCGGGAGGTCGAGAGATATCGACTAGAAATAGTCAGGCTCGCCTCCACGCACAGCGTGGGCTCTGGAACCCATCTCCTTGAGAGGTGTAACCGAGTATGAAATCGGGTGCCCTTTATTAGGGGCCATCCGGACCCTGTACGAGCGGAGCAGGAGTTTGGTCCGCATTGCCGGCACTAAGTCGGACCTGTTCCCAGTGCATGTTGGACTCCGGCAGGGCTGCCCTTTGTCGCCGGTCCTGTTCATAACTTTTATGGACAGGATTTCTAGACGCAGCCAAGGGCCGGAGGGGGTCGGGTTTGGGGACCAGTGGATTTCGTCTCTTCTTTTTGCAGATGACGTGGTCCTGCTGGCCCCCTCTAGCCAAGACCTACAGCATGCGCTGTGGCGGTTCGCAGCCGAGTGTGAAGCGGCTGGGATGAGGATCAGCTCCTCCAAGTCCGAGGCCATGGTACTCGACCGGAAAAGGGTGGCTTGTCCTCTTCAGGTTGGAGGGGAGTTCCTGCCTCAAGTGGAGGAGTTTAAGTATCTCGGGGTCTTGTTCACGAGTGAGGGAAGAATGGATCGGGAGATCGACAGACGGATCGGTGCGGCGGCCACAGTAATGGGGGCGCTGTGCCGGTCCGTTGTGGTGAAGAGAGAGCTGAGCCGAAAAGCAAAGCTCTCAATTTACTGGTCGGTCGACGTTCCTACCCTCACCTATGGCCATGAACTTTGGGTCATGACCGAAAGAACGAGATCACGGATACAAGCGGCTGAAATGAGCTTCCTCCGTAGGTTGGCTGGGCACTCCCTTAGAGATAGGGTGAGGAGCTCGGCCATCCGGGAGGGGCTCAGAGTAGAGCCGCTGCTCCTCCACATCGAGAGGAGCCAGTTGAGGTGGCTCGGGCATCTATACCAGATGCCTCCTGGACGCCTTCCTCGGGAGGTGTTCCAGGCACGTCCCACCGGGAGGAGGCCCAGGGGACGGCCCAGGACACGCTGGAGGGACTATGTCTCTCGGTTGGCCTGGGAACGCCTTGGGCTCCCCCTGGAGGAACTGGAGGAGGTGTCTGGAGAGAGGGACGTCTGGGCGTCTCTGCTGAGTCTGCTGCCCCCGCGACCCGGTCCTGCATAAGCGGAAGACGACGAACGAACGAATGTAAGACAACAAAATACAACGTATACATATTTTAGGTTCAGAAAATTCAGTCTAATAGTAAAATCAATGATGTACTAATCCAGTGTTGTACAGCCTTATTAAGAACTAGTTCTAAGTTCATTTCATCCAGTTAAAACTGAATGAATTCATGTTCACAGTTCAGTACTTAAACATGCTGCATCAAACTTAGTCCCAATATGAACAAGTTCTCAATTATTTATCAGTATTTTATAAAATATGTTTTACGATATATAGATTTCAACATCCTGCTTTAATTAGCATATTGGTTTTGTAACTGCCTAGCCTTTCCCAGGCTAAAAAAAAAGCATATATTTTCATGTTTCAGTTGTCTAAAAGCAAAACAAGGGAGACATTTTGATGGGGAATTTGCCCATTGAGATCTTATTTTTAATATGGCCATATTAAAATTATAGGAGGTTGGTGTTTCTCTCTGGTAAAAAAAAATTCAGTTTCTGTTTAAGCATATTAGCTGACCAAAATCATCCCCTAAGGAAACTAAAGACAAACTCTGGGCTGGTATTCCAGGTATATTTAACTCTACAATAGAGAAAAAAGTTAGGCTGCAACCTAATTCCTTTGTTTGTCTCTGCTGTACCTACAGACTCCAGTGGAGTAACAGATACTGGCTGCAGTTTTGATGGCTAGGGAACAAGCCTTCAGTGTAAATTGTTACATTCAAAACAAAGAGAAAGGTCTCATGGTCAACCTTAAAACAAAGGTAGAGGCATACATTTTGTAAAAGAGGTCTCCACCTAGAGATATATGTATGCTCAGCAGCCTGCAAAGTGCCTGCATGCGGTTGCCCACACATGTACAGTAACACTGCAGTCACCAACTATTCACCTTTTAAGGGTAAATGTTAAAACTATTTTTTTTTTCTGCACAATGAAGCTAAAGTTTATCAGTTAACTGCTTTTGTTCACTCATGCCGTCAGGGAGTGTTGCGCTCAGTTCAAGTTCTGCACCTAAAAAGCTGCATCAAGTCCAAAGTTCTTCAGAAAGTTTGTCACCCACAAACATTTTGATGGCCAACACAGTAGTTATCATATATTCCAACTAAAATTGTAATTTAGGTAGTATAAATTGAGGAGCAGGAGTGGATACAGGCTTTTTGTTGTCGCTGTAGCGTAAGAATGACTGAAGTTAGTTTATTTTTTTTTTTGGATGTTATTGAAGACCGTTGTCTTTAAATGTTGGTCCTCTTTATGTTTGTAATGTAGTCATTTTAAAGCATATTGAGCTCATGATATTTCCAACGTGTACTGCTAATTATAGTTGTATCACTTCGACTGTCATTGCCGTATCATTTTAATGCGGTCAGCAATTTTCGTTTGGTTTAGATTTTTCAGAGACACACGAATCAGTCAGACAGTTATCAGAATCAGACAGTTTTCCCTGGATCTGATCATTATCCATCAATTTATCCATATTGATCCGTTCAAATCTGATGAGTCAAATACTAAAAAATCAGATTTTCTTTCCCTTCCTGTTCATTAAATGTATCAAAACTATTAACTGTCAGCTTTTTCAGTCTATAAACGCTTTACTCAACAGCATGCACTTTGTTTTGAGATAAAATGCTGCCCAATTTGTCTCTTTTAAACGCTGTAGTCCTTAAGGGAACAATCTGAATTAACAGGTCAGATCTCAGAGAAAAGTTGGAAATTGGCATCATCCAGGAAAGGCCTGATCAGTGCATCCTTTGTTTTTTCCCCCCTTTGCAGCATCTTTTAAAATAAATAGGTCAAACCTAAGCTTGATGTAAACGGTTGCTTCTTTTTTCCAAATGTTTTATGAAGGCGGTTTTGTTCCTGCTCTCAAAGAGGCATAACTGGCATGGGACACAAAGTTTGCGAGACTTTTATATGTATAAAGTATGGTGTATGGTTTATAATCCCTTTACTTGCAGCCAAAGGGCTTATTCATGAGGATAATTTTATTTTGAATCTTCACTGTCAGCTACCACCAGTTGAACCATATTGGATGAAAATTGAGAGTCCTACTAACCAGAGGTTTGCAGTGGAGATTCATCTCCAACACACAGATTTGAACACTAACAGTTCAAATACCACCAAAACCAAAAGGAAGATTCCTCACATTTTTGCATTTTATTATATTTATGACCAGGGCTGAAATAATGTTCAGGATTAATTGATTATTGAAATAATTGTCAATTAATATGGTAATTGAATAATCGTTAACTCGAGTATACACTCTAAAACATGCCATTTGCTGAAAGAACAACCCACTCAGAGCAGCAATTAGGCCAAAACTGTACAAAAAAAATATATGTTTTGCATTTAAGATGAAAAACCTTCTTTGTCTGTAAATATTCTCTATCCAGAGCTTCTCAAGGGGCTTAGCTGTAGCTTCACCTCAGCATTGTTCATGTTCTTGCAAATGTTTTGTACAATTGCACTATGCGACATGCAAGACACAGCACTGTCCCGTTTTTTATTTAAATACTTTATTATTAAAATGCCATGTTCTGAGCATTTAATTTAGTTTTTTTTTTTTACATGTTTTTGCCATTTACAATCCATTTAAAATGTGGACTACATGTTTGTTTTTTAGTTCAAAACACTTGTTTATTGAAGTATGTTAATTTACTAAGAGAATCTCCTGTTTAATCAGTCAATTGAAAAAGATAATCGATAGATTAATCCATTATTAAAACAGTCAATAGGTGCAGCCCCCTTTATGACCTTGAAATAAAGAAAAGTTACATTCATGGTAGTTATTATTTCCTGTATGGTGCTCATTTTTTTATGTTTATCACTCTGTTTTCCAAAATTCTGAGATTTCATCTTAATTTCACACACATTTTGAGGGAAACCATGACCATAAATGAAATTCTTGGTCTTTTGTTGAAAGTCAACCACTGCAAAGCTGTAAGGAGGAAAGATGATTGTCACAGTTAAATCTCCTTTCATTGTTTTAATGCCATAGTAGTAAGTTTGTTTATTTAAAGCGCTGTTTATGCGAAGCCACAGATTGGGAGCCAATTGAACTGTCAAGGATGTTGTCTTTAGCTCCCACAGCGGACCCCTCACCAAGTTTTCAATTCCCTTTATTTAGAATTGTCTTCCTCTATCTTCAAGCAATCCAATACTGTGTACTGCCGGGACACCTGAAGCCAGAGTCAAAGTCTAATTTCCATTTTAATAGGATGTCTCTTTATCATAATAGTAGAGTATATTATAATTACCTTTAGGGATATCTAAGTGGTGTATCTATGGCAATGGCACGGAAGAGGCACAGCTCAGGCGGTACTGCGGGGAAATGATTTATCACCTATTGTCTACAAACATGTTTTTTATTATTATTCATTTACCACACAGTGATTTGCTGTTGAGGCACTTCATACTAAAGTACATACAAGTATGACAAACATTTTACTGTTGGGAATCTCAAATACAGCGTTATCAATCCTGTTTTCAGGGTGAAATAAGCCAATTTTTCTCTTTGCCGTTTCTCAACAAAATTCAAAGCGTTAGACCCTAGTTGACATAACGGAAGACAATATGGCATGAGTCTAGAATGCAGCACCTAGGCTGTAAGAAAATCTTAGATGTGGCTCTCAATGAAATATGCGAGGTTATGACTTCTCGACACGCTTTCAAATCTCCCTGTGACCTTTTTGCCATAATCTATGTAAGTTGTGAGCATGTACTGCAGTGAGACTCCCTCTATTTGTCTGTCTTCTCGGCATGCAAATTGTTAAGTAGTTCTTAAACATATTACAAACAGTTCCTCCATTCCAAATCAACAATAACCTTATGTACACGGATGTGGCGATGATGAAAATATTTGTGCTACTGGAGATTAGGGTTGTCACAATACTAAAATTTCAAACTTGATACCTATGTTACGAAAAATACTCTTATCTTTTTCAGCACCATGGTTCTGGTTCTAGTTAAAACATCCTGGGTCGTAAGGAGAAATTGGAATCAACAACTACTATATCATAAAACTGAGACATAATCACATTTCCTTACAGAGGAGCAGGTTATGAAATTCAACTGTCTGCATCAAATATCTTCATGATCATGACCCTGCATATTTTAGTGTTGTTGAGCCTCTGTTACAATGATTAATTTGTTCAGTCTTTAGAGCATGGCCTTTTTGCTGTCTTCATTCCACTTTTAAATTCAAGATGAGCTCGATTTGGGGCCTCTCAAAGACTTAAGGACAGCCTTCCTAGTCCATGTTTTTGTTTAGGTTTTTTTATGTTATGCTTACTTTGGGATATACAGGGGTTGGACAATGAAACTGAAACACCTGGTTTTTGACCACAATAATTTATTAGTATGGTGTAGGGCCTCCTTTTGCGGCCAATACAGCATCAATTCGTCTTGGGAATGACATATACAAGTCCTGCACAGTGGTCAGAGGGATTTTAAGCCATTCTTCTTGCAGGATAGTGGCCAGGTCACTATGTGATACTGGTGGAGGAAAACGTTTCCTGACTCGCTCCTCCAAAACACCCCAAAGTGGCTCAATAATATTTAGATCTGGTGACCGTGCAGGCCATGGGAGATGTTCAACTTCACTTTCATGTTCATCAAACCAATCTTTCACCAGTCTTGTTGTGTGTATTGGTGCATTGTCATCCTGATACACGGCACCACCTTCAGGATACAATGTTTTAACCATTAGATGCACGTGGTCCTCAAGAATGGTTTGGTAGTCCTTGGCAGTGATGGGCCCATCTAGCACAAGTATTGGGCCAAAGGAATGCCATGATATGGCACCCCAAACCATCACTGATCCACCCCCATGCTTCACTCTGGGCATGCAACAGTCTGGGTGATACGCTTCTTTGAGGCTTCTCCACACCGTAACTCTCCCGGATGTGGGGAAAACAGTAAAGGTGGACTCATCAGAGAACAATACATGTTTCACATTGTCCACGGCCCAAGATTTGCGCTCCTTGCACCATTGAATCCGACGTTTGGCATTGGCATGAGTGACCAAAGGTTTGGCTATAGCAGCCCGGCCGTGTATATTGACCCTGTGGAGCTCCCGACGGACAGTTCTGGTGGAAACAGGAGAGTTGAGGTGCACATTTAATTCTGCTGTGATTTGGGCAGCCGTGGTTTTATGTTTTTTGGATACAATCCGGGTTAGCACCCGAACATCCCTTTCAGACAGCTTCATCTTGCGTCCACAGTTAATCCTGTTGGATGTGGTTCGTCCTTCTTGGTGGTATGCTGACATTACCCTGGATACCGTGGCTCTTGATACATCACAAAGACTTGCTGTCTTGGTCACAGATGCGCCAGCAAGACGTGCACCAACAATTTGTCCTCTATTGAACTCTGGTATGTCACCCATAATGTGTGCATTTCAATATTTTGAGCAAAACTGTGCTCTTACCCTGCTAATTGAACCTTTACACTCTGCTCTTACTGGTGCAATGTGCAATCAATGAAGACTGGCTACCAGGCTGGTCCAATTTAGCCATGAAACCTCCCACACTAAAATGACAGGTGTTTCAGTTTCATTGTCCAACCCCTGTATGTGTACAATGCATCAGCCTGTGCAATGTTTGTCATTGTTCTTTAAGGGGCTCAATTTATGTATGTCTGACCTAAAGGACATGAGCTTGTAATGAAGCATCTACAAAATAATTATACCCATGGTTCACATACTTAGTCGGCCTTAGTGTTATTTAGAAGAACTGCAAGGTGGACATCCTGGATTTTGAGGTCAGGGTTGGCAATAACAATCCTTTGACTTTCCCTTAGAATTCGAATTTCTATGGATCTTTCTGTTCATTTTTCAACTTCAACTCTGAAAATTCAAACTGATTAAAAATGTTACTCCTAATTAAATTGCACCCTTCAACCAACCTTGGAGTACAAATGAGTATGACTGGCTGTTTCTTTATTTAGCTAGTGCTCATCAAATATAGTGAGCAGTTAGTTGAAAAATAAGCAGGTTACAGGTTGTTGAGTGTATTGAGTCACTTTATCATTTTACCGTGGTAGATATTTTTTCATGTTTATCAAGGGTGTTTTTTTTTCTGTTGTCACAGATGCCTGTACCTATCACCCAGGAGTCCCAGTGTTCCATGATGCTTTGAAGGTATAATACCTAAAAGTGCGCTTATAGCTTCTACTTTGTTCAAAAATTGTGGTCCAAGTTAATGTTTTGGTAACTTCCTTTCAGGGATGGTCCTGCTGCAAGAGAAGAACTACTGACTTCTCAGACTTTCTCAGCATCGCTGTAAGGTTTCTGTTTTAATCATCCATTTTTACTGCTTTCCCCTGTTGTGTCTCCATTGTCTTGTTGTCTTTCACATATTGACTGCCAGCCTCTTTTTTTTTTTTGTTTGGTTTTGGGTTTTTTTTGGCCTTTTTGGCCCTAGAGCACTTATTGTTTAGGAGTTTAACACAGACACTTTCTTCTCACAGGGCTGCACAAAAGGTCCCCACAACAAAGAGAAGCCCCCTGAGCCGGTGAAACCAGATGTGAAAACATCAGGAGAAAGGAAGGAGTTGGAGGCCCAAAAACCAAAGTTTAATGAGTACATCATCTCTGCACCAAAACCCCAGGAGGCGATAAACAGACCAAGGTGGGTTTCTGCAGTAGCTTTTTTCTAAGTTAGTGAAAGAAAAGCATATATATATATATATATATATATATGACCTATACACAAAAATAGATCTTGTAGAAGTTTAAATTAGGAGTGTTTATTATTTAATATTTGAGCAGCGGAAAAGCGGGGCAGTGATACGCTTTTTGCATTCAGCGTAGCATTGGGACATTGCTGAATATTTATGCTTTTAGATCTGCAGATTGTGCTTCATTGTGAATTTGACTTGTTTAGTTCAAACCTCAGGTTTGTTTTTTTTTTCGTCTCTGAAGCTGCATTAAAAGGGAAACACAGAGGAATCCATCATAGCTTAAACGTGCTATGATGATTGTTTAAAGCCTATAAAAGCTTTTTTTTTTTCTGAGGTATTTGTTTGTCTTACAGTCCCGATGAGCCGATGGTGAGAATGCAGCACAAAGTTTCTGCCTCTCTAAAGCAGGCGCTGGAGAAACTAAAAGTATCAGAAAATACAACAGAGAATAAAGGTGGGAAGCTGTTTTTTTTTGTTTCATCTTCTCTTTCTTATCTCTACTAAAGATATTTTCATCATCCACTACTTACCAGACCATCCGTGTAGTGCTTGTCACAGCGGACGTGAAGGTCATGTAAAAAGTGAGGCTTAATGGATGACCACTGGGAATTCGCCATCATCTGTGTCATTCACATCATGATATTCAAGTTAAAGATGACAGTTAGAGGGCAGCACATCAGAACTGATGATACATTTTTTAAATCTCGTCATGGACTTAATTTTTTTTTTTTCCCCCTTCTTTCTGGATTTTTCCCCTTCCAGAGGAAGACAGCGATGAGATCAAAATTGGAACATCGTGTAAAAATGGAGGCTGTACAAAAGTGAGTGAGTCTTTTGTGCTCTGTGGAGACATGTGGCAGTTTCGTGTTTATCTGTAGCACTGCTCATCTCGGTAAATCACAGTTACATGTTGAATTTCCTTTCATAAGAAAACATGCTCATGCGAAACTATGGCAAAATAAATCACGATGGTCTGAGCTTATTATATGACATTACACCCCTGCTCAGGGGAAATTTACCCTCCACTTTTTCTGCAAGGTGGATGCAAAACAAAGTTTTTCATTCAGGCTAATCAGACCTGTCAGAGCAGAAACCCCAAGATCAGAACTGAAATTTTGAGGAAAATGTACATTGACACGTTTGGTAGCTGTTTTTGTCTGATTAACATAATTATACATAACTGATTTTGTGTACCTACTCTCATCGGCTGCTTGCTTCTAAGCTGTAATGAATAAGTGTTTTCTGTGAATCTAAATTACTCTGTTTTTTTGGACAAATATTACTCTGACCTCTAAAGTTCCCACACAGTCTAGAATAGAATAGAGTTTGTCATTATATATGGTATAAGGTCACAATACTGCAACATAAAGTCACTGGGAATGTAAACAAATGAACAGAGTATAGAAAAAATATGTGCATGCCCTATTAAATTATGTGTCAGGTATGTATAAGCAAAAGGAGAATGGAGTATGAAGAAATATATTTGCACACCTAACTTGCTGTTCCATCATCTACAATCCATCCATTTATCCATATTGATCCTTCAAATATTTATCCATGCATACCTCAACTTCTTTATTATCCATTCATCCCTCCTCATCTCTTCCTTACTGGCAGTGTTGTTTGTTTTTGTTGTTTTTTTTGCAGCGTTCACATTTAAAGCCTAACCACTGTAAAAATGTCTGCCATTAATTCCTTGGAAACTTTAGAATTTGACTATAAAGGAATGATAATTATAAAAGGTTTAATCTGGAACATTTTTGAATTTTGACTAAAGGTTTAGGAACCCTGAATGTCTCTCCCGATCATAAGTCCAAAGTTCTTCTTATGCTATCATGCAGTAATATTGAAGAAATGCATCTGCGTCGTATGCTTTTACCTACAAAAAGAAAACATGAAGCAAAGTAAACAAATTCTAGGACTGGTTAGAATATTATCAATAACAGAGTTCAGGGTAATTGTTATCTATTTTTGTTAGCTTAAGCTTAAAAAAAAGAATCATCGGTTTTCAGTTCTTTAATCTTATTTTTGTTTTTAACCTCAGACCTTTGAGGGACCTTCAAGTGACTCAGAAGTGTGCTCATACCACTCTGGAGTCCCCATCTTCCATGAAGGGTTGGTGTTAATGCTGATGTTATACATATACTGCTTCTGAAATGTTAAATTCACCTTCACACCTTTTGTTTGTTGACATTTATCAGTAGACCTTCTCTTGTGGACACCTTAAAAGAATGATAATTCCTCTCCTGCCTCTCCAGGATGAAATACTGGAGCTGCTGTAAAAGGAAAACCTCTGACTTTAACACCTTCCTGTCTCAGGAGGGCTGCACAAAGGGAGCACATCTATGGAGGAAAAAAGATGTGGTAGGTGTGCCAGCTTGACAGCAATTGATCATTTTGTGGTGCAGGTCTTTGAGGAGCCTTGGGTAGAACTCCATCTAGTGGTTTCTGCAGTAAAGGTCAGTTGAATTGTGAGCAGCACTTTAACTGAAATCTCTTTGTAGGGGAAGAAGGTGGTCCCCTGCCGGTTTGACTGGCACCAGACAGGGACACAGGTCATCATTTCTATATATGCCAAAAATGCCGTCCCTGAGCTAAGCTATGTGGATGCCAACAGCACCATGGTGAGACTCTCTCTACTCTCTCAGACAATTTCTGTGCTTTTCTTAACTGCTTGCAGTTTTATTTTTGGTCATTTTAAATTAAATGTCCTTTTTTTTTTTTTTTCCTCAGCTCAACATCCACATTATATTTGAAGGTGAAAAGGAATTTCATCAGAAGATCAGCTTGTGGGGAGTAAGTAGAGTTTTATTCTAAAATGTACATCTTGTTACTTTGGGTATTTGCAAGCTCAAATCCAAAGGGCTTTTAGCATATTGCATTTAAAGTAAAATTTGTTAAAACCCAATATAGTGTAGTAAACCTTTATCAGTTGCATTTATGATCTATGTATTCTGTATATAGATCATTTTCTAAGGATTTGACAGTAAACTAGAGACACTAGAGTGATGGGGAGCTGATTGCTCATATTGTTGCAACGCAGTGCGACTTAAAATTACCAGATGATATTATAACCACCTTTAATAACTATCTCAGCTGATTGTGTAAAGTTTACTACAATAGAAAATATTCACCAAGCACTTAAAGTAGAAATCACTGACTATTATAGTAAAAAGAAAGTACACCCTTTGTTAGGTTTACCTTTTCAACTTGGTAATGATCTGATGACTTGCAGGGATTTGCTACTGATTAGGACTAAAGCAATTAATCAGATTAATCGAAAATAATCAATTATTGAAATTATCTTCAGCCAATTAAGTAATCAAAATAATCATTAACTCGAATATACAGACTCTGAAACATGCCATTTGCTGAAAGAACAACTCACTCAGGGCAGTAATTAGGCCAAAATTGTACAAATAATATTTATATTTTGCCTTTACGATGAAAAACCTTCTTTGTCTGTACAAATTCTCTATCCAGAACCCCTCCAATGGCTTAGGTTTAGCTTCACCTGGTTCAAATTCTGTAAAAGGTCTCCTATGAAGCACCTTTTGCCGTCTGATTATATAGCGTGCACTTCAATTAAGAGACGGTCTTGAACACAAACAAATCCAGATGCATAATGGGTTATTCCAAGCAAATGTTTTCCTTGTACATCCCTTTCAATGTGTGCACGTTCGAGCTCCAAACTCCTCCACTGACACACCTCCATTCAAATATGCAGATAGATGTAAATATGCCCTGCATGTGTGATTCTCCTCTCTTCATGTCTACATTTGGTAAGAGAAGAAGCCATTAAATTCATTTTCTCACCAAGTAGCCACACCTCACCAGCTTGTAGTCTATATTTCATTTGTACATTGATTGAATAAAAATGCTTCCTATGTAAAAAAATAACCATATAATTTTCCCATTATAACGATTTGTGCACAGTCGGTAGCTCCAATTAGGAAAACCCATTCTCTACAAATTGTACTTTGTTGGCCTGTTAACCGCATTATGTCGAAATTGTTGTAC
Organism: Girardinichthys multiradiatus; assembly: GCF_021462225.1. Taxonomy (NCBI): domain Eukaryota; kingdom Metazoa; phylum Chordata; class Actinopteri; order Cyprinodontiformes; family Goodeidae; genus Girardinichthys; species Girardinichthys multiradiatus. The sequence goes on along the minus strand of NC_061804.1, from coordinate 23,153,564 downwards.
CTTGCCGTCATATGAGTCCCCTGTCAATAATAGTTAAAATACTACAGTCCGGATCAGTCTGTCAGCTCCAGTTGAAATGCCTCTAGTTTGGAACTTCAGCGTGGTCAGCAGCCGCATGAATACAGGACCGTGACAGCTCTGAGCTAGAGTTGACCTTTGGAGACCTAAAGCAGTTGTCATCTTGTGCCTCCTTGTCTTTTTACACCGCACTATTTAGAGTATTCTGTTATTTTAAAAAAAAGAAAAAGGATACCCCAAAATCATAGATACAAAATATGTAACATCCAAGAAATGAAAGGGGGTGTACTACTTTTTTACTATGGCTGTACATTAGGTAATGCACACTTTGACTCATGACTCTAGAAATATTTATACCCTATAAAAAATTACCTAAAAGATTGAAAAATGTTCTGATCTTGAATCGTTTCATCATTTCTTTCATTACCAAGAGCCCCTGAGCACATGTTCATTTTTTGTTTTGGTGGATCCTTAAAGTAATCAAAACCTTCATTTAAATAAGTCTTAATTTAGGTGAGCATTTGGCTCTTTTTTTTTTTTTTTTGTCTTTACTTAAAAACCCTATGTGTTCATAATCCCTTTTTTAACTACCTTTTTAATGAGTTGCTCTTCGGTCTCACCTTCTAGGTGATAGATGTGACCAAAAGCGTAGTAAACATGATGGCAGCCAAGATAGAAGTTGCCTTGAAGAAGGCCGAGCCAATGTCCTGGGCTCGTCTGGACCTTCCACCTCCTGTCACCGCACCCAAGGAGAATGACAAAAAGCAAGAGGCCGATAGTGACGATGAGGATGAAGACGAATGATGATGCATTCACATCAGGGATATTTTAATTTATTTACCTCTTTGAAGAATGGCCTCTTTCGTAGTGAAAGCATTCTTTTATTTTTCCAACATTCACTGCATTTTTACCGTATCAATCTTTATCATCAGAATTAGTTCTGGCCTTTTTTACATATTTTGGAGTTCATTAAAAGCTTGAGTGCTAGGCAAGTATATTTTACAACTATTTTCACAAAGACAAATGTAGACTTTAGTCAAGTGAGATACCAGCTCACCTGTGTATTTTCACCAAAGTTACCTTTAAAATCAACCTGGCAGTGAGATGAGCATGTTTAGTGTCAGACCTGGACTGCTCACATTAAATATTAATAGGCTGCAGTTGTGACCATAGTTCTATGTCTGATAAAAGATGATTCCACCTGTACATTTACATTGTCTCATAATCGAGAAATCAGAGGAAACACACTTTCAGCTGTGTAATGTCTCGTCATTCCATCTTTTGGTTTCATTTATAGAAAAAATCTAATTTTAAATTTTTTTTTTTTATGTCCTCATAAATTTAGTCCCATGTCTGCATGACGAAAAGAAATATTCTATCAAATTTGAATCCACATGGTGTCTATGCTTGTATAAAATTGAATTTATTGAAAAAATCATTAAAAATAATAGTTCATCCTGGTTTGCTCCAACTTTTATTACAGTAGAAATAAAGTTTTGCTCCAGTCTTTCTTTTTTTACATTATATTCTGCATTTATTTTGTATACTTTTGCTTTGACTGGCTGTAATTCTTGTGACTAGAATGCACTGCGGTTTTAGTGGAAATGTACTGTATTATTTGAGTATGCCAAATGAATACCAAGTATTTCGAGCAAAGTACTGTATCTTTGAAATGAGGCACTAGACAGCATGTGTCTATGTTTAGAATGTATTAAGTTTATTTGGCTTAATGAGACCAGCATAAGAGGAACCTTAAGAGACCAGTTTATTCCAACCTCAAAAATAAATACATTTTGTAAATTCAAAGCTGATTGTTGGTGTTTGTTTAAAAAAAACTAAGGCTTTAAGAATGCTACATTATATGAGAATATTCATTAATACATCTGTCTACCAACCACTGGGAGAACGTGGTATAAAACATTTGCAAAATGAATTGCAATATGAAGTTTTTTGAGAGAATCAACTTTTTAAATTGTTGTGACTGTAAATTAGAAAGCGAAGTACACAGGACTGAGATCACAGTACTAAAGCGAGAGAGAGGGTTAGAAAATGCTCTGAGCATACAACATTTTAAGAGATATTTTGGAAAATCATATTCTAAACTACTGGTGATGATATCCCAGCATATCGTTACTCTGTGTTCCTGCAGTACAGAATTAGAGAAGACAGCCTTCTCTTACTCTGCACTATTAACCTGGAACCATCTGCAAAAGGAACTGAAACTGATCTGATTTTTTGGTGAATTTAATATGCAGATCAAAAATATTGAGAAAATTGCAGTAGACTCCTGCTTCAGTTCTTAATTATGACACTATTTTATCATGCACTTGTACTGTTCTGTATGTATCTTTTATGACTTCATATAATGTTGGAATATGTCTCGTGAAAATGAGAATTAAGTTTAAGATTTATCCTGTATGAATAAAGGTCAGATAAAAAAAAAATATTAAGTACTCTTAGTACTTCAAATATCACTTGAAAGGGCATCGGCAGATATGAGCAGTTGACACCAGCACCAGGTCCTGTCCCTGAGAAATCAATGTGGCTCCTAGGTCTGCAATGTTTCTTCTCCAGCCCGTATGCAGTCTCCATGGTAACCAGCTGGCCGATTAACTGTCGCAGTGTCCATTGATTTTATTACTGCCTCGGGCTTGGAATCAGACATTGACCACATCATATATACACTCAGTTGCCAATTTATGAAGTACACCCGTTTAACTGCTTGTTACAGTAAGTAGACAATCAGCCAATTACATCGCACCAGCTCAGTACCTTTAGGCATCAAGATGTAGTGACAATTACTTGCTGAAGTTCAAACCAAGCATCAGAATGGGGAAGGAAAGGGATTTAAGTGACTTGGAATGTGATATGGGTTTTGTTGCCAGATGAGCTGGTCGTATTTTAGAAACTACCAAGAGATGCAGAATAGCACTTTTGAACAGACAACTTGTCAAACCTTATTCCTAAGAAAGTGATGTAAAAATTTTATAGTTTTTTTTTTTAAATTATTATTATTTTGTGGCTCTAGTGGCTTTTATATTGTAATTTCACTGACAGGAAATGGGCTGGAGAGAGAGAGGGGAAGACATGCAGCAAAGGTCAATTCGGAGTCAAACCCGTGACAGCTGTGTCAAGGACTGTAGCCTCCATAAATGGGTTGCCCGCTTTATCCCTGCATCACCGCCACACCTAAAATTTTGTTTTATGGAAAATCAATGTTTAATGGGGACTGTAAATTGTACATATATAAAAAATAATATAAATTTTCTTTGTTCTGTAAATAGATGAAACAAACACTGCTTCAGCCTCATTTCTGTAATTTTGGGTTGTTTGATGATTGGGTCTTCTCTGATTTTGGGAAATGAACAACATTGAAAAACTTTGAAGCACATGGGTTACAGCAGCTGAGGACCACAGTGATCATGAACAAAAAATAAATAACAGATTTGGTGTAAATATGGAAGCATGGATCCATCAGGACTTGTTTTCTTGATACAATCTGGCTCCCTTACTAACATCTGAGCATTGTGTAAATGTCTCCGCTTACCTGAATATTGTTTCTGACCATGTCCATTCCTTTATGACCCCAGTGTATCCATCTACTGATGGCTCCTCCCAGCAGGATAGTGCATGGTTCATTATGAGGCCTCTGCAGACCATGATAAGAGAATGAGAAGGCAATTCATCCATGGATTCAGTTGTGTTGGATTAGGGACACATGAACAACATGCAGAACCCCAACTCCACTCATCAACTAGGGTCCTAAAAGTTAAAGCCCATGTTGCTTTGCAGAGTAATAGATCATGCTGAAAAACACTGTCATCAAACCTACTTCTGAGTGCTCTCCTATTTATGTTTTCTTTCTTGACATGGAACCCAATGCAATCATTAGTGACTCTGGGAATTTCCTTTTTTTAAGGCAATCTGCACAAAACCAACATTCTGGCATCCTTTCCTTGTCTAATGCAAAATAATGTTGATCACTGCAGAGTGGTTTCATCCAAAGTCTGCAACTCTCCACTTTAGGGCTCTGTTATCTTGCTTTGTTCTTTTTAAATGGTGGTTTACATTAGGCTTTTCTCTATGTAAATCCAATTTACTCCAGCCAGGCTTTTACTGTTCATTTAGCAATACTACATTCTCTCAATTTCAAGTTGTCTTTTATTTAGCTTCCTGATCCTTACAGTTTTTCCTTTTTGCATGTTCTGTTTTGATAAGGAATATATGTAATATTAGCTTAAAGAATACCGTATGTTTTGAGGTACATCCAACAGACACAGAATAGTATGCTCTTGCATAACTTTATGCCATATTTGTAATGTTCCCCATATAAAATAAGTTAAGGTTAGGGTTAGTTTCTATCAGTTATTATGAACCTAAGGCTGAATTTACATAATATATTTGAAGAGAGAACTTTTTTAAGACAAAAGCTTAAGATCACAAATAAGAAGTTGTTCAGCACATTGTTTTCAAGATAACAGCTAAAACTGAAGAATAACCTTAATCACAGAACATGACTTAAAAGCATCTGGTGCGTCCCCTAGTGTTTGGGAAGAATGTGATCCAATTTATTGAGATCCACTTTAAACATAATTTTTTCTATATAAAAACATGCAACAAACATGTTTAGATACTTTAGATGCGTAGATATAAACATAAATGATAGTCGTATTTTTTGCAACAAATGATCACATTGTTTGGTAGTTATGGTGGTTGGTTTCTGTTTCATTGCTGCAGATAAGTGGTTGTTTTTCTGGTAGGGCGAAGACATTTTTCCAACTCCTCCTGCGAGGCCAGGCTTTGCATTGATGTTTAGTGAGTAGGAAAATAACAGCTATGGTCACAGTCAGAAGCGCTCCACAGATCCCTGCAAGCATCAACCAAGGCCACACATCCTTCAACTCGTCCAGGTAGGGGCGCATGGATTCTGCAAGCCTTTGGTCTGCAAGAGGAATGTAGCAAAGTCAGCAAAGTGTGAAAAATGACCTAAAATTCTCTGCTGCATAGGTTAAAAAATGCATTGCAGAAGTATGCATACCCCTTGAACATTTTTACATTTTGACATGTTGCGACCACAGCATTTTAAAGTATTTTAATGGGATTTCATGACAAACCAGGGCAAATGCATAATTATGAAGTGAAGTGAAAAGACATTTTTCAAATTTCTTTGCAAATAAGAGTCTCAAAAATGGGGGAGCATTCTAGCACATGAATATCCTTAGATCTAAACAATTCCATTGCTTTTGCTCTATGTTAAGGGTTGTTGTGCTCCTGGAACCTCCAGCTCAGGTATTTTTCAGCCTCCTGGTTTTCTCCCTCCAGGATTGTATCTATCAATTTTCCCATCAACTCTGACCAACTTATATCTCCCATCTGAAGAAAAATAGAAAGAATATCCCTACAGCATGATGCTGCCACCAAGATCCATGTTACTCTGTGGAAATAAATTGCAGGGCTTGATTTGCAGTGTTAGTTTTCATGTGAACTTTGTCTAATCTACCCAGAGCCACTTTCTTCCATGTGTCTGCAGTGGTAATTGCAAAGGTAATTGGTTGTAGAAGGTTTTTTTACAGGTATCAGAGAAAATGAGGCTGAAAATAAATGCTTGTCACACTTCACACATTTTTTATTTGTAAGACATTTTGAAAACTACGTAGAACCCCAATTCCAATGAAGTTGGGACATGTAAACAAATACACAATACAATGATTTGAAAATCCTGTTCAACCTATTTGTAACACAAAGAGAAACTGATAAACTTTATTGTTGTTTTTTGCAAACATTGCAAAAAAAAAAATATATTGCCCCAAAAGGTTCAGTCGTTCACAAGCAAGCATGAGACAAGGTTCACCACTTGAACAACTGCGTGAGCAAATAGTCCAACAGTGTAAGGACTATGTTTCTTAATGGACAATTGTAAGGAATATGGGGCTTCATCATCTACAGTCCATAATATCATCATAAGATCCAGAGAATCTGAAGAAATCTCTGCATGTAAGCTGCAATGCCGAAAACCAGCATTAAATGCCTGTGACCTTTAAACCCTCAGGAGGCACTGCATCAAAACCGACATCATTCTCTAACAAATATTACCTTGCGGGCTCGGAAACACTTCAGAAAACCATTGTCAGTTAACACAGTTGGTCGCTACATCTACAAGAGCCAGTTAAAACTCTACCATGCAAAGTGAAAAACGTGTATGAACAACACCCAGAAACACCGCCTGCTTCTCTGGGTTCTGAGATGAACTGACACAAAGTAGAAAAGTGTGCTGTGGTCTGACAAGTCCACTTTTCAGGTTGCTTTTGGAAATTATGCATGGTGTGTCCTATGGGCCAAAGAAGAAGGGGACTATCAGGATTGTTATCAGCGCAAAGTTCAAAAGCCTGCATTTGTGATCGTATGGAGGTGTGTTGGAGCCCATGGCATGGGTAACTTGCACATCTGTGGAGGCACCATCTGTTGTTGTTTTATCACAATAAATCCCAATAAAATACTCTGAAATACTTTGAAGTTTTAGGTTTGGAACGTGACAAAATGGGAAAAAGTTTGAGGGGTGTAAATACTTTTAAATTGCACTGTGTATTTTTGAATAATTTATTCTTCATATTAATTGCATTTAGACTGTAAATGAAAAAAGCTGGGATGGTAGAATATCATGTTTTTTTGTTTTTGTTTTGATAAAAACAAGTTTTTAAAAACCTGAGAAACTTACTGGGATCTAACAAATAGGAGTACTCATATCCAAAATCCTTGCTGGAAATAAAGTACTCTTTGTTTCTGTGCAGGGGTATGAATGGAGCCATGTGGTAATCACCATTGTGCCCTATGGGAGCATTAGACTCTGGATACTGGGATGGAGATGGTCTGTGTCTCCTGAGCCATTGTTCATAGATACTTCAACAGAATAAGAAAGCAAATACAGAGCCACTGTTAACTGCAAAAGCATGTATGGTGTTCTCAATTTTAAGTCTGGTGGATGCATTTCTTACCTGTCAACAAATGCATGGTGAAGAAGAAATATGGGATCATTTGCAGAGCCCTGCACGGAAGACATAGATCCATTCATGAACACATGCAGTGCAGCGTGCATACCCATACGAGAACTGCTTCCTAACCCAGTCTGAGGGTCCCCGAATCCTGCAAGAAAAGTACTGGCTGAGCACAACTAGCAAAGAAATCTGGAAAACTGAAAACTTTCGTGTTGCATCATCATCGAATACTATTTCTTTTTTTCTGTTGATTCTTTAGTTTGATAAAACTGGTTTAGAATCATAGCCTTGGATACTTACAATATAAAGCTGAAACTAAGTTCAACCCGCTCCATTTGAATATGTGTAATAAAAATACTCAGCTTTCTGTTGTAGTCGCTCCTTGTTAATACTCTCACATCTTTAAATAAAAAATCATTCATTCAAAACCAGATGTTTTACACTATAAAAAAGTTAAATACTTTTTTTTCTGTCTGTCTACAATCAGACTGAACTTTGTTGGTTTAGGTCAGTTAGGATTACCAAAAATATCTATATTTGTTCTTTGGCCCAAATAAGTCTCTTCTGCTTGTTGCCTGTCCTCAGCAGTGGTTTCCTAGCAGCTATTTTACCATGAAGGCCTGATTCACACAGTCTCCTCTTAACAGTTATTCTAGAGATGTGTCTGCTGCTAGAACTCTGTGTGGCATTGACCTGTTCTCTAATCTGAGCTGCTGTTAACCTGTGATTTCTGAGGCTGGTGACTCGGATGAACTTATCGTCCGCAGCAGAGGTGACTGTTGGTCTTCCTTTCCTGGGGCGGTCCTCATGTGAGCCAGTTTCTTTGTAGCGCTTGATGGTTTTTGCGACTGCACTTGGGGACACTTACAAAGTTTTCCCAATGGTTCGGACTGACTGACCTTCATTTCTTAAAGTAATGATGGCCACTCGTTTTTCTTCACTTAGCTGCCTTTTTCTTGCCATAATACAAATTCTAACCGTCTATACAGTAGGACTATCAGCTGTGTACTGTATTCACCTCCTGCACAACACAACTGTTGGTCCCAACCCCATTTATAAGGCTTGAAATCCCACTTATTAAACCTGACAGGGCACACCTGTGAAGTGAAAACCATTTCAGGTGACTACCTCTTGAAGCTCATCAACAGAATACCAAGAGTGTGCAGAGCAGTAATCAAAGCAAAAGGTGGCTACTTTGAAGAACCTAGAATATAAGACATATTTTCAGTTGTTTCACACTTTTTTGTTCAGTATATAATTCCACATGTGTTAATTCATAGTTTTGATGCCTTCAGTGTGAAGCTACACTATTCATAGTCATGAAAATAAAGAAAACTCTTTGAATGAGAAGGTGTCCAAACTTTTGTAATAGTTTTCTGTCTAAATTTAGGTAGAGGAATTGTAACTAAAGAAAACCAAATCATGTAAAAAAGTCAATTTAACAATTCACATTTTTAAACTTATTCTTTCCCTCAGATAACATATCCGTATAATTGCTCTATAGCAAACACTAAAGAAATGAATGAAGTCTATTTTGTCTGATAACATTTTGATGTGCAATACAGATGCATATGACTTCGTTTTGGCCATGTGGGCTAAGACCCTTTATCCTGTCTAAACCTATTTAGTTTAAAGGTTTTTTTGGCTCTTAATTGTCCTTTATGATCAAGAGATATTTCTAATTCCAACTGACTTGCAGATCATTTGGGGGTTGTGGGGTCAGCAACATGATCATCGTTAGGGTCACATGTTTCCTCAACACACAATCAGATGGACAGCTTGTGTTTTAGTGTCACATGGGCAACCTTTATCCTCTTAGCCATAATGTCAGACACTTTGGGCTAATGAAGGTATGGTATCAGGGTTGGGATTTATGTAGCTTATCAGCAGTGCCACAGAGCATCTTTAACAAAAGTGGTTAAAGTTTAAAATAAACAGCTTCCTCTGTTTTTAACCATGTGTTTACTCTATCCAGAATAGAGTACTCTACCTTTTTTTTTACTGCTCAGGGCAGAAAGAACATTTGCATGTGCTTTGATATTTTATACACACAAAAATTTGAAAAATTTTCAATGAAATCAAAGGTGTTTAACTGCTAAAAAGGATTAGCAACATTAAGACCAGCTTGTACTACCTATAAAACTATGACAATACTCAAGTCAAGTTTATTTATATAGTGCTTTTCAGCAACAAGGCACTCAAGGCGCTGTACATAAGGAAAAACATTACAATGATACAGAAAATCAAACAACAGAGGTAATTAAAAAAATAAAGAGAATATAATGATGAATAAGAAAACGAAAGGAAAATCGAACTATAAACTTAACTAATAATGTTTAGATAGCACATTCAAAGGCCACTCTAAACAAATAACATTTTAATCTTGATTTAAGCTGGACCCTTGGGGAACGCCACGTGATTTTTGTGGTCTCTGATGTAAAGTTACCTACTGACACAAAAAAGTCCCTGTCCTTCAAGTAGGATTTAAACCAGTTGAGTGCTGTACCAGAAAGGCCGACCCAGTTTTCTAGGCGCTCTAATAAAATGGAGTGATCAATAGTGTCAAAGGCTGCACTAAGGTCCAATAATACCAGCACTGTGGTTCTTCCACAGGCTGCATTTATACGGATGTCATTAAAAAACCTTGACAAGAGCAGTCTCTGTACTGTGGTGAGCATGGAAGTCTGACTGGAAGACATCAAAGCAGTTGGTCGTTGTTAGGAAGTTTAACTGTTGAAACACAGGGGAAGTTTGAGATAGGCCTGTAGTTCTGTAGTAGCAGCTTGTCCAAGTTGCTCTTTTTCAATAGAGGTTTGATAATTGTTGTTTTCAGGGCCTGGGGACGTTTATTATTTGTGTTAAATTCAATTCAATTCAGTTTTATTTATATAGCGCCAATTCACAACACATGTTGTCTCAAGGCACTTCACAACAGTCAGGTACATACATTCCAATTAATACTAACCATTGAACAGTGCAGTCAGAGTTAGTTATTTATTCAAATTGGATAAAACGTTTTTCTGTCTAAGGAAACCCAGCAGATTGCATCCAGTCAGTGACTTGCAGCATTCCCTCCTCCCGGATGAGCATGTAGAGATAGTGGACAGTCACTGGCGTTGACTTTGCAGCAATCCCTCATACTGAGCATGCATGTAGCAACAGCAGAGAGGAAAAACTCCCTTTTAATAGGAAGAAACCTCCAGCAGAACCAGGCTCAGTGTGAGCAGCCATCTGCCACGACCGACTGGGGGTTAGAGAGAACAGAGCAAAGACACAAAAAGAACACAGAAGCACTGATCCAGGAGTACTTTCTATGGGAAGGAAAAGTAAATGTTAATGGATGTAGCTCCTTTAGTCGTTTCACCTAGAAAGAAAGAACAGATAAACTCTGAGCCAGTTTTTAGACACAGACCCAGGCCAGGTGTAGCTTCTAGGAAGAGAAAAGAGAGAACAAAGTTAAAAGCTGAAATAACAGCAAATAATGCAAAATTGGAGAGTAGTGTGAGAATGTAGCGTAGAGGGTGAAAGCGGTCATTATGTCCTCCAGCAACCTAAGCCTATAGCAGCATAACTACACAGATAGTTTCAGTTCAGATTGTTTAGTTAAACGGCGGTTATTTACAACAATGTCGTCACAAGGCACCCCACAAAGGGTCCCACTGATGGTCATTGTTATATTAAAAACCACAAGGATTGGGATACCTCCCTCTGTCAGACTGATTATAACCATTGGAAAAGAGAAGGGGTCATACAGGTAGCAGAAATGGAGGGTGTGTTTGCACCTCAACCATAACTGAGCCGGTATTGGCTAAACCTGACTCCCTCTTACTCCATCCAACAGGGAGGGAGAAAGGCTGAGGTAAAAAATAAGGAAGATAGCCTAAGCCACTCTAACGATAAGCTTTATCAAAGAGGAAAGTTTTAAGCCTAGCCTTAAAAGTAGACGGGGTGTCTGCCTCACGGACTAAAACTGGGAGCTGGTTCCACAGGAGAGAAGCCTGTTAACTAAAGGATCTGCCTCCCATTCTACTTCTAGAGACTCTAGGAACCACCAGTAAACCTGCAGTCAAGAACGAAGTGCTCTGTTAGGAACATATGGAACAATCAGATCTCTGATGTATGATGGAGCTAAATCATTAAGGGCTTTATATGTGAGGAGGAGAATTTTAAATTCTATTCTGGATTTAACAGGGAGCCAATGAAGGGAAGCTAAAAATAGGAGAAATATGATCTCTCTTTTTAATTTTCATCAGAACTCTTACTGCAGCATTTTGAATCAGCTGAAGGCTTTTAACTGCATTTGTGGACATCCTGATAGTAACGAATTACAATAGTCCAGCCTTGAAGTAACAAATGCATGGACTAGTCTTTCAGCGTCCCTCCTGGATAGAATATTTCTAATTTTGGCAATGTTCCGAAGATGAAAGAAGGAAATCCTAGAAATCTGTTTAATATGGGATTTAAATGACATGTCCTGGTCAAAAATAACACCAAGGTTTTTTACTTTATTACCGGAGGTCAATTTAATGCCATCCAGGTTTAGTGATTGACTAAGCAGTTTCTTTTTTAAAGACTCCGGTCCAAAGACGACAACTTCTGTCTTGTCTGAATTTAGAAGCAAAGAATTTAAAATCATCCAAGTTTTTATATCTTCAAGACATGCTTGTAGTCTATCTAACTGGTTGGGCTCATCAGGATTTATGGATAAGTAAAGCTGAGTATCATCAGCGTAAGAGTGAAAATGTATCCTATGCTGCCTGATAATTTGACCTATTGGAAACATATATATAGTAAAGAGAATAGGCCCAAGTACTGAACCCTGTGGTACTCCACAATTAACCCTGGAGTTTAAAGATGATTTATCATTTACATGAACAAACTGGAATCTGTCAGACAGATAAGATTTAAACCAGCCTAGCGCTGTTCCCCTGATCCCTACAGAATATTCTAGCCTTTTTAAGAGAATATTATGATCGACTGTATCAAATGCAGCACTGAGATCTAAGAGGACAAGAACAGACACAAGTCCATTATCTGAGGCCATAAGAATATCATTAGTGACTTTCAGCAGAGCTGTTTCAGTGCTATGATGATCTCTGAAGCCTGACTGAAACTCTTCACACAGGTCCTTGCTGAGTAAATGCTCACACATTTGATTAGCAACTATTTTCTCAAGAATTTTAGATAAGAATGGAAGATTGGATATAGGTCTGTAATTTTTCAAGTCATTTCGATCAAGCGAAGGTTTCTTAAGTTAAAGTTTTAATTACAGCTAACTTAAAAGCCTGTGGTACATATCCATTTACTAAAGATAGATTAATTAAGATTGTCACAAATCAGGTCACTAACTAGCAATGTCTTTGAAGAGAGAGATCTTATGTTCAGTAAGCCACATTTATTTGTTTTATTTTTCTTTTTAGTCTGAGTTGTGTTTATTTTTATGAGATTTTCCTGATTTCCTCCTTTTAGATAATTTTTTAATCTATTCAATTTTGGCCGTGGGCAAGACACTGTCTTTATAGGGTAATGGCTGGGTAGCAGTACAGAAGCTGCAGAGAGGAGTGTTAAACTACGACCTTGCATCCTGGTCTGAACTCTGGGTTGTCAGAGTTTTGGAGAACTAATAAATTCGGCCAGATTCCTAGAAAGAAGAGCTGCTCCATCCAAAATGGGATGGGCTTAACATGTCGTCACTGGTCCGATCGGGGAGGGGAGTAGAGAAAATTACGGAGTCCAACATTGTTTTGGCAAACTTACACACCGAAGCAACACTAACTTTGGTGACCTCCGATTGACATAACCGGGTGTCATTACCACCAACGTGAATAACAATCTTACTGTATTTACGCTTATCTTTAGCCAGCAGTTTCAGGTATGATTTGATGTTGCCCATTCTGGTCCCTGGCAGACATTTGACTATGGTCGCTGGTGTCTCTAGTGCCACGTTTCTGACTATGGAGATGCCAATTACCAGAGTTGGCTTCTCAGTGGGTGTGTCGCTGAGCGGGGAAAATCTGTTAACGCAGATGGGTTGGTGGTGACCTGTGGGCTGGGATCTAGGACTATGCTTTCTACGTACCGTCACCCAGCCGGCCTGAGGCCCTGGCTACGCGGGCTCTGCTGGAGGAAATCAGATGACCATTAAATCAGATGTTATTACGGGCAAAGCTTTCTTAAGGAAAGCTGTGGGTAAAACATCAAGACAGCAGGAAGAAGAGCTTAGTGGCTGTATGATTTCTTCTAAGTTTTTGTAGTTTATTTGGTGAAATTGCGAAATTTTGTCAAAATCAGTTCTAGTTGGAGACAACATTGGTACTGGAGTTGATGTGGATATGCTGACTGCCCCTCTGATCTTTTGGGTTTTTCAGTGAAGAAGTTAGCAAATTTATTGCAGGCCCTGATAGAGTGGATTTCAGATGCTACAGTTACAGGAGGGTTTGTTAACCTGTCGACCGCGGCAAATAATGCACGAGCATTGTTAATGTTTTTGCTGATGATCTCAGAAAAGAAAAACTCCCTTGCAGTTTTCAGTTGTAGGTTATACCTGTATATTCTCTCTTTATAGATAATATAGTAAACCTGGAGTCCAGTCTTTCGCCACCTGCGTTCAGCTTTTCGACACTCCTTTTTTTCACTTCTGACTGGTGGAGCACTTCTTTACGGAGACATTTTCTTCCCAGAAACGACTTTCACTTTAATTGGAGCAATTGAATCAATGATATCTGAGATTTTAGAATGAAAGTTGTCTACCAGCTCATCTACTGTGTTACAGGGCAAAGTGGAGGTAGAAGACTAAATCTGGTTAAAGGTTTCAGCAGCACCGTCCTTAAAGATGCGTTTTCTTATCATGTCTCTTTGGCAAACTGAGTCATTGCAGATGATGCTTTCAAAAATAACAGAAAAGCGGTCAGATAGGGCAACATCAGTTACAGACACCTTGGAAATGTTTAGACCCTTAGTGATGATCAAGTCCAAAATAACATAAATCTATTGAACTTGTGTTCAATTGAACATCTGTCTTCAGGATTGTCCATGTGAATGTTGAAGTCTCCCACAATTATTAAACAGTCATAATCAACACATATCACAGATAAAAGTTCCTTAAAATCACTGAAAAAGTTTGTTTTGGACTTAGGAGGCCTGTAAATATTCAAGAACATGGTTCGGACCGGGCTCTTTACCCAGAGAGCCAAATATTCAAAAGAGTCAAATTTGCCCAGAAATACTTTTTTACATTTTAGTAAATCTTTAAACAAAGTGGCCCCCCCTCCACCTTTTCTTTGCTGTCTGCTCTCACAAAGAAAATTGTAGTTTGGAGTAGAGGGGGACACGGGAGTGTATTTTCTCTCCTGTCCCATCCCGCTCACACAGAAAAATGTCTTGTCCCATCCCAATCCCAGGCCAGCATAACAAAAAAAATCCTGTCCCGTCCCACTCCTGGTAAATTGACTCCCACTCCCATCCCGCTCCCATTTAGATCGACTCCCACTCCTGTGCTACTCCCATTTTTGTTTTCTTCATTTAGTCTTTTGACAATTTCTTTCTTTGAAAGACCAGTTAGGTCCCTGTTTTTAGTTGTAGTAAAGGCCAGTTAACGTAAAAAGAATAATAATGAAGAAATAATAAAATATCAAACAAGAAAACAGACCATGCCTATCTTAGCTGAATAAACAAAATGTACATAGTTGTATTTTACTCATTTATTAAGTGATTGTTTCCTTTGAACAATGACATTACTTTTATTTTTCAAATGGCTGAAACGAAAGAGAAATGCATCTAGCAAGAGAACTGTACTATGTGAACAAAAGGGCAAAAAGGCATTACCTTCATAATTTAGAAACTGTACCTCAATGGTTCACAGCCCTGGTCCTCAGGGACCTCTTCCCTGCAAGTTTTAGACGTGTGTCTGCTCCAGAACACCTGATTCAAATTCTGACATGACCTCCTATACAGGCATCAAGAATGGAGGGTCAAACTGGACAAAATTAATACAATAAAATCATCATAAAATAAATAAATGTTGTGAATGTCCCATAAGTGAAGTGAATGTAACATGAAAGAAATGTAACATTAAATGTGCCATTAAATTAAAGATACCATTTATTTATTTAATACATCATTAGAAACAATAAATGTACCATTATATCATGAAATGGACTATTATGCAATTAAATGTGCCACTGAATAATTAAGTATAATTTTAAAGACGACATGACGTAATTAGTGGTACACTTAATATTTAATGATGTATTAAATAAATTGAACATTTAATGGTACATTCAATTTTTTTCTATTTCACAACATATTTATTTAATATCTTCCCGCAATGAAGCCTTTCTACGGAGTCCGCAAGGGGACAAGGGGGGATTTTTTTTCTTTTGCGTCACCCTCTAGTGCACATGCAGCAATTTTGTTGGTCAGATGAGACTTGACACATGTTGGTACTTTTGGTTTGATAAATGAAGAGATGCAGGGCTGATTTAATCCAGAATCTGTTTTACAAGTGTCCCTTCATCACTGGTGAACTTGATTACGACTAAATACGTTTTACAAGCAGCAGACTGCGTGTTATCACCGCTACATTCAACTCTCCTGAAGTTTGGTAATATTTGCGACTTTCCTGTCAGCTCTATGAGTTTAATAGATAAGTCCTTACTTCTGACTTTACGTTACAAATCCAATTTTACCACGTCCAGTTCTCCACCTCTGTTTGCTCCCTCCATTCTGAACGCGGGTGGAAAACATCGAGCAGAAGCACTGTTGGCTTGTGGGTCGTGTAGTTCGTTTGACTCACATTATAGTATAGGCTTCTTGGAAAAAAACTACACAATGGCGGCGTCGATCCAAGTTTTTTTTTCTTAAAGTTTATAACAAAGTCTCAGTTTTACATTTCCAAAGACAATTGATCCTAGTTTGTTTTCCCTCCTATTGGTTAGCTCCCGCTCCCGTTCATTCTTTATCCTGTACCGTCCCAATCACGTGATCTTTACTGATGCTGTCTCCCGTCCTGCGGGATTCTCATGGGAATCCCGTGACCCTGGGACTCCCGAAAAAATGTCAGCCTCTACTTTGGAGGCGTCGCCTCTATCAGAATGGGAGCTTCATTAAATTCATGTAACCATGTTTCTGTTAAAAACATAACATCAAGATTGTGGTCAGCAATGAAGTCATTGATTAAAAATGATTTTCCTGACAGAGATCTAATGTTCAATAAAGCCAGTTTATATGACTCAGTTGCTGATATTAACTCTGTGTCTGGTTGTACCTGACAGTTTATGGTGTTTTTTGATTGTTTATTACTGTCTTTTATCCTTTTGGCTTTGTTCTTTCTGTCACGTATAAGCACAGAGATTTTACAGCTATCTCCTATTATAGGAGATACTTGGCAATAGGCAATTTATGTCAGACATATTTTTAGTAAGATCAACAGTTTAAGTCAGAGTGCATGTTTGTGTGTTCGCCATCAAGCTCTGCCTATCTGACCTTCCAGGGTGTTCCTGAAGCTCATGTTGGCAGTGCGGTCCATTGCTCCAGTGTCGTAGTTGGGGAGACTGAGAGTGAACTCCACCTCTGCAGAAGTTGGTAATCTTTCTACTAGACTTCGATTGTGATTTCCAGGGTTACGGCGCAGAGGGCCTTCATTCCTGGCATTGCACAGAACACCCCTATTATTGTACTCCTCAGCCTGGGAGCACAGCACCTGTAGTAGCAGAGGACAGAAAGAGAAAATTAAATCTCAAACCCCTCAAAATTCAATATTCATTGGTTAGTAATTGGAGGATAAAGAGGCTTTGATAGGTTTGAAACACAAATATGAGTTTATATTTTGTGTCATTGTGCTTTTAGAAGACCCGGCTATATAAACTGTAAAATCTTCATTTTATTCTTATTGTTAACTTTAATAATAAAAGCTTAAACAAATTGATTTGGATAAGCAAATAAGGTTGGGTAAATCTAGTTGGTTCAATTAATCATTTCATCAGGAATGTGTTGTAATTATGTATTGATTTAGAAAGCTATCCAAACCAACCTGGGAACTCTTTCATGTATGCCATTTTCATCCAGTTGATTGTTGAGTCATGAACACTAACCTTAACTGAGGCAAATGAGGTCGGCAGTTCATTAGATCTTGTTCTGGGTTTAATAACTCCGAGATTAGTCATCGATGCCCTCTTGGATTAGTTTTGATAGGTTGGCCACGCCTGCGAAGGTTCACCACTGTTCCATGTTTTCTCTGTTTGTAGATAATGACTCACTGTGGTTTGCTTGTGTTGTAAAGCCTTAGAAGTAGCTTTGCATCCCTTTTCACACTGATAGATGTCAATAACTTGTTTTCATCTGTTTTTTTCGTTTCTTTAGATAGGGGCGTGATATGTTGCTGATCTTTTAGCTTACTCAGACAGGTTCCATTTAAAAGACCTCCTGATTCTACAGTTCTGTCAGCAAAACAAGAGGTCAATCACAGTTAATTCAAGATTTTTTAAAAGGGGAAATGTTTTATTTAAATCTTTTGAATATTTTCACATAGGGCCAGGTTAGTTGGAAAATCTTTTTTCTCTGAACAACTTTTTTTTCCTCAAATAAGATATTAAAAATATGTTCAATGATCAGAAACATCTCAGTGTGACAAAAAAAAGCCATACCAGGAGAAGTCTGTAAGGGGGTAAACAATAACATATTATATTTTCTCCCAATTTTGGATAAATGGAAGAATTATGCAAATGCAAAAGCAAATTTTTTTATTAAATTGACAATTTTTCTTTCAATGACAATTTTTGTATAAGGAAAATAAAAATAAAAAACATGCTTTTTTCACCTTCCAAGAGGAGAAGACCGAGCTTGACCTAATAAGACTGGGGTCCTGGGGGCTCTGGGCTCCCATCAGCTCATCAGTGCACACATCACAGCCCTGGGCATCCCTCCAATCCCAGTAGGGAATGGAGAAATTCACATCTCCAGTCAGCTTTCTGATCTCATGTTCCCAGTGTAGCAAGTAAACACGGTGCCACGGTGGAAATGCAGGGGCCCAGTGTGCAAAGTCCACATCTCTCCAGACATTCCCTGGCCCGCCTAACTGTGCATTGCGGGACACATAGTAATGCATCCAGACAAACACATCATACACAGATACATCAGCAAACATCGGATTGGAGCCATTCACCATCTCCGTGTAGGTCCCCGTTGCAACAACATAGTCTCTGCTGACTGTCTGCTTGGCTAGGTTCAGGTAAGAAATAAGTCTGTTTCTCTCAGCCCTGGTCAGATGGAATATGTTCCTCCTGAGAGACTCTCTTCTTTCGTCGCAGTTTTCCCCAAAGTAGCCAAACCTGCAGTCCCCACAGTTAAACCCCATAAAGTTCCCTGCACACTGACAAGTCCGGTTGTAGAAAACCAAAGGCCACTTCTCTCGATCGTCTAGCCCCGAGAAGGGGTACTGCGGTCCGTCGGGCTGCTCTGAGATCTCCACATCCTCACAGGAGCCCCTGCCCGACCAGGCACCACAAGCCGAGCCATCCCCCTCCCAGGCTGGGCAGCACTCCTTGGTCCGTAGAGAGTCTTCGGTTGTGCAAAGGCGAGGGAACTGTTGATAGGTGGGGGCCAAAGACATCATGAAAATGATAAGTCTTATCCCCCACATCTCAACAGCAAAGATTTTTCCTTTAAGTGGCAAAGCAGACACTGAGATATTAATGGAAAACTTCCAAAGTGGGAAAGTGGGAGGAATTTTTCACTTAAATTCTTGAGCCCCAACTCCACCCCCACTTTCTCAGTCACATGCCATAATACCCTCAAGCTCACCTCGTGAGGGGTGCAATCAGCCTGGGAGTAGCCTACACATCCCATTGTTGGAATATTATTCATTAAAGCTCATACTTGTAATCAACCTAAATATTTTTCTGTTTCCACTGGTGATATTTATGTGACAGCAATTTATGACCACATAATAAACATTTACAGTGTCTTTAAAAGCATTTGTACCCCCTCAACGTATTCACATTTTGTCATGTTACTGCTCAAAATGAAATGTAGCTGTTTTAGGAAATTGTATGTGATACACCAACGCAAATTAATGCATAATTTTGAAATGTAAAAGGAAGCAAGTATGTCGTTTTCAACATTTAAAGATAAAAATCTTAAAAATATGATGAGCATTTGTATTTAGTATCCAAGACAATATTTTGTAGAACCAAATTTCCTTGCAGGTATAATATCATGTCTTTGGGGCGCATTTCAACAGTCAAACGTTTGGACACAAACGAGTTTTTCAACAGTCTTAAAGAAGTTTCCAGGGGTAGTAATAAAAATAGACAAACCATTGAATGAGAAGGTGTGACCAAACATTAAACAATTTCTTCCTCCTGGCTGTCTCTATGAACACAATGAACACCTTACAGCCTGTGAAGTCAGCAACTCTGCTGGAAACAAAATGAACATATTTGCACTATGACAACCTGCCTTTCTTTTTTCCTTTCTTTATAAAAAATGGTTATACATACACATACATGTACATACTGTTCCCTTTATCCTTATTTTATTTCCCCTGAAGTTTGTATATTTTATGCTTAACGTCTGTACGCTGTGAGCGCTTGAAACCAAAGTTGAATTCCTTGTTTGTGCTCCCAATCATGGCCAAGAAAGCTGATTCTGATTCTTTTCTGTTTCATTTAATTGACATAATTAGAGGCAGTGCCTAATGAAAAAAAACACAAATTTCTTTAAGTTTTCTAACCAACTGGAAAAAAGTCCAAACGAATCTTAGACCAACCCTCTACTTCTCTTTCTACATTCTTCAGAAACAACTGACTCTGTGTTAATGTATCATATACTGCGCAATTTACAGCAAAGACCTGAAACAAAGTCCTCACTAAGAAGCAGCTGACTCACACACAATTGCTCTGGGCAGTACTGTGCTTTGTGATGATTTCTAGGAAGAAAAACTCAAATATCTTCATATCACTCCTACTGTCTCACATGACTCTCCACACTCAAGAACATTGTCAACCAGATCGGTTTTCTTTGTATTTATTTATTTATTGATAATAGATCTGCAAGGGAAGCAATGCGGCCGATAAAAGTTAGTGTCCTGCCACTAGAGGGAGCCATGTATCAATGTCATCCTTTAATTTTTCTATCACTCCTTGTCATTAACAATCTTTGATAATAAAATCTGTTCATTCCATTCTGTCCAGGTCTTTTTCACAGATCACCTAGATGTGTTTCATTCCTTCCAGATTTTCCTAAAATTATACAGTGTTCATACACATAATGCTTTTATGTGTATGAACACGCAAAGGGGTTTGCACTTCAGGGCCACCGTACTTTTCTCTTGCCAACAGGATGCTAATAAACACCTTCATGGGGAGAATTTGATGAAAACATGGAAATAAAGAAGAAAAAACAAGAAAAATACAATAGGACATACTTAAAAGAACTGTGATCAGTCACCCTATGCCTTATGTGATGTCTCCAAAGGTTTGTGAGCATGGTTATTTGTGGAAAAGCAGGTATTATCTTCATTCAATTCTGATTTACAGCATAATGGCAAAGGAAGTTGAAAAACAGGACATGTTGTTTAAAAGTTAATGAACTAAAGTAAGTCAAACTGATTTTACAGAAAGTAGCTTTAAAGATTATCGTTATGCCACAATCTATTTTAGATTGTTGTATAACAGCATTATACATCCAAAAATAGAATGTTGTAATTTGAAATGTACAAAAACCATAATTAACCACTGTAATTTGCAGAATGGCCTTGGTTGTCATAGATGAGTTTATATTTCCTTTTTTATTTAGGAATTTTGAGCTTTGACTGTGCCACACCATGAGTATCCTTGAACATGTTTTGTGATTAGTTCCAATAAATCAGAAAATGTTCTTAAACAAAAATTCCCTTTTGAATTGTGTGTACTACAAGTTTCAAAGTCACCCTTTTGCTTTCTGTATCCCAACAGAAGATGAGGTTTATTATAATAAAGCATTTCAGTGCAAGTATATCTGAGGTAAAACTGCCTTAGGAACAGTATGAAAGTCATGAGGCTTTTTCCGGTCTGATTACTCTTCTCGGATAAGATAATTGTAATGAAACTGACTGCCTTGTATGAAGACATTATACTGTAGAATGTAAAAAAATGAAAGAAATCCAGTAGGATTAGAGAAATGCCTAGAGTTCATTCCTCTGCTCTAACCCTACTAGAAAAAAAATTGCACTTCACAGGACTTTTCCTTTTTTCAAACTGTGATTTAAATTGTGTGTTTTAAATGGTCTAAAGGTATTGAGGGTTCTCAACTGCTGATGGTACTTGGACTGCTTTTAGTGGTACTCAGAAGAAATGTTTTTTAAGTTATTGACTTGGTAAATATGAACAGATAATTGTGATGTAGAGCTTACATGTTTAACATTTGAAACAAGATATTCAGACATAGTAACCTTTTGTTTATCAGAAAGAAGTAAAGTAGATTTTTTTAGAACTCTGAGTATGAACTGAAGCGGAATCACAGTAATTTGGAAACAAGATGATACCTTATTCTGTGTTCTATTTACCTCTGAAGTCAGAACTCAGATATAGTGCTAACATCAAACCTAACCTGGAATTTGCCTACTAATATGCTAAGTGACCATGCTAACTTTTATTCATAAAACAAGCTAAGATTTCTGTACTTTCAAACATTAGTTATGTATTTGCTGAAATAGCTTTGTGTGTGAAACTTTTAATGTGATACAAATTATCATAGAAGAAAAAACAATTTTTTACAGTTTCACATGCAAGGCGGCCATATGTGACTTTGAAATCGGGGTTGGAAAGAAACCTTTTTCCTTTCCACTTCAAATTCCAACTTCTGAGGGTCAGTTCTGTAAATGTTTTAGCGTTAAAAATGGAAATGTAAACTCCTGAGCAAAATTGGAACAGTCCAATCTCATTTTTTAACTATTTATATAGTACAGATGGAAAACAAAATTTGAAACACCAGCGAAATAAGTGTTACCCCCAACATACAAACTCACACAAAGTTTGTTCTAGCATAACTGTGCAAAATTCTTCATGAAATGGTAGGAGCACAGATTAAAAAAGGATGAAGGATTCTGAAACAAATTCCTCATTTCTTATGTGCCTCTATATGTTAATATTAATGTTACACAAATGCATTTTTTATATTCAATCCATTAAGATATTGTCAGGCTCTGTTTTTCTGACACCTCTATCTCTATTTTTGCATTCTACAGAAATCCAGAGACTCTGTGGTCATATATCACACACCAAGCAATTCATGTGCAATTCGCAGCAGGGACCTGAAGCAAAGTCCTCACTAAGAAGCAGCTGAGCAGAACTCATAAATCTTCAAATCACTGCTGCTGTCTCAAATAACTCTCAAGACTGCAACCATTGTTAACCAGACCTTTTTTTTCTTTGGACTTGTTCAGTTTGAAAATAGATCTGCTAGTGCAGTGTTATAAAAGAGGGGCACATATACACATATAATCTATCAAAGAACACTTTATTTTGTTCCATTTATGATTCTACAATGATCCTAAACATTAAAGATGCTATCCAATGGTGTATTTTACACTAACAAATGGACACTGACAATACAAATAAAGCCATATCATAAAATATGGATTTCAAAAGCAGGATTTCACAAAACGGAAGTCTTCTGAAAATGGCTAATTCTGCATTTCTTTGCATCAGGGACTTCCCAGGAAGCACAAGAATCAAGCTTATCAGCTTGTATAAGTCAACACTATAGCAAACGAAAAGCTTTTCACAGATTCCGACACTGAATCGATTAAATTGATAAAAAGTAAAATTCATGGAATTTTCAGGATACCTTTAAGCATAAAAAGCATAAAAAAGGCATGAAACCACAGGACAAACAAAAACATTTAAAAACACTTAGGAGATAGGATGTCAAATTATTTTCAGATTTTATTCCCACAAGTTTAGTTTCTTGGATATGGCAGCATATTGTTATGGGGATTGCTTTTTCAGACTTGATGGGAAGATGGGTGGAACTAAATGTACGGGATTACCCAGAGAAAGGCTGCAAAAAACTTCAGACTAGGTTGAATTTTTTTACCTCTCAGCAGGACAACAACTCTACATATGCAGTCAAAGCTACAATGGGATGGTTTAGATCAAAGCATTTTCATATGTTCAAATAGCCTAGTCAAAGTTATCTTCTTTTTTATTTAGTATTTTATTTAAAATAATAACAATACACTGAAGCTCTCAGTTGTAATGTGACAAAACGTGAAAAAGTTCAAGAAGTATAAATATATCCTTGTTGAATATATCAAGTTTCCATCTGAACAGCCACTACTGATGCTCCACTCTTCACTGTTTTGGATGAAGAAGGGATGGAGGAGGAGAAGGAGGTGGAGGAGGGAGGAGAGGAGCTGGAGAGAAGGAGGGGGGTTGTCTTGTGCGTCAGTAAGTCAAACATGTTTCAAAACTGGCTGTATTATCTGCTGCTATTTGCAGTTCGCTGTAGCCAGGCACCAGACTGAGCTCCAGTAAAAAAGCTGCACCAGCTTCTTTTTACTTCTCTTCTGTGATGGAAACAATCTCAACTGGATCGGCATCTGCATGGAAAAAGGTAGGCAGCAAGTATTCTTTAATTTTTCGCATAGTTCTAAAATGTGAGTGTTAAGAATGGGCAGCTTGTTTTGACTTTAGATACCAAGCCTATGCGCATCTTTTCCCTCAGGAGGACTGTAACTCTTGCCTGTGGCTCTGCTCTCTCCATGCAAAACACAAGGGATTCATCTGAACCTCTACTCTAAGAGGGCAGAGGATGGAGGCAGGTGAAAGGAACAGCACATGGACAGTGAAAAGATTATACATGAGGTTGTTTGGAATCATTCTGTTGCTTGGAACTGATCTGAGCTGGCTGAGCTTGAAAAAACAGGCTCTGGTCAGTGCCCAGAATAATGAGAGAAGGGTGCTGGCGCATATCCCAGGTGACATTATCATTGGAGCTCTGTTCTCTGTCCACCACCAACCACCTGCAGACAAGGTACCTGTTGTATGAGCCTATGTCCTTGTCTATCCTGTGCGATAAACGTTAACAATCCACTTTTTGGTGCACTTTGTTCAGGTGCATGAGCGAAAGTGTGGAGCCGTGCGTGAACAGTATGGGATCCAGAGAGTGGAGGCCATGATGCACACTCTGGACAGGATCAATGCAGACCCCAATATCCTTCCAAATATATCTTTGGGCTGTGAGATAAGGTCAGCATCCAGCAGCAGTAGCTTCCCTTATTTTCTTGCAAGTGAATAATGAACCACTCAGAAGATTCTGATAGAGAAAAAGGGCTTTATTACAACTTGTATGGAATCAAAAATTATCCAGAAGATGATTTAAATTAACAAGAACTGAGGGTAAGCTAACACATGAATGTTTGCACCAAACTCTTTTATTCTAAATATTGTTTAAAAGACTGAAATGAAAAAGCACCATCAGTCTAGAAAAATGAATAAAATCTTTATTTAAGAAAGTTGTTAAATGCACTAAGTAGTCAGTTATGACAATTTCAGGTAAAACATAACTAACATAAAAAATACTGTTGATTGAGGATTGACTGTTTTAATTTCAATACGTCAATTCAGTTTTTTTTTGTTTCAAGGAAGCTTTAAAATAGAAAGAAAATCTAATGTTATAACCTAAATATTTTAATTACTCTCAATTGTTTTCTCAATCTGCAACCTGATATGTGAAAATTAATCATTGAATATACATCCACTACGCTGGCACCTCTGATAGAGATGTGAAAAAAGCAAAAAAAGAAAGAAAAAGATGTAAATATCTCTACCCTTTATCACAGTACCAACGTCTCACATTGAAGATAAGTTTGAGCAATGCAAAGTTTGAGTGACTTTCTTCAGGGTGAAAAATTCAAAGATTAATAATTTTTTTTAATTTTACAAAATCATTGTTGCTACATTAATTTGTATCCTTCAGAATTCCTGTATATGTTTAATTAAATATATTTTTCTCTATTTCAGGTGTTAGATTGTTTTCCTGTGGTATGACTATGTGAAACAAGAGGCTATTTCTCCTACCCACTCTTAAAAATAGTAAAGACAAGAAAACGTGCCATTTAACTTCATCAGATGTTTGTTGATCTTAATAAGTCCAGAAATGACTACATAAAACCAGCTACTTGCCAAAACTAGCCCATATTTACAGGCAGAAAAATGATTTAAAAAAATTTAAACAACTACAAATGTGATAAATAAAGCTGGGTGAAGATCCCTGTTTTTTTGCCGCCATGCACAGTGAAGAGGATGGTAAGGGATACAAAATATCCCCAAAGCTAGAAAACTGCAGCAAAGTGTAACATAGGGTCACCAAGTTTCCATAACAACCATTTATTTTAGGACTTCTAACACATCTTTGCCAGTAGTGCTGGTAAATGTGAAGGAAACTATCAACAACATTAAAAAGAGATAAACATAAAGACTGAAGCTTTAATAAGAAGTTTATATAGTTGAATGATCTGACGATAAGAGTAAAATGATTTTCCATGGAGACTTCTGGGAACTGGATACAGAAGAATAAACCTAATTAGTTAGAAGAAAAAGGCAAAGACAGAAGACAGTTAGAGAAGAAATCCAATGTGAATGAATAGAATGTAATAAACAAATGTTCCTTAGTTCTTTAAGAGCCAAGCGACCTAATCCAGTTGAACCAATTGCGTTTCACTGCTTGTAAAGTACCTTACAAACAGTGGCCCAGAAACTTTATTGTAACCGAGAGTTTCAAGTCCCACCATTCTGGCAGAGATAAACAGAGATAACCAGCAATACAACAGGAACTGGACAGGTTTGACACATTGGCACTGCATGTTTAGATGGGGGATGATGTTTAGTTGTCCAACCCATCTTTGCTCAGAAGTCAAAATTTTCAAGTTCCAAGTTGGAAAGATGAGCAGAAGGGTTCTCTGAAGCCTGAAGTCCAAGTGGGAAAGTCGAAGGTTTATCAAAGACTCTGATCTCAAAATCCAATATGGCTGCTTCGAGTTTAAAACTTTGTGATAGCTGCACTAAAAATATTTTTCTTGCACTTGTGATAGTCAACTTTATTTATATAGCACCTTACAATAAACAGGTTGCAGCAGAGCGCTGTCCAGCAAGAACTACATAACTTCAAAAGAAGAAAAGAATATGCCAAGATTCCTGATAGAAGAGTGATCATAGGAAGGGCTCAAGAATGGAATTGGAAGGATCTGATCTCCAAAATGCCTCTGTTTTATTTTTGCTGTGGTGGATAATAATAAAACATGTGAACATGAGGTTTTAGAGCTTGAAGAACTGAAAGGCAAAGAAAAAAACTGTTTTAGGTTATTATGCTAATACTAGTTAGTCTGACACTGGTTTTCCAGCTTGAAACAGAAGCATGGTTAAGATGGTTAACATGATGTTTTATTTTTCCAGATTGATGTTCTGACATTAGAATTAAGTAGTAGAACCACCACTGGTTCTTGGCACACCATTATCTGCTTTACTTTAAATTGTGATTCCTTTCAAATATTCTCCACTGCATCTCTCCTTTGAGTACTTTCTTTTTTATTTCACATGATTAGCATTTTTTTGTGGCTGTACAACCAGTAGTTCTTGTAACACAGTTTAAGAACTATGGCATTGGAGTAAATCAAGATTTAGTAGCTGGAGGCTACAGTCATTGTTTCCAAAATATTGTATGAAACAATCTTCTAGTTTAAAAGCATTGTAAAGGAACAAAAATGTCTTTGCTTCATGAAAAAGAGGTTATAGAAGTCAGCCCCAAACATACTTTTTTGAATTAAGACAAATCTCTCACTCAAAGCTTAGCTGAATTCAAGCTTAAAATAACTTTTAAAATGCCAACTTCACTGACTAATTCAGACCAAAACCCATTCTACCAACTTTGTTTGGAAGCTGTATCACATCTTCACCTCTTGCTCTAATCTCTTTACCAAAACATTTTGATGGTGATTTCAATCTTTTTACACCAGGGACTCCTGCTGGCACTCAGCAGTGGCGCTGGAGCAGAGCATTGAGTTTATCCGGGACACACTAGTGTCCAGCGATGAGGAGGAGAGCCAGGCTAGATGCACAGCAGAAGCTGGGACTTTACTTCTGCAAGGAAAGAAGCCCATCGTGGGACTCATAGGACCGGGATCTAGCTCTGTGGCAATCCAGGTGCAAAATCTCCTGCAGCTCTTCAACATCCCACAAATTGCATACTCAGCCACCAGCATGGATCTCAGTGACAAGGTAAAGCTGGCAAATAAATTGGAAGCTTCAAATGTTCTTGTTGAATTTTAGAACCTAGAGGCCAGATGCAATAAATGCAGAAGTCAGTGAACAGCATAGTTTTTGCAAACATGCTAAGTATGCTGCCAAATTTGTGAAGATGTAAATCTCTTCGAACAGAGCCTGTATAAATACTTCATGAGAGTGGTGCCATCAGATATGCAACAGGCCAGAGCCATGGTGGATATTGTCAAGAGGTACAGCTGGAGCTATGTGTCTGCAATTCACACAGAGGGTAAGATTGTATGCCTGGGTGCATACTTTCATCATTTCCTACACATGGATTAAGATACATACAGGTACAACCATTATGAAAATCGAGATACCGTCAAAAATGTAATTATTTCATTAATATAAGTAACTCAACAGGTGAAACTCATGTACAATCATGAATTAGAATAATATTTAAAAGTCCATTTATTTTAGTTAATTACACACTGACAGATGTTTCCAAGTCTTTGTTTCTGTTAATTATGATAATTTGTTGGTTATAGTTAATGACGAGACATTTTATCTATCTATCTATCTATCTATCTATCTATCTCTTTTACAGTGAGTGATTTTTATGTGAAAAAAAAACCTAAATGCCGTTTCTCAGAAATTAAGAGTATAAGACAAGAAAAATGAGTTTTAAAACAGAAATATCAGCCTACTGAAAAACGTGTAAAGTATTTGTACAATATGAGCCCTCAACACTTGGTTGGGAGTCCTTCTGCATGTCGTGCGACACAGGGAGGAGGACTCAAATGCAAGACTCAACACAATGGCATAAAAGCATTAATCTTTTAAATCAGTCCAAGGTCGATACACAGAAATCCAATACAACCCAAGCTGAAGTTTCCAAACAGAGGCAGATGCACATCCAAAATACAAGCTGGGTCAAAAATCCCTGGAAGACAATGTTTTAAAGAAAGGCTGGAATGCTTGACACAGGGGACGAAGACAAACTGGCAAAGGATGCTGCACGGGTGAGAAATAAATAGGCAAACAAATGAGGACAATGAGACACAGGTGGATAACATTAGGGTGTGGCAGAGGCTGATTGAAGAACGGATTCACAGGAAGTGATGTTTTCTGAAATGAGACAGGAAACTTCTCCACAAAATAAAACAGGAAGTAAAAAAAAAAAAGGGAAACGCTGCAAAGCCTTAAAACAGCAGAACTTCACACAACATTTCCCCTCCTCACAAAGTCCGGCCCCCGACGGAACAGGAATACCCGGGTGTCGGTCATAAAAGTTCCAAATGAGAGTGGGATTCAGAATGTCACTGGTTGACACCCACGACCTCTCTTCAGGTCCATAACCTCCCAGTCAACAAGAAACTGGTGACCACGGCCTCGGCATCCATCAGTCTCTTAACTGAATAGACAAGGCCACCATCAACAAACTGGGGGGGATGAGGGGTCTCGAGTAGATAGCCACATTTTCTGTCCCACTTGATAGGCTGGTGCTGGAACCCTGTGTCAGTCAGCAGCCCTCTTGTAGGCCAAAGACTGTTTTAGAAGGGTGCGTCATGCCCTGACCCAGGTGTACAATAGCGACGGATAAGGGCAAGGGCACACAGAACACCAACCTCCTTCTCAAGGGCTGGAAACAGAGGTTGATAGCCATGGACACATCCAAATGAGTTGCTTACTCCAGGAAGAGGGACACCTAAAGGCGAGGATGCCTAGACTCCTGATTCAGTCGTTCAGACTACCCATTAGTTTGAGGATGATAACCTGATGAGAGACTGACAGATGCTCTTAACAAGGAATAAAAAGGCTTTCCAAAATTGAGAGACAAACCTGGGACCCCTGTCAGAAACTACATCAGTCGAGAAACCACGTATTCAGAATACATGAGTCATTAGGACCTCTACTGTCACTTTAGCTGAGGGCAGCTTAACAAGAGAAATGAAGTGAACCATTTTAGAAAATCTGTCGACTACAGTGAGAATGGTGGTATTACCTGCTGAATCGGGCAGTCCACTAACAAAATCCAGAGAAATGTGAGACAAGGGTCGAGTTAGAATTGGGAGAGGATGGAGCAGTCCTGAAGAACGAGCGTGCGAAGATTTGTGCTGGGCACAAACAGGACAGGCTGCCACATTCTCCATAATGTCTCTCCTCAAAGAAGGCCCCCAAAACTGCTGCATTCTTTTGAACCCAGGATGACAGGAAAAATTGGAAGCATGTGCCCAATGGATGACTTAAGACCCAAGTTCTGGGGAAACTAAAAGCCGGTTCGGGGGACACCCGTCCAGAGGTTGGAAACCAGCAGTTGCTTGCTTGACCTGCTCCTCCACACTCCAAGTCATTGCCCCTACTACACATGAAAATGGGATAATGTGCTCTGGAGCCTCAGGGTGGAGGAAGCAGGACTATGTTAGCAAGACAGGGCATCTGGTTTAGCATTTTTTGAACCAGGTCAATCGGAAACAGTGAAGTTAAAACGGTTAAAAAACAAGGCTCACCTGGCTTGACGGGGGTTCAGTTTCTTGGCCCTACGAAAATACTCCAAGTTCTTGTGGTGTGTTCAGACAAGAAATGCCTGTTGTGTCCCTTCAAGCCAGTGATGCTATTCTTCTAGTGCCACCTTAATGCCCAACAACTCTCGATCCCCGATATCATAATTCTTCTCAGCAGAAGACATTTTACATGAGAGGAAGGCACAGGAGTGAATGTGATTTTACTGCAATGAGCGTTGAAAAGGAACTGCCCCCACTCCAGAATTTGAGGCATCTACTTCAACAGCAAACTGAAGCTGAGGATCTGGCATGGCGAGGATCGGGGCTGAAATGAAACTGCTCTTGAGTTCCTGGAAGGCCTTGTCAGCTTGAGGAGACCACAGAAACGTAGAAGTTGGAGGGGTTAAGGCATGCAAAGGTGCTGCAATGGTGCTGAAGCCCCTTATAAACTTTCTATAAAGGTTTGCAAAACCCAAAAACCTTTGTACCTCCTTTCTTGAAGTTGGGACTGGCCAGTCTCTCACTGCCACCACCTTGGCAGGCTCCATCTGGATCTCTCCCTGACCCACCATAAGGCCAAGAAAAGAGACCCTGGGCACGTGAAAGTCCCACTTCTCCACTTTCACATAAAGCTGATGCTGAAGAAGACACTGGAGAACCTTGTGAACATGGTTAGAGTGGGACTGCTCATCAGGAGAGAAAATCAGAATGTTGTCCAGGTATACAAAGACAAATTCATTGAGCATGTCTCTGAGCACATCATTAATCAAGGCCTGAAAAACAGCTGGGGCATTAGTAAGTTCAAAGGGCATCACAAGATATTCATAAGGCCCAATGGGTATATTGAAGGCAGTCTTCAACTCAGCTCCCTCCCTGTTTCTCATGAGTTGATAAGCATTTCCCAAGTCCAACTTTGTAAAAATTCTAGCATGTTGCTACAGTCCAAAAGCTCAAGAGATAAGAGGAAGAGGGTACCTGTTCTTGATGGTGATGTCATTGAGCCCCCGATAATTGATACATGCCCGACTCATCCTTCTTCTCTCAGGAGAGGAAGATGGTTGAATAATGCCTACCTTGAAAGTGGAGTCCACGTAGTCTTTCATGGTCTGCTGTTCAGGTAAGGACAATGAGTAGAGACGTCCCTTAGGGGGCGAGGTTCCCGGCAGCAGGTCATTGGCGCAGTCGAATGGCCGATGAGGGGGCAGTGAAGTAGCACGGGATTTGGTAAAGACTTCCTTAAGGTCATGATAACAGGTGAGAACTTTGAACAGTTCAGGAAAATAAGAGTCTAAATCTGGTGTGGATGGCTGGGTTTTAGGAGGAAAAACATTCTCTGGAGCAGTTTGGCTCTGTAGACAATCACAGTTCCAGGACAGAATAGAATCAGTGGCCATTAGCTGGGCAGTTGAAAATTATATGGCCCGACTGACCACAGTACAGACATAGGTCCATCTTCAGATGGTGCTGACGCTCCTAAGGAGAGATGTGGGCCCAGCCAAGTTCATGGGTTCCTCAGATGAAACAGATGAAACTGGAGCCATGGTGGGAGTCCGAGCATGCCAGGAAGTTCAATTGGCAGCACTGTGTCTCCATTGTCCCTGCACTGGTCCCCCACGCCTGGGAGGCTGCCCAGAAGTGAGCTGTTGCCTCTGAACCTGCTCCACCAAAAAACTGAGTTGATCACCAAAAGAAGTCATGATTTGGCACAAAAGCAATAATCCTTTAATACAGTCCAAGGTCGATACACAGAAATCCTCTCCAATCCAAGCTGAATTCCTCTGTTTCCAAACAGAGGCAGAGGCAAATCCAAAATACTAGCTGGGTCAGAAATCACTGGAAAGCAAGGTTTTAAAGAAAGGCTGGAATACTTGACACAAGGGACAAAGACAAACTGGCAAAGGAAGCTGCACTGGGTGAGGAATAAATAGGCAAACAAACACAGGAGGACAATGAGACACATGTGGATAATATTATGGGTGTGGCAGAGGCTGATTGAAGAAGGGAATCACAGGAAGTGAAGTTCTCTGAAATGAGACAGGAAATTACTCCACAAAATAAAACAGAGTTAAAAAAATTGAAACACTGCAAAACCTCAAACCAACAGAACTTCACATGACACTGCATCAATTACTACAATGCAGCGTTGCATGGAAGAGATCAGTCTGTAGCTCTGCTAAGGTTCTCAGGAAGCCCAGGTGACTTCAATAGCGGCCTTTGACGTGTTTGAGTTATTGGCTCAGCTGTCTCTCATCTTCCTCTTTACAATATCCCATAGGTTTAGGTCATGAGAGTTGGCTGGCCATCCAGTTTTGCTGACTTTAGTGTTGATAAAACACAGTGGAACGACACAATCTGATGGCATAGCTCCCCAAATCATACCAGAGTGTGAAACCTTCAATTGGAACTCAAGCAACTTGGATCGTGTGCCCTTCCACTTTCCCTCTAGTCTCTGGGATGCTGATTTCCAAATAAAAAGCAAACAGAGGACTTTAGGTCACCAAGCAATAGTCATGTCCTTTTTCTCCATAGCCTAGGTAAGATGCTTCATTGTTAAGATGCTCCTGAACTAAATACATTCTTGTTCAGGAGTGGGCAACATAAGGAATGTGACAGTTGTGGTTCATGTTCTGGATACATCAGTTTTTGGTGGCTCTTAAAGCACTAAACACAGGCAGTGGACACACAGTCCACTGCTTGAAAATATCTCCTAAAAATGAAGGCTGCAGTTAATTCTCTGATTCTAGTATTTGTTTCCTTCCTCTCAACTTTCCATTGATATTCTTTGAATTAGTCTTCTGTGAACAGAAATGTTCTTTAGCAATCTCCTTTTAGTAGTTAGTGTCGAAGCCGTCTCTGCTTCCCCGGGTCCGTTGATTTGGGCACAGGTTTCAAAAGAGTGAAATAAACACAAAGTACAATCAGCTTATGTTTGCCTCTGCGCAGAGTGAGAGATAGGCCCCAGCCAAACACCTGCAAGCCCAACTCTGGTCTCTCTCCGCTTCCAGCTCGTTTTATTACGTCTCAGGGGTGTGTTCAACATATACATATATCATGTCACTTATGTATAGCATAACAGTTCCTTATATCCAAATGACTGCTTCTGGTTATTTTCTTCTAGCAAGCTTATCCTCCCCTATGTTCTTCACCCCCATCCGGTAATCCCCTCTCCTTCACCAATTTATGACCTCTATCTTCACTCCCTATGCTTTACTCCCCTCTCCTCTATCTGCATATTCCAGTTACACACATAGATAGTTTATATTCTACAATCCCCCTTTTGAACTCTCAAAAAAGAGTTCACAATCTAAAATGTCCTTTAACCAAGTACTTCTAAGAATAAGTAGAAATAAGTAAAAATATTACTGTACCACATGTAAAACAGGAAAATCATTAAGAAAACATGCATCCATCTTATTATGCGTCCATGAATTCACACTCTGAGTCCTCATCCTGGTTAGGGTCAATTTGCAACAGTGGCATCGTTATCTTTGGATCCCTCTGCTCAATTGCGGAGGTGATGAGGCGCACCATTAGAGAACGAATGCATGTCACACATCAACATCCACAGGTCACCATTATAGCTACAAATACTGCAATAGAAATCATCAAAGACATTATCAAACCCTTCCAGTGTCCAAATATGTCTGTCATCCACTCCTCCAGGGGATTATCAATTCCAGAATGTTCATGCATGGTGGCGGAGAGGGTCTTAAGTCCCTCTAAAGCCTTTGACACTGAACCATCCGGTGCAGTGTTATTAGGAATAAAAGTACAACACATATCTCCAAACATGGCACACATGCCCCCTTTTTCAGCTAACAACATATCCAGTGCCATCCTATTTTGAACTGCCATGAGGGAAGTAGGGGCCAATTGTTCAGATAAACCTTCTACAGCGTCTTGAGTTAGATTGGCCAGACGCAAAACATTATAATGAATATAATTAATGCGGTCTACATTTTTGTTGGCCGTTACTGGGAACAAGGCAGCTATAATAGGGATGTTTTCAAATCCAGCTGATATTTGGTCTGCAGGTTTATACTCATTTGGGACTCCTCGCGGAACTCCAATTGCATCTATATAGGTGGGGGAACCCTGACTCAGGTCAAAAGTGGTTGAAGCACTTCTTTTCATAATATTTCTTCTCCTCCTACGAGTGAGTGCCAGTGCCTTATCTTGGTGATATGTCACAGAGGTAATATTAGGACCAATTAAAATCAACGGGGTCTGCAATCTGACCATTGCACATACTCCTATGGTGTTATTTGGTATATTAGTGAGAAGTCTATATCCTCCGCAGTAGTAATATAATCCTGATCGTGCCCAAAGTCCTATCACTTTCCCAGATGTGGTGGTATTACACCAGTCCAAGGGAATTTGTCCTACATTCACCTTTGGGGTGTTTGAGGTGAACTTGAAACAACAATATGTCCCATTCAGCCTCTGGGGAGTGAATGGTCCTGTCTTGGTATTGTTAGATATTTGTGGGAAAATACTGGCTAGAGTGGTACAATTAGAAGGTGTGGCCTCCTGTGTGAGTTTCAACATACAATTGTAACCCCATGTATCTTCTGGGTACAGAAGAGCCGGGTCAGTCGTTAAGTGTGGCCGTGCTGCTGCACAGGCAACGCAGTCTGCTTTACTTTGTTCTTTTGCTGTTTGCATTATCCATTGTAGCCACAAATTGTCTTCCACATAACCTGTGGCCATCTGTATTATTTCTAGGGGTTGTAGGGTGGAATAGTCTACTTTTACCACCCCCTCTAGTTGGTCTTCTGGTTCTGTGACTGTAGGAGAGCAGGTGGCCTGTACCTGAGGAGTTGGTTTATTTAAATTGATTTTGATTAGTACCTGGGGGTCGGTCCCTGTTACCTCTACGCCTAGAGTGAAATACATCACCTCATCCCACTTGTGAGAGGTGCGATGCAAACCTTCTTGTAACGATTTTATGGACAAAAGTAGTGGATTGACACCCCCAGGTGTGTTATGCGTCAATGCATTTCGTACCAGGCTGATTTGCTTGGCTTTTTTTCGATTCCATGAATTTATATATGTCAGGGTGGGTGTCCACCTACCCGTGTACCGCACTGCGT
Source organism: Girardinichthys multiradiatus (assembly GCF_021462225.1). Taxonomy (NCBI): domain Eukaryota; kingdom Metazoa; phylum Chordata; class Actinopteri; order Cyprinodontiformes; family Goodeidae; genus Girardinichthys; species Girardinichthys multiradiatus. The sequence goes on along the minus strand of NC_061804.1, from coordinate 23,118,717 downwards.
GACCCCAGTTTCCGCAAAGCTCGTTTTCCCCATATAAACTCATGGTCCTGCCTGCAGCGCATTGGGTGGAAACGTCGAGATTGGCACACAAATACACATCATATCCCCTCCAGGCAGTTGGATTCTTCCCACACTTTATGACATCACACAGGTCAAACCGAAAAGTGGTAGTTGCTCCTAACGTGTAATTTAGTTCTAATCCCTCATAATGCTTAAGGCACATGTCCTTGGGTTTGTTTACCTTAGACCTTTTGGACACCTTTCCGGAGTGGTTTTCAGAACATGTCTGGAATGGAAGTTCACAAAAATACCCTAAGATAAACGTAACAATGAATACTGAGAGTAACACTCCACCTATGATGAAACTCCTAGAGAGTCTAGTTTCCTTGCTTTGGGTACTCATTTTTTTTTTTTACTTATGAAACTTAAAACATAAACATATGAAGTTAAATCATAACCTGAAAAAGATACAGAAACATCAAAATGTAATATAAAATATAAAATGTTCGCCGAACAGTGTCTTCTGGGGTGGGAGGAAAACTCTACCACTCCTAGTGAGAGGGAAACTCAATCACTTCCGCCTCTTCTTCTGCTGTTCTTCCTCTGTCTTCAGCTCTCAGGGCAGACTAACCCTGGGCTAATTTCTCTCACCCGGGCATTATTCTGCCCCTTCTTGGGTGAGAGAAGTGAGATTGTCTTTTCCTGTGTTTTCGCTCAGATCTTCCTGAACCTGAGAGAGGGATTGTTGAGGTGGTTCTGCTCCTGCACACTGGCTCCAATGATACCAAGTAGCGGCTTTGCCCTTCAGCCTGACTGCATGGGTTGTCCTCTCTGTGACCTGAAATGGACCGGTCCACCTTGGCTCTGACCACTTTCTTTTGATGACTTTCAGGAGGACCCACTCGGCTTCCGAAGTGGTGGTTCCAACCCTGGTCTCTGGTTCTGCTGGGATCTGTTTGGAGAAAGCTGTAACAAGACTGTGGAGAGATCTGTAATAATCACGATGAGACATAGATTGTTCACACTCAGTGAGAAACGGTAACCTTGTTTGTGGGCCTGGAAATGGCCTCCCTGTTTGCAGCTTATGTGGGGTCAAACCATGTTTCTGATTTATAGAACTCCGTACAGACATCAGAGCTAATGGTAAGGCAGTAACCCAATTCATTTTGGTCTGTGCACAGATTTTAGCCAATTTGGTTTTAAGAGTTTGATTCATTCTTTCAACCTTCCCCTGTGACTGTGGATGATACACAGTGCCAAATGAGTGTTTCAGTCCCAGGAATTTTTCCACTTCCTTCCGTTCCTCATTTTTGAAATGTGTTCCGTTGTCAGACCTTATTTTTGCTGGAAAACCGTGTCTAGGGATATAATGATTTATCAAACACTTCACCACAGATTTGCTGTCTTCCTTTTTTGTAGGCCATGCCTCTGGCCATCCAGTAAATGCATCCACACACACCAACAGATATCTGAACCCATTTACTATCTCAGTCATGTCTGTATAATCCATGATAACCTCTTTTCCTGCTATTGGGTCTACTGGAAACTTTCCAGTTGCTGGCTTCAAGGTTGGTCTAACATTGAACTGCCTGCACATCTCACATGAATTAATCCAATGCACTGCCATTGGTTTCAAAAAAGGGTGCCACCAGTGTTCAAGATTTTTCAACATTTGCGTTGTTCCCACATGTCCTTCTCCGTGTGCTTCTTCTAGGGCTACTTTGGTAAGACTTGGTGGCAAAATGGGACATCTGTCTGGGCTTCTCCAGAGACCAGTCTGATACTCTGAGCCCCCTCGGGCCTTCCAAACTGATTTTTCCTCAGGAGAGGCCCCCTTTTGTAATTTCATTACTTCTTCCAGGGTGGGTTCTGGTGTCCACCCTGCTTCTGAACACAGCATTATGTGCCTGGGCTGATATCCTGCACACTGTTTAGCTGCCTGATTACCTTGTGCTACTCTGGTGTTACTGCTGTCAAGTCCTCTGCATTTAATGACGGCTACTTCTTGAGGGAGCAACAAAGCTTCAGCCAACGTTTTCATTTCCTGTTCATGTTTAATGGGTTTCTCTCCTGCAGTTCTGAATCCTGTCCTCAGCCACTGTTTGAGTTCTACATGTACTGCTCCTGTAGCGTATGCGGAGTCTGTGTAAATGTTAACCTTCTGTCCTGCTCCTAGTTCCAGAGCAGCTCTTACTGCCAAAACTTCTGCTCTCTGCGCTGGTTGTGCGTCTGTCAGTTCCTCTGCCTGTACTGTGACAAAATCTGTCCCTGTGTCTTCCACCACCGCGTATGCTGCCTTAAGTCCTTCTGTGTCATGTCTGAAGCAGCACCCGTCTGTGTACAGGTTTCGGGCGTCTTTTAGGGATGTACTTTGTAGATCCGGTCTGATTTTTTAATTGAACTCTCCTTTTTCTGTGCAGACATGTGGTGTACCGGTAGTTATTCTATCTGCCATGTTTATTCCTTCATGTGTGTATGTGATGTTTGGGGCCTCCAGCACCTTACTCAGCCTCTGTTGTCTCAATGGTGAGAGTGTGAAAGCCTGAGAGTTCACAAAGGCCACCACACCATGTGATGTCAATATGTTAAGAGGATGTCCCATCACTACATGAGCTGTTTTTTGAATTATTTTAGCCATCCCTGCTGCGTGTCGGGTGCACTCATGATGTCTTTGTTCCATGTTGTCCAGCATTACACTACATGAGGACTGTCCTAACCCCCCCCCCCCAGATCAATGCAGGTAAACCAGCAATGGTCAGGGTTAAGATTTGTCAGAGCAACATAGGGAACGGTAGGGGTGGCCAAAGCTGCATTTATGGCCCGTAAATCATGTGCCATGCGCCATTTACCCGTTCCTTTTTTCTCCATTGGCAGAATGGGTGTGTTCCATGAAGAGGAATGTGCGGACTCTAAAACACCTGAGTTCCAGAGGCCTTCCACTGTATCTTTAATGCCTAGTTCTGCTGCTGGTTTGTGAGGGAATTGGGGCTTCCATATTGGTTGGTCCGTGGTCAACTGAAAGGTAATGGGGGAACATTGAATCAGGCCTACATCTGTGGGTCTCTCTGCCCAGAGGGTGGAAGGCATTTTTTCCACAATAGCAGCTGCCAGCGGATGGTCTGTTTTTTCCCTACCATGGTGTCTGTCTAACTGAACATGCTCCAGTGTGCCCACATCCATGGAGTGGTTGAATATGCGATAAGTGTTACCTGAGGGCGAGTAAAAAAAGTCAGGGGTTGCCAAAGGCTGCCAATCCTGTAGGTTCAGGGAGCGTTTTAACACACCCTCAAGTTCACGTGCTTCATGACCTGGGTGCAGAGCCAAAGAGACATGAGACACGCCATCAGACCACATCCTAAACCACACTTCCTGCTCTTCAGTCAAGTGAACCCCGGCCACCACTCCTTCTGGTGCTACATAAATGTCTGTGGTGGCAATGTCCCAGTGTGTACCCTCTAACTCATCAGCAAAGCTTTCCTGGTAACATTCACAATTATTTCTATCATAAAACAAGGTGACATGTGGGGGGTCAGGAGGAGGTACATAGGGCGCCAGAGTGGAGACCCAGGATTTCCACCAATGGAAAGCCGAGAGAATGCCTCTGTGCGCGGTGGTTTCAGGTTGCAGCAAAACCCAGTATATATCAGCCATTGAGTCCTGCAGTGGCTGGAGGAGGTATTGTCCATGTGAAAAAGAAGTGTTATTGCCACAAAATAACTGGATGCCATTGGGCAGGTGAACCTGCAGTCCATCAGTCCCGCATAAAATGGTTGCTCCCAGTTTTATTAACATGTCTCTACCCAATAAATTTACTGGTGTGTCAGTGGAAACTAGATAACTGTGATTCAGTGTCTGTCCACCAATTTCAGTCTTTAAAGGCTTGGTATATGGCAGGACCTGTTTTGCCCCCGAGAACCCCATGACAGTTGTAATCCTGGTGGAGAGTGTGTTTGGAGGAGCCTGTTTGATGGTTGAACATGTGGCCCCAGTGTCCACCAGAAAAGGAAGGCTATTTCCGGACACAGTCACAGACAGCAGGGGTCCGCAGTCCCGCTGTCTTCTGGGGTCGGTGGGGACCTTCAGTGGTGCTCAGGCCAGAGACTAGGCTCGTCCCAGGCCGGTAATTGGAGTTGTTGTCCGTGTGCGCCACGTACTGGGCCACCTCTGCCTCTGTATGGACAGGCCGGAGGAGCCATGGCGGGACCATAACACCCATACCCTCCGGGTGGACCATTCTTATGGGGGCAGTCTCGGGCCCAGTGTCCAGGCTCATTGCAGTAATAACACACATCAGCATTACCCAGTCTCCTCTGTGGTCCTCTCTGGAATCCCCTTGCTCTTGGCCCTCCCCATCCCCCAAAATGACCAGCATGTCCCTGATATGGGATCAGGGCCTGATGCCACTGTCCTGCTGTTTCTCGATTTCCAGGAAATGGAGGAGCCTGAGGGGGCTGAGACACTGCACCTTCATACATAATTTTAGATGTTTTACCCTCCTTCTTCTTTTCCCCGACCTTCTGTTTAGCTTCTGCTAATTGCATTTTCAGGAGCTGAGTTTGTAACGTTTTTAATTCACTTTCCTCATTTTGTTTTGCCTCTTTGAGTTTAGATAAATGATGCATCAGATGGCGATCCCATACCCCAGTCTCTGATCCAGGGGGTCGGGATTATCCTCCATATTAGTTTTAACCTGCAACGGTAACCCTCTTAAGACAGCATCCCGGAACCAGTCCCTTTGGGGACCAGCTCTGTCTGGATTAGTTCCTGTCTGTGTTTGCCACATGGATTTGCACTGATCTAAATATTCTCTGGGATTTGTGTTTGCGTTCCAGTCAACTTTTGGAATGGTACGTCTTCTGGTTACTGGATACATTTGTCTAAGAGCTATGCCTATGAGAGTGGAATAGAAGGTAAATGGATCCCCATTTGGTGCTGCTGTTGTACCCGCAACAAGCTCTATGTCCCTACAGCTGTGTGGCTTCATGCATCGTCCAGCAATGGCCCTGTAATCACCTAGAGCTAACGTGGTGCCTGCTGTCAGGGAGTCTAGTGTCTGTAACCATATAGAGGCACCTTCTGAGATCAGGGGCAATTTATCACACAAAGTGGTAAGATCTCCCAGTGTGAATGGCTTGTATCTGTTTCCTCCAAATTGTTATTGGAACAGTGGACCCATGTAAGAAGGTTTGGGCAGGGTTCGGGGTCTCATGTTATAGCCATGTCCAGCAGGGGGAGGAATAGCCTCAGGTACTGGTGGCATTGGGGTTGAGGGAGATGACATAACTTCCTCATTTTCAATTGGTGACTGATTCTGTACTGTAATGGGTGGTGCCTGCATAGCAGCGTCATAATAGGTTACTGCAGTCAGTGGTTCTTCTTTTACCCATTTCCCTGACACTGACATTTTAACTGAGCCCTCAGTTACATCTGATTTCAGAGATGTGACCAATTCCATATCGCTAGGTGAATGGGAAATATACGGGGTGGACCACTTTATTGGGCCAGAAGCTGGCTGCAATTTGTCCCGTAATACCCGGTCAGCAAATGGGTCAATTAGTGGAGCCTGTGAAATGAATGAACCTCCACAAGACAGCTCAGACTCAGCACTGGAATGTGAGCTGAAAGAGACTGAGGCCAAGGGGGAGGGGGAGGGGGAGGGTGCAGGCGGTGATGGGGCAGGAGGAGGCTGGGCATTTACTGGCGGGAGATCACACACGCTCACGTGTCCCCCAGTAACTTGCAACGTGGGGTATAAGCCAGTAAGAGGAGAAGTGGGGGCCGTGGTGTGTGATAAAGTGGGCTGATTTGCAAGAAGTTCATATGACGGCAGCATTTCAACTGTACTGCTATCTTTAATCTGTCTGCTTTTCCTGTCTCTTTTATCAGTCATAGCATGGTCACTACTTTGCCACAGCAAACCCATCTGTGACCAACATTTTTCATCTTTTTCTGCTTTGTCTCTAAGTTCCTTCCACTTTCCTCTTCCCAACCACCTGCAGTCTCTACACTGTTTATCAGCCAACTCTTTCTCCTGTTTTGACTTTTATCTTCAACCAAAACCACTTGCCAACATTCTCTCTATCTGTCTTGCTCTTTCCATCTTTTGACAATTCTTCATTTATTTTAGAATCCATCCGTTTAACCAACTTCTGCTCCCCTCTGTATTCATGTGATTTCTTAATAGCGGCTTTCATTACTAGCAGCTGGTTCTCTATGCTCTTCCATGGATCATTCTGTTTCTCTCCACTATTATCATATTCACCTTCCATTCTTATGACAACTACTATCCTTTTTTCTAAAAGATATATTTAATGCGTTATCTCAGTCACTCACTCATTCAGTTCTGGCCGACCGGGACGTATGGCACACTATGTCCCGAGTTCCCGGTCCAACTGAAGGTTCTCTAATTGACCCTCAGGACACCAGAACACATCCAACCCCCAGGAGCCTGTTTTCAGTGGCCAGTCCTTGTTATCACCGTCAGGTTACCAGACCGAACACTTATCCAGTCCCCCGGGCCTTTCACACCGTTTTTCTTTTTTAACCCGCAATGGGAGCCGCTCGCTGCTTTGGCGTTCTTCCCCAGCACACAACCGCTTTCATTCACTCGTGTTTTCCTAATTAGTCTGTTCTTGCCAGAGTGTGTGTCCAGCTCACAGCTCATTCACTTTTTAACCCTAACAAGTCTGATCTCGTTGGTTATTTATCCAACTTACAGCTCATTCGTTTAACTTTTATTTCTGTCTGATCTTGTTGGTTGTACCCAACTCACAGCTCATGGCCGGTCTTACAGTTGTAATAACTTCTGTTCACAGCTCTTAAGAGAAACGTCTCGAACTCACAGGACTTCCTATTCTTATGGTGTTATCTCCACCGCTTATATTGTTCCTTCTGTGTTTATGCAGACGTCTGTAATCTGAGTTTTCACAGAGAAATATCTCCGTTACTCATCAGCATTCATCCACAGTGTATTTTGCCTGGTCTTGTTCTCAATTATATGTAGAATTCGGGGTTTCTCAATTCCTCCGGGCCTCTAACCCAGCTAAAAGTAGTCCTCCGTCGAGGACTACTCTGAACTGCCACGTTCAAGAAACTACTATATTTTTCCACAAAACACCACCACTAAGTCTTGTAATTCTCTTAAAACAACATCCTATTCACCAGTTTAAATCCTAGTCAACATTTATGACACTCTTTTTCTTAAGTTTTGGCAGACTCAGACTTACTAAGACATCGGACACAATATTAATTTAGCCTATCGAAAATCCAAAAGCAGAGTTTGATAAAACAGTTTCTGCTTACCTTTTCTGTAGTTTTTGGCTAGCCTGTGTCCGGTGTCTGTTGGTCATTGTCAGTGATCCCAATTTTTCACCTGTTCTTCCAAATCCTGGACGACGCCCCCAAGTTGTCGAAGCCGTCTCTGCTCCGTTGATTTGGGCACAGGTTTCAAAAGAGTGAAATAAACACAAAGTACAATCAGCTTATGTTCGCCTCTGCGCAGAGTGAGAGATAGGCCCCAGCCAAACACCTGCGAGCCCAACTCTGGTCTCTCTCCGCTTCCAGCTCGTTTTATTACGTCTCAGGGGTGTGTTCAACATATACATATATCATGTCACTCATGTATAGCATAACAGTTCCTTATATCCAAATAAGGAGTGCTTCTGGTTATTTTCTTCTAGCAAGCTTATCCTCCCCTATCTTCTTCACCCCCATCCGGTAATCCCCTCTCCTTCAACCAATTTATGACCTCTATCTTCACTCCCTATGCTTTACTCCCCTCTCCTCTATCTGCACATTCCAGTTACACACATAGATAGTTTATATTCTACATTAGCAAGCAATCTTCCCAATGATTGTGTAATCAAAAGTATGGCCTTAACATTCCATTTTTGTAATAAAAATAATTTTCTTATAAATGTTATGAGATATTAAAATTTTCTAGAACTGCATTCTGGGTTTCATTAGCTCTGTAAACCATAATTATCAAAATTAACACTTTGTAAATGGAATTGGTGAAATTACTTAAAGTTTTCACAATATTCCACTTTACTGAGATGCATTTTCAGTTTGCAAGATGCATCACTGCAACAACAAATACAGTAAATATTTTTTGTAAAATGTGTATCTTTAATGTTCTGAGCTTGTAGTGTCAGTAGGTTTAGGTTTTTCATTGCAACAAACAGCAAAGCTATAACATATATTAGAATATGATTTACTTCACATAGCCAAAATTAGGCTTTTCTTTACAGAAATGCTTTGTATATGGTAGGATATAGAGGATTTTAAGAGGGCTAAGTCTAAAATTAGAACATTCCTGTGCTTTAAACAAGGGGACACATGGCATCCCAAAATAATTTTCCTTCCTTTTGAACTGTAAGCCCCCAAACCTGGCAGAACACACAAGGAATCCACACACAAGGCTATTTTCACAGAGGAGTCCTTAAACAACTAATCCTGTTTATTCAGAAACAAATGTGCTGCCAGTGTATAATTCTTGATACTGTATTTTTTTTTTTTTTTTGATATTTCAGTGTGTTCTAACCACTGTTTATTAATGTGTCTAAATAAATGCTGAGTCTAAATTGGATTTTATTTTGTATTATATAATAAATAACAGACTTGTGTTGATTACAGTTTCGAAAAAGCTCCGTTATTTAACAAATGTTGTTCTCTGTTCTAAGACCTAATGTAGTCAGTAGCTTCAATAAAGAAAACCTTGAAAATTATAATGAATAATTTATTCCCAGCTTCCAGTAGGCAGTGGTCTTGTGCAGCATTCCTACAGAAGTAGCTAATTTCAAGCACTTGTTTCCAAGATCTTGCTCAGTTAGTTATAATCCATATTTCGTTACCATAGGCAAGGGATGGAATGTAGACAGATCACTAAATTGAGTTCTTTGATTTTTGGCAGTGGTCTTTCTTCAGCACTACAGACTAGAATAACGGCTTCATCACTTAAGACAAGGCCCCAATCCATCTTTTCGTCTGCTGTTCTGTCCTATTATCACTAGTGAATAATACACCAAGATCCTTAAACTCCTCCTGGAGGGAGTAGTACCTTTTTGGCTCGAGAATCATGACTGGATTACGCTCAGCTGTGAACTGCTCCAGTGCCCCTGGGGTCATGGCAAAAGTAAAAATGATACACTGATGTTCTCAAACTTGACACCTTCTTGATTATATCTTAAAATCCCTTCAATGACCACCAAATAATAATAATGATAATGTGAAGATAGTTCTTGCTTTGGGCATGCAGGGTAAGATAGCCTTTAAAAGCAAACCAGGTACCCCATACTCGTGCAGGACTTCCCACAAAATGCCTAGAGTGACCCGGTTCTTAAGTTTTCTCCAGATCAACAAAGAACATGGACTGGGCAAATAAACTCCTATGAATCCTCAGCACTTTAAGAATGTAAAGATCTTTCTATTGTATGTTTTACTACTGAAAACATAATTTAGTTTTGGGATAAGATTATCACCAAAATGGAGAACAACCAAGTTTTTCAAACAACCAGATATCTCTGAGAAAATCTAATTATCTAAAAAGTGTTGTCCTTTATTACTGACTAATGGCTCTATTGTATTAAAATTATTAATTCAATAGGCTATGTATTTGCTGGGGTTGGATAAAATTAATAATGGACATTAGTCATCAGGGCATTTCTTTCATTTATCTGCTTGTAGCACTGCACTCTGGTTCTATGAACTAATGGCAAAGTTTATGACCCAGTAAATAATAATAATTTTGGTATATACTTGCACAGCAGCAGAAACTAGGTGACCCACTTTTCAGGAATAACAGCGATGTCAATCACTCGACAGCAACTCCCATGACAAGAACAAAATTACCACATGTTCAAGTGCTGTGCTGGCAAGTGTATTCCTTTGTTTTCTTGTACAGCAGTCATACATGTGAGCCTACAGAAGAAATGGTGCCTACAAGAAATTTGTTTGAATTTTGAATAGATGCCACTAAAGTATTTCTCAAAAAGGCATTGTTCTGTCAAGAAAAGTCCCAGTTGTTCCATTTCATTTAGTCAGATTGCGTAACAGACACCTCACTTCATGTTGTCAACATTTTGCTTCCCTTTGTAGGTAACTATGGTGAGAGCGGCATGGAGGCATTCAAAGACATGGCAGCAAAAGAGGGGATCTGCATTGCCCATTCTGACAAAATATACAGTAATGCAGGGGAACACAACTTTGACAAACTGCTGCAAAAACTCAGGGGCCATCTACCTAAAGCCAGAGTGGTGGCCTGCTTTTGCGAGGGTATGACAGTCCGAGGCATTTTGATGGCGATGAGACGACAGCGCCTGGTGGGAGAGTTTCTGCTGGTGGGAAGGTGAGCAGGAAAATCTATCATTTAAAGTTTTTGGCTGCATGTCTTGTCGCTGAGTGTTTCACTTGCCTTTTCTAGGGAATAACAGAAGCCAAGTTTGTGCCTCCAGATTCACAGTCTTGTTGCTTTCCAGTTCAGACTTTCATCAGATGTCCAGCATCATCCATCCTGATGTATATGTTGATCTTCTTGGCCATCTTTGTCCTCTCATCCTCATCATCATTGCATCTTTCAGCTTAAAGGTAACCAGGAAACCTCAAGGTATTTTCATATTCTTTGGTATTTCCATTCACAGTATTCATATGTTTTTAATTTTTGCACATTTTGACACATCGCACCCACAAGCTTTAATGTATTTTATTGAGATTTTGTATGATAGACCAGCACAAAGTAGTGCAAAAAATGTGAAGTAAAAAAAAAGGTATATAACATTTTTGCACATAAAAAGTAATAGGTTGCATTTAGTAATACCCTGATTAGTAAACTGAGTCCACTGGTGTTTAATTAAATGTCATAATAAACATAACAACAGGTCTATGGCAACTCTGGAAGATCTGCAGGTATTCACTGCTCAGATGCGAAAATGTGTTGACAGAACTACTAGCTGTGTACTTCAGAACTTTGACTGTATGACCTTAATGAAAAGTCGCAAGCAGAAAGTTGTTAAAGAAGGCCACTAGAAGCACTGATTGTAGTTTGCTAAAATTCATGTATGAGACACAGCAAATATGGAAGAAGGTATTATGATCAAATTGTGGTATTTTGCCAACATGCAAAGGCTGCATGTCAGAAAAATAACGCTGCAATACACCCTGAGCACACATGGTGAAACATAGTGCTGGCAGCATCATGCTGTGGGGATGCTTTTTCTCAGCTGGTCAGAACTCGGGGTCATATCAGTGGAGCTAAATGCAATGCAATAATGAACAGGAATCTGTTAGATGTTTAAGACTGGAGAAGAGGCTCACATTCCAGCAGGACAAATATATAGCTAGAGCCACAATGTGATATATATCAATGCATTTCCTGTTTTGGAACGACCAAGTAAAAGAGAGTCTGAGACATTTTATATCCAATCTGAGTGAGCATGAGCTATTTTGCAGAGAAGAATGTAGATCTGGTAGAAACATACCTGAAAATAATTTGAACTGTAACTAGAGCAATGGGTGGTTCTACAAAGTATTGACTCAGGGAGGTTGAAAACAAATGCACACACCCCTTTTCAGACTTTCAACTGTAACAAATTCTGAAAACCATATCCTTTTTCCTTTTACTCTACAAAGATATGCTACTTTGGGTTAGATGTCAAATAAAATTTCAGTGATACACATTGAGGTTTGTAACTGTTTTGTGCCAATATTTGAAAAGGTTTAAGGGGTATGGATATTCCTGTGACTAGCAGTGACAATTTTTTCTATATAATCTTTTATAATCAGATTTATTATGTATGCAAAGCACATGATAAAGGATCAGTGACCAAAAAAAAAAAAAATCAAATTGTCCAATCTGAAGAGAACGACTGTGTTATCTATCCGTGTTTAAAAAAAAGTTATAGAAAGCTGTTTTCTCGGTTTTAATACAGTAAAACAAACCTCCTTTTTACCATATTATACAACTGCAAATTATTCAAAAAGAAAATCAGGCAAAGATTGAGCGAAAACATTCAGGAAAAAAATGCATTTAAAATCATTGGAGATTAAAACAAGTGGAGGAGGGCCGATGGATCTATCGAGAGGTTCCAGTCTCTCTCCGAGAATAACGTGTTTTATTTTAAGGCTCAGCTCTCTGGCTCGCTCCCATCCCTGGTGTTCTATAAATGCCTTTCCTCATTAGGAGCCACATATGTAGGCTGTCGCTCAAATCTGACAGCAGGAAATGTAAAATAACCTTGAACTACATATTGCAAAAACACAACTCGCTATACTTTACATTAGCTCACACAGGTTCTAAATACTGTAGTTGTGGTGCCATTGTTTATTTATTTTTAATAATGCCAGCCAAATAGTTAGCATTTTCTTTGCTGATTTTAAGTTTTAGGTTTAAAATTTTGAGATATGCTTCTCAGATACAAAATTTGCCCTTTTCATGTAATCACTATACCAGGTATCAATGTTTACTTAATTGACAGCTTTGATTTTTAAATCTATTTAGTTTTATTGATTGCTCCTGCCTAATTTAATTTTTACTCTGTTTAGTGACCTGTTGCCAGTTTTGCATATGTGTGTTGTGTGTCCGGGCCTATATCTCATAAAAGGAAATAAAAAGTAGGAATTGTTCGCATTTTTGCAGAAAAAATGAAATGGGAGTATTTTCCACTCATACCACTCATACCTTTCCAAATAAAAGGCTAAAAGAGAATGATTGCTATTTGTATCCTGTTTCATTTTTTTCTGATACCCCTAAAGAAAATCCAGTGCAACAGATTGTCTTCAGAAGTCATCTAATTCCTGCAAAGAGTCCACCTATGGGTGTTTATACAGCTGTGAAGGCTTGAGTGGTTTGTTAGTGAACATTACTGAACAAACAGCATCATGAAGAGCAAGAAACACAGCAGACAGGTCAGTGAGAAACTTGAGGATTAGGTTAAAAAAACAATATCCAACGTTTTACATCTCAGTAAACACTGTTTGGTCTATCATCCAAAAACTGAAAGAGTATGATTCAACTGCAAACCTATCAAGACACGGCAGTGGAATAATGGTTAGGGATAACATCAATTAAAAAAAGCAGCCATGAGAACCACTGCAAGTCTGGAGGGGCTTTAGAGATCCACTTTTCAGGTGAAAACATCTTTAGACGTACACAACAAAATCTTGACTTTATGGAAAACAGAAAAAAAATCTGTTTTTAAAATAAAGCCACAAGAAGTCTTCTTTGTAGTTTGCCTCAAGTATGTAAGAATCAAAACAAACATGCAGAAAAAGGTATTCCATTCATAAGGGACCAAAATGGAACATTTTGGCCTACATGCAAACCTTGTGTGGTGGAAAATTAACACCGCACATCCCCCTGAACATATCTCCATCATGAAACATGGTGGTGGCAGCATCATGCTAAGCAGAGTTTTTTTTAGGAGGAACATAAAAGCTGGGCAGAGTTGAATGCATGATGGATGGAGCTAAATACCGGGCAATTCTGCAAGAGAAGCTGTTAAAGGCTGTAAAAACCTTGAGAAAAGAAAATTTTTTTATTTGTGTGTTCGAATGGTGTAGTCAAAGTTCAGACCCCAATCTGAATCTGTGAAAAGACTTTTAAATTGTCATAAATTGCTGCTCAGAGACAGTCTCCATCCAATCTGATTGAGCGTGAGCTATTTTGCAAAGATTAATGGGCAAAATATTTGGTCTCTAGAAAGGCAGAAGGGGGGGGGTGGGTGGTGGTATAAACTGCAAGCCACACTTTTCAAATTTAAATATTTTAAAATTTTTGAAGACCATATTTCATTTTCCTTCTACTTTACAAGTATGCACCACAATTAGTTTAGTTGTGTGAGTTACAAATCTCCACCCTGGATTCTGACTGCTGCATGCACAGTTTCTTCACACAAGAACTCATGTTAATCACATGGGATTTCTATTACTGTTAATGCAATGTGATCCCTCATTGGTTTTCCACCCACAAATGCAGCCATTGGAGCAGAAACACAGCAGCTGAGATTGCTTAAGTCATCGGGGAGAGCTTTTACTTCATTTAGATCAGACAGTTGTTGATGTTTAGTCTTTTTTTCCCTCTTGCTCGGTTTAAGCAAAAAATAACATCTTCCTTGCTTCTGGATTGTTAAAAAAAGGCAGCTCTAAAGTGTATGAAAAAGCAGTGCAAGATGTCTGTGTATGTGTGTGTGTCTGTGTATGTGTGTGTGTGTGTGTGTGTGTGTGTATGTGTGTGTGCGTGTGTGTGTGTAAATGTGTCTTCAGGCATGTAGGTGGTATAGCAACACGCCGTATGCAGCATGCTGCCCTGCTAGGTCGATGTGTGGGTTTCAGAGCGCTTGTTGAACAGTGATTCAAACTATCCAGGGTCAAAGCCCTCTATGCTTTTCAAATCTATTCCTGCCTTTTTAATGCCAGTGCACAATTTCTGTACTCGCTTCTCTAAGGATGTGTTATGAAATGATCTCCTACCTCACCAGTTTCAGACATTATAAAACACCCACACACTGTTGTATAACTCCAGCTTGGTTAAAGAAGGTTTTGGAAAATGACTTCCTTCACAGTTTTTTTTTTCTTTAAGTTAGCTAGAAGGACACATTTGCACCAATCAGTCATGACATTATGACCATTGACAGATAGAATTATATAATTATATCATTAGAATAAAACTTAGTTGTGGGTGGCATATATTAAGCGGTAAGCAAGCACTCTGTCCTTGAGTGTTTATCTGTTACAAGCAGATGAAGTTATAGAAATGAGAGCAAACTTAAAATTAAAATATTGAAGACCAGACACCTGGGTTAAAATCTGCATATCTGCAGCTCCTATGGGAAGTTCCCAGTCAGCACATGTCAAAGGAAGAAAAACTTGCCTAATTGGTGCAAAGGGAGTTGATTCTCTTTTTTTCTGTTCAGAAAATTTACTGAAGTTTAAGCTAACTAGATCTGAGAGATCGTTACCTGCTAGCCTTTTGTAAAATATATCCATATATCTTCCTAAAGAGAAATTGTTATCGACAGGTCAGCTCAAATGCATTTTCATTCTGTCAGCTTTCACCAACCTTTCAAAACACTGCTTTGTGACTTATAAATGACAGTTTAATTTAAGTTTAAGCCTTATCGTTTACTTTAGCCAACATTTTTAAGCTTTAAAATTTCTCACCTGGAATGCAGACAGATTCTGTTTTGAGATTTTATCCTCTCTGTATCTGCCTTGTTACCATGTTTAATGTATTGATGTAGATAGCGTCAGCAGAAAACGAAGTTAAACTTACATTTAGATTTAATCAGGGCTAAGAACTGAGCCTTTCAGATTATTGGTAGAGTACTAAATATTCTGAAATAGTCTCAGCCTGCAAACTCTAACATTTTTATGACAGGTTCACACCAGGTTAATACTAGCTTTCTTGCAGTTTTGCAGGGTCTAAAATTTAAAGCTAAAAGCAGGTTTAAGATGATACACGTTATTTTTATCACTTATTACATTGCCAGCCAGATTTATTGGCACCCCTTGTGATAATGCATAAACAGCCTTAAAATAAATGTAGCTCTTATTGTAAAACTGAACATTTAGAAGAAATCCTACCTTTAATTTGGGTACATTTATTCATTGAGGAAAATAATTCCTTGTTAAGCATAAATTGTTTTAATAAAATCTCATATGTTTGTCTGTTTTTTCATGCAGGACAAGCTCACAGCATCATCTCTTTCATACTTCATATTGGGCCAGAAGTGTTTTTCCACATATTCATTTTTTTCATGCTAAACCTACCTGGATTGTGGACTGTCAAAAAGCTCAATCTTGGTCTCATCTTTCTAGCGCACACATTTCTAGCTAAAGCCAACATTTTTGTTTGTAATAGTAGACAGCAGAGGTTTCTTTCTGGCATTATTCCTAAAGAATCGATAGCCTTCTAGATAGCATCTAATAGTTGTAATAGAGACTTTGCAATCCCAAAATGCCACTTTTTTTGCAGTTCTTAAACAATGACGTTTGAAGATTTTTTTCATCCTCCCTTCCATTCTAATTACTTGGTATGACGGGAAGATTAATATAGGTTCTTGCCCAGCCTAGTGGCCAGTGGCTTCTGTGTTAGGTCATATATCCCAGGACGTTACAGATTAACTGAATCAACTGAAAAAATCAGATGCTAAAATGGTTTAGCTACACTTATTTTAAAGGATTATTAGGGGTACCAATAATTCTGCTACTGGTAATTATGTTAAAAGCAACTTTTTCTTAACATTTCAGTTTTTCCCCACTGAAACAATGTACTTAAATTAAGGGTTGGACTTTTAAAGATTTTTGAGTAAGATTTAAACATACTTCAATAAAAGATGAGTTCATTTTAAAGCTTTTTACACATCTGTATATTGGCTGCTAACAAATGTACAGTATGTGTTCTCGTTTCTCTGCCAATAAGTGTCAGATTTAGCTTCTGTTTTTCTCAATCACTTATAATAGAAGGCAAAAGGTTTTCTGCAACTTTTGCTGAGGTGACAGTGCCTTCTAAACAATTTTGCTGGTTGCAAAAATGAAAATCAGTTAACAAGACGTTCAAACTGTTGTGTTAAGTGTT
Organism: Girardinichthys multiradiatus; assembly: GCF_021462225.1. Lineage (NCBI taxonomy): Eukaryota > Metazoa > Chordata > Actinopteri > Cyprinodontiformes > Goodeidae > Girardinichthys > Girardinichthys multiradiatus. The sequence continues at coordinate 23,102,147 of NC_061804.1, read as the reverse complement.
TCACCTGCTGAATGGTTTCCGTAACGATGCACTTAGTGATTGTTTGTCACAATTTGAAATTGTTGGTTTGCTGCTAATCAAAAGGTAAATGGAGCATTAAATCTGAGAGGAAACATCAAATAAGTCTGAGTAGTTCCACTTTTTCCTCTAACAGCCTGCTTTTTGTTTGCCTTTCTCTGTTAAGCGATGGATGGGCGGACAGGTATGATGTAACTGATGGCTATCAGATGGAGGCCGCTGGTGGAATCACCATAAAGCTAAAGTCAGCTCATGTGAACTGGTTCGATGATTATTACCTGAACCTGAAGCCTGGTTCCAACCTGAGAAACCCGTGGTTTCCTGAATTCTGGCAGCACCGTTTCCAGTGTCGCCTGAGAGGACATCTGCAGGAGAGCACAAAGTACAACCGCACTTGCAGCTGTTAGTACAACAAAAACATGCTCCTTACATCTACTTTAAAGATTTTAATCTGCCAACGACTGCATTAAATTGAATTGTTGCCTTAACCGTACTAGATTTGAGTAAATTTTGTAAAAACTGAACAGGTCGATGTTTAACAGTGAAATAATGTTTGCCACAGGGAGAGAATCACTGCGACATCAGTACGCCCAAGATACAAAAATGGGTTTCGTCATAAATGCAATTTACTCAATGGCTTATGGCCTACATGCCATGCAGCAAGCTCTCTGTCCAGGATATAAGGTATGGACCTCAACATTGTGTTGACCAGATTATTTTACTGATTGTGACATTTACTGTATTTTGTTTAATTGAAGGGTTTGTGTGAAAACATGCGGCCCATAGATGGCCGCAAGCTGCTGGATTTCCTGATGAGAACCAACTTTACTGGTGTATCTGGAGAGACCATCCACTTTGACCAGAATGGAGACTCACCTGGCAGGTAAGGACTCTAATGAAGACCAAAGAAAGGAGAAGAGATGGATAGTGTTAAACTATACAAACGTGCTCATGTGTGCTGCAGGTATGAAATCATGAACTTCAAGCAGATCGGCGTGGACCAGTATGCTTACATCCATGTGGGAAGTTGGGATCAGGGTGGTTTAAAGATGAACGATCAGGAAATATGGAGCAACAGTAGCGAAATTATCCAATCAGTCTGCTCTGAGCCCTGCCAAAAGGCTCAGATCAAGGTATGATTTCAATTTAAATTCAGTGAAGTTTTAAGAGTTGAATTCCAATCTGTTTATAATAGAGATGCTCTTATACAAGATTCTCAGGATGCCTACATTTAGATATTTGTCAATACCGATATATTACATTTGAAAACAGTGCTGAGAGAAGGGCTGTACAGCAAAAGCTCTCAACTCTTTGACTTTATTATGATAAATGTAAATAAAATTGTCTTGAAATCCCTTACTAATATGCAATTTAACAAGCCTTTCTGCTGTGAACACTATTATTAGAGACACAATTACACCATTACAACATGTTTGTATGTGATCGATTGAGAAAGATAACAACAAACAGCTAAATAAAATACAAGCTTGTATATTTTTTGTGAAACAAAGTCAAATAAGACATAAGATTTTTTAACAGCTCTATATTATGATTTGTACAGTTAGCATTGCTAACTGTGACAGCAGTCATTGTGTATTTTCTAGATTGTAAAAGTTCTATCTTGTGTCAAAGTCTTAAAACTGGCTTTGGAGATTTCCAAGTATTACATGTTCCATTGCAGATAGAGGTTGAAATTACAAAAATGAAATTAAATACAGTCAATTTCTGTGATTCACTTAGCCTCCCTGTTGCAACTGAAGTTACTCCTTTGTAGAGATCAGGATTTCTCGCATTAGTTCTGCCACACTTAATGTTTGCACAAAACACATAATAAAAATCACTGCTAGTTTTCATTTTCTCTCAAGAAAGCGATGCTGAGCAGCACAGCAGTCATTCTGCAAAGAACAGACCATCCTCTGACAGTAGGTTTCTGTGAAAAGCTCCTTCTGTTTGTTTAAACTTGAAGTAATATGTCCAATCTAAAAAATACTACTGATATGTGTGAAACATTTGTTTTATACAGTGGATGAGATTATCATGTATATTTTAATGTTCTGGCGTGTAAGATTTCTTGGCATAAAGCCTAAACTTCCAGAGTAAAATCAGCTAAAGTATGACACAGGACCATGGCCATGACCATCTTTATTGATGGATGGATATGTGGCCTTAGCCTGACAGAGCTGATCCATGAATTGTATCAGTATTGGGGTCATACTGAATTTGATAGGGCATGTCTCAGATATAAAAAGTTGCTATTTTTACACAATATTTAGTTTCCTGTAAGTCTCTAGTCTAAAATAAATTAATTTCATGGTTTGCATACCACCATGTTGCAGTTTGGCATTGATTTGTATTAAATGTACCTCTAAAAGACATTGCATCTTTCCAGTCCCCCAGTCCGCCTCCGTTTCTTCACATAATGGGCCTGAGTGCTACAAAGACGCATATGTCTCAACTTATTTGTTGTGTGAAAAGAGTTTGAAGTAATAGTGCCCAGTGGAGTATTAACTACGCCTCTGTGTAATAGCCACTATAGATGACAGCATTTATTGTGAGGAAACCTGTCAAGTACAACCCACGCTCCAGCTTTAAATTGATCCCACAGGTTCACAGCGTTAATCATGACAATAATAAAATACCCCACTAGAGATACCGCTCATGCTATTGTTCAGGCATTAATCATCTCCCATCTGGCCTTTCTTTAGCTTCCTTCATCCTGTTTGTATGGAGGGGAACTTGTTTCCTCCTCTGAATCATCCCAAAGTTCTCCAGCTTGCGACTTGTATCTCTATATGGCACCCTGTATGAAAGTTATTACTCAAGATTTAAAAGCTACTAAATCTTGTGACAGTTTTTTTCTAACCTGGTCTGAACTTGTTTCCCTAAACCAAATTCCTTCCTGATGGTCATAGATGCTCTCCATTTAATCTGACTGAGCTATTTTGCAAAGAAGAATGGGTGAAATGATTAGTTTATAGATGTATAAATCTAGTAGAATTAGTTTTGCTACTAGTACTGTAGCTCTATTTTATTTGTAAGAACATTTTAAAAGCACTCTTCATTAGATAACTATTAGAAACTATTCTGACAAAATACATTAAAGTGTTTGGTTGTTACATGATAAAATGTGAAAAATTTCAAGGGGTGTGAATTCTTTCTCAAGACACCATAGCTCTACTCTTTAAATAAAGATAGACATTAATATGCAAAGGATTTAAAACTGAATTTAGTAAAAAATTTTAACAGCAAAAATTACTTGAGGGGAGATGTACAGAATATGAATGCTACATAGTTAGATAGCTGCTATAGAAGGATTAAGTGGTTTAAACTGTATTTAAACTGTCATTGTAGAAGAGAACACATATACAAACTCCACACTGAAAAATCAACCATTTCCATTTTCCTTATACAGAAAATTACATTGCTTTAACAATATAATTCAACGATGTTCTAAATCCTTTTGTCTTCTTTGTTTCCCATGGCGAACATATTTTAATTTCCTTGTCTTTCAGAGAGGTCAGAGTGTAAGATTAGCTACAGTAAAGTGCTACTGGAGCTTTGAGACCTTTCCACCCTTTCATTCTGCTGCGTGCCTGTGTGTGCATGTGTTTCCAGGTGATTCGTAAAGGAGAGGTAAGCTGCTGTTGGACTTGTACTCCCTGCAAGGAGAACGAATTTGTCTTTGATGAGTACACTTGTCGAGCTTGTGTCCTGGGCTACTGGCCTACAGATGACCTCACTGGTAAACATCTTTTGTCTCAGTAATTCAGTCATACATGATTTTTAAATAAGACATGAGAGGAAAAAGTCAATTTCCGATTTTCTTTTGTGCCCAACTATACTCTTATAGACACAGTTATATGTAAAGCACATAATGGGTAACATAAAAATAAGACTTGCTACTCTATGCACTAGTGCTGCATGCCCAAATGACTCGAATTATTATTCCAGCCATTGCATGTCCAAAGAAGCGTTCAGTATGAGTAAACATCTTGCTGCATTTACCCTTATTAAGTTGTCATTATTTTTACATACTATTAAATGTGTACTGATGCTTCTCTTCAGGTTGTGCTCCAATTCCAGTCCAATATGTGCGTTGGGGGGATCCTGAGCCAATAGCAGCTGTGGTTTTCGCCTGTCTGGGCCTCATGGCGACACTTTTTGTTACTTCTGTCTTCATCAAGTAGGAAGGATAGATTGCCCAAATCTCAGCTTGTCCTTTTTTGTTAAAACCATAAATGTTCTTTAGTTTGTGTGTTTTGCTTACATACATCCATATTGGGTTAATAATTTTAGGAGCTCGGCCATCCAGGTGGGGCTCGGAGTAGAGCCGCTGCTCCTCCACATTGAGAGGAGCCAGTTGAGGTGGCTCGGGCATCTATACCGGATGCCTCCTGGACGCCTTCCTCGGGAGGTGTTCCAGGCACGTCCCACCGGGAGGAGGCCCAGGGGACGGCCCAGGACACGCTGGAGGGACTATGTCTCTCGGCTGGCCTGGGAACGCCTTGGGCTCCCCCTGGAGGAACTGGAGGAGGTGTCTGGAGAGAGGGACGTCTGGGCGTCTCTGCTGAGTCTGCTGCCCCCGCGACCCGGTCCTGGATAAGCGGAAGACCACGAACGAACGAACGAACGAATTTTAGGATAAACTGGCTACTTCTAATTTTTATTTTAACATGAAAGGAGTTTTGGATTTTTTTAGATATACATGTAAAACTTGAAAACAATTTTGTAGTGAATTTGTTTTATTCTTAACCCCTCAACAACAGACAATACATGCACTATTTTAATGAAATGAACAAATGAGTGATTTTTGTAAAAAAAAAGATTTGTAAATACATTGAAACATGAAAACTGCCTCGTAAGTTTGCCTTATTAAATAAAAGGCATAGAATTTGGGGTTACCTTACAAAACAACTGGTAAGAGTGTATTGAAAGATGAATGCCACTAAATACAAATAAACAAATGTTAGAGGATGCAAAGCAAGCAGTACAAAAATATTAAATATACAGCCAGAATATTAATGAAAAAATTTAGATAAAATAATATTCATTCAATATTCCGTAGTGGGTCACAGGGGAGCTGGTGCCTATCTCCAGCAGTCTTCAGGCGAGAGGCAGGGTCCAAGTCTGACTGAGCTCAAACTAAAAATGTCAGTCTTTAGATTGGTAAAGCCATTTGAGACAAACCACAAAGGCTTTGCTGATGTACAGTAGCTGTAGTGAAATGTTTATTCCACAAAGTCTTAACTCAATAAGGGATGCCACACTTTGCAGATTAGTTTGTAAGAAAGGCATGTTTTACCCCCCACTTAGCAGTTATAGGGACTTGTATGTTGGTCTGTCACAAAAAATGTGACTAAAATACATTCAAGTTTTAGTTTTTAATGTGAATCTGTTGTGTCTGCCCTGAATAACTCAAGTTTAGAATTATGTTTTAATATAATCTAAAATGAAACCCCAAATTCTGGGTCAAAGCTAATTACTGATATGGCCTAAATAAACAAAATCCTCTAAACACATATCGAAGCCAAAAAGGGATTTGTGAACATCTAGGGTAAACATCATTGCAACCAGACATTTGTAACAGTTTGAGCAATATTATTAATCTATTGTCTTTCTACTTCAGGCAACCTAGATGTTTTATTTGTGTGTAGGTTTTGGGACACTCCTGTGGTGAAGTCATCCAGTCGAGAGCTTTGCTACATCATTCTCGCCGGAATATGTCTGGGATACGTGTGCACCTTTAGCCTCATCGCCAAGCCACATATTGTCTACTGCTACCTGCAACGGCTGGGGATCGGTCTGTCCCCTGCCATGAGCTACTCAGCTTTAGTTACCAAGGTACTCTCGTCAACTAGGAGGCAGAGGAACAATATGCAAAATTAAGTATGATCATTGATTTCTGTTACTTCCTGTGAAACATTTAGATAAAGCTTATTGTTTGTGGTCCATTAGCTTAATCTGATGTCACCTTTGTTGATAAAACCATAGAATGGCACAGGAGCACTACAGTTCTACACTTTTTATCAAGCTGATTTGAAATTAAGTATTGTATTTGAAAGATAAATATGATTGAGCTTCTGTTTCATATACTCATGTTGCATAAGAGACATAAACCAGAAAATTTTCTTTACGAAGCTGGACCATTAGCATTTGAAAGTTAAACAATAAATTTTGCATCCACAATGTGACTTTTTTTGTTAATATGTCCTGTTTGGTTTTAGCAACAAACAAAACATAACTGAGCTTCAGAGGCTGGAGCACTGCCAGGTAAAAGCAAGCCAAACATTTAAAATCTTAGCGTGGGCTGCGACTGATATTTCAGGTCAAGAAAAATTATTATTCACACGAATCACGTTGAGAAGTGTTATCCTCGTTCATTGTAGCTGAAACACCCATATTAATTTTAATCTATTTTTAATCCAGACCAACCGTATAGCACGCATTCTGGCAGGCAGCAAGAAGAAGATCTGCACCAAGAAACCGCGTTTTATGTCCGCTTGCGCACAATTGGTCATCGCCTTCCTACTCATACTGCTGCAGCTGGGGATTATTGTGACACTTCTTATCATAGAGCCACCAGAGGTACGTATGCATATGTGTGCTAGCATTATAGTGGATGATATTAGTGGACCTTTATTTAAATCAATAGAGAGATACTTTTGTTTTCTCCTCTTAGGTGATCTATGATTACCCCAGTATCCGTGAGGTACATTTGATCTGCAATCTGACCACCTTGGGAGTAGTGGCACCATTGGGCTACAATGGCCTGCTTATTCTCAGCTGTACCTTTTATGCCTTCAAGGTACTTCAGGAATACATTAGTTAGTGTCTTACTGAACTTCCATAAGAAAACCTGTTATTGAATATTTGTATCTATACAGTGCCTTGCAAAAGTATTTTAAAATTTTCTAGAACCTTTTAATGTTGTCACATTACAATGACAAACTTCAATCTATATTATTTAGACTTTATCTTGTGGATCAACACAAGCAGTCCATTACTGTCAAAAGAAAGGTGAAGGGTGTATGGCTTTCAGGGTTTTATTTACAGGTAAAAATGTGAAAAGTGTCCGTGCTGAATAAAAAAACATCCCCAGAGCATAATGCTGCCACCATAATGTTTCCTGGTGGCAGATGTTGTGGTCTGAGTCATGTACGGTGTTAGTTTTCTGCCACACATAGTGCTTAGCATGCAGGTCAATGTGCAAATTTTTGATCTCCTCTGAAAAAGCACCTTCCTTTAGATGTTTTCTGCTTTAGAAACTACCATTTGGACTTCTTACGGCTTTGCTTCAACAATGGCTTTCTTCATACCATTCTTCCATTAACTCGATATTTGCAGAAGGCATGAATAACAATTGCAATGTCAACATATTTTCCCATCAGAGGTGCAGATCCGTGCAGCTCATGCAAAGTTACCAAGGGCATTTTGGCCGCTTCTCTAGAAAATGTTTTCATTGTCCAGTCATGTTGTGGTAGGGCTTGCCTGTGTTGTGCAACACCAGTTAGCACTTTTAAACGTTGGCCGGAACAGGACTCTGTGGGATGTCTAAAGCCTGAGATATTTATGTTCTAACCATGCTGCACCCCTGACCAAGGAACACAATAGTTCATTGGTCTTCGTGATGCTGTTTGTTCTTTAATGTTATCTAATAGACTTCTGAGTCCATAAACCTGAAAATAATTGGCTGCACTTGATTTTATATGTGGGTATCACACTTTTCGGATTTTTAAATCAAGGTAATTCAAAGAGTCTAGAAGGTCATGTATCCTTTTTCTTCAAACTTCTGCGCTACAATAAAATATATTGAAGTTTGTGATTTTAATGTGAAAAAAGCATAGTTTTGCAAGGTAGTGCAGGCAGCTCTGTCTTAATTTCCTTTGTCTTTTTCTCCTACAGACTCGTAACGTGCCAGCTAATTTCAATGAGGCCAAGTACATCGCCTTCACCATGTACACCACCTGTATCATCTGGCTGGCCTTCGTGCCCATCTACTTCGGCTCTAATTACAAGATCATAACCATGTGCTTTAGCGTGAGTCTCAGTGCTACAGTGGCTCTCTGCTGCATGTTTGTCCCTAAAGTAAGAAACAAGCACAAAACATATTCAACCTGCATTTAGAGCTATGTTTCTGTATTTATCTTTGGACACTAATTGCTACATGTTGTTATTTTTGTTACTGTCAGGTGTACATCATGCTTGCCAAACCGGAGAAGAATGTACGGAGCGCTTTCACTACTTCCACCGTTGTGCGAATGCATGTGGGCGATGCCAAGAAGGCTGCCAAGGCTGGCAAGTCCTCCAGCAGCATGGCCAACCTGTTTCGACGTGGTGGCTCTACACAGGACAACATAAGGTAGATAAAGACCATGGTATGCTGTTGAGGATGGACTGTAGAATAACTTTAGACGTGATCCACAAGTGTGATATTTTGACCTTTGCCAACTTTCTTTTTTGGTTTCTTCCTTAGCAATAAATAGCTTTGCCTTTATTACAAGTCCCGAATGCATTGTATGGGGGCGCATATTCTCCACCTCTACATTGTTTTAATAATTTAGTTTTTCTCTATCAACTTAAAATAGTGGTGGTTGTCACATTAATGGCATCCTAGGAAAGCCTCTCCTTCTCCCTATTCTCAGCAGCAAGCAGACACCAACTCCCTATTGACTGCACTTGCAAAGAAACAATACAAAACTTGTTCAGATAAGTTGGACAGATACATTAGTTTTTTTTTTAATCTGGTGCCTGTGCGCCCACCCTTTCTGATGGTGCCCTGGGTAACTGTCCATATTGCCAACATTAAAAACCGCTACTTTATGGCAGCCCGAAGGGAAGAGTGCACCCCTACCTCATATTACAAAATATGTGGGTCGGAAGCGCAGTGTGTGCCATTACATCCAGTTGCATTGAGATTTATCATGGAAATGTAATTTGAAACATTTTGAAAAGATTTCAAAACTCACGTAAAATGAGGCCTTGATGTGTCATCATATTTCCACCTTAACTTTTAATTGCAGACAAATATGTTGACTCTTTAAAGAAAATGCTGTTTTGATACCTCTTATGATTTATTACAAGTTTATCTTTAAAATCAGGCAAAGATTTGAAAGAATGAACCCTCTTAGAGTGTGAAATTCTTTCTCTTGAAAGCAGAGTGAAAGCCTGTCTGAAAGTTTTCAAAACAGATTCAGTTTAATTGACATCCTCAGATTTTGCTGTACACACAATTCTAGTTTGTTTGGGTTTATTAGAAAAAAACATTTCTGTCCCTATTGTTATAGGAATTATAGATTTCTGTCAAATACCTCCAGAGTGCAGACAGAATTCTCTCACTAGATTCTTATAACACTTTTGTGAGAATTTTCTTGTACCCATACTCGCAAGTTGTCCACTTTGTCCGGGACCGGGTTGCAGGGGCAACAGACTCAGTAGACGAGCAGCGGCTCTCCTCCGAGCTCCTTCTGGCTGGCCGAGCTCCTCACCCTATCTCTAAGGGAGTGCATGGCCACCCTACGGAGAAGGCTCATTTTAGCCGCTTGTATCTGGGATCTCATTCTTTCAGTCATGACCCAAAGTTCATGGCCAAAGGTGAGGGTAGGAACATAGACTGACCCTTTAAATCGAGAGCTTCGCTTTTCGGCTCAGCTCTCTCTTCACCACAACGGACCGGCACAGCGTCCCCATTGCTGCGGCAGCGGCACCGATCAGTCTGTCAATCTCCCGATCCATTCTCTCCTCACTCGTGAACGAGACACTTAAACTCTTCCACTTGAGGCAGGAACTTCCCTCCAACCTGAAGAGGACAGGCCACCCTTTTCCGGTGCATAGTGTAGGTCTTGGCTAGAGGGGGCCAGCAGGACCACGTCATCTGCAAAAAGAAGAGACAAAATCCACTGGTCCCCAAACCAGACCCCCTCTGGCCCTTGACTGCACATAGAAATCCTGTCCATAAAAGTTATGAACAGTACTGGTGACAAAGGGCAGCCCTGCTTGAGTCCAACATGCACCGGGAACAGGTCTGACTTAGTGCCGGCAATGCGGACCAAACTCCTGCTCCGCTTGTACAGAGACCTTAATAAAGGACCCCTGACTACGTACTCCTGGAGCACCCCCCACAGGCCACCACGAGGGACACAGTCAAATGCCCCTTCCAGAACCACAAAACACATGTGGATCGGTTGGGAAAACTCCCATGAACCCTTGGGTGCCCTGTAGAGGGTGTAGAGCTGGTCCAATATCCCACCGCTGGGATGAAAACCACACTGCTCCTCCTGAAGCCAAAGTTCAACTATCGGCCAGACTCTACTCTCCAACACCCTGGCATAGGCTTTACCAGGGAGGCTGAGGAGTGTGACCCTCCTATAGTTGGAACACAACCTACGATCAACCTTCTTATGAAGAGGGACCACCATCCCGGTCTGCCAGTCCAGAGGCACTGTCCCTGACCGCCACGCAATGTTTAAAAGGTGTGTCACCTTAACAGCCCCACAACATCCAGAGACTTGAGGTATTCAGGGCGGAGCTCATCCACCCCCGAAGCCCTGCAACCGTGGAGCTTTTTAACCACCTAGGTGACTTCAGCCTGGGTGATGAAAGAGTCCAACCCCAGCCTCTGCTTCCACCAGGGAATGCGTGATGGCAGAATTTAGGAGATCGTCAAAATACTCCTTCCACTGCCCCATAATGTCCCCAGTCAAGGTCAACAGCTCCCCAACCCCACTGTAAACAGTGTTGGCGAGGTACTGCTTCTCCCCTCCTGGGGTGCTGGACGGTTTGCCAGAATTGAATTGCTTCGAGGCCAACCGGTAGTCCTTCTCGATTGCCTCACTGAACTCCTCCCAGGCCCAGGTTTTTGCCTCTGCCACAGCCCGGACCATGGCATGCTTGGCCTCACGGTACCTGTCAGCCTCCTCAGGAGTCCCACAAGCCAAACGCAGCCGATAGGACTCCTTCTTCAGCTTGACAGCATCCCTTACTGCCGGTGTCCACCACCGGGTTCAGGGATTGCCGCCGTGACAGGCACCGCAGACCTTACAGCCACAGCTACAGGCAGCAACATCGACAATAGACGCAGAGAACATAGTTCACTCAGACTCTGTGGCTCTGACCCCCGGAATCTGGTCAAAGCTCTCCCGGAGGTGGGAGTTGAATACATCCCTGGCTGAGGCCTCTGCCAGATGTTCCCAGTAGACCCTCACTATACGCTTGGGGCTGCCAAGTCTGTCCAACTTTCTCCTCTTCCAGTGGCTCCAACTCACCACCAGATGTCGATCAGTGGACAGCTGTGCTCCTCTCTTACCCGAGTGTCCAAAACATGTGGCCGAAGGTCTGAAGACAAGACAATAACGTCGATCATCAACCGGGGTGTCCTGGTGCCAAGTGCACCAATGAACACACTTATGCTTGAATGTGGTGTTCATTATGGACAATCTGTGACTAGTACAGAAGTCCAATAATGAAACATCACTCTGATTCAGATCGAGGAAGCCATTCCTCCCAATAATGCCTCTCCAGGTGTCACTGTTGGTTCCCAAATGGGCGTTGAAGATTTGAGAGAATGTACCCTCGTTTTTTGGAACAAATCGTAATATCCAGAAATGTCAAAAAACCTCTTATTCACTTGTCATGGAAAATTAATCTGAGAACTGTCCTCCTCTGACTCTAACCACTTTAGCAGAGACTTCAGTGAACCATCGATGTAATGTTCCAAGCTGCAAATGTGTGAAAGTCAGAGACTGAACAGAGCAGGCAGACTGCCAACAGAAAAAAACCTAAAAAAAAAGACAGGCCTTTAAATTTAAACACCTGCTGATCTAAGTAAAAAAACTAATTTATCCTTTCAACCTCGATTTTTATTTTCATCAGTCTTTTACACACGATGGCTCGTTGTATTATGCCTAAACACTCACAGGCCTGTTCAGTTTTAAATTGTCTACATTGAAAACCTGAAAGAACTGCAACAGGCTGCATTTAAGGCTAAGAGAAACAGCTCCCTAAACTGAGAAAAGCCTACCTCATTTGGGTTACGTACTCCCAGAGGAAACCTGGATCCTTGAAGGATTTCTCTTTCTTGGGAAAATACAAGAACATGCAAGGAGATTTAATATTACACACAGCAAAATATAGAACATAAATTAAAAGGAGAAGGTGATTAAGATACAGATAGAGAGTCAAGGTTACACCAAATGTTTTTTAGGAGAGTTACACATGTACAGTGTCTTGCAAAAGTATTCACACCCGTTGAACTTTTTCCCATTTTGTCATGCTGCAACCACAAGCTTTAATGTATTATATTGGTATTTTAGACCACCTCAGACCAGCATATGACTTTGAAACTGAAGGAAGAAGATATATGGTCTTCTAATATTTTATTTGATAGCCTTGATTAAAACACATTGCAACCAATTACTTTTAGAAGTCCACATATCTGGTCTCCATGGAAGTGTAGTAAGCAGATAGCTTTGTTAAAAAATGTCATAAGAAGTCCAGCTTGGAGTTTGCCAGAAGCAAAAAAGGGGACACAGTACACATGTGGCAAAATGAGCTTTTGTCAGCTGAGACCAAAACTTAACTTTTCAGCCTATATGCAAAACACTGGGTGGGTGTCAGAGTTTTCATATTCTTATTTGTAAAAACAAATCGATAAACAATAAACCTTTATTTTTTTTTAGCCCTTCAAGAGGTGACCTACTTTGGATTATTATACTGCTTCATTACTTTAGTGTGCTTGTGCTTAACAATGCAAACTAATGGCTAGACATTCTCCCTCAGGATTTTGTGATGGAGGGCAAAAATCATATTTACCGCAGGACCTGAAGTAACAAGCAGTCCAAGACCACCATACTACCACCATCACATTTGACTGTCATTATGATTGTCTGTTTCTTGAAAGCTGTCTTAGTTTTAGGTTAGATGTAAAGAGCCACACATTTTCCTAAACTCCCTCTTTTGTTTGGTCAGTCCACAGAATATTTTACCTAAACTCTTGGGGATTATAAAGATATTATTTTTTCAAACGTGAGATGGGTCCTTGTGTTCCTTTCGGGCAGCATTAATTTATGAATTTACGATTTGCTGATTTTGAGATCTTTTACCAAACTTCAAGTTGTCAGACGGGTTCATTCAAGGGATGACTTGATTTCAAAGGACTGGCAGTAATCACATCAGGCTCTTTTTCAAATATAAAAAAAAACTGTTTGACTTTTGAAACATCTATGTGTGACAAAAAAAAAAGCAAAAAGACCAGAAATCTTCAAGGGGACATACTCTTTCACAGTATGTTATGTGTGAGTTATTAAATTTCCTTTGCAGAAATCCTAATGCCACTGTCTCTTCTGCAGTTCCAATGGAAAATCTTGGGGACAGAATGAGCGGACCTGCAGACCAAACTTGTGGAAGAGGATGTCGTTCCATGTTAAGAAAAAAGACCCGGTTGAGGTAAATCAGACTGCCATCATCAAGCCATTCTCTAAAGAAAGAGACTCAACTGGAGACAACAGTGTGACAGAGCAGTATGAGGGGCCACAATTGTCTCAGTCTTTTACCTGCTCGCCCTCTCAGTCACCATTGCCCACCATCAGTCCACTTGCAGTCAAGGCAAGGGGTTGCCATTCAGAAGAGAGTGGTGAGGAGGTGCAGGTTTTACCAACCTATGCACCTGAGCTTTCTTGTGGAGTCAGACGGAGAGGCGGGGACAACGGCCAGATTGCTGCGATTGTAGATGGCGGGGCCATTAGTATCATTAGCGTGGGTGAAATTGGCCAAACTCAGGGTACCACCATCATGGACCAGATCAGCTGCGTTGTTAACCGTTTCACTGCCAACATCAGCGAGCTGAACACCATGATGCTGCCAGGAGGATCTATTCTCGGCCCACCTTCCACCACTCCTCTGCCCGTTGCCTCAGATAACTCCCCGTGTCCATCCCAGTACCTCAACAGACAGACGCCCTCTACCGTAACCACATATGCCGAAGTGACTGCTGTCTCCAGCTGCTGCGATAATCGAGCTAAGATTTATGAGCAACTAGCTGGGACTTGTACGGGGGGCAGACGGGCAAAGAATCCAGAGGAGCTGATGGCTCTGACCCCTCCCTCCCCGTTCAGGGATTTCTCCCTGAGCTCAAATGAGAGCTCGCCTCCCTCCCTGTCCCCTGCTTCTGAAGCTGAATGCGACCACCTGCTGCTGAGACACTACCAGAGCTCCTCTTCCCTTTAAACCTGCTGTCCTTTCTGTGTTTATCTGTTATCTGGGGTATTTTTAACTCCTGAGACAACAGTTTAGCCAGGACCAAAATTTTAAATGCCTTTCTACATGTGAATATTATGGATATTCAGTGGGGTTTTGTAATATTTTTTAGATGGGACTGAATGTGCTTAAAATGTCAGTTGGGGATAGGATGGTAAGAAGAATGCCGCCAAGAGATCATTAGGAAAAGAGATTGTTTGTGCAGTTCTGATCAGATGTTTACACTAATCACTAACTTCACATATTTGGGGCTTTTAAATATGTATTTGAACTATTCCTTGCAGCTTTATAATTTTTTTAAACTAGAAATGGGTAGCCAAGTTTACACAGGGTAAAAGGTATACATAAATATATAAACATTACATTATGCATACCCCCAACCCCACTAGTAATAGCAATAATGGATGCACAAGTTTAAATTTATTGTGGATTTTCTGTAATCCACACTGTCAAATTTATCAATGCAGGCTTGATCAATGCATACATGCCTATTAAAATTTGGAAAAATGCCCTTCAGCCAGTTGCAGAGAAACACTTTTGGTACCCATCAACAATGTTCTGCTTGGAGCACACTTCTAATCACAAATTTCTGTGTGGACCAGGCTTTTATTTATGGTCCAACAATTTTCAGCAGGGTTGAGGTTGACGCTAGTTGAAAAGCTTAACAGTGGCCTCCTTTATCCATTTTTAAACCTATTTTGATATCTGTTTAGGATCATTCTTAGCTGTGTCCAAGTTTCAACCATCTAAACAATGTAAACGATGTAGACATTTCTTATCAAGGGGCGACTGTGGCTCTGGTGGTAGTGGTTTGTCCTGTAACTGGTGGGTTGCCGGTTCAAACCCCTGCTCCATCCATCTCAGTTGGTGTGTACTTGGGCAGGACAGTTTACCCACCTAGCCTGCTAATGGTGGTCAGAGGGCTCTGTCAGTCTGCCCCATTATAGCTGTGGGTACAATGTAGTCAGTGAGTGGATGATGGATTTTAGTGTAAAGAGTTTTGGTCCTCAGACTAGATGAAGCGCAATACAAGTACAGTCCATTTACCATTTTCACCCTCTTTGTCCAATGCATCAGTACCACTGGCAATAAAATAGACCATCAGCATGATGCATAATGCTAAAATACAGTTGTTAAGAGTTCTTTGGTCATAAAGATGCCCCCAAACATTTATCCTGCTGTGGTCAAAAAGTTAAATTTTTGTCTCATCACACCAATAAACTTTTCTGTTGGTGTTTATTTTTGTGGTGGACCATTTTTCTTGGTCAGCACCCTCACAGTTGATATTGATTTTGAACTGTCACCACTGTGGACAGTGACACTGGTGTTCCAGCAACTTCCAATATACCATCTTTTTGGATCTTGGCGGGTTTTCACTTGTTCCAGAACATCCTGACCAATTTTATTTCACATGAAGGTGGCGGTTCAGGTTAGATGGTTCCAGCTTTGACAGAATTTGGTGTTTTAACAAGAAAATAAGATAATTTTCAGACAGATTTTTGTAGATAAATGACTGCATTCTTTGGCTGCCGCCAATGACTTCTGTTGTGTCGCTGTTGTCTGAGTCTTCCGCTTGCATCTGTGTGTTTGAGTGATGTTCACACACTGGCTTGTAAGCTGCCAGGGGTGTGAATTTGATTGACAGGTATCATAAATAAATCAGATTGGATGAAGAATGGCACAAAAAGCCCTGATTTGCCTTTGGGTGCATAGAGCTCTGCCCAGAGGGAGATCTTTAAGCAACTAATTGAAGACCACCATGAAGTCACATAGAAGCCAAAAGTTTAACAATATAGGGTACTCATTTGGCCAGCATCCCTTCCCATTGAAAAGTATTTATTTAGGTCTACACAAAAAATAACCCCAACAAAAGCCAAAATAGAATGGGAATGGTTAAAAATCAAAAGGCACATTTCTGGTGAACAGATGTGATAATTGATTCACATTTTGTAATTAATATTTACTGGGTCTATACTATTTTCCAGCAACTTTTTATGGGGGTTGCGCCCTAGAAAATCCACAGTAAATTTAAAGTTCTGTACCCAAAGGTTGTTTTTAAATTGTTATTGCTGTTGTACTTTGCATACCTATTCCATCCTGGAAAAGGAAGGGATACAATAACTAATTCTAACCCAAAAATCTAATCTATATGACATTTATGCCAATGATGAGTGTATCTAAATGTCTGACAGTAACGGCACAATCAGAACATTTTAAATATTAAATGTATAAAAAACAATAACAAGAAAACTGAGCTCTGCTTTTCATCAACTTAGTTATAGTGTGCTATAACCAATGGGCATTTAAAGACTTTCTACAGCTTTTTCTTAAACATGTTTTCTAAGCAAAAGACCATTAAGATGGTATTGAATCATGTTTTTCTTTGATGAAGTCTTTTCTGACTGTTTCTTGAAATTAATTTAAAATAGCATATGGATTTCAATCTAAATCAGTGCAGGTATTAAACTGTTGTATTTTAGTTATATATTTTTAACTATATATGACCACTGAATGGATGATTTGTTTTTATAGCTTTTGAGTTTCTGTATATGTGTTGCTTTCATTACCGATAAACCCCCAAAGAAGAATAACTGACATTAGATTTGACATATTTTTACTCATTGACTAATTCATTGGCAACCCTTGCAGACAGAAAGCTTTGTGAATCCTGATAGTCAAGAAAAAACATATAAATACTGCAGATAATGCAACTTTTTATGCATTATTTTTCTCTATTCAACAAGTCATCCTCTTCTGAGAGGAAAAAAGCTATTTGCATCTCCAGGGATACATGCTACTGTCTCAGTGAACAAAATCATCAGGGACATAACCCACAAAGAGCTTAAAGACAATTTGAATGTCTTCTTCAATTGCTTTATCGCAATATAACTTAGCTGAATGTACGGTGAGTTAAGATTTGTAATTGGACAAAAATTATTTTCCATCTCAGGATGCATCTGAACCAAAAACCTTTCTGACTGCAACTCTTCCCTGCTGGATTAGTGCGGTTGCTGGTTCAAAATGTTTCCCGCCTGCATGATGACATTGTTTAAATTGCATTCATAATGTGTTCATTATAAATATCTTGAAATCAGACTTTCATGGTCATTAGATACAGTAGCAAAGCCATGATACAAGAAGTAAGCTTGATTGTTTTTAGGCTTAGTTTTAGCAAGGGAGAAGCAAACTGTGTTGAAAATGCGTTGTATGTTTCCAACCTTGCTGCGCCAGTCTCCAGTCTCCTGCTGTGGATTGTGTTTTGTTTTGTTAAAATAGGTCACAAAATTTACATTTCTGTTGCCTGATACTTTCAGCTCACTCGGTACTGTTTTGTTATGTTTTTTCCCTATTTGCTGATGTAGATGCACGTTCGTATTCACTCACTTACAGTATTTCAGCCTGTGAGACAAAACTTATATTTATGTTGCAGCTATCCTTTACATGTTTATCTATTTCTTTATTTAAAGTTTGGCTTCGGTCCCTTATTTGTCAGTTAATATTTACACAGGTGATGATGTGTTTATATTCAGTAGTTTTTTTTTTTTTACTGATTCTTGATTTAAATATACTCATAGAAAGTTACCATATATGCATGTAGCTTGATGCCAGCTCAGATTTAGCAGATTCAAATATGTGTTTGTGTTTGTGACTTATTAAAGAAAGCCTGTATTTTTTTCTTTTATAAATTGGTGACAGACTTTTACTGCATTAAAGGAATTCATCTAAATTTAGTTGGATTGTTTTACTGTCACTTTTAGTTTTTAGTAATAGTACTTCATTTAAAAAGAACATCAAAGAGATGCAGGTTTTCTCTTCTTACATTCAGACATAACAGTCTGCAAGTTATCTAAATGTACCACAAGCACCCATTTATTTCATATAGTAACTATTTTAATTAACATTTTCCAGCTTTGGATTTGTAGTCTAAACGTTGCTTTAAGGAGCTATATTTGTTCATGTAGCCAAAAACTGAAACACATGCAGTGTTTTTTTTTTTTTTTTTACATATTTTTCGCCCCTGTTACTTAAGTACACTTTATAAAAAAGAACTTAATTGTGTCAAATCACTGTGTGATAATTATTAAACATAATAGGAAACGGGGTTTCTAGGGCGCCCTTCATTAAATAAGATAAAACAGCTAAGTGTTTGTGCAGAACTGGCCCATGGTATGTATGCCCCCCACAGCAGCACTAACTTCTATTTTATATTGTTGATCACTTTTACATTCTGCTTTGATGCGACTTGTTTTACAGTCATAGGGAGTCAACAGTAAACTAAACTGACCTTATGATACTCTGATTTACTTCAAGTTGTTTAAATAGTGAATTCAAGGTATTTACAGTTCTGCTAACATTTGTTTTCCTGCTGAATAATAAGATTATTAGAAGTTTGTCGTAACCTCTAAAAGTTAAGCTTAATACAAAAGGTGCCGATAGGTGAATATTTTTGAAGCCTAATTAACAGCAGCAATCCAACAGAAAATCATCCCAAGTAGCGTGTGCACTGTTACTTTATATGTCATTAAATGCAAATGAATTAAATTTATTTTATAATGTGTTTAAACATGACAACCACATTGTTTTATACTGCTAATCTGGCTGTAAAGTACAACTTTTTATGGTGAAAGCATAAGAAATTCTAAGCAATTTTGATAATATCTAAGTATAATAGTAGCAAAACAATTTTAGTGGCTAAATTATGCAAGAAATGATAAATATCTTAGAATATTACAAATTAAAGAGGCTAAAAACATATTTGCCCATCCCCCCCCCCCCCCCAAGGATTTCACAACATCCTTGAAAAACATAATCTCTTTTACAACGTTAAATAATAAACAACACTGTATTACATCTAAATGTATTTCGATATAAATCAATATCAACCTGTTATGTTTGTAATCCTTCTGATATACATTTTTTTGTTAGATGATTTTAGTTATTTATTTTTTGTCCGGAGAGTAATGTCTTTGGTTGTGAGAGGGTCAGCGAAATGACGGCCCGCCCAGGGTGCCAATTATACAAGAACCACCACAACATCTGACTCAACATCATATGAAGTAGTTCCGGTTAAAATAAGTTATACCAAAGATGGACATTTTTTCGTGATAAATATACTCAGGCATTATTTATACAACATATACGTTTAGACGAGATCATGCGACCGCCAATAAATAGCTGGATAATGATTGTATTCGGAACTAATAAGGATATGTTGAGGCAAATCAGCTACCATAATAATAGGAAGTGAGTGATTCATGGCATAAAGCGTTACTCAGAAACTGAAAAAGTAAATATTGCGGCTGTATAGTACAGCGAAAAATCGCGCCTTCAGCTGCCAGTGTGCACAGCAGGGTGGCCAGGCCAGGTCACAAGTTTCCAAGAACGGCCCCTGAGCAATCTCACACTCACGACATGGAGGGCGGTTCCTAAACCCAGGAGACAGAGAGGATATTCGGCTCGAAGCGCAGTTTTACCGTGCCAAAGTTCCTGGGAGCTGCCGCGTTCTGATACACAACAGGTGGGATGACCAATCATACCCCGCACCCAAACGGCATGCTGAGTCTCCGGAAGGAGCACCTGTACAAGGTGCTGGTCATCGGAGACCTCGGAGTCGGGAAGACCTCCATCATCAGACGCTACGTGCACCAGACCTTCTCCAGTAACTACAGGGCCACGATCGGAGTGGATTTCGCCTTAAAAGTCTTGAACTGGGACTCTGAGACTGTCCGGGTTCAACTGTGGGACATTGCAGGTGGGACATTTAAAAAGCTGCTTATATTTGCTAAAAAAAAAATACTGCAGTGACATCAGGTTGTGCTCAGTGCCTGGGGGTCAGTGTGAGTGTATTGCACGCCTTTTATGGTCTGACTGCTGGCTGTTTTGCATACTAAAATGTGTAAGAAACAAGGGAAGCTTTGAAACAGAAAATATTTGGAAATGCCATCTCATTTCCTGGAGTGAAGCTGATAGTTTGGGTAGATAATCTTTATCTTCAAACTTACAGTGATCAGCCTTGTTATGCAAGACTACCTAAATATGCACAGTCATGAGGAAAGTGCTGTCTGTAGAGTAGACCAGCACATTATTTCTTAGTCATTTTGTAGGTATGATGTTACATCATGTGATTAGGTCCATGTGAGGGACATTTAAAGGCCAGTCACAGGAATTTCATTGTAGCCTAAATAAAACAACAAACCATCCTTCCTTAATCGTACACATGCAAAAGCACACACAAACACACGTGAAGATGTCGCATTACATGGAGTAGTTTAAGTCATAGATAGATAGATAGATAGATAGATAGATAGATAGATAGATAGATAGATAGATAGATAGATAGATAGATAGATAGATAGATAGATAGATAGATAGATAGATAGATAGATAGATAGATAGATGAAGGGAGAATGATGCATGGTTTTAACAATGTTACAGCAATAAAAATAGCATTCGGTACATTTGTCTTGATACTCCTTTACTCTGCTACCCCTAAATAAAGCCCATTGCAACTAAGAGGTTTGTTAGAGAAGATTAGTTAACAAACAGCTACATAAAGGTCTCATCAGACAGCTCAGGGATAACATGGTGGAGAAGTTGAAAGAAGGGTTAGGTTATTAAAAAGTATCCTACACTTTGAAAATCTCACTGATGTTTAGTATGCCATTAGAACATTCAAATGGGATTGCACAACTGCAAACCTTTTACCTAAACTAACAAATCGAGCAAGGTGGGCCTTAATCAGAAAAGCATCCAAGAGGTCCATTCTAACTTCAGAGGATCTCCAGAGATCCTTGGCTCATGTGGGGGGAATCTGTAGACAGGAAAACTATTGGTCATTTGCATCCCACAAATCTGGTTTCAATAAAAGATAGAAGAATAAAGATGCTTTGATGAATGATAGATGGAGGTGGAGGGCAGACCTGGAAGAAAATCTGTGAGAGTCTGCAAAAGACTTTAGACCAGGGCAGAGGTTCACCTTCGGCAGCACAACAGACCTTTTTGATTTTTATTTGAGATAAATTTATAAATCCTGCATCATTTCCTTTCCACTTCACAATAACATAATCCTTATTGTTGGTCCAACACACAAAATCCTTATAAAATACAATGATAATTTTGATTGTAACGTGACAAGATGTGAAGACGTTTAAGGGATATGAAACCATTTTCAAGGCATTATATTGTAACTTTGAGAACTTTGAGTACATGAGAAACATCTTTTTTACTCGAGATGTATATTTTATAGAATCAATCTTGTAGTAATCAGGTCATGCTAAGCAGTAACTCGCATCATCAAATGACTGTGTCAAGTGATTTGTATGTGTGTGTCCATGACTGCAGACCATGCTTCCTTATGAGTAAAACAATTGTCTTGGTTGAAGGGAATGAGTTGTTCCTCCACTGACTGAGTTTACATTTCCTCTTGTTCGTGATGGCAATAAATTGGCCATCTTTTGAAGCTAAAAATATTAACTACCCTTTTCATTATATTTCTAAGGAGTTCACCATTTATCAGCAAACTGAATACATGCTTACAACCTCAGCTGCAAACCAATAAGTATTCATATTCAAGCTGTAGACCCTAAGAAAATGTCTTGTTGCATTGCCCAAACATCTCAACACATGGCTATAATTTTAGAAAATATTGATAATTAAAGTTATATACTACCTACAGACAAGTATCATTGCTCATTCTAAATAGGAACAAATGGTTGCATTTACAGCTTTATTGCAACGTGATAGTAAGACCACAGGAATGTGTAGTTTCATGGGAATTCTGTCACAGCTGACTGCAGTCTTATTGACAGCTGTCTTAGATATACTGCTGGGAAAAAAATGCTGAAAAACAATGAAAACATCTCATCACAGTGATGTGTTGGAATGCTTCAGTCCTAATGAATGAGGCTCCCTCTGTCTGTGCATGTGCTTATCACAGGTCAGGAACGATTTGGGAACATGACACGGGTGTACTACCGCGAAGCCATGGGCGCCCTCATTGTGTTCGACGTGATGAGGCCCACCACCTTTGAGGCCGTCATTAAGTGGAAGGAGGATCTGGATTCAAAAGTAATGTTGGCCAATGGACAGAGCATTGCAACGGTGCTGCTGGCTAACAAGTGTGACCAGGGGAGGGAACTGAGCAACAATGGCATCAAAATGGATCAGTTCTGCAGGGATCATGGCTTTGTTGGTTGGTTTGAGACCTCAGCAAAGGTGAGACCTCAGAATACGTAAGGATTTCTTGTTTGATTTTTGTATCTTGGAATTTAATTTGATTTCACAAAATGAACCATGCATGAACCACATGTACAGGATGTTTTTTTTACAGAAAAACATTTTGGTAGTAATAGTACACTTCAGAAGCAAATGCCTGGTGATTTTCAATGAACCATCCAATCATTGTCTGTTGCCAGCAAACTTGCATTGCATTGCAAAAGCATTCATCCCTCCTATGAACGGTTTTCATGCTAGAGCCAAAAACATCAATGTGATTTCTGCCCATCCTTTTTTGTAAAATAACTCAGGCTCAGTAAGACCGGTTGGAGAGCATCTTTAAACATCATATTTTGAGTCTTCTCACAATTTTCAACTAAATTTAGGTCTTTATTTTGACGAGGGCATTCTAACCCGAACAAATATGCTTTGATCTAAAGCATTATGTTGTAGCTCTGGCGTTTGTAGGACTGTTCTGTTGTATTGTGAATCTATACCCAGGTCTTATGTCTTTTGCAGCATCTAGCAGCATTAGGATTGTGTTGTATTTAGCTCGATTCATCCTCCTATCAACTATGACCAGCTTTCTTGTCACATGCTCACAGCAGGATGCTGCCACCACCATGTTTAAATGTGGACAAGGTTCATGGACAAGGTTATGTGCAGTGTTAGTTTGGCACATTGGCCAAAAAGTTAAATTTCTTTTCTTTTTTTTTCTTTTTTACTATGTCCTCTACATGTTTTTTGGCAAACTACAACGACTATGTATTTGGTTTCTTCTCGTCACTGACCCATAAAGACCAAGTCCTCTCAACCAATTCCCCCACCTGAGCTTTAGATACCATGGACCATGGACCTCTTGACTGCTTCTTTGATCAATGTTCTGAGGCCTTCAAAGAACATCAATATTTATACCAACAGGTGGACCCTGGTAACTAATTAGGTGAAGCGGAAGACAAGTGGTTACTTTGGATTTTGTTTAAGGGTATCAGAATAAAAAGCACTAAATACAAATGCACACCACAATGAAATTTTTATTTCTAAAAAGTTTTGAAAACCATGCACAGTTTTCCTTGCATGTCTGCATTAGGCACTATTTTGTGCCGGTTTTTCACATAAAATAAACTTAAAGTTTGTTGGAATGTTGTAATACTTTTTCAAAGCACTTTATGTTCCTTATTTTTGACTACCCTTGTTCAACAAGCCTGAGCATGAGGCATCGAGTTATCTTATAAACTGTAGCTTATAAAAAAATGCTAAGCTTGAAGCATTGCATAATGAACTGTCAGGATCTTGTTATTCTTACAAGATTCAATAGACCTTGCAAGGTAAGACAATTGTACAGATGTCAAAACGGGGCTTGAGTCCAGATTCCTTATCTAATTAATTTTGCTATTAAGGTAGATAATAGATTTTATCACAAAGTACACACTCTTGTTTGGGAGAAAATTATTTTTCTCACTCTTCTCTCTGAGAGTTTCATGAGGACAGGATAACACTATTGCCAGAATAGTCTGTAGAATTTTTTTTTGTTTGTTTGTTGTAGTTACTTAATTGACATGTGCTGTTTAAATAGGGGAATACAACTTTATTGAAATGACTTCAAATAATAATAAGCAACCTACATTTTCAATAATTCTTTGAATAATTTAAACTGTTCAGATTATGCCAAGATTTAGTCTCACAGTAAAAATTTAAATACCATCTAATATTTGCAATATTCCAACTCTAGCTAGTTTTGTATGGCTCTGTTATGTTCCCTTTTCTATTTAGTGATTTATGTTTTTGTGCTTGTATTTCCATATACACTCACCGGCCATTTTATTAGGTACACCTTGCTAGTACCGGGTTAGACCCCCTTTTGCCTTCAGAACTGCCTTAACCCTTCGAGGCATAGATTCAACAAGGTACTGGAAACATTCCTCAGATAGTTTGGTCCATATTGACATGATAGCATCACACAGATGCTACAGATTTGTCGGCTGCACATCCATGATGCGAATCTCCTGTTCCACCACATCCCAAAGGTCCTCTATTGGATTGAGATCTGGTGACTGTGGAGGCCATTAGAGTACAGTGAACTCATTGTCATGTTCAAGAAACCAGTCTGAGATGATTCGTGCTTTATGATATGGCACGTTATCCTGCTGGAAGTAACCATCAGAAGATGGGTACACTGTGGTCAGAAAGGGATGGACATGGTCAGCAACAATACTCAGGTAGGCTGTGGCATTGACGCGATGCTCAATTGGTACTAAGGGGTCCAAAGTGTGCTAAGAAAATATCCCCCACACCATTACACCACCACCAGCCTGAACCGTTGATACAAGGCAGGATGGATCCATGCTTTCATGTTGTTGATGCCAAATTCTGACCCCACCATCCGAATGTCGCAGCAGAAATTGAGACTCATCAGACCAGGCAACGTTTTTCCAATCTTCTATTGTCCAATTTTGGTGAGCCTGTGTGAATTGTAGCCTCAGTTTCCTGTTCTTAGCTGACAGGAATGGAACCCGGTGTGGTCTTCTGCTGCTGTAGCCCATCCGCCTCAAGGATTGACGTGTTGTGCGTTCAGAGATGCTCGTATGCATGCCTTGGTTGTAACGAGTGGTTATTTAAGTTACTGTTACCTTTCTATCAGCTCGAACCAGTCTGGCCATTTTCCTCTGACCTCCGGCATCAGCAAGGTATTTGCGCCCAGAGAACTGCCGCTCACTGGATATTTTCTCTTTTTTAGCCATTCTCTGTAAACCCTAGAGATAGTGGTGCGTGTAAATCCCAGTCGATCAGCAGTTTCTGAAATAATCAGACAAGCCCGTCTATCACCAACAACCATGCCACGTTCAAAGTCACTTAAATCACCTTTCTTGGCTATTCTGATGCTCGGTTTGAACTGCAGCAGATCATCTTGACCATGTCTACATGCCTAAATGCATTGAGTTATTGCCATGTGATTGGCTCATTAGAAATTTGTGTTAACGAGCAGTTGGAGAGGTGTACCTGATAAAGTGGCCAGTGAGTGTAGCTTTACTATATAAAGCATTATTTAACTTTGCCCCGAAACTGATCAAATAGCACATTTTGATTAGTTTTGTGTGAGGATTGATTTGGACATATCTTGTACTAAATACAAGTTGTTTTTTGTTTTGTTTTGTTTTTCTCACATGTCCCATTGCGGTATTTCAGGCATACCTTTTAGAGAGCCCGGCTGCCTACATGTGCCAGGGCTAATTTGCTCTACAAAAGGATATCTCAAGGTGGAATCCTAATTGCGTGATTTACTTTGTTAAATTAAGTGTACTAAATACACTCTATCCAGTTTTCCCCTCTCCATTTAAAAGTAAACCACGTATAGTGCTGTAAACAAATATTAGTCTCTTTACAGAGTTCTTTTGTTTTTGCTTTTCTGTCACACTTGCATGTTTCAGACAAACATCATCTGAGTAAATAACACCCTTTTCAAATAAGGATTTAAGTTATTATGGTTCATAACAATCCCAACTAGCTGGGTTCTATGTGAAAAAGGTATTGACCCTAAACCTAATAACTGATTGTGGCATCCTTAACTGCAACAACTGCCATCAGCTATTTGCAATAATTAGCAATGGCCAACTCCTCTTTGCAGAACTGTTCTTATTCAGGCACATTTGGTGGTCTTTGAGTATGAACGACCTGTTTAGCAACTCAATCAGATTTAAATCTGAACTATAACGAAGCCACTCCAAAACCTTTATTTTGTTTTTAGAGCCAGTCAGAAGTGGACTCACTGCTGTGCTTCTGTTCATTATCCCGCTACATAACCTCAGAGTGCCTGAGCTTAAGGTCATGGACCTGTGGTCCAATATTCCCCTTCAGCATTTTGTGTTAGACAGCAGAATTCATGGTTCCATTATTTACAGCAAGTCGTTCAGGTGATGAAGAAGACCATAACATTACCACCACCACCATAACTGAGGTTATGAGGATTCTTTTCTAAAGTGTTTATCCTGGATGATAATGGGACACAACATCCAAAAGGTTTCATTTTCGTCTCGTCAATCTGCAGAATATTTTTCAGTCTTGGGGATCATCAACATGTCTGTTTGGTAAATGTGAGACAGGCCTTTGTGTTCTTTTTGGGCAGCTGTGCTTTCTTGCCTCCATAGATGCTATTTTTGCCCTTAATAGATACAATAGCTTTTTCCCTTAATAAACAAAATCATCATTTTATATCAGTGCATTTTTTAAATGATTTCACAGTTTTGTTCTTTAAATGTTTCCACCTAGTTGAGTAGTAAAGGGGGTATGTCCAGCAAGGCAGTGTTTTGAGACATTGAAAATGCATAGTGTTAATATTATTTTGGGGGAAATGATTTTATAACACTTAAAAATTTTTGAAATGCCCAAACATGACCTTTTCTGTTAACTAATCAGTGAGCAAATGTGAAAGGAAAATTCTGTTTTAGAAAGTTTTTAATACATTCCCCAAAGTTGATGTTAAATATGCTTTACACTCCCAGTTAAGACAGTTTTTTCCATCTCAGGTCCCTTCAGTCGGCAACACACCCAACTAGAATTTCATATCAATGTAAAAGCTGCTTTTAAGAAGTTAATGTAACAGTCTGGTGCGCAGAAACACCTCCTATAATGCACAGAACTTGGGTTTTCAGTGAAAAGTAAGTCATTTGATTGAAAATCATTGTTAGCTATGTCATTAGGCTTTCACAAAGTTACACAACCATAATTGATGACCCAGAGATTTTTAATTACTCAATCTGATGATTCACTGAAGTAACATTTAAAAATATTGGATTAAAATAGTGGTGTTTTATAGAGGAGTAAAATCAAAAGAAAATGAAACATGTTTTAGTTTTACTTTAGATGTACATGGATCCTGTTAATAGTTCGAACAATACTTTTCTGTTTAAGTTGTGTATGGTGACTACGATGCCTTCAGTTTTATTTTAAGTACTAAATACCCAGCAGTACTTACACGTCTTTAAATGCAACCAGTGTTACCTTCATTCACACATCTACTGTTGACACTGACGTGTTGGAGTGAGCCACATTTCTATTGGCACTAAGACTCAACATTCTGAAAGGTTAAAGTTCATAATGAGTGTTCACCCAAAAGAAATACACTTTTACAAACAGATGTACACACCCTTTTAGAAGCAGCATTTTAAATGTGTGTAGTTTGTTTCAGACTGATAGAAATGTTCATGGTGGTGTATACTGATAAAACAAACTGTTGGAATTTAATAAACAAACTTGGTGGAACAATTTGCATACATTTCATTTGGATTGATTTCCGTTGGTATTTATTTGTAGAACTTCTTAGCTTAAAGAAATGTTAAGGATCCAGGAAGACAGAGCACATTTCTCCATTGTGAAGTATGTCTTAATGGTTGACATAACCAACATTTTCCCCTTAATTCTAATCAAAATGTTTAAGAGTGATTTATTACAAAACAAACAGTTAACAATATTTCATTTTAAACATTATTGACCATTGCAAACTAATTTGCTTGACTGAAACATAAATACTTTTACTAATATTGGATACCCTCCACAGTTTTTATTTTTTATTTATTTATTATATATGACATAATCATATACATAATATTAAAAAAGATAAGAAAAAAACAGAGACATGTACAAAATTGGTGTAGATATTCAAGGGGTGGGGACAAGTATTACCGTTAATGTTTATTGTGTACATTGAAGGCACGCTGGACTTCCATATAACTGATTTTGTACAGTATCTGTAATGTAGCTCCATTTTTGTTTAGTCAATTTTTCATTAATCATATCCAATACTCTGTTTTAGGACAACCTCAACATCAGTGATGCGGCAAACTTCCTGGTCAAGCACATCATGGCCACAGAGAATGACATCCTGAAGTCCGTAGTGCCAGACACCATCTCCCCACAGATGGACTCCAGCAGGGAGATGAGCTGCTCTGGCTGCTTCAAATGATGAAAGGAAGGAAGGAAGGGTGAATGGACATGTGAGAACAGAGGCAGGACAGGACTAAGAGGGTCAGACAAATTCCCAAAGGAAATCCTATGTAGTATTCAGGGTGGAACAGTATGAAGTTGTTGGTCCATGCAGTCGGACATTGATTTGTCACTTTTGTTGTGGTGATCAAAGCTTACATGGACACCAAAACTAGCACCTCCCTTTTTTCAGAGTGTCTCTGAATTGTGGTCATAATGTGTTTCTCGAGATTTGTGGTAACAATACTGTCTAAAGTATTTGCATGATACAACAGAAAGAAATGCAAGAACTGGCATATTCCTTTTACTAAGATGATCTTCTTTCTTCTTACAGCAGTTTACTTTGAATGGGAATGGTAGCTTCCTTAAGCTTTCCGATCAAAGCAAACACAACTTATTTCAATTAGGCTGATCCCACAAAATGTAGGTGCAGTAAAGTCAAAATGCACATCGACTTATCGATGGATTTGCAGGTTTTTTGTGAAACTAATTCATTAATGTTGGTGTTGTAAAAAAGTTCTTCTGGTGACTGTGGGCTTTCTTTACTGGTATTCCAACAGGGCAAAGAGAGGACTGTGGACCACTGTTAAAGAAGGACACATTAGGTAACTGTTTGAAATTACGTACACATTTTATTATGATTTTAAATTGTTTACAGAGTACTTTGTGAGTATTTCCTGGTGCTTGTAGGGTTTGAAAATACATTCACCAACTGACTGCATGAGAATTATTTAACTTTGTATTTTAAATGAGAACACAGTTTTCTTTATAGTAACAGTGTGGTTAGACTGTGCCAATTTTAAAGTGATGAAACTTACTGGATTGAATACATGGTTTCAGTGACTTTTTGGACATAATGATACCCATTTCCATCAGAGCTGAACAAATGTGTGTGTGTGTCTGTGTGTGTGTGTGTGTGTGTGTGTATGCGTGCGCGTGTGTGTGACAGTTTTGCAAACCACATGAAGTTTTATTGATCTTAATGTCGTGAGCTGAACACACTTCAATTTGTCCACCAATATCTCTGTATCCCATGGCAACAGGAGTCTTTTTATGGGGTTTGCTCAACCGTCTATGTAGAGCTGTTTCTCGCTGTGCCATGCACAAAACACACACTAAAGAACCCATAAAGACTCAGCATGTCCTCTCTCCTACTCAATGGCTTTGTTGTTGTTTCACAGTTTGGTTTTTTTCATGTCTTCCTTTATAAATTTTTTAAAGGTTATTTCGGCTTTTCAGAAGACAGCTAGTTAGCTGAATGATCTGCACAAAGCCAACATTTGCCTTTTAGTTCTTACCGATAAAGGACTATAAACTCATGTGAACTCTAGATCAGTCTCTTGATTGATCAAGAGTACATGCTACTTCTGACCAAAATAAAAAATATCCACTATTATCCAGAATTATTGGCATCCCTGGTAAATATGTGTAAAAGGCCTAAAAAGAGTATAAAAAGTATTGTACTGCATTATCAAGATCACACAATGCGATATTTAGATACATCCAAGTGTATATTTTGAGTGTATTTATTAAATGTGTCAAAATACAAAAAATAATTGCTTTAAGCAAAGTCACAAGGGCCACATTAGCCTTCTCATACAACATTCAGAAAGATTAATTTTGACAATTGCTCTTTCTACAATCTCTCTATAGATGGTCCAGATTCCTGGGTCCTGTCTTATGAATGCTTCTTTTCACCTCACCCCAGAGAAGAAGGTTGATTTTTGTGAGGGTTGAACCATTTCTGTGTTGCTTTGCACATATTTTTTGGATCACTACCCATTTTTAGTTCACTGGCAGAGGCCACCAGATTGGTATTTAAAATGTTCTGGTATTTCAGAAGGTGCATGATGCCATATCTTTGAAAGAGAAACCAGCCCAAAGCATCACAGATACTTTGATGTGCTTAACAGTGCCCACCGGGCAGAAAGCAGTATAGATGCTGTCTAATGGTTGTTATCGAGACATGGGGATTTTAAGATGCTACTAATTTTACCAACATGTTTCTTCTGACTGGAGATAATATTAACATTTAAGAGTGTCTCAGTCAGAATCCTAACTTGAAACTGATTGCAATCTGTGGATGGAGCTAAAGATTAGGTTGATGGCAAGACTTGGAGCTCATCACCAAATAAATTGGGTATAAACATACCAATGGGAACTTTTTTTTATTAAAATGTATCTAAACTGATTTTTATTTTTTTAAATTGATACTCCTTTAGATTGTTTTATTATCGATTGAGAGATGCGTTCCAAAAAGTTGGTTCAACCAATAAGTTTGTTTTGATACATTGATCAGAAACAAACTTCTTGGTTGGATGAAAATACTTCTAAACCTAAATTTATCATGTGTTTTAACCCAGGCTATACAATATCAAAAACACATCCGGTATGCACTAATGTGCTATTGATAAATGTTTGAATAATCATATGACTTGTGAACAAACTGTGTAAACAAAAATGTAAAACGTGTTGTTGTCTTTCTGCTTTGGGTTCATAGCTAACAGACCCAAGATAATACGCAGTCTATGCAGCTACTGGAAATAAAATCATTATTTCCATATTAACAACAAAGTTTTATTGAAAAAGTTGATTCTGGCCACGCCTACTGTTTTCTGCATTAAAACAATTCAGTTTCTTAGTGACTTGACCACCTTACCACCTCTTTACCTTATGAAACTTTTATGCTTCATTATATATACTATACTATACTATATTACAGGCATAGAGACCCTGAATTGTCAGTGTGAGACACAACAATATAATTGGGTTAACATCTTTTTTGAAAAATTCAGCATTAGTATGAGAGCATGTGGGATTCAAGGAATGTGCTTTCCACAGAAAGGTTTCACAGGGTGAAGGTGTGTGACTCGTGATCTCATGTGATATCAGCATAGGGTCATATTATATAAAACACAGGACATTACTTTGTCAGAAATACTTTTCTAATGTGTTTCTTGGTTCAAAGAACATATTTTCACATCTATAGCTGATTATACCACTTTTGAGTTTGTACTTATTTATTGTGTGGTTTAGTGAGATGGCGAAATAAACCATTTTCACACATAACATGTTTGCTGTTTTTCAGACACATTCTTCTGTCATAAAACACTGGAGTCCTTTGTTAGTATTTAACTTTTAACCTGGAACAAACTGTTTTTACTGAAGCATAGCATCATGAATCACTTTAAGGGTCTGTGAGTAAATTACCAAGTCTTCTTAATTTAGGATGTAAAATGTGTGTTTGCATGTATCTGTTCAGAAGGATCCAGGACTCTCAGGTCACTCATTAGCTGGACACATGACTGGATTATTCTTTGCATGAGGGATTAGATTTGGTCATCTGCCTTTGGCTCCAGTTAAAACCTCCCTGCCAATATGTATGAATTGGGCCTGTGGAGGCAGTAAATGGTCTGAAAGGTAGAAAAGATTCTCTATAGCTCTGATGTTGGCAAGATAATTACCCAAATTATGCTCATTTATGTTGGTGTTCAGAAGGCTTGGGCCCTAATTGTACTCATATTTGGGATACCACTTTAATCAAACACAAGCCCAGGTGGACTCCTGATGTGGATCCTAGCTGGATCCCAAATGATTAAAATGAAATGAGCAACATAGAAACATGCCAGTTGGGTAAAAAATATATTGGAAAACACATGCTCACCTTGCACCAAATGCAATCCCAAAACAAACCCATATGGATAGTTACCATTGAGCCCATGTGAAACCTATGGGGGAGCTCTTATATAGCTGTTTTCTAAAGCGAAAGCAATGATGAAACATCTAGACAATAATAGTGAAATACACCATTAAAAAATACTTTAATTTCTAGTTCAAATGAGCTCTTGGAACAAGTTCTAAAACATTGGCTTGTTAATTCGACAACAGTTGGCACAGATGTAACCAGTCTTTGTAGGGATTAGGCACCCAGTATATCCTGCTATCTGTGGTCCTCACGATTTGCCAGGAACCACCTACAGCAAATGCTCAGAGAAACAGAAAGAGAGGAGGAAATAGATGTTTTGAGGCAGCAAGGCATAAAAAGGATGTAAACTTGTAAAAGGAGGGTAGCCAGGTCAACCAAGGCTGTACACAATTAGGACATAATTTTATCAGCTGTTCAGTAAAAGAAAAACATGTTCGATGACACAAGTTTTCCTAGATTTCTGTCCCGATCTAGTCTATTTCATCTTGTGTTGGCCAAAATGATATTCATAGTAGCTAAAAGAGCTCAAACAAAATAAATTGATGTGTTTACTGGTTATGTATTTTTTCCTTTCTAAAATCTATCCTTGTATTAAGTTCTAGTAATTGTTCATGTGGAGCCATCTGTTGTCAATTTAAAGAAATTACAGGGTTTGGTACAATCTGGTGCAATTACGATCTGGTAGATATTTTTACCAAAATCTAATGGGTCCTGATCAGATGTCGTATTGGGAGAGAAATTTGCAGCTTGAAAGGTATTTCATTTACACAGAAACTTAAATAAAAAGTACTTTGTTTGGCACATTTTATAAACACAAATATAAGTAAAGTCGCTGAAGACAGACCATCCTCAACATATTCACATATTTTGTCAAAGAAAGTACCATTCTTATCTTAGAATCAATTGGAAGAATATATTCACAGTTCTCTCTCAGTTTATGCAGTTGGACTGCAAAATTTGGCCTTCTGATCTCACTTTTTATTCAAGACTGATAAGAATGTGTGAGAATGACCAACATTTCTGTGTATAACAAAAGATTTGCATGTATTTTGAAGAGTATCAGTCTATGTTTTCACATATTTCTGCTAATCAATAAAAACCTACACAGAAAGACAGGGGGCGGAGAGATAAAGAAAAGAACAAAACAGGGCAAAGTGACTAAAACACTGTTGCTAGTCTTGCAACATATGTTAACAAATCTAAAAACACATTTTACACAGGTATAAACCAGAAGAAATTAAGCACATCCTGTAAAATATGGAGTCCTGGCTTATCTTTAAACCATATATATTGTTTTCAGTGCCCATTTTCTATAGTACATGTGCTTGGGATAAAGTGTTTTGAAATGTACAAATCACAAGTTACTTCTGTGGAGAAGTCACTGTAAATGAACAAAACATGACAGATTTTACCTTTGACTTACAAGAACTATTTTCCTTTAACTACCTTGAAAATACCCTGGATGGACCCCTTGGATTAGCCAAAACATCCTGTTATCACACACCTATGACATCTTATGTATTAACATTTTTATCAACCTGAAGCATCATGTGCAACAGGAATGTCATCTGGATGCCTGTTATTATTTGATCCTATTTAGCTAATTCAGAAATTCAAAAAAGCTTTTTTGAACTCATGAATAAGTAGTGAGTATTCAATACCACTAACCACTGGGGTTAGTGGTTTGAAACCACTAACCCTGGCATTAAGTTAGTATTTTATCTAGAAGGTTTGTTTGCATATCTGGGTTTTCTGTCTCAATAAATGTTTTTTTTTAAAACAGTAGAAATAAATATTCATATTGGCTGATTAGCATAATGAGTATGGAAGCAAATTGTTACCATAATTCAAATGAAAAAGCATTTTCAGAAATGCTTTTTCATTTTAAGAATGTGGCTGCATTCTTTGACTCATAAATGAAATTAGTTATCAATAATCCTATTTGCATTTTAATTTTCTTCTTCAAGACTGCTCATTCTTTCACTTAATTAAAATGAAAAAGAAAAAAACATTTGAGATTTATTTTTCAAAATGTACCCCAGCAAATAGATACCAAAATTCAATTTGAAATGTAAAATTTGAAAATGAAAAAGCATTTGCAGTAATGCTTTTTCATTTTAAGAATGTGGCTGCATTGTTTGACTCATAAATGAAATTAGTAATAAGCAAAGCAATAATCCTATTTGCATTTGCATTTTCTTCTTCACGACTGCACATTTTATGCCATAATCAAAAAGAAAACAAAGCAGACATTGCTTTTTCGTTTTCGTGGTCTGCCCGCAAAGTACTGCCCAGAACTCGAAAACAAAAAAGCATTCCGAGGTGCGGGCGCAGCAGAGTGACGTCAGCAGCCGCCCTTCCTCAGCTCCCTGCTGACCGAGCTACCCATCTTGTTCGGTGGGAGGCGCTGTGCACGTCTGCAGTGCATTACATTGCAAACGTGCCGAGAAATTGATTGAATTGCAGCAGGGCCGAGCTCAATTTGTGGCAGTGGCAGGCAGAACTGGTAGTTCTAAATAAGGTCTCACCAACTTTGAGTCTGTTAGTTTGTTCTTTCTGTCATGGTTATGTCTCGAAGAGTCCATTAGACACGTTATTGGCTTGTGTTACTACCTCGACTCGTTTCCTTTTTTTTTATGACTGGGTTAGGGAGTAGGGCAGTAAATGTGTGTGTGAAAAAAAATGGCAAAAGGTGTGGGCAAATAGCATCCAGTCAGCTTTCCTCTGAAACAAAGCACACAGTGAACTGCAGCCTGTTCTAAATCAGTGCTACCTTCTTGGTTGATCAGTCCTGAGGTGAAGGCTCCAAACATGCCTGTTGAAGGCAGTCTTAAATTGCAGTTACATTCTTCAAGTTATGGAAAGTGAAAACGAAGTTTTTGTTTGGCCTGAAGATGATTGCCATGTTGAGGAGTCAACAATGGTTGTGAGTGAGGCAGAGTTCACTCAGAGCCCTGTGGATTTATGGTGGACAGAGTGAAATGTTGACAACTAGCTACCACTGCATGGACTGGACTCCCCCACCTTTGTTGTCCTGGTCAAGACGCTCCACCCTCAGCAGGAGAATCTTGGCTAGCCATAAACTGCTGGAAGAGTATCTTACAAGGTATTTATTAAAATCTTTAGCTGTCACAAACTTTTTTTATAAGTTTAACTGTTTAGCTTGAGCGAAGCTCATGGTTTAATTAACGGAATATGGGTTAGTGAAGCTAACCTTTTGGTTAGCGTTACCCACCACTGTTCCTCTAGAATTGGTGTTAGCATCAATTACACAATCATAATATAGATAAGTTGTCACATTTTTGATTGCATGATTGAATCTGATTAATACGGTGGCCGACAAGTACAAACAGTTAAACGAGCTGCAAACACAAAAATCACTGCAAACACATGAATGATGCAAACACACAAACACAAAAAACAACTGCAAGTTACAAAACAAATGCAAAAGAAAAATGCTGCCATCAGCAAAACAACTGCACATTACAAAACAAATACAGAAGAAAAATGCTGCCATCAGCAAAACAACTGCACATTACAAAACAAATGCAAAAGAAAAATGCTGCCATCAGCAAAACAACTGCACATTACAAAACAAATACAGAAGAAAAATGCTGCAAATAGCAAAAACAACTAAAGTTAAATTCAGTCACAACACACGGGTTTCAATGAAGATTGCTACAGTGACTAATGTTACCATTACAGATAATAGAGAAATGCAAACTAGTATAAATCAAAGTCTGGAGCTAGTTTGGAACTTTTCTTAACTTGCAGTTGTTTTGGTATTTGCAGCATTTTTCCTTAGCATTTATTTAGTAACTTCCTGGTATTTTGTGTGTTTGCATCATTTATGTTTGCAGTGCATTTTGTGTTTGCAGCACATGTAACCGTTTGCTGCACTTTTGCACCTGTCTGCCACCGTAGATTAAGACTACTTTTTATGTACTCTTAAAAAGTTCAACATATCCATGTTACAACACAGTTTTTTTCATCGTCCATGCTTAATGATCTCTTGAACGGCAGGCTGTACTGCTTTATATACAGTCTCAGTGTCCTCAAGTGGTCAAATAATAATTAGCTGAATTATCCTGAGTTATCAAAAATATTGGCTTCATCTAAACCTTCAACTTGTATGTTAGACCCAATCCCAACCAAATTATTTAAGGAAGTGTTCCCTCTGATTACCAGGCCCATTTTAGATATGATTAATCTATCCTTAGTAAATGGATATGTACCACAGGCTTCTAAGGTAGCTCTAATTAAACCTTTACTTAAAAACCTTCGCTTGACCGAGATGACTTGAAAAATTACAGACCTATATCCAATCTTCCATCCTCATCTAAAATTCTTCAGAAAATATTGCTAATCAAATGTGAGTTTACACAGCAATGATCTGTTAAAAGAGTTTCAGTCAGGTTTCAGAGCTCATCATAGCACTGAAACCGCTCTGCTGATAGTCACTTATGATTTTCTCCTCGCCTCAGATAATGGACTTGTGTCTGTACTTGTCCTCTTAGATCTCAGTGCTGCATTTGATACAGTCGATCACAATATTATCTTAGAAAGGCTGGAACATGCTGTAGGGTTAAGGGAACAGCACTAGGCTGGTTTAAATTGTATTTGTCTGACAGATTCCAGTTTGTTCATGTAAATGATAAATCATCTTCAAACTCCAGGGTTAATTGTGGAGTACCACAGGGTTCAGTACTTGGGCCAATTCTCTTTACTATATATATATATATATATATATATATATATGCTTCCAATAGGTCAAATTATCAGGCAGCATGAAATAAATTTTCACTGTTACGCTGATGATACTCAGCTTTACTTATCCATAAATCCTAATGGGCCCAACCAGTTAGAAAGACTACAAGCATGTCTTGAGACATAAAAACTTGGATGACTTTAAATTTTCTGCTTCTAAATTCAGACAGGACAGAAGTTGTCGTCTTTGGACCGGAGCCTTTGAAACAGAAACTGCTTAGACATTCACTTAACCTGGATGGCATTAAATTGACCTCCAGTAATAAAGTAAAAAACCTTTGTGTTATTTTGGACCTGGTCATTTAAATCCCATACAGTGCCTTGTGAAAGTATTCGGCACCCTTGAACTGGTCAACCTCTTGTCACATTTCAGGCTTCAAACATAAAAATATAAAATTCTAATTTTTTGTGAAGAATCAACAACAAGTGGGACACAATCATGAAGTGGAATGAAATTTATTGGATGTGTCAAACTTTTTTAACAAATAAAAAACTGAAAAGTGGGGTGTGCAATATTATTCGGCCCCCTTGCGTTAATACTTTGTAGCGCCACCCTTTGCTGCAAATACATCTGCAAGTTGCTTGGCTTTGTCTCTATCAGTTTTGCACATCGAGACTGTAATTCTTGCCCATTCCTCCTTGCAAAACAGCTCGAGGTCAGTGAGGTTGGATGGAGAGTGTTCGTGAACAGCAGTCTTCAGCTCTTTCCACAGATTCTCGATTGGATTCAGGTCTGGACTTTGACTTGGCCATTCCAACACCTGGATACGTTTATTTGTGAACCATTCCATTGTAGATTTGGCTTTATGTTTTGGATCATTGTCTTGTTGGAAGATAAATCTCCATCCCAGTCTCAGGTCTCTTGCAGACTCCAACAGGTTTTGTTCCAGAATGGTCCTGTATTTGGCCCCATCCATCTTCCCATCAATTTTGACCATCTTCCCTGTCCCTGCTGACGAAAAGCAGGCCCAAACCATGATGCTGCCACCACCATGTTTGACAGTGGGGATGGTGTGTTCAGGGTGATGAGCTGTGTTGCTTTTACCCCAAACATATCATTTTGCATTGTGGCCAAACAGTTCGATTTTGGTTTCATCTGACCAGAGCACCTTCTTCCACATGTTTGGTGTGTCTCCCAGGTGGCTTGTGGCAAACTTTAAACGAGACTTTTTATGGATATCTTTGAGAAATGGCTTTCTTCTTGCCACTCTTCCATAAAGGCCAGATTTGTGCAGTGTACGACTGATTGTTTTCCTATGGACAGACTCTCCCACCTCAGCTGTAGATCTCTGCAGTTCATCCAGAGTGATCATGGGCCTCTTGGCTGCATCTCTGATCAGTCTTCTCCTTGTTCAAGATGAAAGTTTAGAGGGACGGCCTGGTCTTGGTAGATTTGCAGTGGTCTGATACTCCTTCCATTTCAATATGATTGCTTAAACAGTGCTCCTTGGGATGTTTAAAGCTTGGGAAATCTTTTTGTATCCAAACCCGGCTTTAAACTTCTCCACAACAGTATCTCGGACCTGCCTGGTGTGTTCCTTGGTCTTCATGATGCTCTCTGCGCTTTGAACAGAACCCTGAGACTATCACAGAGCAGGTGCATTTATACTTAGACTTGATTACACACAGGTGGATTCTATTTATCATCATCAGTCATTTGGGACAACATTGGATCATTCAGAGATCCTCACTGAACTTCTGGAGTGCGTTTGCTGCACTGAAAGTAAAGGGGCCAAATAATATTGCACGCCCCACTTTTCAGTTTTTTATTTGTTAAAAAGGTTTGACACATCCAATAAATTTGATTCCACTTCACGATTGTGTCCCACTTGTTGTTGATTCTTCACAAAAAATTAGATGTTTATATCTTTATGTTTGAAGCCTGGAATGTTGCAAGAGGTTGAAAAGTTCAAGGGGGGCAAGTACTTCCACAAGGCACTGTATTAAGCAGGTTTCTAGGATTTCTTTCTTTCACCTCTGGAACATTGCCAAAATTAGAAATATCCTATCCTGGAATGACGCTGAAAAACTAGTCCATTCTTTGTTATTTCAAAGCTGGACTATTGTAATTCCAAAATCGAATTTAAAATTCTCCTCCTCACATATAAAGCCCTTAATGATCTAGCTCCATCATACATCAGAGATCTGATTGTTCCATATATTCCTAACAGAGCACTTTGTTCTTGACTGCAGGTTTACTGGTGGTTCCTAGAGTCTCTAGAAGTAGAATGGGAGGCAGATCCTTTAGTTATCAGGCTCCTCTCCCATGGAACCAGCTCCATGAGGCAGACACCCTGTCTATTTTTAAGGCTAAGCTTAAAACTTTCCTTTTTGATAGAGCTTATAGTTAGAGTGGCTTAGGTTATCCTGAGTTATCTCTGTAGTTATGCTGCTATAGGCTTAGACTACTGGAGGACATAATGATGACTTTTACTCTCTCTGCTACATACTCATACTACTCTCCAATTTTGCATTAGTTGCTGTTATTTCAGCTTTTAACTTTATGTTCTCACCCTTTTCTCTTCCTAGAAGCTACACCTAACCTGACTCTATATCTACCTGTGACACCTTTATGGAGGGGGACATCGTCCGAGCTTCTGCTGCCAACAACTTAATGCTCCTCTTCTACCGATGATACCCTGTCTTCCAGTGTTTAACCCTATTTTTCTTCTAGCCATATTTACTGATTGAACGTTTGCTGTGACTAACTGTATGTGCTATCTCTCATACTCTAAACATGAAAACTGGCTCAAAGTTTATCTGTTTTTTCTTTCTAGATGAAACCACTAAAAGAGCTACATCCATTAACATTTACTTTTCATTCCCATAGAAAGGACTCCTGGATCAGTGCTTCTTTGTTCTCTCTGTTCTCTCAAACCCCCAGTCGGTCGTGGCAGATGGCCGCTGACACTGAGCCTGGTTCTGCTGGAGGTTTCTTCCTGTTAAAAGGGAGTTTTTCCTCTCCACTGTCGCTACATGCATGCTCAGTATGAGGGATTGCTGCAAAGTCAACGGCAGTGACTGTCCACTGTCTCTACATGCTCATCCAGGAGGAGGGAATGCTGCAAGCCACTGACTGGATGCAATCTGCTGGGTTTCCTTAGATGGAAAAACTTTGTATCCAATTTGAATAAATAACTGAATCTGACTGTACTGTTGAATGGTTAGTTATTAAATGGAATGCATGTACCTGACTTGAAATCTGTATGATTAAATTGAATTGACTTAGTCCATTTTAAAATTACCCACCTTTCACACAATACAACAGGAAACAACACTCGCCAGTTATTTTTACCTCTGCCTTCCTCCCTCCCTGTTGGTGGGAGTAAGGGGGAGTCAGGTTTACCTTAAACCGGCTCAGTTATGGTTGAGGTGCAAACACACTCTCCAGTCTGCTACCCGTGTGACCGCTTTTCTTTTGCAATGGTTATAATCAGTGTGACAGAGAGATGTACCCCCCAATCCTTGTGGTTTTTAGTATAACAATGGCCACCAGTGGGCTCTAGATGGACAAACTTTATCCGTATACTATTTTACTTAGTACCCCTACACATAGCCCATTCTAAAATGGCCAAACTCTAACACTCAGTGGTTTATTCTAACCTCCCCAACAACCCCGCACCATTCTAAACCTTTTGTGAAGTGCCTTGAGACAACATGTGTTGTGAATTGGCGCTATATAAATAACTAAACTGAAATAAAACTAAAACTGTGTTGGGGCCATCCATTTTGGTCACACATTTTGACACACAGCTCAACAGACGTCGCAGCTCTGACGTCACTGGGAGTAAAAACCGGTTGAGGCGAGTTTCGTTGCCATTTCCCGCCTGTCTCAAAGGACAGCGCAACGGAGGCGCATTTCTGGAGAGACAGGACCTCGCAGGCGAACCTTTGCTCCACAAGGCCATTCCCGGAAGAGCTTGAAAGCTGGAAATCTGTCTGATACGAGAAGATCAGGAGATTTATTTACCGGTCGAAGACCACGCCGACACCCGGCGCAGGTGAAAACCCACAGAGGTTCTATGTCCAAGGAGAAGAGTTTTCCTCCTTGTGTAATGCAGGCGACTAACGGTTCATCTTTTCCCCTCCTGGACGGAAGAGAAATTACCCTTTTTTTCTTTAATTTGATCACGGACGCGTGACCCTCCCCCTCCTTTTTCTCCAGACCTGATTCCTCCTCAACTGGTGGAGAGCAGAAATCAACTTCAAAGTAATTTCATTCTTTTCATATTAAACCGGATAGGTGCATTTAGAGGTCTGGGCAGGATGAGGCAGTTAAGGTGATGTAGGATCACCAATAGTAAATCTAAGGTATTAACTTATTGCCTGCAATACTGATTGAATTATGTTATGCTGAGCTGTGTTTGTGTTTATTTCGTGCAAGAGTGATTTATCTGTCAAAACAAGGTCGAAGATCCCCCACCTTCATTGAAGCGGTTGAATAAACAGTGACAGTTTGTGGTTTTGGTTAATAATTTGTAATTATTAAAGAGCTTTGAGCCCATAATCACATAACCAGAGGATATCTCTGATTTCTATTCGTAAGTAATGATTTTTGGTTAAGAAATACATTTTTTTCAAATCATGATTTTAAATTATAATTCTTGATGAATATTAATTAATCAATAATCATAATCCTTACAACTGAATTGATCAGAAATTGAGTTGGACTGATGGCAGCTGGATCCACTCAAAGCATTCTGCATGTGTAACGGGGTTTTATTTTAACATCACTATTGATGTGAAGTTTGTCAAAATTGGTTTATTTATTCTTCAAATTCATTTTATTTAATCAACAATTTATTTTTTTCCTGACTTTTATTGCTATATACATTTTTTATGTTACTGTTGTCAGTTGGTGGTTACCATAGCAACCAGTAAGTCAGCGCTTCCCCTTTTTCTGTTGCTGTCTGTTACTTTGAATAAATACAGAGAACCAGAATGTGTCTGTCGTGAAGTCAACCTGCTGGATCAGAACGAACAAGAGGGGTTACACATGTAAAGGCTTGTAAATTCAAAGATTAAATGTCATTGTCAGCAGTAGTTTTGTAAAATCTGTAGCTTTGGTTCCAAGGCTATGTGCAGTTCATGTTGCATATCTGAGCTACAATAATTCATGACTGAATCTATCAACATGTCAAAAAGATCTGTGACAGCTTAGCTAAATGTGGGATCAGATGGGTAAGCTACAGCATCAGATATAGAAAAATCAAGAAAGGTGATGCTGGAGGGTTATTCACTTTAAGCAGCATACTTTCATATGCAATTGAATGACAAGAGAGATATACAATAGTGTGACTGGGATATAAGATAAAAAAAAAAAAAAAAAGATGTAGTGTAGCTAAAGAGCCAGAGTTAGTCATAATAAATATGTCTAGATTTAAGAATGAGTCCTCCCCCAGAAATCAAACAATCACCTATATTTTTTTACTTACACTGAGCGACGATGGTTTTTACATGTAAATTAGTGTTACTAAGGATTTTTCAGTTATATAGCATCACACTAACTATAAGGTTATAAGGCCTGGAGGAAACTAACATAATTAGTTTTTTTTAAATATATATATATATTTGTCCTAAAAATGTCAAGGTACAAAAGATCACATAAATGGAAATACAAGAGCTGAAGGGCTTTACAGATGACAAAAGCAATGAGTAGAAACATCAGTAATGATGTATGACCACTAGAGGGCATTCAGCAAAACAGGCATTATGAAGTGGTGCAAGGCTCCAGTTCAGAGCCAGATTCTGCTTTGTTTTTTTCCCTCATGAGTGTTGCAACAAAAAAAAGGCATTCATTCACCACATATCTCAATATACATATAGCCAAAACCATAACATTCAAATACTGATTAAGGAAATCAAAGCAGGCAACAGCTGGTTTAAAACATGATTCATTAAAAATGTAAAAACACAAAAGGAAAAACTTACTTGCAAAATAAATATTTTGGTAAAGCAACCCTGCACATGATTAACAGCAAATGTTGATGATAGGAATCGGTATATAAACACAACAAATGGGAATAGCTAATGTAAAAGCTACAAATAAAGAAACAGGATGGGAATTCATTTAAAAAAACAATTTGGTTAAATCCAATTGTGTTACATCATCAGATAATCAGTATCAAGTAAAACTTTCAACTACTGCAGAATGTGCTACAAAACATAACAAGGAAACAAAATGCTTTTCTTCAGCTATTTTTTGTACTGCATGGGGAAATTGGGATGGATTTTCTACTTGAACCTAATGAATAACAACTTTAAGGCAGATTTGTATTGTTTGGTTTTTATCGAGTCAAAACTCTGAGAGGCCTGTGATCCCTGAAACAGCTTTGTCATTATGGTCGGCTGAGGCAGGGAGACCGCAATGACAGCCAGAAAACTCAGTCAGACTGTCTCAAAGGTACACATAACACTCTGTTAAAGTCCTTCTTGGTGAGCGGTGTGGTTTTGGTGCAAAATGCGGTGATGCGTTGCCGTCTGTGTCAGAAAGCCTAACAGTGCCTGGAAGAACGATATTTTCCTGTCAATACCTGAGAATTTGTTATAGCAAGCTGTATGCAAAGCCTTATAACTCCTGAAGGGCACTAGTATAAAGGCAATCATTTAGTCATGCTGAGGTATTGTTACAAAAATAAAGAACAAATTTATCTTTGTTTTATAATCAAAGGTCATATATCAATGCAGTGTAGGATTATTTACAGTTATTTGCAAAAATGTTTAGTCGTATCATTTCTTTATATTTTGCTTCCAAACAATCAAATTTTCTCTAAATATTTTAAAGTGGTGCTTGACAATAGTTTTTTTAAAGTTTTTCTTTACACATTAACTGCTAGATTGCTGTTTTTATTCCAGTACATTACCATTTTCACTACAATAAAAATGCATGTTTGCATTTAACTCTGACCCTGTGATGGTTCTTGCATAAATGGCGCCCTCCTTCCACCACTATGGCTGTATGTCAAAAAAAAAAAAAAACTGAAGTCGGAAAGTGCATTCTGCCCTTTCTAGAAAGATAGATAGATGGATTCATTTAAGGTGGTAGTAATTTCAAGAAAGCATTATAAAACACTTTAATTTAGGACCAAATCTTAGGTTTCCAATCAAAAACCAACCAGCATCATCAACTACTAATGGTGTACAGCAATAATTTTTTTTACAATGTGCACAAAACAGGTAGTGTTTCCTAATCATGTAGGTCATATGAATAAGTAGTAGAAGAGCTGTTCGGGGACATTTGACAGATAACTTTTTG
Organism: Girardinichthys multiradiatus; assembly: GCF_021462225.1. NCBI lineage: Eukaryota > Metazoa > Chordata > Actinopteri > Cyprinodontiformes > Goodeidae > Girardinichthys > Girardinichthys multiradiatus. The sequence continues at coordinate 23,057,958 of NC_061804.1, read as the reverse complement.
GGCCTCTTTGCATCATGCAGCCCTAGGCAAAAAGCCATATTGCCAATATTAAAAACACCACTGCTCTGACCCATTAATCCTTTAACCACAAAAAGGGTGAATAAAGCCATTTTGTTGCTACCTGTAACAAATCAACATAGCAAAAGGATCTTCAGGACACTTTGTTACAGAAAAGCCTGTCACAAACGCAACAGAATTTGCCTTTTTTCTTTATAGAAACTATGTAAAGTACCCAAGATAGTACAGTTTTGTTCACAGAAGCATTAGCATCATAAGCTGAATTCTTACTTCCAGTGTTTTTTCAAAAGAGGCAGATTTTTTTGGATTCAACCTGAACTTATCCATAATTTTTTTCTTTTTTTAAGTACACAATGACTAGACAGGGAATGAGAGGAAAAAAAAGGTCTAAAGACATTTTCAGAATTTCATAAGATTTTAAAAAAAAGCCATGCTTCATGGAGGTAAAATATGAAGAAAATGATTATTTAAAACCATGGATCAGTGCTACACATGCACACTGACTCATTTGTTCAGCTCTTTAACTGTGGTTAAAGAGATAACTTTTTTTTTTAAGCACTTGTGCTGCCCCCTGACAGAATGGGACGCCGGACAATGAGTAGTGTTGCTGATATTAAAAGCTGCTCCTTTGTAATGCTTTGAAAACTGATTCTAAATAACATTGTAGATTTGTAAATAGCGATAAAATACCTCACTGTGACCCCTTTAGTATATACTTTGAATTTAAAAGAGAGTAAGACAAAAACAAATAATAATAAATATAAAGAATCTGCTGATCACAGCAGATTCCAAGGAATCACCAGGCATTACTGTATTTCAGTCACAGTTCATGATAAAGTTCTTGTATATCGAATACTAAAGAATACTGTACAGTTTAATGGTCATCATAATTTGTGGCACTGTTACTGCGCTTCACCATGTCTGCAGTATGTATTTAAAGTTAATGCAGTCCTGTGCCTGTATCTCTGTTTAGGTTAAATGTATCTTCCTGAGAAGCCGCATTCTGGGGATGAAGCGACGATCCGTATTGTGACAGAAGTGCATCTATTTGAGGAAACAAGGAGGACAGAGGGCAGTCTGAGGATGTGCAACTGGCTAACACCTGCAGTTGCTCAGATTGTTGGTTTGCTTCACTGTAGATTCTCTGACACAAGGTGCTGACTGTGTGGCATGTTTCCATTTTCCTCTGGGTCAGCTGGTTTCTCTCCATGATCAGTTTCTCCCTCTCTGTTTTCTGTAACAAACGTGCAGAAAACGAAATTCACAGGGTGCTAATTGACAAACATCTGATAAAAATAAGCATTTCAAAACAGAAGGCTCTCTTACCAGTTTGTTGATTTCACACTGTAGATTATATATGCAGTCCAGCTTTCTTTTGCGGCAGCGCTGAGCTGCAAGGCGGTTTTTGCTACGCCGTCTAATATCGTGGACAAACTCCAGTTGTTCTTGGGTAAGAAGCTGTTGCTTCAGCAGATGTTGGAAGTCATTTCGGTTCAGATTCACAATCCAGTCCACAGAGAATGGCAACTGGACCTGAGAAATCCCCAGTTAAGAATTAAGTTTATGCAATTAGATGTTGCATTACAGAAAAAAACCTATGCATTGATAGGGGAACATCTTCAAAGACATTCATGTTTGTGTATTTTAATATCTAATGTCTAGGTAAGAATGGCAAATGAAGTTTGCATAGTTATATTTTCCTAAGCTGGTAAATATTAACCCTGGAAATCTGCTGCTGTAAGCATGCACCAGGAAATGTCAGCTCCCTAGTTTCATTAAGGACTATAAATCTTGTGACGCTTTATGTGGGATAAAGAAACTAAATACCTCACGACTGGAATGAACACAGCTTTGTCTGCACACTCCTTATATATACTCACGCAATCCTCTCAGTGACATGAGAAGTTTCTGAAAACCATGGTATGACCTATGGTCAATGCTAACTTAACGAGGCTGAGCTGTGAATTCTGGCTGAATTGGACTCTGAACCAGAGAGCCTGCTAAAACACACATATACACACATCCACCTACTGTGTGAATAATTAACTCGGCAGTATAGCGTATCTGCTTTACATGAATGCAGATGCTTATTTGTCTATGATAAAGTGAACCTGACATCCTTATCTAAAAGAAACACGATGACATACTATCCAGGAAGGAGACTGGTGCTTTAAAAAATTAAAATAAATTATATATATACATACAGGGGTTGGACAATGAAACTGAAACACCTCTCATTTTAGTGTGGGAGGTTTCATGGCTAAATTGGACCAGCCTGGTAGCCAGTCTTCATTGATTGCACATTGCACCAGTAAGAGCAGAGTGTGAAGGTTCAATTAGCAGGGTAAGAGCACAGTTTTGCTCAAAATATTGAAATGGACACAACATTATGGGTGACATACCAGAGTTCAAAAGAGGACAAATTGTTGGTGCACGTCTTGCTGGCGCATCTGTGACCAAGACAGCAAGTCTTTGTGATGTATCAAGAGCCACGGTATCCAGGGTGATGTCAGCATACCACCAAGAAGGACGAACCACATCCAACAGGATTAACTGTGGACGCAAGAGGAAGCTGTCTGAAAGGGATGTTCGGGTGCTAACCCGGATTGTATCCAAAAAACATAAAACCACAGCTGCCCAAATCATGGCTGAATTAAATGTGCACCTCAACTCTCCTGTTTCCACCAGAACTGTCCGTTGGGAGCTCCACAGGGTCAATATACACGGCCAGGCTGCTATAGCCAAACCTTTGGTCACTCATGCCAATGCCAAAAGTCGGTTTCAATGGTGCAAGGAGTGCAGATCTTGGCCTGTGGACAATATGAAACATGTATTGTTCTCTGATGAGTCCACCTTTACTGTTTTCCCCACATCCGGGAGAGTTATGGTGTGGAGAAGCCTCAAAGAAGCGTACCACCCAGACTGTTGCATGCCCAGAGTGAAGCATGGGAGTGGATCAGTGATGGTTTGGGCTGCCATATCATGGCATTCCCTTGGCCCAATACTTGTGCTAGATGGGCACAAGTATTGGGACTACTGAACCATTCTTGAGGACCATGTGCATCCAATGGTTCAAACATTGTATCCTGAAGGCGGTGCCGTGTATCAGGATGACAATGCACCAATACACACATCAAGACTGGTGAAAGATTGGTTTGATGAACATGAAACTGAAGTTGAACATCTCCCATGGCCTGCACAGTCACCAGATCTAAATATTATTGAGCCACTTTGGGGTGTTTTGGAGGAGCGAGTCAGGAAACGTTTTCCTCCACCAGTATCACATAGTGACCTGGCCACTATCCTGCAAGAAGAATGGCTTAAAATCCCTCTGACCACTGTGCAGGACTTGTATGTCATTCCTAAGACGAATTGATGCTGTATTGGCCGCAAAAGGAGGTCTTACACCATACTAATAAATTATTGTGGTCTAAAACCAGGTGTTTCAGTTTCATTGTCCAACCCCTGTATATCCCAAAGTAAGCATAACATAAAAAAACCTAAACAAAAACATGGACTAGGAAGGCTGTCCTTAAGTCTTTGAGAGGCCCCAAATCGAGCTCATCTTGAATTTAAAAGTGGAATGAAGACAGCAAAAAGGCCATGCTCTAAAGACTGAACAAATTAATCATTGTAACAGAGGCTCAACAACACTATAAAATATGCAGGGTCATGATCATGAAGATATTTTATGCAGACAGTTGAATTTCATAACCTGCTCCTCTGTAAGGAAATTATGTCTCAGTTTTATGATATAGTAGTTGTTGATTCCAATTTCTCCTTACGACCCAGGATGTTTTAACTAGAACCAGAACCATGGTGCTGAAAAAGATAAGAGTATTATATATATATATATATATATATATATATATATATGTGTGTGTGTGTGTGTGTATGTATGTGTGTGTATGTATGTGTTTTTTTAATGTGTTATAAAAAAGGAGGTCATAAAGTTTATTGCAAATATATTCATATGCCTTGAATTAAAAAGTAAAATTCAGGATACAACCAAAAACTTTATGTATTTTGTCAGAATGTATGTCATAGAAAGGCATTAAGTAGTGCCTAATTGTAAAATGGAAGGGGGAATGCTACATGGTTTTCAAAATTTTTTACAAAGCAAAGAAAATTCTGCTTTAGTGAGCTATGGAACTGTATTCGGCCCTGAACACACCATCCTCAAATACGGTTGTGGCAGTGTCATGCTGAGGGGACGCTTTTTTATCAGTGGTGACACACATCCTAACAGTGAAACACAGTCCTGGTAGCATCATGCTATAGGGGTGCTGGATAAAGAAAACATTGTTTTAATTTCACAATCATACACTATTTTGTGCTGGTCTATGACATAAAATTCAATATAATACATTGAAACTTGTCAGTGAAACTGTTAACTGCTCACCTGTAGGGCTCTCTCACTTGTGGAGTACTCACTGTCTCCCTCTGTTTCCGTCTCCAAATCTGCATCCTCCCCTGAGTTTGACTGAGGTGTCCCCTCACACTCAGACATTCCGCAGTTCATTTGGTCAAAATCCTGATAAAATGGGCACCCAGTTTTGGTGGAACCAAGGTTGTTCTGAAGATTTGACCACTCTAAAGACGGGCTCTGCACCCATCCACCACATGCATCAGTGGAACACCCTGCTTCACAGTCCAGAAAATTTTGCTGGTAGCTGTCTTTACATAATCCCAGTTGCTCACTAAGGTGACTCGCTCTTTCATTCTTCAGGGTGCTTTTCTCTTCTGAGGTTTTTCTAAGGATGGCTGCTCTTTCTATGTTGGATGTTACCTTTCTTTCTTGTTGACTGGCGTCATTTGGATTTTCTTCTTCACCTTCTGACATTGTATTTTGACGGGAGGAATGTGGTATTATTTCACCAGGGTCTCTTGATGTTTTACTTTCTGTAATGCTGACAGCACACATATCATGCCCCATTGACTGAGTGATTGTAGAGTCCACATCTAAGCACCTCAAGGGGCAAAAAGACAGTGATGATCTCTCACAGAGGATTTTGCTTGGCGTTGGGGAGAGTTTCTTGATTCTTGGTATCTCAGAGGAGATGATTCCGGACATGTAGTCCATCTTTTCATCATATGTCCTAATGTTCTTCTCCTCTACCTTGCAACCTTGCTTTCCCTCTTGTTCAAATGTGCCTTCCTTAGACATATCAACAACACATTTGTTCCCACAGTGTTTTTTAGTTTTCCACAACTCTTCTGCTCCAACTTTGCTTTCTATGCAGGAGTTGGACGTTGGATATCCAGTGAAATCAACCACAGTTTCCCTTTTACAGTGTGTCCTGATGGGGCACGGCAAACAGGAGAGGACACAGCTTTCTCTGATCACTGATGTCACTGAATTGAAGGGACATTTCTCACTTCCAAGCATCTCCTTCTCACAAGCCAACTGGAACTTGCGATACTTTGGACCCTGCACCACTGGATCATTTATCCCTTCAGCTACAGATCCAAAACTGTCTGCGCTTTTCTGACTTCCCATTTTGTTACTCACTGACTTGTTACAGTCCCAAGTCACGTCCTGCTCGGGTGATGAGTCAGCAACTGGTTTTACTTCTTTGTCATCCAACAACACATCGTCAGAGTCTGTGCTACAATTTTCTGTTGATAATCGCCTCTTGCATTCCTTCCGACAACAGGTCTTTCTCACAATGGCGGCAGAGCCATTGCGGCTCAAGAAAAACTTTGGCAGAAGGAAATCAAAACATGCCTCGTCTAGGTCCCTGAAACCAAGGATCGAGGCTGAGTTTCGTATTTCTAAAACATCGTCTTTTCCAAAGTTGAGTTTGGATGTGTAGGCAAAGTTCAGCAATGGTTCAAAACCAGCTGCTGTCACCTGTTGGAGATGATAAATGAGACACATAAGCACATTATTTAGGGCAGTGTTTCTCCATCTTGGTTCACAGGATCCACTGTCCTGCATGTTTTAGGTGTTTCCCCTCTGCCACACACCTGACTTAAATGAATGGGTGATTAACCGGTCTCTGAAGCACTTGATGTCATACTGAGGAGGTAATGTATTCATTTGAATCAGGCGTGCTGAACCAAAGACAATTCAAACATAAAGGACTGTAGGTCAGTAGAACCACTAATTTAGGAAATAGTAACTCTAAAAGATTGTAGTTGTGATAAAAGTAATCTACTTATCATTTAATCTTTATTACTTTTTTAGACTTTATTATCTGTTTTTGTACAGAATAAGTGAGAATAAGCCCAAAGATTTGCTGTTGCTTGCTTTACCTATTTCTGAGTTATAGGAGTAAATTATTATTTAATAATAATAGCTCAGAATTTTTGCTGTAAATTCCTTTAGAAGCATAGAAGAGGTTAATATATTGCATGCAGTAGATAATTTGCTCGGCGTCTTCATTTTGTAAGAGTTGAAGGCTAAAGCTGAAAGGGCCCGTAGACCAAAGTAAACTTCTACTATCTTAAAACAATGCCGGTCTAAAGAACATCATAGTGGTTTATACAAAAGCTATTTTATAAACTTTCCAACCATCATCATGTTAGCATTGGGCAGTTATTTACACAGAAGCCAGTGGTCATTTACACAGGAATAGGAGGGTATAGATGGTGCATCACCGATAATCTTCCTGTCTAAAACACGTGTCAAGTGTTTTTGGTCAAAGTAACTATCTGATATGAAAATAAGGTGGTTTAAAAGACAAATTAAGAATATCTATGGTAGTTTTTAATTTTATGGAAGAAATTGGTCCAATTAGTAATTTAAAGAGGTTTCTAAAGAATTTGAAATCTGCCATTTCACTGCAAGGAAAATAGTCTATTCAAAACAACTGCCAACATGCCAAGTTACGGCTGTATAAGCAAACTCCCTCAGCAAGATGCTAAAATGAGTCCCTAAAAACCGTCAGATGTCATCACATGACCCACAGCAGGCTCTTGCTACCACTGGTATGAAAGTGAATGTCTGTAAAATCAGAAGTAGACTGCACAAAACTAACTTTCATAGAAGGTTTTTAAGCAGGAATATTTTGCTTTCTAAGATTGCAGACAAAGGCCTGAACCTCTGGAACAATGTTCTATGGTTAGATGAGTCTACAACTAAATTATCTGGACACCAGAACACAGGATGTTTGGCATGAACAAAATAGAGCATTCCAGATAAACAAACAACAGAGTTGAAAGTGTCATAGTTTGAGGACTGTTTGCAGCAGTAGGACCTGGATTGTCCACCATCATAGGATCCACCATGAATCCCAATGTATATCAGAGGGTGCTTAAGAAAAGCGTGCGACCTACTGAAAAGTATATATATATATAACTCGAGCAGAACTGTACACAGCATCTTGACAATGACCCAAAACATACCATTATGTTCACCACAGATTGACTAAGTATAAAGGAAAAAGGAAAGTCCTGAGCCAACTCAAAGTGCAGATCATAATCTCTTAGAGACATGAACTTGTTAATATATGCAAGAAATCACACATCTGAAAGTGAAAATGGGGAAAACTTTCTTCAGACTGCGTGTCAGAGACTAGTAGATGGCTACAACACATATCTCACTGAAGGTATTTCAACGAAAGTAGGTAAGGTGACATCCTAATGTTTCCTTAGTTAGAAAACACATTTTTGTTAATATGCTTACTTTAATGAGCAAAACAAGGGTTAACTTTTCGTATTTGCATATAATCAATTCCCTTTCTTTTCCAGAGATACAAAAGAAGATAAGATATCTAAACATATCTCATTTGAAAAAAAAGGAAAATTTAAAAAAATGTCCTAATTTTTCACGACTGTCCCTCCATTTTCTCTGCAAATAATCATCAGCATTGTGTAAAGAACCACCCAATGTAGATGTGACAACGGCTTAAAGATTCAGAAAAGAGCATTTGCATGAACCTTTTCCTAAAATGTTTTTGAGTTGAGAGTTGTTTTAAGACAGTAAAGTCTTCTTTGGCCCTGGCCCCTCTTGGACTAGCTGTTAGCTTCAGTCTTTGGGTCCAACTAATGAGGAATTATGGTAAATAAAGACAAGAAGAGATTAGCCACTGTAGGGACATTATTCAAAAATACTGATCTATTTACACAGGAATGAATAAAAATACAAAGTTAAAGAAACACATTTTGCAGACATATTTTATCATACATAACATGTTCTTGGAAATTTGTTATGCAACATTTTATGTGTTTTTTGTTTAGAAAGCTGTGTTAAGTGGACATATGCACAAGGGATGAACACATCCCTAATTATAATTGTTACATTGAAAAAAACTATTTCAACAAAAAGAATTGGTCGTCCTGTGATTATATTAATAAACTAAAATTAATAATGTTTGCAATGCCAAAAAACAGTGTGATTGGCATTGTTACATTTAGCGTTTGAACAACGTTTTACACTGAATCCATAAGATCAAGAAAAAAACACTGTTACTGTTCAAAATATAATTGAATGCCATTATTAAATTTTAGCAGCGAAGTTGCTATGTTAAGTGAAGTTGTAAAGTGAAGTAGTCTTTTTGATAAGAGTAAATAAAATTTATTTTGTGTTTTAGAAGCTGACTATTCATGAGTCATCAGCAAAAAAAAATCCCCAACATTTGTACTTGAGGAAATAAGGGTTTTAGTTACGTTTCTCACTTCATTTTTAGAACAGATTTGTGGTTTCTAAGGCACAAGATTTTTGTGTGTAACTTATTTCTCTGTAATACAGCAACCCAGGTCGACTTCTCACCTCTTCTGGCAGAGTAATTACTGCTCCGTGTTCTGAGAGGGAAGAGATCTTTTGCAAGAAATACTCGCTACAGGAAGCCAGCACAGAGCGGTGGGCTCTGAAATTCTGACCCTCCACCAGCACCGTCAAATCACACAACATGTCCCGGCAGCGCTGCTCGTTCAGGTAGTGCAGCACCTGGGAGGAATGCACTGTGGACTCGAATGTAAACACAGACGGCTGCGGGGTAGGCCCAGCCATCACAGACATCTGTGTGTACACAAAACACACAGACATACCCAGGTTAACCACTACCACACTACTAAAAACATACTTTATATAGATACTTAACAGAAAAGTGAAATAAAATGCCTACCTTAGAAAGCTGGCTTTGTTCAACTCTCTAAGGTGTTAAAGAAAGTTCCAGCAGCCTCACAGACATGGATTTTAGTAAATGGAATCCCGTCCAACCAGACTGTTTCCTAGAACGCCTTATCTCAACTCAACTACAAACTAAAAACTGAGCTTGACTCAGTCATATGGCCTGTGAGTGGGTATGTGAGAGGGAGGGAGGGAGGGAGGGAGGGAGGGAGGGAGAAACACAGGGAGTGTGTGTGTGTGTGTGTGTGTGTGTGTGTGTGTGTGTGTGTGTGTAAGTGTGTAAGTGTGTTGCAACCACCATGGGTGTAACAAAGCAGAGCTGACTCATGCGCTCCTTCTGATAAAGGATGAGCAAGCACATTTTACCTCATTGGATCTGTCTGGTAAACTAACAGACTTTTGTTAGGAAATCCACCATAAGCACAATAAAGGAGTCGAAGCTGAAGGCAGGGAATAAAGTCTGTGTTTAAGGAAGATGACTCGACTAATATCAAACAGAGAATTTTGAGGATATATCCTGCAAAACCCTACAACACACACATACTGACTTGCTCCGGATGTCACGATATGAAAAAGTCTCATATACATACTTCTGTTTTTACTTTTTTGTTACATTTAAATGTTTTATATTATCAAACTAATGTTTATATCACACAAACAACCTGGAAAAAAGCCATCCAAATCATCCTATGTGAAGAAGTAATTGCCTCCTGAACCTAATAGGTAGTTGTGCCACCCTTGGCAGCAACAACTGCCGTTAAGTGTTTGCAATAGCTTGCAATGACCTTTTCATATTGCTGTGGAGGAATTTTGGCCCACTCTTTGCAGAAAAGTTTAATTCAACCACATTAAGGGTTGTTTGAGCATGAACAGCATGTTTTAGGTCATGCCACAGCATCTCAAGTCAGAAGTTGACCAGTTCTCTCCAAAATAATTTTGTTGTTGTTGTTGAAATCATTGTCCTGCTGCATAAACCAAGTGTGCTTGAGTTTAAGGTCATGAACTGATTGCAGGATATTCTTCTTTAAGGTTTTTGAGCAAAAGCAGCAAAGCAGGCCAGACCATCACACTAACACCACCATGTTTGTTAATATTTTCTTATTCTGAAAAACGTTCCACGTTTCTCTAGCCAGTCCACAGAATATTGTTCCAAAAAATTTTTAGATGCTTTTTGGCAGTTGTGATGTGAGCCATTGAATTTTTACACAGCTGCAATATTTGCCTAGTCTCTTTCCTATTGGTGAATCATTAACACTGAACTTAAATGCGGCAAGTGAATCTCAGTGCTTTGGACATTATTCTGTATTACTTTTTACCTGGCTGGATGAGTCGTTAATGCCCTCTAGGAGTAATTTTGGTAGGCCCTCCTGTCATGGGAAGGTTCAGCACCTGTCCGTGTTTGCTTCATTTGTGGATAATGCCTCTGATTGTATTTCACTCTTGTCTAAAACCTGACAAATGGCTATCCAGACTGATAAACATCATTGACTTGTCAACAAACATCTTCAGATAGTGCCATTGTGTTGCTTCCTCCATTGTATTGTCAGGCAGGTGTTAATTTGGTGATCAGACCTGGGTGTGAGTAGTGATATTAAACATGGCTTATCAAAAATATAAAGTTGCAGTTCAGTTCATTCATGATAACAGGAGATTTAACTTTTTTTTAAACATAAGACCGGGTTTAAAACTGCTTTTTGTATGAATCTTGATTATCTTTGTCTTCTATTAGCATGTGGTAGATGAGAGAAGAAATCTGTAAAGGTACAAATACTTTTTCACAGCACTGCAAAGGTGTTCTAAAACTGAAGGTTAATTTTTCTATGAAGAGCATTATTGACTCAACTAAAGCTGCTTCTTTAGGTAGCAAGCTGTGTGTGTGTTTTGTGTCTAGAACTTTTTGCAGGAAAGAATGACTAGTTATGAAATGGTGCAACACATGTCCACAAATTAATTTAAACTGTACGTACTCTGACTTCTGAGGTCTTAAAAAAATAACAGAAGATAATGTTTTGTAACTGTTACATGACAACAATCCACAATCCAAACTAATATGCTCTATCTAAGGGAGCTAAAAGTGGTGGGATATGGTCCAAATATTGGTACACAATGTTGTCAGGTGTCTATAGATAAAAACCCTTTAAAAGGAAGAACAAAAATGGATCGTCTGTTTTGTAGTATCTGCTGTCAGAGTAGCACATTATCATTGAAATTTTGTGATCAGTGGTCTAGGTGGTATAATGCTCTCCTTTAGATAGGGAAGTATACAACATGAACTGTTGCTTTTTGCCCCCCTCTGACAATAAAACGCATTTTATTGTAACAATAGGATCACTTCCTTAGTTTCATTTCTCTAAGCCAACAGTGTTGTGTTTTGTCCTTGTTGCCAGCCTTACAAAGAAAAAGGAAGAAGATTTTTTTTTTCTTATGACGGATGAGTTTATTTTGGAATTATGCAACACTGGCTTGATTGGCTACATTGACTGTGTCCGGCTTCCTTCTTTCAAATCATGTGACACTTGCAACTTGATCTGGTAATGTTGATCATAACGTGCTGCTGAAGATACTACAGCCACTGAAACTGACGTTTCATGAATGTACAGAATGTACTTTGCAAAAGTACACATAACTCTCCAAGGTTTTTCACATTTTGTTGTGTTACAATAAGAAACTTCAATGTATTCTACTGGGATTTTATGTGATAGACAAAGGTGTTCATAATTGTGAAGAGGAAGGAAAATTATGTGCGGTTTTGACATTCTTTAGTAATAAGAATATGAAAAGTGGGACATTTTCTACCTACCCCTTTTTACTTAGATACCCTGAAAAAACACCCAGTGCATTCAATGACACTCAGTCACCCCTAATTAGTAAATATAGTCTCCTTCTGGGTAACTTAATCTCAATGTAAATACAGCTGTTCTGTGACATTGTTTTAAATTTCTTTCACATTAATGTATAAACAGCATGAAGACTAAGGAACACACCAGATAGATCAGGGATAGAGTAGTGGAAATGTTTAAAGCAGAGCTAGAATCCTAAAAACTATCCCAAATTTTTTAACATCTCATCAGTCACTGTTTCATCTATCATCTGAACATTGAAAGACTGTGGCACAACGGCCAACCTACCAAGACATGGCCAGGAAGAACATTAATGAAGCTAAGAGGCCCATGGTAACTCTGGATGAGCTCCATAGATAAACAGTTCAATTGGAAAAATACGTAGATAAGGGGAATTGTGCGCTCTACAAATTGTGGGCAGAAAGCTATTGTTTACAGAGAGCCATAAAATGTCTCATTTGAAGTTTGTCACAAGTCATGTAGAGGAGACAGCAAACTTGTTTAAGAAAGTTCTCTTGTCAGATGGGACCTCCCGGCCTACATGGAAAATGCTGTATGGCAAAAAGATATGCATCACCCACAACACACCATGTCCACTGTGAAACAGGGTGGTGGCGGTATCTTGCTGTGTTTTTCTTAAACAGGCAGAGAAACTGGAATTAGTCAGGGAAATGAAAGTTAAAACTTGAGACTGGGACAGAGTTTCACCTTTCAGGCATACAGCCAAAGCTAAAATGGAATGGATATAAAAGCATGGTCATGTTTTAGAAGCGCCTAGTCAAAGTCCAGACCTAAATCTAATTGATAATCTGTGGCAAGACGTGAAAACTGATGTTCTCTATCCAATCAGACTGAGTGAGATCTATTTTGTTTAGAAGAATGTACTCTACAGGAGCAAATGTGGTGGAGACATAACCCAAAGTACTTGCAACTGTAATTACAGCAAAATATGATTCCAAAAAATCTCGACTCAAAGGGGCTGATAACAAATACACATTACACAAATTGAATCCCATTTACTAATTAGGTGCCACCTGCAACCAACTGGATACACTTTTGTTTAGGGCTATCAGAGTGAAGTGGACTGAATGCAAACAGAAAATACAGATTTTTATTTTCAACAATCTATCTATCTATCTATCTATCTATCTATCTATCTATCTATCTATCTATCTATCTATCTATCTATCTATCTATCTATCTATCTATCTATCTATCTATCTATCTATCTATCTATCTATCTATCTATCTATCTATCTATCTATCTATCTATCTATATATATATATATATATATATATATATATATATATATATATATATATATATATATATATATATTTATATATATATATATTTCCTTTAATTATGTAATCATGCAGTACTTTGGGTTGTTCTATCACATAGAGTATAAATAAAATACATTGAACTTTGTGGCTGTAATGTGACAAAATGTGAAAAGGTTTTCAAAACTCCAATGCACTGTTCACTGTTACATGTTGCAATACCGACCAGAATGATTCGGTAAACTCACATTAAAAACCAAACAGCACGCCAAAAACCTGTCATTGCTGACTACAATCACTCTAACAACTTCTCAGTGATGATAAGCGTACATCTGCGGTTCACACAAATGACAGATCATCCACAAACAGGTCCTGTCTGTAATTAGACAATTTAAAGACTGTACATGAAAACAGTCCAATCGCTGGTCTGGTGTCAGCTGAAAGTCTGGTGGACTCAGGTTTCGGGGAAGTCAGAGGTCACGAGGAGTCTTGCCTTGTTCGATTGGCGAGGCAAAGCCTCTCTAGCTGCTGCCTGCGCTCACTGTGGAGGGTCACCAAGCTGCGGTTCTCTTCTGTTAAACGCTGAAACTCCTCCTCGAGTCGGACAATCTCTACAGCAACTTTCTCATCCTCCACCAGCTCCGCCAGCAGCTTACGCCTGAAGAAATAAGTAAAGCAAACCTTGATAGAGTTTTCTTTTCATGGTTTTTTGAGGGAACATTTTACTTGTAGTGATAAGTCATCAACTGTCTTGGAATACAGTTTTATTTTGTTACATAAAGCTAATTTCTGTGGGGTAAGAAAATGGAAACATTTTGTGTATCATATCGTGAGTAGAATGGTCTTTATGTTATATATATTTACCTAATGAATATGATACTGTTATCCCACAGTGGCTGTGTGCAGGTGTTTTGTGTTTGTGCTGTGTTTCTCTCAGCCTACTGGGTGTGTCTGGTACACCCATAACAGGTGTTTCTCTTTGAGCCCAATCACTGGGACTTCTTGAGGAGCAGGAACCTGGAGGGAGGTGTCAGCCTATTGTCTCTGCCAGCATGGTAACCTGACTGTGTTCTGCTGTTCTCTGCATTTCCTAAGCCTGCTCTATTGGGTTGCTTGTCCTGCGTTACAGATCTGATCACTATGTGATAGGGTCCTGGATTCCAAGCTCCTGTTTTCTGTATCCATGCTCTGGGAAGGTCTGGAAAAGACTCCCTGATGCTCCAACCGTGAGCCTCCCTTCTTCTCCTGCCTCCAGCCCTGCAGCTCTGAGATCACTTCATGGAAACACCAAACTATTGCTCACATGCCTGTCCACCCTCCAACACTGCGTGCTCAGCTGAAGCACTGCCGCTTAAGGATCACAAAGAAAGAACGTCATCACTGTGAATCTCCGTGCTACTCACCCTGCCAAACTCAGCCTCTGTTTGGCAGATTTAGCACCTCCAACAAGCCATCATCTACCACCAACAGTAAGTTATCTCAACCTTATCCTTATCCTGCACTACTCTCCATAACTTCCTCCTCAGTGCCATTCCAGATCCCTCCGGCAGCTTCGGTCCATATTCTACGTTGTTTTGTACATATTCCAAATAAACTGTTAGCCTGCTGTTCAGTCTCTGTAGTTGTGTCCACACTCAGTCAGTAAAGCCAACATTATGACAGATACTATTGTTAAATTTTATTCCAATATTTGTTGGTGCAACCTTTTTCTTTTTTTTTTTATCTCAAATCATATCCCAAATTCTTAATTTCCCTAAACTAACACTTGTCTTGATGTGGAAATCTGTTATTTGAATGTGCTCCCTGTTCCATCTCCACTACTTCCACACCTCTGCTAGTAGATTCATTTTTGAGAAAATATGCCAAATTATTTTACTGTTTTACTTGCTTGTTAGATCCTTTCATCTATAGTCATGGAGGTAACCGGTGAGAGAAACCTTGACATCCCTCACCCCTAGCAATACCCATTTGTACAGGCAATAAAAGTGGGGTCTTACCAAAAAACCTCACAAAGGAAGTGTCCAGAAGGCCATCTCATTGTATGCTTAAACTACCTGTTCTGACCTGTTTGTGTAAGAACAGTGGCTTTACACAGATCGATTCCTGTATAGTAATAAGGTTATCTTAGTCAATTATATAAGGATTCTTATTCTATTGGTCATGTCACAATATGTGAGAGTTAGAACATGGACAGGCAAATAAATTGAGAGCTTCACTTTTTGGGTCAGTTCTTTTTATACAAAAAAGAAGCCAGAGTAATGCTTACAGTACTGCAGAGAAAGCCCTAGTCCATCCATCTCCAGCTCAATCCTACCATCACTCTCAAGACACCAAGATTTTTGAAGAGAAGTTCTTCAGGCCACCCAGTACCTGTGTGAGTCAGAGCAACCTCCAGCTTGGAAAATGAGTGAGAGACCTATAAAGAAAGCCATGTTGACTCACAGCCAGATTAATAGGGTCCACACTACATGTTGAGAAAAGATGACTAAATATAAGGTGGCAACAAATTTTATTAAAATGTTATTTGACAAGCAAACCCAATGGAGAAGGCTATATGCAGAGGTTGTGAGGGTCATAACAACAATGGAGATACCACATGGATATGATGTGGATATCAAGCCCTGTCCACTGGCAGACTGAGGAAGCAACTAAAATATTGAGAGATTTCATGGCTGGTGAACTTTGGACTGAACATCAGTAGGAAGACACTACTAATCAGAGTACAGGGACAGGAGCTCAGCACAGAGCAATAGAGTCACAGTCTACCACATTAGACAGCCCCAAAATGCAGGATGTGTATACACACCAGATTTTAAGATGCTGGCAAACAAAGCATAGAGTCAATGCCATAATTTTCTGAAAGTACTTCATTTGAAGTGGGAAGCACTGCCAAGAATCTGAGAAAGGTTCAATGGCACCAACCAACCACATATTGTGATGATTAACAAGGTAGACAAAAGAGCAACAGGGATATGTGTAGCACCTCTGTGATAGCATAACCAGAAAGAAGGAACAGAGGAAGTTAGCACAGTCCTAGGAACAGCTAAGATACTTTAACCCTGACCTTTGCTTGTATTTTTGTTTTTTATTTCTCTTTATCTATACAAAACACTGTCATGTTAAGTCGATTATTAATAAAAAAGCCACATTTACCCTATATTTTAATCATTCTCAGGACAATAACAGGGATTCTACTGTGTATCACCTTTAAGTGACACATAGATCCCCAGAAATCCAAATATTATGGATTACACCTTTGCTTTCAGTTGCAAATAAAATACAAAACACTGTGTAACTAAAAGGCCACAACTTTCATGCTGAAGTATTTCTGTTTCCCTGAATATGGAAGTAAGAAGAAAATCATGTGTGCATGTATGTGGGTGTATGTGAGTGAATGTTTATTTCTGTCACAGACAGTGGTGGAAAAAAGGAAGAAGACATTTTTCAACAGCGCATTCAGATGCATGGGACTTTTAAAACGTTCAAACAAACTGTAAGCAACATATTTCTTAAAAAAAACTCTATCTGAGAGGATCTTATCAAAATATAATGCACTGTGTTTCCCTTTGACTTACTTTATTTTGGTAAATTATTAAATCATATTTGATCAACTGTAAAGTCACCAGTGTGCTTCTTTTCTTTCATACAAATTATAAGCAGCGTTGTGTTGAAGTTTTATTCCTGTTTTGTATCCTTGCAACACTTTAATGTTTGTCTAAAATATTAAAGTAACTAACCTGACTCAGCATTACACAATGCATTTCTTTTAATGATTGTGAGCAAAAGCCTAAAATACGTTTTTTTGTTAAAAAAAGTTTTTAAAGCTATCATTTAAGCAGCATTTTCTTATTGTGTCGTATTTCTTTAACTTCTCTGTGTGCTTCGGCAGATCTTTCAAAGATACTTTGCAAGAGGAACAAGTTTGAGTTTAGCAACATGACTCATCAGGTCTTATCTACCATCAGTTTTCATTGTGTTCTTTATTTAGGAATAGTAAAGTAGTGTAGATTGTCACAGTGCATCCCCCCAATCGAGAAAATATGAATCAAGCAACAGAGCTTTCAGTTAATGACCACTGCATAGCCTAAGAAGCTGCACATAGAAACTCAACCAACCAAGGTCTCTTTTGATAAATTATTTCCAGAATTGTATCACATGTTAATAGTTTTTCTTTTTTAATCGAACATTGAACTTATTTGAACATATTTGTTTTCGAAAATGTTTTTATATCAAGCCTTACTTGCGTTCCTCGAGGATAGAGATCTCATGTTTTACTTGTTGGAACTCTCTGGCCATCCTGCAGTGCTCCTTGTACACCTGAACACTCTCTCTTAGGGACATGCAAGGTGGCACAGGCTGCAATACATTGGAGAGACAGATGAATATGAAAGAGATGGATTTATATATAAATATATTGAAAAGAAACTTCTAAGAACATTTTCTTTTGTTTGTTTTTTATTGCCCAGTCTAACTACAGAATTTCAACCCTCAATTAAGAAGTATGTGTTTTTGAAAAACAAAAACAATGAATTATGAAAAACATTACTTCTAAAATCTCATAAATAGGTCTAAATCCTCAGTCTGTTTTGTTGCATCTATCATTTATGAAGATCAATTATTCCTGCCTCTCTAAAAGTGTTTTCATGTTTCTTAAATATGGTAAACATGGATGTGCCCTGGGGTATATCTAGTACTTGTTTCCTGCCCCTAGGTTGACTAGCCAAGTCAGCCATGATAACAATCTTAGTATAGTAACAATCTTTACATTAGGTCAGGTTTTTATCACCAAACACAGTAGTTTTCCACCTTCTGCAATAAAAAATTGTAAACTTGAATTCTCTTCCAAATTGTCTTACAGGATTGTACCGATATAAATCAAGACTACTCATTTCTCTAAAATATTACCTTAAAATTCATTGTTTTAAAAATTGTGTTTAGCCTCTTCAATTACTATAATATTGGTAGTTAAGGATTAATTATTGTTACATTTATTACATTTGCACCACTAATATTTATGTTATTCTGTCTTTTGAAGTTTTGAAAATACTGCAGTTAAGGACTATTGTGATATAGTTTGACACCGTTTATATCACAAAATACCAAAACATACCAATCAGCTTTTAAGAGTAATAAGGGGTGGACAGCGCAGAACTACATACCTGTAAACGTTGTTCAAGGTCAGGGAAGGTCTGTGAAAGATCCTCTACATCTTTTATATCTAAGGAAAGAAATAGACAAGTCTATTAGAAATTGTTGCCCAAAAAAAACTAGGAATCACAACAACTGATAACACAAATCTCACAAATATGTTGATTTACAAAACTAAAAAAGTGGTAAAGGTGCAGGGTGAAAGCGTTTTTGCCATGTTTTAAAAAAAAACACGACATCCCCCATTTGTGGTTCAAAAGCTCCCTCTAGTGGTACACAAAGCAATTTTGTTTAAAATTTTAAAATCTAATATATTTAAACTAAACACTCTAAGATTGAGAAAGATTTCTGCTTCCACAAACGGACTGAGACCTTCAAGATACATAAATGAATGTCCTTTCCTTTATCACAAACCTTCATGCAGCTGAACAGAGAGGCGCCTGTTGGACCCTGTTATGTTAATGCTAAACTATAGCAAGCTAAATTCAAATTCTCTAATATGCTTTGTGTTGAATTTGCACAGGAGACAAAGCAGAACTAAAAAAAATCGGCTTGTAAGGCTTTGAAACTAACTGCCTCTCTGGCTTTATAATAATTATAATAATTATGTGTGTGAAGAACACATGCATAAAAATAGAAGGGAAGAACACTGATATAGTAATGATAATCTGCGATATATATATGTATCAAGAATCCGTATAAATCTCAATAAATGAAGTTTATTTTCCTATCACTCTGAAATCTATCATCAGTATGGAAGGTAACTGAAGGGTAAGTCTTTTTATCAGAGGGTCATCTTACTGCATGATTTACAGAAAGGAATGAGAGTTTTAAGCTGAAGAAATATATATATTCTTACAGTCACAATATTAACATGTTGACTGTAGTTTTTTTTTTGTTTTTTTTGAAACCCTATTGTTTATGCTACAGAGTTATAAATAGTTCCAACACAAAACTAGATAAGATATCTTTCTGGCTGGAGGCAAATTATTCAATTTCTACTGACAAATAGTCCTAAAAAAAAAAACAGTCAAGAATGCATTCATTTTAAAAATGCATTCATTTTTTGAGTTCTAAATTAGCAGAAAAAGATCATTACTTTGAACAGCACAATTTTGTCATTTACACACAAGACTTTAAAATCAACACTCCAATAACAAAAAATTAATATTCTAACAATCTTCACATTGTGAAATTAAATATTTTAGCTCTATTCAACAACAATAGTATTGTTTGAAATTGTGGACGTGGTTCAAATCCTTGTGTGATCAGAAAAGTCAGATTTCTGAGCATCAATATTGCCTGAGAAAAACAATAAGAACAGCAAAAGAAATCACAGGCATCTGTATTCTTCAGCACAACAAAATGTTTTTGTAGAATCAGAATCCCCGGTTTAGAGATGTTTGTGCAACTTTTCTTTTCTTCAAATTTCATAAACTTTTCCGATTCATTCCTTTAAAAAAGAATTGATGTCACAATGCAATGTTATGATTTGGGGGTTTTTTGGTATCTGTTTTTTTCTTATATTTTTCACAGTTAAGGTTTTGACTCGTTCTTTTGTTTATTATTATTATTATTCTTAGATTTTGAATCATGCTTCTGTTATTTTCCTGGTCATGTTTTAGTCTTGTTCATGTTTTGTCAAGTTTTGTTTGTATATTAGAGTCTCTGTTTTTGCCGCAGCCACGTTTTGTTCTGTCTGTCAATTAAGTTTATTCGGTTCA
The DNA here is from genome assembly GCF_021462225.1 of Girardinichthys multiradiatus. Taxonomy (NCBI): domain Eukaryota; kingdom Metazoa; phylum Chordata; class Actinopteri; order Cyprinodontiformes; family Goodeidae; genus Girardinichthys; species Girardinichthys multiradiatus. The sequence goes on along the minus strand of NC_061804.1, from coordinate 23,037,868 downwards.
CCTGCTCAAAGTTAATCTGTCTCCTTGCTCCACCTGGTCTTCACTCCATATATACACACCTGTTCAGTTAGTCGGGGCGGAAACATTTCTCATGCTCATGTCTTGTTCTCAGATCATGTCTTGTTTTTTTTTTATCATGCCATGCCTGTCTTGCCTGCCCGTTTGTTTTGTTCCTGCCTCCTGCTGAGTGTGAGTTTTTGTTATTAAACCTTTTTTTTTTTCACTTACCATCACGCTGCCTGCTCGTCTGCATTCTGGGGTCCAATATCTCGCAAACCATAACAGAATGTTTCCGCCAACAACGGACCTCGCGGAGGAGCATCAGGCTAGCTCCACGGACCTCTTTACTTTCCTGTCCCGGGAGGCGGAGAAGTCACTACGACGTTCTGCGGGGCTGTCAGTGCCGCAGTCGGCTTATGATGGATCCAGGTTGGCGATTCCATGTCCGGGGACAGGTCCCCTTCGTCGCCGTTCTCCGCCTGCTCCCCTGGCTGCGCACTCTGGTCCGGTAGTGAAGCTCTCGCCCTCCTCCCGCCGCAAGAAACGCCGGCGTGGAGCACCTTCCTGTGGTTCGGCTGCCGAGGAGGTAGTTTCCCAGCCAGCCTACATGAGGGCTGCATCAAGTAAGCCCGCATCTTTGCCTGCCACAGCAATGTCTCCCAGGCTCGCTGCACCTCCGCCCATGCCGTCTTCGCTCGCTCCAGCCCGGTGTTCTGAGGCAACACTTGTTGAGCTGGAGCAGCGCTTGAGGTTCTATGCACGCCAAATAAAGATCCTCAGGACGACTGGTTTCCTGTATTCCTCTCCTGAGCTGATGGAGAGGATAAGGCAGATAGAGATGGATTATTCCTTCACCCACACCAAGCCACAGGAGTGCTGCTACAGAGCAGCCCATGCCAGGTCCACAGCCAGGTCCACAGCCAGGTCTACAGCCTGACACACCACAGCCTGACTCCAGGCCAGACACACCACAGCCAGACACACCAGAGCCAGACACGCCACAGCCTGACACGCCACAGCCTGACACGCCACAGCCTGACACGCCACAGCCTGACACGCCACAGCCTGACACGCCACAGCCTGACACGCCACAGCCTGACACGCCACAGCCTGACACGCCACAGCCTGACACGCCACAGCCTGACACGCCACAGCCTGACACGCCACAGCCTGACACGCCACAGCCAGACACGCCACAGCCTGACACGCCACAGCCTGACACACCACAGCCTGACTCCAGGCCAGACACACCATAGCCAGACACACCATAGCCAGACACACCACAGCCAGACACGCCAGAGCCAGACACGCCAGAGCCAGACACGCCAGAGCCAGACACGCCAGAGCCAGACACGCCAGAGCCAGACACGCCAGAGCCAGACACGCCAGAGCCAGACACGCCAGAGCCAGACACGCCACAGCCAGACACGCCACAGCCAGACACGCCACAGCCTGACACGCCATAGCCAGACACACCACAGCCTGACTCCAGGCCAGACACACCATAGCCAGACACACCATAGCCAGACACACCATAGCCTGACACACCATAGCCTGACACACCATAGCCAGACACACCATAGCCTGACACACCATAGCCAGACACACCACAACCTGACTCAAGGCCAGACACACCATAGCCTGACACACCATAGCCAGACACACCACAACCTGACTCAAGGCCAGACACACCATAGCCAGACACACCATAGCCAGACACACCATAGCCAGAAACACCAGAGCCAGAAACACCACAACCTGACACACCACAGCCTGACACACCACAACCTGACTCCAGGCCAGACACACCATGGCCAGACACACCATAGCCAGACACACCACAGCCAGACACACCACAACCTGACTCAAGGCCAGACACACCATAGCCAGACACACCACAGCCTGACACACCACAGCCTGACACACCACAGCCTGACACACCACAGCCTGACACACCACAGCCTGACACACCACAGCCAGACACACCACAGCCTGACACACCACAGCCTGACACAACACAGCCTGATTCCAGGACAGACACACCATAGCCAGACACACCATAGCCAGACACACCATAGCCAGACACACCATAGCCAGACACACCATAGCCAGACACACCACAGCCTGACTCCAGGCCAGACACACCACAGCCAGACACACCACAGCCAGACACACCACAGCCAGACACACCACAGCCAGACACACCACAGCCAGACACACCACAGCCAGACACACCACAGCCAGACACACCACAGCCAGACACACCACAGCCAGACACACCACAGCCAGACACACCACAGCCTGACACACCACAGCCTGACACACCACAGCCTGACACACCACAGCCTGACACACCACAGCCTGACACACCACAGCCTGACACACCACAGCCTGACACACCACAGCCTGACACACCACAGCCTGACACACCACAACCTGACTCCAGGCCAGACACACCATAGCCAGACACACCATAGCCAGACACACCATAGCCAGACACACCATAGCCAGACACACCATAGCCAGACACACCATAGCCAGACACACCATAGCCTGACTCCAGGCCAGACACACCACAGCCAGACACACCACAGCCTGACACACCACAGCCTGACACACCACAGCCTGACACACCACAGCCTGACACACCACAGCCTGACACACCACAGCCTGACACACCACAGCCTGACACACCACAGCCTGACACACCACAGCCTGACACACCACAGCCTGACTCCAGGCCAGACACACCATAGCCAGACACACCATAGCCAGACACACCATAGCCAGACACACCATAGCCAGACACACCACAACCTGACTCAAGGCCAGACACACCACAACCTGACTCAAGGCCAGACACACCATAGCCAGACACACCATAGCCAGACACACCAGAGCCAGAAACACCAGAGCCTGACACACCACAGCCTGACTCCAGGCCAGACACACCACAGCCTGACACACCACAGCCTGACACACCACAGCCTGACACACCACAGCCTGACACACCACAACCTGACTCAAGGCCAGACACACCATAGCCAGACACACCATAGCCAGACACACCATAGCCAGACACACCACAGCCTGACTCCAGGCCAGACACACCACAGCCAGACACACCACAGCCAGACACACCACAGCCTGACTCCAGGCCAGACCCTAAGTCAGCCTCAACCCCCTCCACACGGCGCAGAGGACGTTGTAAGAGGGACGCCCCGGCTCAAGTCATCGGGGGCCCTGACGATGCCTCAGCTCACACCACTGAGGGTCTCGGCGACGACTCAGCTCCTGCTCACGTCACTGAGGGTGTCCGCGACGCTTCAACTCCTGTTCCTAGCCTGCAGGGGCTCAGTAAGGAACTGGTCCTTGTTCTGGCTTCTGAACCCTGCGACGAGGGGTTCTAGGCGGAAGCGCCGCTGAACCCTGTTCCTGAGGAGTTTAAGGAACATTTTGTCCTCATTCTGGCCTTTGAACCCAGAGACGAGGGTTCGCCAGGCTCTGCTTCGGCCTCTGAGGGTTCGCCAGGCTCTGCTTCGGCCTCTGAGGGTTCGCCAGGCTCTGCTTCAGCCTCTGAGGGTTCGCCTGGCTCTGCTTCAGCCTCTGAGGGTTCGCCTGGCTCTGCTTCAGCCTCTGAGGGTTCGCCTGGCTCTGCTTCAGCCTCTGAGGGTTCGCCTGGCTCTGCTTCAGCCTCTGAGGGTTCGCCTGGCTCTGCTTCAGCCTCTGAGGGTTCGCCTGGCTCTGCTTCAGCCTCTGAGGGTTTGCCAGGCACCACGCCTCTGGAGTTCCACAGAGTTTCTGGGGGTTCCTCTACTCTGCTTGGTTCTGTTATGATTTGGGGTTTTTTGGTTTCTGGTTTTTTCTTGTTTTTCACAGTTAAGGTTTTGACTCGTTCTTTTGTTTATTATTATTATTCTTCTTCTTAGATTTTGAATCATGCTTCTGTTATTTTCCTGGTCATGTTTTAGTCTTGTTCATGTTTTGTCAAGTCTGGTTTTGTTTGTATATTAGAGTCTCTGTTTTTGCCGCAGCCACGTTTTGTTCTGTCTGTCAATTGAGTTTATTCTGTTCACCTGCTTCAAGTTAATCTGTCTCCTTGCTCCACCTGGTTTTCACTCCATATGTACACACCTGTTCAGTTAGTCGGGGCGGAAACATTTCTCATGCTCATGTCTTGTTCTCAGATCATGTCTTGTTCTCAAACCAAGTCTTGTTTTTTTTTATCGTGCCATGCCTGTCTTGCCTGCCCGTTTGTTTTGTTCCTGCCTTCTGCTGAGTGAGTTTCTGTTATTAAACCTTTTTTCACTTACCATCATGCTGCCCGCTCGTCTGCATTCTGGGGTCCTATATCTCGCAAACCATAACATGCAATCGCATAAGTAAAAACAGTGCTGCGCATAATCTTTAATTCCTTCAATATTCTTTTCTGCTTTCATCAAAACAGACTATCATGTTATCTTTTCAAGTGAACTTTTATGAAGTTTATTGTTTAACAGTGATCACCTTTTGTTGAAATTTGATTAGAAATTTTACTGGGTCACATAAGATACATACCAGGGAACAAGCCCCAGTAAAATGGGTTTGGCAATACCCATGCTTAAAAGAACAAAAACATTTTTAAGGTAGGGTTCAAATCAGGATTAACAGTTTTAAAATATTGCAGTTTTTATAGGTTAAAGCTGATTTGTTGCTCATATTTCAATATCCAGACAATCTCTGCTACATGTACAGGTTCTTCTCAAAATATTAGCATATTGTGATAAAGTTCATTATTTTCCATAATGTAATGATGAAAATTTAACATTCATATATTTTAGATTCATTGCACACTAACTGAAATATTTCAGGTCTTTTATTGTCTTAATACGGATGATTTTGGCATACAGCTCATGAAAACCCAAAATTCCTATCTCACAAAATTAGCATATCATTAAAAGGGTCTCTAAACGAGCTATGAACCTAATCATCTGAATCAACGAGTTAACTCTAAACACCTGCAAAAGATTCCTGAGGCCTTTAAAACTCCCAGCCTGGTTCATCACTCAAAACCCCAATCATGGGTAAGACTGCCGCCCTGACTGCTGTCCAGAAGGCCACTATTGACACCCTCAAGCAAGAGGGTAAAACAGAAATAAATTTCTGAACGAATAGGCTTTTCCCGGAGTGCTGTATCAAGGCACCTCAGTGGGAAGTCTGTGGGAAGGAAAAAGTGTGGCAGAAATCGCTGCACAACAAGAAGAGGAAGATTGTGGAGAAGGGCCGATTCCAGACCTTGGGGGACCTGCGGAAGCAGTGGACTGAGTCTGGAGTAGAAACATCCACAGCCACCGTGCACAGGCGTGTGCAGGAAATGGGCTACAGGTGCCGCATTCCCCAGGTCAAGCCACTTTTGAACCACAAACAGCGGCAGACGTGCCTGACCTGGGCTACAGAGAAGCAGCACTGAACTGTTGCTCAGTGGTCCAAAGTACTTTTTTCGGATGAAAGCAAATTCTGCATGTCATTCGGAAATCAAGGTGCCAGAGTCTGGAGGAAGACTGGGGAGAAGGAAATGCCAAAATGGCTGAAGTCCAGTGTCAAGTACCCACAGTCAGTGATGGTCTGGGGTGCCGTGTCAGCTGCTGTTGTTGGTCCACTGTGTTTTATCAAGGGCAGGGTCAATGCAGCTAGCTATCAGGAGATTTTGGAGCACTTCATGCTTCCATCTGCTGAAAAGCTTTATGGAGATGAAGATTTAATTTTTCAGCACGACCTGGCACCTGCTCACAGTGCCAAAACCACTGGTAAATGGTTTACTGACCATGGTATCACTGTGCTCAATTGGCCTGCCAACTCTCCTGACCTGAACCCCATAGAGAATCTGTGGGATATTGTGAAGAGAATGTTGAGAGACTCAAGACCTAACACTGGATGAGCTAAAGGCCGCTATCGAAGCATCCTGGGCCTCCATAAGACCTCAGCAGTGCCACAGGCTGATTGACTCTATGCCACGCCACATTGAAGCAGTCATTTCTGCCAAAGGATTCCCGACCAAGTATTGAGTGCATAACTGTACATAATTATTTGAAGGTTGACGTTTTTTGTATTAAAAACACTTTTCTTTTATTGGTCGGATGAAATATGCTAATTTTGTGAGATAGGAATTTTGGGTTTTCATGAGCTGTATGCCAAAATCATCCATATTAAGACAATAAAAGACCTGAAATATTTCAGTTAATGTGCAATGAATCTAAAATATATGAATGTTAAATTTTCATCATTACATTATGGAAAATAATGAACTTTATCACAATATGCTAATATTTTGAGAAGGACCTGTAGAGCGTGTTTTTCAATACAGAATAATTTGAGTTAATAAGACCTATTATTTGCTGCATACGCCACATAACTGTTTCACTTGGTCTCAATGCTTTTCTGCTAAAATGTAACACTTTAAAGCCTCTTGTATAACACAGCAGCATAGTAATACAATGCTGCACTTCTAAATGAGCCATGTCCTCTGACTGAGGAGCAGTAATGAGCTGCCAGGCTGAAAGACATGCAGGTTAAATATACAAGAGGACAATCGTTGTACTTGTCTGCAATGGACAGGAGGATCATCCAGGCCAGATGTAAAGTCAAACAGGGATTCAGAAGGATAGGCAGTCAGACAAAAACAGACAGGTTGTCTGCACCCTCTTCTGTTTCGGTAGTGCTGTATCCCATTCCCAAGAGTTGTGGAACATGTGGAGAATCCTGGGCTGATGCAATCTTCTAAAAGCAGGGGTATTAGTGGGCAAGCCCTCAGCCATGGGCCAATTATGAAGGGGAATAAATATGGTTCTCATGCTTAGGATTGACACTGTGTTCGGTTAGAACTATGTCAGGCATGAATTCATGGAGGGTTTAAGCGATGATCTTTAGATGGAGCACAGCTCATCTCCCCCTACTGTGAAATATGAGTTCATAAGAGACAATAACATGATCTCAGAGGATCCAAAATGTCCACTTTTGATTCGTGGGAAAGATTATGTCTCAGCGGTTCCAATAGTGTTATCAACATTGCCTTGAGAGAGCTTCATTCAGTAAACAAGCTCTGTAAATGACTTCTCAGACACAAGTTTGAGGTTGCTGTTCCTGGTACAGCTCTTCACATTGCTGCCCAAGAGAAAGACAAGGGGGGGATCAAGGATGGGTGGAGTTGAGCTGGAAGTGTTAACTGCTTATAAATATAGGCCAGCGATCTAAAAACTGAACGGTGAATCAGGCAGCAAGACACTGTTAGTATTATAAGAGAAACCTGACTCTGTCATTGCAAAGCTGCAGCTGCTGTCCCAGTGCCTGACCCTACTGCAGTAAAACATCGTGACATACATCGCCTGCCCCGAGAGGTATGTTCTTTAGGTTCAATATGTGTGTAGGTGGTAGTTAAAGAGTGATTAAGAAAACCACCCTTACAGGGCTTTGCATTTATTCATACCCCTGAGCTTTTCCACATACCTTACATCCACAAAATGTTAATGTATTTAATTAAATCGTATGTGTCAGACCAATATGAAAGTAAAGCATAATTCTGAAGTGGCAGAAAACTGATACAAGGTGTTAAACATTTTTACAAACAACAATCTGACAATGCCTTTACCTTGATAATCCTAAATAATAGTGCAACTGTACAGTATAAGACGTCATGTTTAAGTTGGCCAGCGCATAAACAAGAAGGTGTTCGAGTCAGATGGGGCCAAAACCTAACTTCTGGATCTATACACGAAGTCCTACATGTGGCAGAAAACTGATACTTGAAATCACCCTAAACACACCATTCACAAGGTAAAACATGGTGGTGGCAGCATGATGCTCTTTTGCACTGACAGGGAGGCTAGTCAGAAGAACAGACCAAACATTTCAGTCAAGACGAGTTCCATCAAGACAAGAATCAACATAAAGCCAGAGCTACAAGGGAATTGTATAGATCAATGCGTATTCATGTGTTAAAATTGTCTAATCAAAACCCAGACCTTTATTTCAAATGTGGAAACCATATACCCTTCTCCCTCTATTTAAATTTTTCTTTCAATAATCGAACACTTCAAATCCCAACAAAATAGAAGCTTGGTTGTAATGTTACAAAATGTGAAAAATCTCAAGGGGCATAAATGCTTTTCTGACAACAATAGTTTGAGTAGCTATATATTTGCATTTTGCCAGTGCAGCAATGCACTTATGTGTTTGTTTATAACATGCTGTGGTCACACAGAAATAGTAAGAACACCTGTCTCAGTAACAGTGTGGAAGAATGACCCACAGTTAAGGCGAATGGGTTTGAGGGGGAGTTACTCAAGCCAGAATCTGCATGTTCTGTTTTGGTTGGAAGGATGTCATACACATATTCCACGCATAGTGGAAACAAACCAAACGTTGGCCTGATCTGGTGTTAAGTGATCAGCTGAGTAATCGGTGCAGCTCAAAACCTCAAAATAACTTGTTTCTAATCATTCTGAGATACCGGAGCACAGGTGCAGGCAAGGATTTGTGTGTTAAAGTATTTGACTATGTATGTGTGCACAGTATGTACTGTATGTGCACATGTGTTTACCTGATGTGTCATCGAGGCTGAAGGCAATCCTAACTTCTGATTTATCAGGAGGGACTCTTCTGGTTGAGGTGATCATTTATACCTTCATGGGGCCACAGGGAGAAAAAAGAGCAGTTAGCACAATCCAAAGCACATCATGGAAGGTGCATTTTTTATAGATCAGAATTTGATGGTTGATATCTTATTTCCAGATTTTGTGAAACTTTGACCAGCCAATACAGACTAAACAAGTCCTTGCTCTTATTTTAAAACAGTGACAAAATACAGAATTAAAATTTTAACATCGCTTTCACATCTTATAATAGCAAGCTATAGTTATTTCTACAGCAGTGTATGTGTGTATTCTTGATAATGTAAAGTATTACTTCATATCTGATATTTTTAAATGCCTTGAGCACTTACACACTGAGCATTTTCTATTACAGATAGAGGGTGTAAACGTCTTGTTTTCTCTTGTTCGCTCTCGTTGGTTGAATAAGGTGCAGCCATCTCTTGAAATGTCATAGGAAACACAGTTTCTTTTAAAAGAGCTTCCTATGGTCCTTTTTCCATTGCCTATAGAAGGCCCCAGGCTTTTGAAAGCCCTGGTCAATAATTTCACTTTCCCGGGGCTTTAGCTTTCCCCGGACTTCAAAAAGGGACGGAGCTGTGTGCAGCGAGGCTTGGCACCAGCAGCTACTATATAAATGAATCGTTTTTATTCCATTAATTTGTCACAAAAAGTGGTTTTAAGATGTTTCTAAGCAAGAAGGTAGACCTCAAAATTTCATACATGCAGTCAGTTCTTTAAGAATGATGCTACATTTAAATGTTTTTTTTTTTTCAGTTTTCGGAGCAGCGGAGCTCTGCTTACAGGCTGGTCTGGCTGCTAAGGGAACCAGGCAGCTGGACCGGGACTTCTCCACTAACCGTTGCCTGTTTTCGACCCAGCACTCTGGGATTTCCCGCTTCCTGTTATCTGTTTGTGCCGGCAAAAACTGAATATAGTGTTTCGTATAGATATGTGGTGAATTACTGCAAGTACCAGAACATAAAACGAAATATTTTTTGCCGGAACTTTGTGACATTTTAAGTTATTGTTGGTATTAATTATAAACTGTTGCGCCACAAATATTTTAATGCAGTGCTGATGATCAAAACACTTTAAATTTTCCATGTACATAAAAAATACACATTTACCTAAGACTGACTTTTTATGTCAACTTAATTTAGGGGAATATGAAATCTTTAATATTTTAAATTTTTCATTGTTTTATGCAGACTGCTCTGCAGGAAGAGAGACCACAGTTCCAAGTTTGGATGTAGTCTCCTAGAAGCTCTGTGATCCTGCAATCCTCTGCTCTACTCTCTATGCATCTTCTACTTTATATCAATATTTGCTTATGATTAGACAGTCAAGATATTAATTCTCTGTAATTCTGGACTGATTATCAGTTTTTTATTCTAATAAATACAATTTTTACTAAAAACATGTTCTGTATGACTTTACCTGATGATTATAAAATAAAAATAAGTGTGTTAATCAGTCCCTAGTAGTTATTGTAAATTAATCATGCAGTTGTAAAGCAACAACTCTTGCCAGATGCAGGTTGGTATAAAATTAAATGTAAAATAATGATTTAAACTTTTCCTGCTTATGGATCCAGCACAACCTAAGGAACAATGGAAGTCTTCAATCAACTGTACAGCTCTAAAGCTGCTCATCATCTATTATTTATCAGTTGACACAAAAAAATCATGTATTAGCTTTCAAAAGGAGTGTTGCCGATCCACCATCAACCTTATAGCATTTACATAGGTGCATTCACCTGTCAGATCTGATTAGGCCAAACAAAATTGTCCTATTGGTCAGCAGCAGATTTTTTTGTGCATCTCTACAGTTTTTCCTTTTTTCTTGTTTTGTTGTTGTTCTTCTTTTAAGGTGTTGTCTGCTTTTTCATATTTTATAAGTTTAACAGTCGGCCTGGAATGCAGCCACAATGAAACAGAAAAAACAACAAGTGATTATTTCTTATACTGTGTTTCTGTATTTTGTTCTGTTTACCTGTATTTGCTATTATATTTCATGATTTAAAAGGGTAGCTAATGTTTTTTTGCAGTTTTCTTTGCCACTGTACACTTTTTTTAAACTATATGCATTCTCATGATTTCAACCAACATCTTAAAAAAATACTCAGCTCAGCAGGTGTTGTGCTGAATTGGAATAAAAGTTAGTGCAGACTGTTTGATATGGCATGTGATGAAACCACTCTGTGAGCTCTTTTAAATACAACAACTACACACAGCACACACAACCACCAGTTTCATCATGCATTTGGAGTTGCACAGGGATTAAATAATTACAGAGCTTCGACAGACTGCTGATGAGGGCTGCATGACCCCTTTCAGTGGAGGTGCAGGCTTTTTATATCTGGGCATTTGCCTCCTTTAACCCTGCTCAACTCACTCCACTCTTCCCCAACGACCTTCTATAACAAAACTGTCTCTTAAAAGTCTCATTAATAGAATAAATGCCTTAATTATGATACCAACTCAAAGTGAAATTTGTAGCTGTCCATGTACATTTTTACATATCAACACTATTTGCATGAGGGTTATAAGTAGCAGTCATTTCGAAAAGGGCATTACCTGAAGCAGGTCCAAACTGAGCCAGAAAATTCTGCAACCTACTGCAAAGTTCAAATCCAAGCAGTCAAGCCAAATCCTCAATGGGGAAGGATTTGGGTCTTCCCTTGATGTCTCTCCTTAAGTCAGCCCTTGCCAAATCCTAATCGGCAAAAATGGCACAACTACTGTCTTCTCACATTGAGCTGTAGTTTTACTGAAAACACTTCATTATTTTGTGAAAAGTAAAGTTTAAGTAAAGATGTCGACTTTGCTCGTCGCAGCTGTTAATGCCACCCGCAGCTTAAGTTGGCCAGGGCACCCAATGTTTTATCCCCAGACTGCAGCCACGCGGAGTGGAGTAAATTCAGTTTGCAGGCAGGCAGAGCAGGAATGCTGTTCACTGTCCCCCCTGTGGCGGCTCGGACCCAATTAAATGTCTCAGATGACATGACTTTAGCCTACAAAAATGCCTACAGCTCAAGCTCTGTTTTGAGTGACACGGTCATCCCGCTGGGATGGTCCTTTTGCTTTGCAATAGCACTGCAATGAGGCAGTTGCTCACAGTGAGCATCTCATGAAAACAGAGGCCCCGTGTCCCTTTGTGCGAACCTAAGTCTAACCCTGGATTATCATGCATATACACGCAGATACAGTGCCTTGCAAATGTATTCAAATTCATTTAAGATGTCCACGATTAGTCAAGGTACAACCACAAGTTTCACCTTATTTTCTTAAACCTTTATTTGATACACCAACAAAAAAACACTATTGTAGTGAAGTAATCTCTGCAATCTTTTTGCAAATAAATATCTGAAATCTGTATCATGCATTTAAATTCAGCCCCCTTTACACTAAAACAACTAAATAAAATCAAATTTAGCAGATAGCGTACCTAATAAGTATATAAAGTACACCTGGGTGTAATTTAGTTTTCTTATAAACACAGCTGTTCTGTGAAGGCCTTTGAGGCTTTGCAGTAAACATTAGTGAACAAAGAGCATCATGAAGATGAAGTAACAAATCAGCCAGATTGGGGAAAAGGCCATGGAGAAGTTTAAAGCAGGGTAAAGTTAATAAAGCCAAGCTTTGAGCATTTCACAGATCTCTGTTCAATCCAACATCTCAAAATGTAATGAGTTTGGAACAATTGCATATCTGCCAATGGCCCTTGGTACCTTTGGAGGAGCTGCAGAGATCCACAGCTCAGGTGGGAGAATCGATGAACAGGAGAATTATTGCCCTGTGCATTCCACCAATCTGGCCTCTGATGATTCTTCAAATGAAAGCCATTGTTAAAAAAAAGCCATACGAAGTCCTGTTTAGTAGTAGACACATAATATGTAGGAAACACAGCAAATGTGTCAAAGAAAGAGTTCTGGTCCAATAACAAGACTCTGTGGAGGAAAATCTAACCCTGCACATTACCCTAAACATGCCACCCTCACTTTGGAACATGGTTGTGGCAACATTAGGCTGGGGATGCCTTTCTTAAACAGGGTCACGACAGCTTGATTGAGTTGAATGGAAAATGGACGGAACTAAATACATGTAAATCCTGCAAGAAAAATCTGTAGCTAAAACAGAATCGTTTATATAAAAGCATGTTCACATGTTAGAATAGTACAGTCAAACTTAAAGGCCTAAATTTGATTAGGAATCTGTAGCTAAATTTGACATCCATTGGTGCCCTCCTTGCAATCTGTATGAACTTTACCTATTTTGCAAAGGATAATTGTCAAATATTTTAGCCTTTTGTTTTGAAAAGGTGGTAGACACGCAACTGAAGTAAAGGGTGGTTTTCAAATGCCTGCCAAACTTTTCAGATTTATTTTGGTAAAATAATAGAAAACATATATTTTGTTCAATTTCACAATTTGGTGAAATAAAATTCCAATAAAATACATTGAAGTTTCTGGTTAGAATGTGGAAATGATGAAAGGATATCAATACTTTAACAAGACATTATCATATCCCCGACTCCAGCGTCTCTCTGCCGGGCTTTTTAACCATACGAGCAGACAGAGATTTAAGGAGGAGCAGCAAATTCTAGAATTGCGCCGCTCAAGGTGGCAGCAGGTTGGAGTAGCTCTGTTACTTTTGACTCTGATTTATTCTTTTTTGGGAACTATTCCTCTTGTGGTGGATACAGTTGATTTTTTTTGGATGACTGTCCACTCCAGTGTCGGATGCTATGCAGCTTGGAGGATTTTTCTTTATAATTTCTATTTTTGGACATTTGTTATGATGCATTGCCATGGCAACGGGGTTGTTTCTTACAACCGGGAGCAGCTGATTAATATCTCAAAAGCTCAAATAATATTTCAGCTATAACCCCAAATCCCTGATGAGTTGAAAAGGAGACACAGTGGATGCAGAGCAGGAGCTAAGAGAAGAAAGAGAAGGAGGAAGTTCAAACCATCTCTTCCGTCAATTATGATGGGCAATGTGAGATCGTTGGGAAACAAGTTGGATGAACTCCAAGCCCTACAAAGGACCCAGCCAGAGTACCGGGCATGCAGTATCATGTGTTTTACTGAGACATGGCTGCAGGATCATATCCCCGACTCCAGCGTCTCTCTGCCGGGCTTTTTAACCATACGAGCAGACAGAGATTTAAGGAGGAGCGGCAAATGTAAAGGAGGTGGACTGGCAGTACTTGTGAACAACAGATGGTGTAATCCAGGACATGTTACTGTGAAGTGTCATCTCTGCAGTCCAGATATTGAACTGTTGGCCGTAAGTTTTCGTCCATATTATTTACCCAGAGAGTTCACCAGTGTTATTTTGGCAACAGTTTACGTTCCACCTTCCGCTGTTGCAGACACTGCATGTGATGCCATCAGCTCAATTGTTGCTAAGCTACAGACACAAAACCCCAATGCTTTTGTGGCAATTTCTGGTGATTTTAATCATGCTTCACTCTCTGCTACACTTCCAACGTTTCAACAGTTTGTCAGCTGCTCTACCAGAGAAAACAAAACATTGGATTTGTTTTATGCAAATGTCAAGGACTCATACATCTCTACAGCAAGACCTCCTCTAGGCAAATCAGATCACAATCTTGTTTTTCTCTGCTCAAAATATAAGCCCCTTGTTCAGAGGCAACCTGTAATAAAGAGGACTGTGAGAAAATGGTCACAGGAAGCTGAAGAAGCTCTGCAAGGTTGCTTTGAGGCTACAGACTGGGACGCACTGTGCCAGCCACATGGAGAGGACATCAATGCCATGACTGAGTGTGTAACCGACTATATAAACGTCTGTGTGGATAACATCATCCCCACCAGAACCGTGAGATGCTTCCCCAATAATAAACCTTGGATCACCAGTGACCTGAAGAACCTGCTTAACAAGAAAAAAAGAGCCTTCAAAGAGGGAGACAGAGAATTATTGAGGATTACACAGAAGCAACTTAAAGTCAAAATAAGAGACAGCAAGGAGGTGTACAAGAAGAAGCTGGAGAGCAAGCTCCAACAAAACAATATCAAAGATGTGTGGACAGGGATGAAGAAGATCACAGGCTTCAAGCAGAAGAATGATCAGACGGATGGAGGTCTGGACAGAGCCAATGAACTGAACACATTCTTCAATAGGTTCAGTTCAGAAACAAGCTTCGCATCCTCCTCTCCTGCTCACAGCCAAACAGACATTCCACCTTCCTTTGACCCACAGGACCCACAGCTGTCCAGTAACACCTCACATTTTTTATCTTCCACCTCAGCCCTAGACCCTTCTGCTTCTACATGTTTGCCTTCAACCATATCAGAAGATGCTGATGCTTCCTTTGCTTCCCCCTTCCACCTGTGTGTCTCAAGAAGTCAGGTGAAGATGCAACTGGAGAGACTGAATAGGAATAAGGCTGCAGGTCCAGATCATGTCAGCCCTAGAGTCCTGAAGGCCTGTGCAGAGCAGCTCTGTGGGATTCTGCAGCACCTCTTCAACCTTAGCCTGGCCCAGAAGAAGGTTCCGGTGTTGTGGAAGACCTCCTGTCTTGTTCCAGTACCAAAGAAAACTCACCCATCAGTCCTCAATGGCTATAGACCTGTTGCCCTGACATCTCACATCATGAAGGTCCTAGAGAGACTCCTGTTGGCCCACCTGAGTAAGCAAACAGTAAACCATCAGGACCCCCTTCAGTTTGCTTATCGCTGTGAAGTTGAAGTTGAAGTTGAAGATGCCATCATACACCTGCTTCAACAAACCCACTGTCATCTGGACAAAGCCAGCAGCACTGTGAGGATCATGTTCTTTGATTTCTCCAGTGCATTTAATACAATCCAACCTGATTTGCTTTGTCAGAAACTCCAGAAGACTCAGGTGGAGTCCTCAACAATCTCATGGATCAAAGACTACCTGACAAACAGACCACAGTTTGTGAGACTGAAGGGTTGTGAGTCTAACCAGGTAGTCAGCAGCACAGGAGCACCACAGGGGACTGTACTGTCACCATTCCTTTTCACTCTATACACCTCAGACTTCCAGTACAAGACAGACTCCTGTCATCTGCAGAAATACTCGGATGATTCTGCAGTCGTGGGGTGGATCAGAGATGGACAAGAAGATGAGTACAGGAAGGTGGTGGACCGCTTTGTGGCATGGTGTGGAAACAATCATCTCATTTTGAACATGACTAAAACAAAGGAGATAATTGTAGATTTTAAGAGAAACAGGAATAAGTCAAAAACTATTTCTATCATGGGAGAAGAAGTGGAGATGGTGGAGGAGTATAAATACCTCGGTGTTCACCTGGACAACAGACTAGAGTGGAGATGCAACTGTGAAGCCATCTACAAGAAGGGACAGAGCAGACTGTACTTCTTGAGGAAGCTTAGGTCCTTTGGTGTTTGCAGCAAGATGCTGCATATCTTCTATAAGTCTGTTGTGGAAAGTATGATCTCTTCTGCCATCAGCTCCTGGGGAAGCAGCATCAGAACCAGGGACTTAAAAAAGCTCCACAAGCTGATAAAGAAGGCTGGTTCTGTTCTGGGGACTCCTCTGGAACCTCTGGAGATCATTGTGGAAAGACGGATTCTTCATAAAATGAAGAACATTATGGAGAACTCTGAGCATCCTCTTCATGAGACTGTCCTACAACAACAGAGTGTCTTCAGTCAGAGGCTTCTTCAGATCCGCTGTAAGACGGAGCACTACAGGAGATCCTTCCTGCCCACAGCCATCAGCATCTACAACGGCTCTTTGAGGAAACCTTCATAATATGAGCTATAACAACATTTAATTTCCCTTTGGGATTAATAAAGTATTTTTGAATTTGAATTGATTTCAAAGGCTCAACTAGGGGCCATAGGCTTGCACCCGTTTAGTTTTTGTTTTTTTTAATTGCTTCAGCAACATTTGTTTCATCAATCATTTGATCGTACATGCTGTATCCCTTATTATAACGATGTCCATTAATAAGTATGATTAAGGCTACTCCAGCAAACATCATAAGACCATATACATTTTTTTCACACTTTCATATCCATACATTTAAAATTAATTTATTCATCTTCTATACAGCTTATTCCATAGTGGGTCACGGGGGAGCTGGTCCCTATCTCCAGCAGTCTACAGGCGAGAGGCAGTGTACACCTTGGACAGGTCGCCAATCCATATAGATTTAATGTAAGGGATTATCATTCCACCTATGTTCTATAGTGACAAGTGGGATCTATTTCATTGAAATAGCCTCTGTGTCCTGATGCTCTAGTTGTATGTTCCTTCTAAATCAGATAAATCAGCACAACAGTAGAGTACTTGATGGTAATAGTGGCTTAGAACCTTTCAAAGTTCCCTTACATTCATGTAAGTCTTGCATCCACAATAAAAAAAAGATTGTTCACATTTAACCTGCATGGGAGCTGTTCCAGGAAAAAGCCTTCACCAAGATCAGGACGGTGCTTAGCACAGATGAATCATAAATGGAGGGATCATACCACAACAGCTGTATGTATGCGAGGTACAGACCAAAGAGTGCAGAGAAAAACCTGATACTAAGTTTGAATCACAAAGATGTAAATGTCATGGCTGCCTCAGGGAGTTTGGAATTTGCTTTCACTTTTTTATGAATTATGCAGCATATAGAATAATAATTCAGCATGATGAGTCTTCACTCCACAGAAAGGAGGACAAAGTGATCATTTCCACAGCTCAATGCTCATCAGAAAAGTGATTAAAATAAAAGAAATAAAGGTTTATGGAATGGCAAAGAAAGAGCCATGGTGTTGCATTTAAAAAGCTTATTGGTCTAATCAGTGGTGTTAGGAAAAATTATGATGTTTTTAAAGTTATGACTGCAATCCTCATAGAGAAGCAGAAATCCTTGGGAACTAGTTAGTATAAAGAAAGTTGTTCATTCAACATATGAGTGCAAAGGAACTGTTACCAAAACATTTTTGAAAACAACTCTGTGACATTCAGCCTCTTGAAAAAAGCAGTAGATTAACAGTAATGACCTTTCTCTAAATACACTTTTCTGCTGCAAAATGAGTAACAGTGGCAAATCTACTAAAACTCAAAGCATTTTCCAAGAATATCTCATAAATGGTGTTAATCACCTGCTACCTACACTATCAATACAGTGATGATTTGTATTGTAAATTGAAAAATATAAGAATGAAACTGAGTGCAAATGAAATATGAAAATCTACACAGGAGAAAAAACTGAGAAAGAAATCAATTTGTTCCAAGATCCATAGCTAACTTCTGCTTCTTCTGCTTTAAGAGCCAAACAGTATGTTGTAGTTACAGACAGAGTTTTGCAACCAGCTTCATTTTGCATGGAAGAACCAGGGACAGAGCTATTTACTTTTAATCACATCAGAAATAACATATTTATAATATGTGAACCTAACAAATTCCCACAAGTGGAACATACAATCACAGAGCAGTAAGAAAAAAAACATTTACTCATGAAGACAACATTTTATTTTTGAATCAATGGCGTCTTGCAAAGTAAAAGTCTGAAATGTCATTGCTTGTGGTGAATTGAACACAGTACTTATTTTGGCTTTCTTTATATAACAGGGACTTACTTTGTACTGCTCTTTCACAGTAGTGGAGTGCCCATCTAATGGTGGCCCTGTCCAGAAATTCTCCACCTAAGCTATGTATGTATGCAGCTCATCCAGAGTTACCATGAGCCCTTTGGCTGCTTGTCTGATAAATGCTCTTCTTGCCCAGCCTGTCGGTTTAGGCAGACAGCCATGTCTTTGCATATTTGCTGTTGTCTCTTCAAATTGATAAAGCAATGCTCTGAGATGTCCAAAGTTTGGGATGTATTTTTATAACCTACTCTGGCTCTAAACGTCTATCCAACTTGATCCCTCACCTGTCTGGGTTGTGTCTTGGTCATGCTGTTTGGTCATGAATGTTTTCTCAAAAACCTCAGAGGCATTTAGGGCTATTTTCATATTAGGAATAAATTACTCACAGCAAGACTCCATTTACTAATTTGATAAATTCTAAACATGGATGCACATGATTTTATTTAGAAGTATCAAAGTAAAGAGGGAAAAATAAAAATGCACCCTTGCACTTCTCAGATTTGTATTTGCTAATAATTTTGAAAACCGTGGATCAGTTTCCTTCTGCTTCACAATTACGCTGAACTTTGTGTTGGCCTTTCAAATAAAATCTCAATACTGAGCTGCATTTACCACTAATTACATCTTGCATTCATAAGTACCGTGCACGTTTCGGTAAAGAAGCTGTTATTATGTTTGTTTCTGCAGGTGTAGAAGCAAGCAGGGTGTTATCTTGCAATCTCTTCATCATTCTTTCTCTCCTTCATTCTTTTTGCCCCACCTCTCTCTCTTTCGTGCTTCTTATCTTTTCCTTTTTGTTTCTGTCTCTGTGTCCGTAACAATTGAAATAATCTCAAAGCAGTTTCTAATAAAGTTTCTTTTATAAATATCAAGCAGAGGATGAAATCATTAGCTGTAATGCTTACTTGTGAAAGTAAATCTGCTGGGCTTCTTCTTGGCACTCAGACATCAATTCTGGGTGCTACTCTGCCAGACAGGACACGGCTAAAAAAAAACAAAAACAAAAACAAAAAAAACAAAAAAAACAAAAAAAAAAAATATATATATATATATATATATATATATATATATAATAAAATAAAATCCCAATAAAATGCATTGAAGTTTATGGTTGTAATAGTAATGAACTTCAAGGGGTCAGAATACATTTGTAAGGCACTCTGATTCTTGCTAAAATAACAATGCATATTTACATTGACACAAAAACTGCTTAGTAAGCCATAATATATTGACTACCAAAGTCTCTAGTTGATTTTTAAAGGCTGATTTGGCAAAACAATCAGAGATGTAAAATAAAAATGACAATAACACGATGCCAAAACTGACTTTAATTCTTTACATACGCACCAGCAGATGGCAGGATTGGCCCTGAATTATTGACATTCCCACGGTAAGAAGGGGGAGACGACACACAGACAGAGGTTCAGATGGGGATAAAAGATGCTCTACACTTCTTAATGTGCTCCTCGTTTGTCTTCATTGACAGGCTGTTGACACTGACCTCCCTTCTGAGCCTCAGGGAGTCTTCATTTCATTGTGATGGATGGGACACTCTCAGACATTGCCAGTTTTATGCTGTAGTCATTGTTGAAATTGAATTCCTCTGTTGTTGTTTGTACAGTTGAAAGCGTCACATGCTGATGCACAAACTGAGCCTGACAAGTCTGAAGGATCCATAATGGAAACAAGCTTTTGCTCTTACAGTGGATTTTAATAAGGCATCTGATTTAATACAATAAGGCCATTGATTTTATGTAATGTAGATTTTTCCTTGCAGGGTTTTTGCATTGGTCTGTATCTTTCTCAAAAGATTTGTTTTCCTAATCTCTTCTTCATCTTTGCAAGACCTACATAAATATTCTCTGCTCTTGCCACTATCTGTTTGCAGCTTCTCCATCTTTAAACAAGTAAATTATTCTTTTTTGTTTCAAGATCAGTGATACAAACAGGTTTTTTTTCCCAGGGCTGAATCTCACAGAGATGTTAAACTATGTGAAAAAAAAAACAACGCCAAACAAGCATGTCAATAGTTTCAGTCAGGTAACATCCCCACTATAAAAAGGGACCGGGGGTACGCTTAGCAGAGCAGACTGCCAAGGTCAGAATTGTAATCCCGGCCTTGTTCATGATGGATTAGAGGATGATAAAAAAAAAAAGAAAAGAAAAACTGTCTTTGGTTTTGATTAAGAATTACGGGGTTAGGAGATTAGAGGCAACCAAATGCTATTACATTGAACTGTACCCAATCCCTGAAATAATCTGAAAAATAGAAAAAAAGAGAGAAAACTCATTACATGAAGAGATTAAGTAAAGCTTGGTCGAGTTCACTAGGAGGTGCACAGAATACTCACCTAGTTCATCTACAAAGATGCCAAAGTAAAAAGTCCAACTTGAGTTATAAAGTACTTACACAATCACTCCAGTTTGAAATGTCACTTTATTTGATGTATGTTCTTTGAATGCTTTGGTAATTGTGTTTTGTATTCAGAAACCAGTAAAACAAAAAACAACAAAAAGGGTTATTCATTTTAATAAAATCTAAAATATATTGAATGTTTTCATGTGTTCAAAAATGAATGAACAGAAATAAAAATGTGGTAAGAATTTAATTTTATTGTCTGTTTTTAAATAGTAATAAAAAGATAAGAAACACTGGCTATGTATGACCTGAACTCGTGCATGCAAAGGATATGCTTCCTCCCATAATGTGACTTCCCACATATGGTAGGGGTGACTGTTTTTGACACTGGGCTCAAAGTGCAATAAAAAATAAATGACCTTGGCCCAAACTCATTAAAATTTTTTATGCTTATTTATATGTTCTTGTTTGGTATGTGGTAAAAAGAAAATATGACACAACACTTAAATATTTACACTTATTGTATGCAAATTTCACAGGATTGGGTGTCTGTCCAGGAATATCAGAAAACACACCAGTTGAGATTTTTTTATTCACTGGTGGTTTCGTCTTTATTATATTAAACAAGAAAAGAAAATCCAACCGACTTTAAATTTATCCGTCTTTAATTTACCACAAAAAAAGAGAAACACCTTGTTTTTCATTTGTGGTTTCTAATGTGAACTAGTTGAGACGTGTCGGCAGTTCATTCAGGCTGCAAGGAAGTAAAAGAGATCTAGACTTAAAGCAGATAACAGGAAGACTGAGGGGAGTACAGCAAACACTTCTTTCATCCTTTTGAGCTTTCAACCTCTGGTATGGATCCTGCTGGACTTTGAAATGTAAGCAGCTTTTCTGAAATCTCAGAATTAAGGCTCTAGATTCTCTAGGGAATGAGACAGTGGTTTCTGCAAACTAGCCATACTAACACTAATAATAAATGTCACCAAAAATCATGTGTGTTTGTTTGATCCTACAACAAAGCAAAAAAGAGAACAAGTCTTTCATTTAATGGAACCAAACCTAATACGATTCTTTCTGTTTATAGCAATCAGCACAACACATTGTAGTTCATCATCTATCTCTATCTCTCAAAGAGAATATTATGGACATTTGACATCACTGAATTAATTTGTTTAAAGGTATGTAAAAATATAATATCTACATGCTCTGGTAGGCAGATGTGACATTAAACGCATGATGCTTTTGGTTATAACATCAGCAACATTTACAACTATAAGTTTGTAGCTTTTTCTGAACTAAGAATTATCCCTTTCTAGAAAACAGAAAAAAATATTATATGCCATGTGGCAGGTACAGCAAGCTTGAAATATAAAATAGTCCTTTCCACTGTAGCTGAAGTTATTCACTTTTTGAACGTAGAAGTCAAACATTGGATGGGACCTGCTGTGACAGCAGGGAGAAAAGACATCCCCTCAGGCTTTAAAATTTGACAAACGAAGAAAAAAAACTGTTACTGTACTCTCAGGTGAACAGGAGATTGTTTTTTGTTTGTTTTAAACTGCTGAGAATTTCTTGCATTTAAAACAAACTCTTTCTATTTTTACCCCTCCTCTCTCACACTTCCATTGCATTATGGGGCTTCAGTTTGTGTATATGTGTAAAACTTTCTGGATGGATGTCTGTGATGTTGGTTGGAGTGGGATATGAAACAGCAGGTGTGTTCCCGTCTTTTCTTAGAGGTCGTTATCTCCTTTCCGTGGCTACGCTTGGCTCAGTAAAGCACTTCTTAGGGTGCTGGTAGACAAAGACTTGTGGAAAGACACTACTGTCAACAAAACAATCATATTTCAAAAAGAATGCCAAAAAAAACCAACAAAAAATGTGTTTATTTGAAAATCAGTAAAGCTACTTTACATTTACACCAACTTTATAAAGTTTGCAGATTCAACTCTACAAACTGCTTAAGTTCAAAACGGGACCAGGAGTAACTTATAAGAGAGCTTTGCTTTGACACAAATGATGATTTTACAGGGCTATGATACAGTTAACTACATCCACAGTATAGTGCTCCACACAGACAATCAATCTAAAGAAAAGGGAATGAAGGAAATATAAACAGTTTTTTTTTGTGTGTGTGTGTGTGGCTCACAAAAAACAAAGACGTTAAAAAGCAAATTAACTTCAGTCTCTGATGAAGATTGCATCAAGTTTTGGATGCAAGGCTCATGTGTTGGAATCTCGTCTTCCTCCTTCCCTCTTTGCAGCACGTTTTGGCTGACAGAAGACACAAAGAGACCTTGATGCACTCTGTGGTTGCGACCTATGCCGGACACCTTTGTAGCACTGCAGGGATATACCCAACTCCTCCATCACAGCCCTAAAAGACATGCACTGCCAAGAAAAAGACAACATTTCATTATATTTTACTTGTTGTCTTTTTTTACGTTAATGCATTTTTTATAGTAAGAAATCCAAGACAATAATCAGTACTGTGCAATGTGTAATATTGTGTGTAATGAAGCTGGAATAATTAGAATCAAAAGTAAAGCTTCAGCCTAATGTAGGCATGTAGCTAATTATAAAGAAAAAGACATGATCAAATTTGACTTTACTCTTTCAACATAAAAGTTAAATGATTTATGGTTTTCTGTTTTCTCATCACAAAATGTGCTTCTGCTGTGCTACATCTTAAATCAGCAAACCACAATCAATTAGCCAGTTAATGATCTGGTAATTATTTGATGCGATCAAAGAGATGACCATCTGAGATGGAAAGCCTCAGGCTTATGTGGAACTGGAGAATATTAGATCCCATTAAAAACACATTAATCGTCACTTGTGTATTTTTCTTTATATTTTGTTCTTCGCTGGCGTGTGTTTCATCATCATTCATAGCAGAAATATTTTTATTATCTGTTTGTTTTTATGTTTAAGAATGACAGAAGAAATTTCTCTTTCATCCTTAGACTTTGCCAAAGGCTTCCCAAACAAACATACCATCCTTATGGATTTCCCATGAATACCAGTGACTTGCAGTTTCAGTAGAGAAAACTTACCTTTTATCATTCTCTAAAAAAATTCTCTAAACAGAAAACATCTTTGATCCATGCTTATTCTAGTCCTACAGCACATCCTAATTTGTTTTGAACTCTTTTGGCAGAACTGTAGATTTCCTTAATCCAGATTAGTTGAAATATAATTCTGCATCCCATATACTTTTTCAAGTTTTCTTCCTCTGTATTTTTGGCACAACATGTTTTGCTATTGAAGTGGTCCATCATGAACAACAGTTAGGCCATTAGACCCTCATTCACTCTTCAGAAGTCTATCATTTCAGTTTGTGTAGGATTAAACAGTCTCTAACCTAATCTTATGTTCTCCAGATAAAGTTTTAGGTTTCTAGTGTGATTTCCTGATCAACTTGCCCAGGTATTATGCTATTAAATGACCTGTGAAATACATTTGACCATTATGAGATATTCTACTTGTGTTTTTTTTTTTACTTCATAGTTGCTATAGTGTTCATTTTTGCTGAATGAGATTCAAAGTGAAGGTTTTTAGACCTGAGAAGATGAAAAATGAATCAAGCAAAACGCCTCATGTTAAAGTGCCTTGTAAAGTTATTTAGACTCCATTAATGTTTTCATATTTTGCCACATACAGTAACACCCACCAAATTCAATGTGTTTTACTGGAGTTTTTGTGATAAAACAAACAATTTATTAGTGCATATTTGTAAAGTTGGACTCCTTTAACAATTCTTTGCAAATAAAAATTGTAATACTGTGGCATGCATTTGCGCTCAGCCCTTTTTATTCTCATACACCTAAGTAAAATTCAGTGCAACTAACTGCGGATAGAAGACACATAATAAATAAATAATGTCCTCCGGTGTATAATTTAATCTTAGTGTAAATCCAGCTGTTCTGTGAAGTACTCAAAGGGTTGTTGGAGAACATTACCAAACAGCATCATGAAAATCAAGTAACAAAGCAAACAGGTCAGGGATACATTCATGGAGAAGTTTAATGCAGGGTTAAGTTTTAAAAATATATCTCAAGATAAGTACATCTAGCAAATCACTGTTCAGTCCTTTTTCTAAAAAAAGAAAGAATGTGGCTCAACTTCAAAGCTACCAAGATATGGTTGTGCACCTACACTGACACTGAGCAAGGAGGGCATTAATCAGATAAGCAGGAAGGGGCCTATTGTAACTCTGGATTAGCTGCAGAGGTCGATAGCTCGGGTAGGAGAATTTGTTGACAGGATGATTATTAGTTGTGCAAGTCACAAGTATGGCCTTTATGGAAAAGAGGCAAGTAGAAAGCCTTAAAATATAAAGTTTGAATTCTTATGTGTCCCCAGTACAAGCTGTGTAGGGGTGCAGCTAACATGTGGAAGATGGTCTGGGGACCAGAAACCTAATCAGCATAGACAGGAAAATGGAAGGAGCCAAATGCAGGATAATCCTTAAAGAAAATGCTGCAAAAGACAGAGCTATAAAATAAACTGAATTTTGAGGTTGTAGCATGACAAAAGGAATTCAGGAAAGCACTGGATAAAAACGATGTCACTCATACTAGTGTGTTGAATGCAAAAGAGAAGAGGAAATCATGAATTTGTAAAGCTGTAGTCGCATGTGAGGGCATGGGTATACAGGGACATTATGATGGGGGGCAAAGAGAAGGACATCTGTTTTACAAACCTATTGTCTACAGCAAGTATGAGTTGTGTATGAGCTGCCATGGCTAGTCTGTGTCATCCCCCAGTAGCCTGCCGCTCTCCAGATCATTTGATAAGGAGCTGCCAGAGGAGGAAGTGGAGCCACGGCGCTGGAACTGACGGGATTGCATCCCGTAAAAGAAACAAAAGGCCTGATGCAAAAAAAAATTAAATAAAAAAAAATAGTTGGTGGAGAGAACACAAAGATAAACAAAACTGAAAGAAAGTTGAAATATTAAGATAGAAGTAAAATAATAAAAAATAGAATGAAATACACAAAAATGAGCTAAACAATAAGGATAAATAAAGCTGAAATTAAAGTAAATTTAAAGATATAAAAGTTGAAACTAAATAATTATATGCACAGTATGAAAGACTGTGATTGTAATTATTCTCAACAAATTCAGATGTTTACATACATTGGGATTACTACGCCTTTAAGCAATTCAGAAAGCCAGCATGATGGCTTTGTAAACCTTTGATCACAACATTTGAGTTAGATGCAGGCACATCTGTGGAAGACACACCTTAAACGCAATACTTCCTTGTGTGACATCATGAAAAATCTGAAGAAATCAGCTAAGAACTGTGGTAAGATAACTGTGGACCCCGATCTGGTTCATTATTGGGTACAATCTACAGACGTATGAAGACGCTGGCTAGGCTTGTAAGAGACTATTATTATTATCAACAGTGAAAAAACACTTGTACTGCACAGAAATGCAACTCTGCGAGGAAGAAACCATAAGTTCAAATCAACAAAGAAATCCAGATTACAGTTTCCAAATGCACCAGAGGACAAAAATCTTTTTACTGCATGCTAGGCTGGCTTTTGGCATTTAAAGGAGAGAACACTATGTAGAAATAGTGAGCAACCCCTCAATACCCAAGTCAGGAAGTTAAAGCTTGGGTACAAATGGGCCTTGAAAATAGACAATGACCCTAAGCAAACCACCAAGTTACAAAGTAACTTCAGGACAGCAAGGTCGATGTTTTGGTGTGGCCATCACAAAATCCTCATCACAGTCCTCTAAAAAATAATTGGGCAGAGCTGAAAAGGTGTGTGAGAGCAAGGCAGTCAACAAACCTGAGTACTGTGAAAGGGCACCCAAAATTCTGATGCATATCATAAAGTTTGACAGGCAATTGTACCAAATACTAAGGAAATATATGTAAACTTCTAAATTTGAAGAAAGGTCAAAAATCTCTCAAAAGAAAATGTATCTTCCATTATTTTGGCAATTATCAAATAGAAATAAATTTGGTAATTTTAACTGACCTGAAACGGAAAAGGTTTAGTCTGACTTAATGTCAGACAGAGAGAACAACCAGTCTTTCAACTGCAAATGACAAAAGTGATCCATTTTATTCTGACATTTTGATATCATTTTTTTTTAACTCAGTCCAAACCTGTTTAGAACTGGGACACACATATATTTTCTAAATGTCATGAATGGCAGGAACAACTAATATTTTGAACAAATTCATTTTAGCCTTACTCAACAACTTTTTTCCTGCAGTTTAAATTGTCTGCAGTAAAATTTCAATCTTTCTTCCACCTCTGAATGTTAATCTACTCTCTTACATTCTTTTGATGACCAGCCTTGCTCTTCCTCGCTCACCTCCTCTATGTCGGCATTCCTTCTGGCCTTGTAGATGAACTCGCCAATTGCTACAAAAACAGAAAGCACCAGGCCGGCAGCCAGAACGATGAAGATACCGCCGATGTTCTCCACGCCCAGAGCGCTGGCCTCCTTGTTGTCCTCCTCTGGACAGCCATTTCCCCTCCACCACTTCTCCTTCATCATGTGCAGCTTCCCTTCCTCCTGCAGCTGAAGGATGGCGATTGTGATTTTGTCCCTGTATGGAGAACCTGTCAAAGAAGACACAATATTCACAGAGTAATCATTAAATTATTGATATTTTGTATACATTTTTTCATTTCAAACACTTAAATCTTTTTATACATCCATGTATCACATGGATAGAGGCATTCATGCTTTCACTACTTTGAATCATTGCTTAAACCGTGTTTTTAATGTTACCTCTTAAGAATTTGTAACGGAGCATATTTGAAAAGGTTGGTCAAGACAAAACTAGACTTGTTTTGCATAGAAGTCGAGCACAGAAGAAATTACGTCCAACTTAGTTCCAAATCTAAGTTCCGGCTCCAGCATTCGGCTCTGTCTGAGTTGAAAAGCTGCAGGTTTTATTTCATCCTGTGGTGCGCATTATTTTCAGCATTCTTGTACTTTTCCAGTAGGGAGAGCAGCATGAGAGCAGCAAATAACACAACAATTAACTGCCTCATCAAGTAGGGATGCTGGCATTAATGAAAGCTGAGTTTGGAGGTTTGTAAAACTGTGCAAAGCTTGTCTTTTTTCCTCCAAATGATCACTAAGAAAGGAAACTCTGAATAGAAGGACCTCTCAGCTTCGTCTTTTGGTATTTCCTGTTTTTTTTATAATTCAGCTCCTTACCATTTTGGAATTATACCACCTTCTTCTATGAACTATGAAACAGAAACTATGAATGTGAAACTGCTGTTTCACATTCAGCCACACTGTTTGACAAAGTTGGTTCAAATTGCTTGATGTCATGGCACAAACTGGACTTTGATCTTAGTTTAGAAAAGTTCAAGAGAGTTGGCAACAGAGATTTGACTGTGTCATTCCAGAAGCTTAATGCTAGCCTGTATAATTCATTCAAAAAACAAGTTTGGGTTTGTTTAGAATTGTCCTGTGGGAAAGCCAACTGTGTCAAGTTTATTCCATGTGACTGATATAAGATAAAGCTAAAGATTTTGGAGGTAATCCTTCCTCTTTATTAGTCCATGTCTTTTGTGCAATGTACTAGTACCAATGGCTGACACCATCTTGTTTGACAGTATTCTTTGGTTTGAAAGCCTCACCTTTATTCCTAAAAAACATACTTCTTGTAATTGTGGCCTTATTACTCAATCTTTATCCTGTCTGACCATAAAACCTTTGTCCAGATGGCATTTGGCTTGTCAATATGCGCACCTTAAAATTTAAATCAAGCTTAAGGTATTATTAAAGCAGGGGTTCTTTTCTTGGACAACACTCTTCATCCATGGTGATGTAAAATTTGTTTCATGGACAATGACAATGCTGTTTCATCGCTTTTCAGTTGATAATAGGCTTGACTCTTTGCAGATTGTTCCTTAAAGGTTAATTCAGATTATTTTATTTGTAGTTCTAGAAAAGTATCATTGGTTATTGATCCCTTATCTGTTCTAGAAAGATGTCATATTACAGTGGAGTTAGAAACTAGATAGGTCTTTGAAAAGGTGGAAGCCTACAGCTTGTTAGCCGTTTTGGCTGACTTTAGCAATTTAAAACAACTCAAAATAACAAGGTTCATATCAGTGGAACACAAGGGCCCTTTGTTCTGGCAGGCTGCCCTTTGTCACCGGTCCTGTTCATAACTTTCATGGACAGGATTATTAGGCACAGCCAAGGGCCGGAGGGGGTCTGATTTGGGGACCGGTGGATTTCGTCCATCCTTTTCGCAGATGACGTGGTCCTGCTGTCCCCCTCTAGCTAAGACCTACAGCGTGCACTGGGGCAGTTAACAGCCGAGTGTGAAGAGAGATGAGGATAAGCTCCTCTAAGTCCACGGCCATGGTTCTCGACTGGAAATGGGTGGATTGCCCTCTCCAGGTTGGAGGGGAGCTCCTGTCTCACTTGGAGGAGTTCAAGTATCTCAGGGTCTTGTTCATGACTGGGGGGAGAATGGAGCGGGAAATCGCGGACAGATCTGTGCCGCCGCTGCAGTAATGACGACGCTTTACCGGCCTGTTGTGGTGAAGAGATTTACCTGTCGGTGTACAATCCCACACTAACCTATGGGCATGAACTTTGGGTCATGACCAAAAGAACAAGATCCCAGATACAAGTGGCTGAAATAAGCTTCCTCCACAGGGTGGCTGGGGACTCCCTTAGAGATATGGTGAGGAGCTTGGCCATCTGGGACGGGCTCGGAGTAGACTCACTGGTCCACCACATCGAGAGGAGTGAGTTGAGGTGGCTCGGCCATCTGTTGCCTCCTGGACGCCTCCCCTTGGAGGTGTTCCAGGCATGTTTCAAAAGGAGGAGGCCCAGGGGCTGGCTCAGGACATGCTGGGGGGACTATGTCTCTCGGCTGGCCTGGGAACACCTTGGGGTTACCCCCATAGGAGCTGGAGGGGGTGTCTGAGGAGAGGGAAGTCTGGGTGTCACTCTGCTTAGTCAACTGCCCCGTGGCTTAGCCTGGATAAGCAGATAACGACGAGTACAAGTGCAATGCAATTTTAGCAGATATTACCAGTCTACACTTTCACAACAACGACTGTTTTCTTTTGATGCTGTCTTGTCCTGCTGACCAACGTCTGTGTTTCTGTGTGGAGTTCATTGTTTAAGCCTGGAAGCTGTATCACAGATCGGCGGTAACCTGCCAGTTCACTCTAGCTCCCCAATAAAGGAGTAAACTTTTACATTATGCGTCAGTTGTGCAGCAGCATCAGCAGCATCATGGTCTTCCAGACCATTATGCAGTGGAGACATGTTTAAATAATTTTGTTACTGATTATCAATCTAATGAGTGCTGTTAAATAGAAAATGTTTTAATTCCTCTTACCAATAGGTGTTCCCACTCCATAGCCCTTAGAGTCAATGAGCCCACCGATCTGTGTGAGGTTGCAGTTTCTTTGGCTGATGTATTCAATGCTTGTGGATTCCATCAGCATGGCATAATCAGTTGTCAGCACACGGGTGATACCCTCCTTGTTGTTCTTTACTAATGCTGTTTTCCTGCTGCTCATAAAGGCCCACATCTTTTCATAGGTGGAAATCTTTGATTTCTGTAAGATCAAAAAAAAATTGTGAGCTAGTAAGAAATGTTACAGATTTCATGGAAAATCTCCAGAAGCCTATAAATTAGTGTAGCTGCAGCATATACGCCATGTGTGATTAACTAGAGTTCATATACAACCACAAACATGAGTAATTGTAAAATTAAAAAGTGTATGGCTCATTGTAAATGTATTTCTCTTCTTGCTCCGCCAGAGAAAATGGGACAGCTGTGTTGTAAATCTCCCCTAGCTGATTCAATTTGTTGAAGCCATCCACCCAGTCAGCTTCTTCCCATTCAGGCAACCATAATCACTGGCTACAATCTGGGAGGATAAAGCTCAGCATGAATCAACCCCGCTGAGCCACAGCGTGTGAGGAGAGGTGAACATTGTGACGCAAGGAAGTGGCAACCCTGCCTGAAGACATTATTACTGTACTAAACAAAAAACTTGAATCAACTTTCTGTTCTTTATCTTTTTCTTCTAAGGAGCCAGAACTTCACTGTTTACCCACAACAATATTTTTTCGCCATCTGACTCAAATGATGAGCAAATGTTGAATGTCATATTAATACTTGGATATGAACAGTTTTGGAAGCATTAAATAAGATGTTTGCACCACTAATGTGTTCTCTTTCTTTAAGGAAAAACGTTTAGCATTTATTAGAAACAAAAAAAAACAAAAAACTTAACACTTGCCTTAAAGAATGTCATAGTGGATCCATCCCTCACTGCCCCATATTCAATCCTTGTCTGTTTGGCCAGGTCGTCTGCGGAGTCGATGGGGGCATCCATTCTTTCCACAGTGAGGAAAGCTGCCAGGTTGGCCGTATAGGAGGAGATGATGATTAAAGTAAAGAACCACCAGATACCCCCGACTATACGTGTGGACAAAGCCTTAGGCATCACCTCGGAGCCTGGAGACATAGCAAGAAAAATAAAGTTAGAGACAACCTTAAAGGGTAGAGGTATACAAAGTGTACTAAAAAACATATTTGGAATGGAAATAAATAAGTGTACAATACATATATAAGCATTTGAAATGTTCCTTTGTTGACTGGAAATATGCTGATGTTAAGGTATCTTAGATTCATACCACAGCTTTAGATGATCATTATTTCTACTGTGCACCTCTACGTGTAATTAGATGCTTATTCTCTTTCTCGTGTATTTTTGACAAAAGTAAATTAAACAAATAAAAATATTTGTTCTTCAATTAAATCAAACCTGTAACAAAATACAAGCATAATTTAGAGCTATACTAATGCTAATTATTTACACAAACCTATATTCACCATTATTGTTTTGTTTTCATTTTAATTTCACAAAGCTCATAAAATGTAATTAAACATGTCATTAAAGAAAATAGGACACCCCTTGAATGGTCATATATCCTTTTTCCTGTTGAATATGTGTGTATAATATATGTGCATTATATGTGTATAATATTATCTGGCTAGTAAAATGTCTGATTTCATATTCTCTTGAGATCCAAAAAAAATGCCAGCTTACATTAGTTGTTTTGTGTACTGATAATATCAGATTTACTGCAGCATCTCAAGCTTTTTTTTTTTTGAGACCCTACATAAAATGTCCATAATATCCAACACAATTCTCATAATGCTTAAAACATTGTAATTGAATACTGAATATTTATGTCCTGCCCTGTACCACACACATCTTCTGATTATAAATAACCTACAAAGTGAGATTTGTACCTTGTCGCATTAGTGCTCCAATGCCAAACCAGAAACTGTTGAGCAAAGTGAAGTTGTTCTGCACAAGAGTTGAGGATGGATTACATGCATGTGGGTTGTACCATTCATATGGTGTAAACCTGAAAGACAGAGTTGGGTGTAAAGGAGATATAGAAAACAATGCATTACAAATTTAGCCCTGATTTGTTTCATGTAGCAGTCCTCTTTACGTTCTGCCATAATTTATTTTTCTACTATAAATAATGACTCTTAGAGCCTAGAGGTGCAATGTACTTTCAATCAACACTGAACATAACACTCTGGGATCAGAGGAGTAAGCTTTAGTAGGGGATGTGAAGACTCCAACATGACTTAAAATACTTAGAAACCAACTTTGTAAACAGACCAACACATTTGGGCTTGTGGCCTTCATCAGGGTCACACTAAGCCTTTGTACCCAGATGAAAACCTTGCAGTTATGAGAACAATTTGCAAAATCTATACAAAACATTGACATTGCTGAGATTTTAACAGCACATAGCTCCCTTCCTAACACTGCATGCATAAATCTGTGACAACAATCTTTGCGACATGCATCAGTCTGCTGGTTTACCTTGCAATCACAAAGAGCACACAGCTGACTCCAGTGCAGGCTAACAGCACATACATCCAGATATCTGGGGACAGGGGGTTAAGGAAGGAGAACACGCCGGGATTGGTTCCATTGGGTTTCCGGTACAAGATGCTAATTCCTAAAGTCATGAAGGGCTTGGAAAAGTCAATCACTTTTTCTCGAACGTAGGTGATAGTCAGAGGAGCCACAGCAAGGTCTGCGACCTGTTGCAAAAAAATATGAGATTAAAGAGGAGATTCAAAATAAGAGTTTAAAATGAGCACAACACACTCTTCACACTTTTCACTCACATGGTCGATTAGTTCCCGGACCATCCCGTTCCATTCTCCCTTATCATTTTGGGCTCCATACTTCCCATCTGCCACCAGCCGGACTTCATATGTAAATCCTAAGATGTTGGAGAGCTCCTTCAATAGGTCCATGCAGTATCCCTCATAACGGTCATTTCCAACCAGCTCCTTGTCTGACTTTTTTACCATCACATAAGGATTTTCCTTAATAAAAAAATAATCAGAAAAAAAAAATCAACCATTACAACTCAAATGGTTTTATTCTAGCAATACGTCTGTGAAATGAAATCATAATTGGAGTTTTAGTCAGTTGATACTTTGATCAGTGGTGATGCGAACAGGAAATCTAGTTGTGATGACTAGTTAATGTTTTTTTCTCTACTATTCTCTCTATTCTGTACTCATCCCGTATGTGCCAACCTGTCCTTCTTCTCCCTGTCCTGTTCTCTTATTTACCCATCATATTACCTGTATGGTCGTGACAATCAGCGTCCTGTTAGCCAGAGAGTCCGTCACGTTGGTATTCTTTTCCCGGTTGGGCTTCTCCATCAGTTTCATCCCCCTGTATGAGTTCCACACAGCCACCTGGAACCACAAATAGGATTTCAGACTCAAAAAATAACATCTGCTGCTTTAATCAAAATCAAAACATGGTACATGTGACACCTGCTCTACTCAGCGAAGAATACTGACAGAGTTTCAGTATAGACTTGTTGAATAAACCATAAAAACCTGAATAAGGATGTCACGTGATCACAAACACCTGTATCTTTAAAGGGAATAAGCTGGTTGATTTTCTCATTCAGTGGTGAAAAATACAAACATTTTATTTGTTTTGTTTTCAAGGCCAAAGAACAAGGTGGAAGCTGCTTCACTGCTCTGTATAATGGTCACATTTTCTAACTCGGTGAAGTGAGAAATGAAAAAGAAAAGTGAAGGTTGAAAGATCTGACACCCTTGCTTCTTTTTTAATCTTCCTCACCAATTTAATGTCCTCAAACATTTACCTTGGCTCAGCTGAGCTCTAATGATTCTCGCCAACGTGCAGAAAATTGTATTTTATATAAGTACAGAGAATTTTAAAATGGAGAAGTAGTTTGTTTCCAGCACCTTAGGTTAACAAAATAAAATCTTTGTTTTCTTCTGAAGTAGAACCGATGTTCACAACATGTGTGAAGAAAACAATTTGCCTAATGAGCAGTTATTATTTTGGATGTGAGCATCTAGAACTCAACATTCACTTATCATAGCATGAATGCCACATGAAATCTGATATTTGAATGATTTATTCAAACTGATTTTTTTTAGGGGTGATTTTTTGTAGGATTCAACTACAATTAGTTTAGACTTTAATCTAAACATGGTCATAAATATACATACAGGCTCAGAAGCTTATATACGTTTGCTCACACTATTATTCAGATAAATGTGGCTCAGCAAGATTCACCTCGACCACATGATTAGTGTAGCAATTGAATTATTGTATGATTCAAGCTGGATATTTGACCACACCTATCAGAAATTGCATAACTCATGTAAAGCTCATGTGTTGGTTTTTAGGCACAAATGCTGTTTTTAAGCATTGTCAGCATAGTAAATAGGGCTGTGGCCATTTGAAAATTGTAATGTGAGCATGTTTTCTTCATTCCAAAACCAAGTTTTATGTGTCTTTTGGGTTTTTATAGAAGTTTCAACAAGCTAGATTTTGATTTTAGGTGAAGTTGAAAACTTTAGAGGCATGCCTCTATCTTCATTATTCCAGTCTTACTCGAGATCCACAGGATGATGCTGCCACCACCATGCCGAACAGCTGACACAGTCTAACAAGGTTTTAAAGCTTCTCCTTAACTCATCCACACATTCTCCTTGTCATGGTACAAAACATTTCAAACGAAGATATTTTACTTGTCATTGTGGGAAGCTCCAAATTACAGTTGAGCTTTAAGGGGTCAATTTTGGAGGACTGTCAATTTCCTTGCTCTGCAACCCCTCAGTCTCAGTGTTAATGTATCACTCATATAACTGTGGGAACTGAGAATGGTGTTCCAGCATCGTCCTGTTTTAAGATTGAGCCTTGGTGGATCTTGGTGGTTTTCTGGAAACTCCCAAATCAATTTCCTTTCATCTGAAGGTTTGGATCAGATGAGTGAAACATTAACCCAATTGGTTCTTTTAGCTAGGGTTAAATTAGGTTCGTTTTTAAAGGTTCATTTGTAAAGGCTTACACAAAGCTTCCAGAATATTCTCAAGCTCAGTTCCATGGTACTACCAATTCTGATGGAAACAGTATATTAGTGAGAGTGTATGAGCATATTTGAGCCTGCTTATATATTGCTGACCCTGTGGATCAGAGAAAACTAATAAATATTTTAAACTTGTTGATCTGCTCATTGTTTTCACATTGAAGTTATGCGCTGTATATTAATTTCCTACTGGAAAAAGGCCAGTTCATAGACATTAGTAAATGTAATAAGCTTATTCATGTCAAAGATGTATGAAAACCTCTGACTGGAACTATAGAATTGATGTTTTTCTCCTTATTTGAACCTGAATCTTGTAATACCTACTGGAAGTAAGTCTCCAAACATAAACAGCATATTCTTGTTTGTTTTAATTAGTCCTTCAGTCAAAAGATACTTTTGCTACCTACGAAATAATAAAATAAAAATCTTTTTTCCAGCTTCAACCATTTTGCATGTAAATTTAATAGATTTTGTTATAGTATAACATTTTGCAACCGTACAAATAAAAATCCTAAACTAGAGCTTAGTTTGAATGTAACAGTAACGAAATTGGACTGACAGTAGCAGGGACAGCATTAATGAAAAAAAGGCAGCAGCATCAGAGGGGTTCAGAGGAAATAAAAAGGCAACACAGAGTCTGTTCTCCACATGGTCCCAGTGACTGTGAATGAAGCTGGCCAGACCATGCAGCTTAATCCTAACCGTTTTCAGATTAAAACAGATGTCTATCAGATGGATCTTGAACCCCTTGAATCTCCTCAGTGTTTAATGGACAAGCAAGGGTCAGGAGAGTGATGATAGTGATGAAATAAAGTTGAGCGCATTAACGTATTATGTGTCACCGTTAATAGAACTGGTACTGATAAGCTTTTCTCTTCTGCAGCTAAACTCTAAACAAAACAATGTTTTTACTTGGGAACAGTGGCCTGTTTTGTCATTCAATGCAAAGAGGATGAGTGAAGGCATCAGTGCCTCTTGCTGTATTAAACTGAGCTCAAAAGAGAGTGCACTCTTTTAAAACGTTTTTCAGAAAAGGTTTGAATTTTTGGGAATTTCTGTCCCAAAAAATGATCTCTTTACTCATCATTAGATTTTTTCCTATGACATTAACCTGCAAAGAAATTAAAAAGGGAAAATCTATATTATTTCTGAAATCACTATACATTTGTACCACAGCATTCTGAGTGAGAGTTAATAAATCCATCTTATCATAGGATATTGCAGGAGAGGAGAACAGATGGGTGTTGTATGTAACTGATGAAATTATTGATTAAGGTTCACCTTCCAGTAGGCAACCAGAGTTGTAATAGTATTGTTAAGATCCAAATATATTATTAATGTATTAGAATGGCCCAGTAAAAGACCTAAATCCAGTTTTGAATTTGAGAAGACTCAGTTATTGTTCACATATCCTCCTCATCCAATCTGATTGGGTTTCTGCTATTTAGCAAAGAACAAACAGTTTAGTCTCCAGGTGTGGAAAACTGGTAAAGACAACAAGAATGAAATGCAGCTCTATTTGAAGCCAAATGTTCTATAAAACATTGACTTAGCTCAGGGGGGCTTTATTCAAATGTATACCACACTTTTCAGATTTTTCTGTGTAAAAACATTTTTAAAATCATGTCTCGTTCTCCCTATATATTTATGCACTACTTTGTGTTGGTCTATCACATAAAATACGTTGACATTTGTGGTGGTAATGTGACCACAAACAAATGTGAAAACGTTCAAGCAGTAAAAGGCATTGCACATTTTAGGAAGTGTGACAGATATTATATGCTTTCCTTGTGTAGTTTCACATAATCTAGACACGGTCCATAAGATAATTAGTTTTATTTAAACATTATCCTTCCTCTTAAATCATCTATAGGATCACCCAGTCTGGAATGTCAGAAATCTGACCTACTCAAAAAGCTGGAATGTAGTTTATGTCAACCACTCAGTTGTCTTTTTTCCCTTGTAGTGCTGATTCATGGGTTTGCTCTATATAGCATTGCAATTTATCATGTTTACCAGAGTGGCTTCCAATAAACAGTTATAAAACCAGACTCTCTCTTTCTCATCTGCTTTAAGAAAAACGCTAAGAACCCTAAAGCTCATCCTTACTCAGAACCAAATCACACTGGAAAACCATTACTAAAGATTAGGAGCATGCTAAACCGAGCCAAGAAAGCTGGAAGCAAAAAAAAAAAAAAAAAACATTTCCAAAGGAGTCAACACTTTGAAGGAAATTATTTTATTTTTTCACTTTGTTTATCCCTATCCTCTTCTTTAAAGTGTGTTTAACACACAAGCACTCAAGAACCAACCCAACTGCAATGAACTGATAATTCCGTTATTATGACCATAAAGTCAGGTGTTTTATGAGATGTGCGTTCCATATAGTAATGAGGACCCTAAGGATGAGTGTTACAAGCTTAAGATGCAGCGTAAAATCAAATTGCAAAATAAATCATGGTTTCTGGAACTTGACAGCTGCTGACTGTCCACATAGCTGCCTGTCTGACAACTGAGACAGATGGAGTTGGGAAACTTTGTAAACAAGCTGTTTTAAGGGGATGAACTGATTTAACATCTGTTCTTTGGCTCTAATGTTTAAAAAAAAAAAAAGTATAAGGAGTACCTGGGGTCATTTTAAACTTAAAGGGATATTTCAAGATTTTTGTGTCCTGTTCTCCGTGTAAGTTTACCAGTTCAGTTAGGTCAATATTAAAGATTTCAACCTACCATGTGGCTCCCATGCACCTGCTCGCACGTTGGTCCCATAAAAACGCAGCCTAACATGACAGCTTTTAAACCATTATCACATTTGCTTTGGGTGGTCATTCATGTGGAAGCCTATCACAAAGGAAACGGAGGCAGGAGGCAAAACACTTTGGATGTTCTGTTTTCATAAAAGTGTTTCTCACAAAGATAATTTTGGTGCCACACCACCTTCTACCTGCACCTCCTCCGCAAGTAATCGGTTTATGTGTAAATAACCCCTCAATGCAAACATGGTTAACATAATTTGTGTTGACGTTTTTGAGTTTAGAGTTCTTTCAAAGTGGTAGAAGTCCAGTTTGGTACAATTTGGTTTCAGCCTCCAAGATTGACTAATTTAGATTTATATTAAATAAGAACACATAGGCAGTAAGTGTACCAGCATGTAGGTATAACACGTTGGTACGTTTCATTATTTCAGGAGTCAAAAACAAATTACAATATAATTTTAGATATGAAATAAGTCCTACAGTAATGACTTTGCATTAACAGAAAATTGAAATTTCCCCAAATCAAACTGGACTTTAAAACTGAAGATATGTTCAAGTAAAACAAAATAATTATTTAGTTGTAATAACCAGCATATATTGATACACCACCCTCCACAATTACTGCCACGACAAGTGAAGATGTGTTCAAAGGTCTAAATTTTCAAAAGGGTAGTGTGCCCTCCACGATACCCTTTTGAAAATATGAAGAAGGCAACATGAACCACAGACAGCATGGAAAGAAACAGTGAGTTGGTACAGCATTAATAAATTAATCTTGTGGAGACTTGGCTATCCCAAGACGCAACTCATTCCTATAGTTCTCTAACTGAGCTTTGGAGACTTATTTTACAGTCCCACTCACTAAGTTCCAGGTGATTTAAACTTTTTATCTGTTGGTCTAACTGTAGATGAGCTAAGGTGAGAAGCAAATGTCATTTAAACATTTCCTGAATTGTGCAGATCAATGCACTTAACCTTTAAATGAATAGCATGTTGTTTTGTCTTTCCCATTTCAAAGAGTGGACCACTGTGTCACATGTCCTTTATTTTGTTGTGTTTTTTCCACATCACTATATGTTGTCAACTTAAAGGTAAGACTTTTCTATTTTGTGTGTAAGAGTATTAATTCTAAGGCTTTTTACACATCTTTGCCAGAGGGCCAATAAATTTTCATAACCTGCAGAGGAACAGCAGTTAACTTAGTCTTTGTTTTTCTAACCTTTAATTAGCTAGCATATGACATCTGTTTCTCTGGCAGCCATTTTTAAACCTCACCTCCACTGCTAGTGTCTGGATCTCTGTCCGTTTCTGCAAACTAGGCTTTTTTGGTTGCCATAAAATCCTTCTAGCCTGCATAAATTCATGATGGCAATCGAATGGTAAAGAGCATGGTTTCAAACAACAAATTTCAGCAAAAGTGGCTGATTTTCCTTTCATTAATCACAGAATAACATTAGAGAAGCTGAATATAACAGGCTTATTTTGTCTTCTAGAAAACCTATTGCTCTATCTGCTACAGAAAACTTTTTGTTTTCTTTCTTCTAAAGCTACTGAGATAAAGTTTTGATGCCTGTCATATCAATCAGATCCTGTACCCAAAGAGTAAAAAAGCAGAAAAGTCAAATATGGCATAGCTGTACACAAAATCATTGAAGGGTAACAGAGTTGACAAGGCAGGTAACAGAAGAGGTGGGCGGCATATGGAATGAAAAACACAGGGAGGTTGGGGAAAAAAAACAACAAAGGCTTCAACCAAACAGGGCACAGAACAAACCTTGATCCACCTTTTTGTGAGGCGACTTGTGCCCTCCACAATACCCTTTTGAAAATTTGAAGAAGGCAACATGAACCACAGACAGCATGGAAAGAAACGAGTTGGTACAACATTAATATTATACATGACTGGGCAAATTTGCAGTGTCAAAAATCCGTCTCTCAAACATACACCCAATTTAGTCAGGGCACGATGTTGTTGTAATAGCCTGTTCTGCAGGCTACTGTACTCACTCTGGCAGTGCCATCTTCTTGGAGGCTGATAATATCCAAATCAAAGTCTCTCCTTAGGCCATCTGTCTTATTAAGAACAATGTGCCCTGTCAGTCCATCCCACTGTGCCTAGAAAAAGAGACACGCAAAAAGAGAAAGAAAGTGCAGCAGGAGAGTATCTAAGTTCTCGGAATGTGTGTAGATTTACTAAAATACAATGATAATTCACTCCCAAAATGAGACGGGATACAGAGTCTGTACTCACAGACGGATTGTGTAGGATGTGAGGGATGTGGTCATTAGAACCACAATCAATGCAATTGGGCACAAAAATAAAATGTTCAGATTATATACAAATATATTTTATTACATGTGAGATTTGAGCATTGTATGAATATTTATTGCTGCCATACCTCTAAATTAAACTAAAACTAAAGCCCTTTTCAGACCTGGTTTTATAATGTGACCTGCAATTTGCTGAACGATTGGATCTTGACTACTTGCTTTACAAGCACTTAAACTATGGCATTATTCAGTATTTAACCTGGCTGACAATAAGATGAGATTTTATGGAATTATTTAATCTAATAACTCTTAAGAAGCCTATTTGGATAGGTTAGACACAATGTGAGAGAACTAAAGGTAAATACATAATGTGGTACTTTACAGAGCCCAGTTTCATTGCTAAGACACTAAAACGTTTAACCCATAATAACCTCAGTAAAACAGTTGCCAGCTGCTCCACATACGTACCTTTATTACCCCACACACAATGCACTGCGTAAAAGTAAAAGTGATAGGATGTTGCTCATACAGAGAGATTATATATGCTTTGTATCAGTCATTTAATGACACGATGCCTGCGGTCCATACAATCAGCTCCAAAAATGCTAAAAATAAACTACAGAGAAGAGAGAAAAAACACCCCCCTATATTGTGTCCTGACATCTATTTATTAATAAAATCCCAACTTAAGAGTGGTAGAGAACATCTTTTTATCATTGTTATTGAACAAGAAGCCTATTTTAACAGAAAAAAGAGTATTTCCAATAGCTGCTTAATAGTTTTAAATTAGCTGATAGCAGTGCTGACATCCCTGTTCACAGTTTTTTTATATTTTTCAACCTGTGATCCATTGGACTCTGCTGCTTGAGGAGAGTCACATTATGTCAGTGTGTGGTCTTTCAGTGAGCCTCAGGACAAAGTGGTTTCCGACAACTAAACTAATGCAGATAAAAGTGGCCTTCCAATGATCTTCTGCAAAATGTTTGGAGTATGGGTATAAAAAAGTAGGGTTATACAAAATGAAAACTTATGCCTACAAAAAGAGTTACAAATTGGTGACGGAGCAAAATGATCCAACGTGACGCTCTCTATGGTATGTAGGAACGCCAGGTTGAAAACGTAAACATGGTCAGGTCAGACCAAAATTGAACTTTTTGCCCTAGATGCATCTGCTATATGTGGTGGAAGCTGCATCCTGCTGTGTGGATGCTTTTCTTCAGCTAGTGACAAGGAAGCTGGTCAGCATTGATGGAAAGACAGATGGAGCTTAACAGACGGAAGTCCTAGAAAAAGACCTATTACAGGTTGCAAAAGACTTGGGGTTAGGGCAGTGGTTCACCTCCCAGCAGGTCAACGAACATGTAGTCAAAACAACAATTGAATAGTTTGGATGAAAGTATATCCATGTGTCAGAAAGGTCCAGTCAAAGTCCAAACTCAAATAAAACTAATTCGGAATCTGAGCGAATTGATGAAAATTTATGTTCATGGATGCTCTACATTTAAACAGAAGTGTGCCCAAAGGTAGTTTTGCAATGTGTTCAGTCAAGTCAATTTCTGAATACAATGTATGCCACACTTTTCAGATTTTAATTTTTAAACATTTTTTAAAACAAGTATCCTTATAGATATAGATGTTTTATTTCATGCTGGTGTATCACATAAAATCCCAATAAAACATAGGTTGTAATACAGGTCTGAGGTTGTAACTTGACAAAATACAGGGGTTGGACAATGAAACTGAAACACCTGTCATTTTAGTGTGGGAGGTTTCATGGCTAAATTGGACCAGCCTGGTAGCCAGTCTTCATTGATTGCACATTGCACCAGTAAGAGCAGAGTGTGAAGGTTCAATTAGCAGGGTAAGAGCACAGTTTTGCTCAAAATATTGAAATGCACACAACATTATGTGTGACATACCAGAGTTCAAAAGAGGACAAATTGTTGGTGCACGTCTTGCTGGCGCATCTGTGACCAAGACAGCAAGTCTTTGTGATGTATCAAGAGCCACGGTATCCAGGGTAATGTCAGCATACCACCAAGAAGGACGAACCACATCCAACAGGATTAACTGTGGACGCAAGAGGAAGCTGTCTGAAAGGGATGTTCGGGTGCTAACCCGGATTGTATCCAAAAAACAAAAAACCACAGCTGCCCAAATCATGGCTGAATTAAATGTGCACCTCAACTCTCCTGTTTCCACCAGAACTGTCCGTCGGGAGCTCCACAGGGTCAATATACACGGCCAGGCTGCTATAGCCAAACCTTTGGTCACTCATGCCAATGCCAAACGTCGGTTTCAATGGTGCAAGGAGTGCAGATCTTGGCCTGTGGACAATATGAAACATGTATTGTTCTCTGATGAGTCCACCTTTACTGTTTTCCCCACATCCGGGAGAGTTACGGTGTGGAGAAGCCCCAAAGAAGCGTACCATCCAGACTGTTGCATGCCCAGAGTGAAGCATGGGAGTGGATCAGTGATGGTTTGGGCTGCCATATCATGGCATTCCCTTGGCCCAATACTTGTGCTAGATGGGCCCATCACTGCCAAGGACTACCGAACCATTCTTGAGGACCATGTGCATCCAATGGTTCAAACATTGTATCCTGAAGGCGGTGCCGTGTATCAGGATGACAATGCACCAATACACACAGCAAGACTGGTGAAAGATTGGTTTGATGAACATGAAAGTGAAGTTGAACATCTCCCATGGCCTGCACAGTCACCAGATCTAAATATTATTGAGCCACTTTGGGGTGTTTTGGAGGAGCGAGTCAGGAAACGTTTTCCTCCACCAGTATCACATAGTGACCTGGCCACTATCCTGCAAGAAGAATGGCTTAAAATCCCTCTGACCACTGTGCAGGACTTGTATATGTCATTCCCAAGATGAATCAACGCTGTATTGGCCGGAAAAGGAGGCCCTACACCATACTAATAAATTATTGTGGTCTAAAACCAGGTGTTTCAGTTTCATTGTCCAACCCCTGTAGAACTACTGTTATATAGGGGATCGGTTTGATTAAAAAATAACCAATTTATTTCATTTTAAATATGTCATTTTAAATAATTGACTTTTGTATAACAATTTTTGTTTACTGCATTGCCCTTTATTGTCCCGAATGTTAAGAGTACCTGGTATTTACACAACTGTTTTAAGTCCGATTTCCTCCTTTTTGACCCTAACATTATGAGCTGCTCCAAGTACAATCTAATCAGCATTTAAACTGAGCGTTCAATGCAGGAGTAAGTCAAATTCCAGCAGTTTTATTATATCCTTGGATCCTTTTCTTTTCAAACATTATCTTTAACTAGAAGTTTAAATACAAAGGTCTTTTAAAAAAGCATATTTA
Organism: Girardinichthys multiradiatus; assembly: GCF_021462225.1. NCBI lineage: Eukaryota > Metazoa > Chordata > Actinopteri > Cyprinodontiformes > Goodeidae > Girardinichthys > Girardinichthys multiradiatus. The sequence continues at coordinate 22,994,466 of NC_061804.1, read as the reverse complement.
AGAAATATTCTCTACATTTATTATCATTTAAACCCAAGGATATTATTCATATGTCATTGGTTTTCTGAGGATAATATCTACTCTGAATGACAAAAGACTGACTGCAGAGGTAAATTAAAAAGCAATTAACTTCAGCCAAAATTACATTGTGCAGTACAATAACCAAAAGAGAGAGAAATCACACTGATTGTAGTGTTAATGAAAGCTGTTTTTCTTTATTCTCCACTCTGTTCAGATTTTTGTTTTTGTGTGTGCTGTGTGATATTATTTTAGCAGTTCTAGCAATCAGGCAGCCTATGATTAAATTATGAATAGCACAGAAGAATGAGTGCTTCAAAATAAAAAAAAAAGGCTAAAAAGAAAATTTAAACAGAAAAAAATCATGGCATTATATATAAAATCCAAGAAAGGGGAAGGAGTGATAATATTCCCCTCCGGCGGCAGGCAACGGTCTCCAACTGGATTTACAACTTAAAGAGATCAAACTGCTTGAGCATCAAAGGCCACATTTCTGTCTGTAGGGCATTCAGTCAGACAGTCTGAGCTATAGGCCACAGGTTCTCAATCTTTCAGTACATAAACGGCATGTCTTTGTTTTTTTTTTTTATATTGACTGCTTTCATATGTAGGTGAGCAACAAAATATTTAGTTTCACCTGATAGTTAATTTGTTTGAAATTGAACTCTAAAGCTGGGGCAGTATAAATAAATAAAAAACGATCTTGTGCTCATGCATTCCTTTGAAAACATGCCCATCACATCCTGAAAAACGCATAACAATGAAGCTAAAAGCAGTAAGAGGTGCAGCATTCTTGGCTATGTTACATGGCTCATTTTCTGACTCTTACCTCCTTGAACAGGTTCATAAAGCGAGGTCCAAAGCGCCAGGGTTTGTGGCGGTGACACTGCAGTGAACTGACAGTCATCTGAGTGGCCCGCTGCGACGCGACAGCAACCATGTACACTGCATCATACATCAAGGCTGCATCTGTCTATAGAGAATATACAAATAAATCTATATATAAACCTTTTAATATTCAACAGCAGCATTTTAAATAACCACTGGTGGAAATTACAAAATGCCAAAGCAAGGACAGAATGTTTTGCAAATAGGAGTTAGAGAGGACTGCACAAACAGGGAGCCACAAAGCTGTGAGGATTATTTTCTTTCTTATTGTTTATTTTGCGTGACTTCTTTCATCCATTTAGATGTGTTCATGACCATATATAGAGTTTTCCTTCTATTTGTGTAGTAGATGATTCCTGTTTTGAAAGATAATATTTGCAGGTACAGCACCTGTCAGGTTTTAAAAAACCTGCAGCGAAGAAGTGCTTTGAATCTCACTCCCAGACTGTTATGTGTGCTCTGTGATAAAACTCCCTGTCAGTATTTGTAAACTACAGAACTACAGGCTGTTGGTCATTTCAGTTTTAGCCTCCACTGTTGTAAACTTGATATGGTGTGGAAATATTTTAAACTTTTTCTTTTGAGAGGCCAATTTTTCTGCTATTTGTTCAAAATGACACACTCGAAACAATTAGAGTATGCAGGTGCATCTCAATAAAGTAATACATTATTGAATTGACCTTTTCAGCTACCAGACTGGAAGACTATGTATTTATATGTCTATATATCCCTACAGTTATTAATTCTATGTGAATACAACTGCCTTTGACTCATTTTGCAGAATGGAGTTGGAAATTTAAAGGTCTGTTGATGCTTTGCTCAAGCAGAACCTGGCCAACTCACAATTGAAGAATCCCTCATTAAAAAATACCATGTATCAAGAAAATGTAAGACCATCTGTAAAAAACTTAAACTGATGCAGAGCTGAACCCTGCAACATGACAAGGACCCAAAACATATCCGTAAATCAACCAAGGACTGCCTGAGAATTCTCCTACTCAGAGTCAAATTCCAGATTCCTATCGAGATGCTGTGGAGTGACTTGAAACAGGCTGTGCTTAAACATCTTACAGATGTAATAATTCTACATTACAGAGAGAGGCCAATGTCATAGACTGAAAGATGGCTACAAACAGCATTTCACGGAAAGTATTTCAATCAAAGGCCATCTCACCAGCTATTACATGGTAGGGTCTCCTACCTTAATACCTCAATAAGACTGCACGTTCTTTTGTTGATAACTTTTATTCAATTAGCAAAACAACGGTTTTTCTTGTTGGTTACCTACAATTAACTCATCTTTTCCCAGAGATAAATAAAAACAAGATTAGAAATCTGTTGTCTCTTTTCCACTGGCTCAATTGTGCCCTACTCAACTCTACTCGGCGAGTATTTCCATTACAGTTTTTTCTGTACCAGTACCTACTTTTTTTGGTCCCTGCTCCTGAGCAGGTCAGATGTGACGTGAACAGACCACTGTTCACGGATTGGCCATGGAACGAAGAGAAATGAGAAGGTTTTTGCTGAGGTAGTGCTGGGAAAAATTATTAAAATACAATAATATTAGGGACTAAAAAGCCTGATTGAGTCATACCGAAGTACAATTTTACTATTTACAAATCATAAACCATGACTGAAGGCTTAAAGAAGAGAAAAAGGACACATCAGCTTTCTGAATTACACGTAGGCGGCGCGCTGTATTTAATAATATCCTAAATCAGCTGATCACACGCAGCTGTTCAGATGTACAAACATTTCCCCCAAAACACACAAAATAATACCACCATGAATCAGCGTGTTTGGTTCGGAAATTTGTTAACCATTGTCTGTAGGAGGAGGGAGCAGGCAGAGAGCAGATGCCCATAAACAAACGGCCTGCAACAAATCAAACAGAATGACGAGCCCGCTGAGTCGGCGGAGCACGAATACCCAACCTGAAACTAACTTTACCGCAGTCAGAAGTCCTCGGATTTGCGCTTTAAAGTCCTTGTCCTCGTTATTGACAAAAACTTCCTCTTAAAGGCCAAAATTGTAAGTTCTTCAGGCAAATTTTGGAGCTTCACCAGTCTAGACAGCAGCGTCTCTGCTTCTCCTGCCACCCCCTTCACATCAGAACCCCTGAAATATATTTTATAAGTTCTGGCTGGGTTGTGGTCCAGATAATTATCCCAGTGGATAACTTTATATATGAAAAAACATAAGACATTCTTGCATATACAATAATACAAAAGTTATTAGCATTTAATTTAGTTATGTTTTTAATTTTCTATTTAGTTTTTATCAATTTACGCAGATTCCTTTAATGTGACAATGTAACACAGCAACGTTAATAGCAACACAGCGCACTACACTGACGGCTGGAGGTGGGGCTTCAGCCGTGATGTTAGTGGAAACATAACAGGTACCATACTGAGTAGAGAGAAACTGAGTGGAGTAGAGCCACGCCGGCTAAAACGGGCCAGTGAAAAACGGGCATATGTGAACATTTCTTAATAAAGAACAGAGTATTTAATGGCGTATCCGAAGTTTTTCATATGACTGTACATGGGGTATATGTGGCATCTCAGAGCTTTGGCGAGAAATTTGTCAATGTCTCCAAAACATTTGTGGGAAATAACAGTCTAAAATGCGCAGGATGGTGATGCCAGAGATACAGAGTGTGACAGGTGCATGACTGTCCAATCAGGGGCCAGATGGATTTGATCCATTTAGTTCCTGTGCAGGTCTACAAAGTAAAGTCGATGTGGTAACTAGAGAACACTTTTGCAACTCAAATGAGTTATACTTATTGACATTGTGGAATTAAAAGTGACAATTTCATGATCCTGAAGATGTGTGAAACATTTCATACATTTACTACTACTCTGAAACAATTAATGAAAGTAAACCCTTTATGTATTTTTGAATCAATATCAGTAAGGAAGAGGAAAAAAAAATTGCATTCAGATTAGAACCATTTGTGTTTGATTTTCAATAGCTTTTTTTTTTGTAAGTTAGTTTCTATGGCAGATAAACTTTGTCATGTTTTAAGCCTAGACTTACTGTCATGACTCCTTCCATTAGACCACTCTCCTGTTTGGGGCCCTGCACTCTGTCCGTGGCCCACTTGTCAATGGTCGAAGCTACCCATGGATCATCAAAGTTAAGCAGTCTGAAACCGGTCATATTGACCCCACTGTAACGGTAGGGCTCCAGGTCCAGAGCGAACAAATCCTGCCGGAGTAGAGAGTAGATAGAAATCAGAGGCATGGAGAAAATCAGAGTGTAATAAAAGGAGACAACGTGACATGTTGTAGTTTTTAAGCTGTAGTCAAAGAATTGAATTTCACTGTCAAAACCAAAACATTTTTCACCATCTCACCAAAGTTGTGAAGAAGAAATGGTAGTATTCTGTCATCATTCCCATAGATGAAAGCTGAATTTAAAAAATACATCATTATTTAATTCAATTCATTAAAAAAGTGAATAATTAAGTAAAATAAACACAATTTAAGTAAACAAATGATAATGATAATACTGCCATAAAAGGAGATAACAAATGTAGTGTCTCAAATGTTCTCATCAGGGATGCTAAAGTCAATGAAGACAGGATAAGTCTTTGTGTTTTTAGATTAAAACACATTAAAATTCAGAAACACTGAGTAAAATGGTTTGAGCCCACTCAGTTAAAGGTCTGTGGGTTTAAAAATCAAGTTGTTGGTCCTTTAGAAATGCTAGAAGTGTTAAATCATCATGAGAAGCAAATAAATACTCAGTTGCTTTTATCCTTTATTGCTATCATTGAAAATAAAATGTGGCATAGTAAACATTTTAAATAGCTTTCAAATGATTCATTACATTATCAGAATATGCCGCTATTAAAAATCTTAATAAATGTAAAGTCCTCAAAGGAGTCATTAAGGTGTTGTAAAATCAAAAATAAAAAGGGACATAAAATAAAAAACTCGCATCACACACCTGTTTCAGAAGCTCTGAAGCTGTGCGATAAGAACAGTCAAAGATAATAAAAAACTCTCTGTCTTTCTTCAGTTCCTTCAGCAGCGGTCGAGCATCTTGGTTACCAGGGGTGAGCTGCCGAATCCTGATCTTCAAGTTTAACTTTGCTGGAGCCTTGATCAACTCCTGCATCCGCATCAGACCTGAAATAAAACACATACAAAAAAAATGTTATACAAAATATTTATTCTGGGTTTCCACTTGAATTGAGACTCTTGATGGTCCAAACCCTTTGTGTCAGGCTACTTCTGTTCTTTTGAACTGTTTTATCAACACACAGCGCTGAAATAGTGTACACGGATCACGTGATAGTCTCGCCTTATTACACAATGTATGCATCAGGTTTTTCTTTTTCTTTTTTAAAGCACAAAATCAGGGCTGAAAAGTTTCTAAATGAATTTCTGAACTTCACTGTAGCCTCTTCGCTGGGGTGAAGTTATCAGGCAAGCTTCTCTATTTATGTAAATTCTGTTTTGAAGTCTAAAAGAAGTTACTAATGTCTGCATTTGTTAAACAACGTCTAAATGCAATGTTTATAACTATGAAGCCATTATGATAAACTGTTCATTTAATTCTAAGTAAGTAATAAGTAATGTCATGTGTGTCATGAAAATAGTAAATTTGTTTACATGACAGGCTGCAACTAAGAATCGCCAAAGTCTAAATTGAAATAAATTAATTTAGCTAAATCACCTCTTCTGTCATCATTCTCTCCTAGACACAACAATTGCTGCGACCAACAGTGTGTATTGTTTTTAGCCTTGAGATGTTACTGCTAGTTCAGAGTGTATATGTTTAGCTGTGTTTATCTCCTAGATGAAGCCACTAAAGGAGCTACTGCTGCCATTAACTACTTACTTTTTCTAAAATTAGTAAATAGAAAGTACTCATTGACCAGTGCTTCAGTGTTTTTCTTTTATGCGTCCGTTCTGTGTGCTCAAACCCTAGTCAGTCATGGCAGATGGCCGCTCACACAAGGCAGGTTCTGGTGGAGGTTTCTTGCTCTCAAAGGGGAATTATCATTCCCACTGTTGTTACATGCATTTTCAGTATGAGCAATTACTGCAAATTTAATAACTGCACCAACTGCTGGACTTAATGAGTGTGTTAAATAAAGACAATAATATGTGCAAAGAAATGGAGTAGATTGCACAATTTTTTGTTGTTACAATTGTGGTTTAATAATACAATCAATGGGCCCTACCTGTGCTGTCCTCATAAACCACTGTCAGTTTTCTCCATTTAAAAAACGTAACCACATCTAGGATGGCCCTGGCGATGGCTGTATACTCAGGGTACAGGTTGATGAAAAAGGTGTCCTTGTTTTCCACCGATGGGTGCTTCCAGCGTGTCTGTATATGAGGAACTTCCAGAGCGTTACAGATGGACTGCACCGCACTGACTGAGGAACTGTGGGAGGGTCCGAACACAGCAACTACCCCAAGAGCAAGCTGGTCGCACACTGGTGAAAGAGAAAAACCAACATACAAATCAATTATTTTGTTATGTGTGTGCAGACCTAAAGAGACTCTGGGATTTTGCATCGCTGTGTCAAAATGATGCTGAAATATTGCTAGCGCACCAATAAAGCACCAATAAGGGCTCATTTTGCTAAAAAATATCTGCTTTTAAAATAAGTTCACAAAAATAACTGTATTTCTATTAAATATTCTTTATATTTAATAGAAGTCAATGCTTGACGTTTATCAGTCAGTGTAATGAAATAAATAATTGTGACTTTCACTTTGTGAACTGAATAAGAAGATTAATTAACTTTTTGATCACATTAGAATTTTTTGAGATGCACCTGTATTAGATCCTTCTATTATTTTTGTGTTTTAGATAATTAGCAGTCTTCCTTGATCACAAACAAAACTTGAAGAGTTTAAATGTATGTCCCACTGACAACAGGTAGTGGTCTATGTTGCTGTCGTGTGCTTATACTTCACTCAGAGAGGGATTATTGACGCAGCACAGTGAAAATGTGTTTCCAAGATTTCCTACCTCTTCTGGAAGCCTCAAAGCCATCAAAGACATTGATCCTCTGAATGTCGTAAGTTAGAGTTGCATTGGGCATCAAGGTCTTATTGCGATTTATGTTATTTACAGCAAACTTGAAGGCCAGCTCATCCATGCTCACTAACTCGCTTTCCCTGGTCTCGAAAATGCCACCTGGACATGGAGGTGATGAGAGACATAGATTGAATTTAAATCAGTTGTGTGAAAATTAACAGCACACACAGGCACACACCTACTATATCTGTTGCAGTACTCTGCGCCAGACAATGCACGCAGATAAGTTTTAAACGTAATTTAACTAAAACAATTTGAGTGCAGTGTTGAAGCTGAAGCAAGCTGAGTTCACTAAAACTATGATTTCGTAACTTTAGTGAACTCAGCAAAACACCACTTTATAATAAGCATCTCTCGCAATGATTTGGTTCTCTTCCATTCTTTTAATAAAGCAACACTGATAAAAATGTAGGGACTTTGATTAGTACACTCACGCATACACACATAACCCCCCGCCAAGTTTGCTGTTCAGAAAAAGGTTTCTGTACAGGAAACGCAAACTAGCTTTACTGTCTGTTTACTCCCTGCTTCCCACCAAATTAGCAAATTAGCTCAAGCTTGGTCAAATTAGATTGAGAGCATCATGAATAGCAATTTTCAAGTTGTACTACAGATTTTTAATTGAATTTAGGCCTGGACATTGACTGGGTCTTTTCAACACATCCATATGCTTTGATATGAACCACTGCAAGCTAGATGAAAAAAGGTGGACTACTTCTTCCAGGTTGGTTGCCAGTCTCTATCTGGCATCAGCATCAAAAGGAGTCAGTTAAGGAGATTCTGTCATCTGATCAGGATGCCCCTAGGGAGCTTCCATTTGGAGGGTTTCTAGGCTCTCTCACTGACGAGACCATGAGGCAGACCCAAAACTTGCTGCGAGGACTATAGATACCTTCTGGTCCAAGAATGCCTTGGGATTCCCCAGAATGAGCTAGAGAGGGTTGCTGGGAAGAAGGACGTCTGGGTTTCACTGCTGGACCTGATTCTCCAGTGACCCAGATCTTAGATCTGCTAATCTCAGATAAGCAGAAGAAAATGGAATGATGGATTTCTAGGGTTGCTATCCATCTTCCCCTAAACTCTGACCAACTTACTGCAGCTGCTGAAGAAAAGTACACACACAGCATGATGCTGCCACCACCATGTTTCACAATGGGGTTGGTATGTTCAGGAGGATGTGTAAAATTTATATTCTGCCACTCATGGTGTTTTAGTCTAGGTCAAAAAGTTCAATTATGGGCTTCTCTGACAAGAGCTCTCACAAACTTTCTGTGTCCACTACATGGTTTATGACAAACTGCAAATGGGGCTTTCTTTCAACAATGGCTTTTTCGTACCACTTTCAAATAGTCATAGTTATACTTACCAACTATATATGTTGTTAATGGTGTAAAACTAATGTTTATGAGGACATTACTATACATTTTAGCCTAAATTTACATTTAGTTCAACCGCAATTGGGATTATTCTATACTTTAAGCTTCTCCTGTTGCAGAGAAGTAGTGGTTCTAACTTTAAAAGCAGAAGAAGGGTTAAGGTGCAATGGTAAGCCACACTTTCTGGTTTTTACAGTGAGAGAACCCACGGCTACATCCAGCCATGGCTGCATGACCCAGCTGTCAGTACGCTTTGAAGAAACAACCCTTTTAAATCAGAGTCGTGAAATTGCCTACAAACTCCTCATCAGCATCCTGTCATTCTGGTGCAAAAGATGTGAAGCGAGGATTCAAAGGCCAGATGAAATGGTGGTAACATAAATGCACCTATCGTGTTAAAGGGAAAGAAATTAAAAGGCTTTAACAGTTTATTGTTACATTTTGGAACAGGCTTTTTTAAGATGAGTCAGAGCACATCAGTAATTGTCATTTTCACATTTTTTAGAACAATTTCCAAAGAATACGGATGAAGTGCTTTGCTGAATGTAATATCTAACAATTTGTTCTGTTTGTTTTTGTATATTTCCTTTCTTTCACTAACTTCTGATGAATAGCACTGAAGGAAAGGTCATAACTGCCTCATCTCACAACTATTCCATAAACTTAGACAGTTTTACATCCACTGGTGAAATTGCAGGGGGCTCTGTCCCTGACCCTGGCTGCACCTTGAAAAAAGTGCTTCCTACAGCAAAGAGGAGGACTATGGCAGTGCCTTTTCAATTTTAAAAAAAGAGCTCTTAATTATTTTGACTACAAAGGGTTTTTATTTTCAGGATTTTACAACATGCTTCTTGAATGTGTCTCACACATAAAACCAAAGGTTACAGTGCTGCGATAGTATTTGACCCATTGTATGAGAAACACCCATAATTGGCAGTGAATCTGTTACATCGCCATGGAGGATTTTTGGGCTACTATTCTTTGCAGGATTCTTTTAATTCAGCCACACTGGAGGGTTTTGAGCATGAAATACTATTAAGGTCATTCAACACTATTAAGGTCATGCCTCAATAGTACTTAAGCCTGGGCTTTGACTAGGCCAATCCAAAACATTGATTGCCATACTGCATAACCAAAGAGCATAAGATCACAAACTGATGGCCGGACATTCTCTAATAGCATTTTCTAGCCGAAAGCAGAATTAAGTTCCATTAATTATGGTTATCCAGGCCTTGAAGCAGCATACCAGTCCCAGACCTTCACACTACCAACACCATGTTCACCATGAATAATAATTATGTATGATGTTCTTTTTCTGAAATGCTGTGGTAGCATTATGGCAGATGTAACTGGATGCACAACCTCCATAAACCTGCACTTTTGTCTTGTCAGTCCAAAAAATATTTTTCTAAATTGAGGGTCTTTGTCCAATGTGAGATGAGCCTTTGTGTTGTTTTTGGCCAGCAGCAGTTTTCACCTTGAAACTCTCTTATAGATGCTTTTTTAAGTCTCTTTCTTATTGTTAAATCGCAAACACTGACCTTATCGGGGCATTATGTGTTGCTTTTTACGATTTTATTTCATACATAATATTTCTGTTTAGAGCTTTGGTACAATATTGTTTAATGTGGAATAACTTTGCTTGTACCTTTACTGTCCTTTTCAGCCCTTCCTGTCAACCTCTGCTGTGTTTCATATAAGCTCAACAAATAAAGTTTGGGACAAGTTGAGTTTGAGCTCAGTCTTTTGGGATGAGCTTGCAGGAGAGCCACTGCTCCTTTTAAATAAAATGAGCCGCTGAGGTTGATCCCAGCATTGGGAGAATGAGGCATCAACACTCATTGAAGGCACAATTTATGTACACATACAAACACACACACACACACACACACATATATATATATATATATATATATATATATATATCTTGGGATCCCCCAAAATGTGCTGGAGAAAGTGGATGGAGGGAAGGATGCATAGACTATTTAGGTTTGACTGTATTGTGAGCTTTTCTGTTTGAAACCTAAATAGTCTTTGTGTTTGACCTGTCAATGTAGCCTAGTTTGCCGTAGTAAAACTATAATGTTGCTTTAGTTCTGCTTAAAAATGTATTCACAATTGCAGCTTTTTTGTCAGCTTGCATGATTTGTTGGGGCAGCAGTGTGGGTGAGTGGTGGGAGTTTGGATGAGAAGAGCCTTCTGAAGCTTCGCCATTGATAATTAATAATACAGAGAAGTCATTTGTGAATTCATATGAATTGTAGTGTCACAGGTCAGCAGGCAGTAATAAAATAATTAAAACTGTAGCTTGAAGAAATATGTACAATACAGAAAGATGGATGGGTGTTTTGTCTGCCTCCAGTTAAAATAAAACCCATCCAACAAAAAAAGCTTTGCAGATCAATCTGTTCAACATAAAGATAAAGATGTTTGGCTCCGTTTGTAAGCATGAACGGCCTCACCCCATCTATCTTCTACTTCATTATTTAATGACAAATAATTAGGTATGACATGAGTTCATTTGTCATTTTGTTGAACAACTTTGACTGTGCTGTGGTCTGTGACTGCTGCAGTTACATCTAAAAGACAGGACTTTTTGCCCAACAAATAAATTAATGTACCTCAGAGCACTAAAAGCTTTCATTGAGCTAAACAATAATGAGAAATAATTTGCCACAAGAGCGCACAACCATCTGGCATAAAATACATTGCAAATGGATGTTAAAAGTTTCAGAGGACCCAGAGGACTCAAAAATAGCTTTTAATACGTGCATGTGATTTGCATGCAGGATCTATTTGCATAACATTCACACACAGTCAAGATGCACAAAGGGGGCAGAAAAATGGCTAAATTGTAGATGATTGTTTTTCACTTGAAGATATGGCTTTTTTCTCTTTCTTTTCATTTTAAAGTTTAACATTTATATGATTTATATTTCTGTGGTAATACAAACAAAATAGGCTGGTAACTATTCGACAGTTTGGGATTGTTTTATGTCTCACATTTTTAAACTATGTCTCAACATTAATGGTTCAAAAATAAGGGTGTACTCATATGTATAGTTTCTAATTATTTCAGCCAAGATCTTTGTTTTCACACTAGAGTTTGGCCTGACTTCAGAAGAAACACCCTGTTGTTTATACACCTATTGTAAGCTTTACATTTGAATTTCATGGTTACACGACAAAATGCTGTTGAAAACTTGACAAAAAGGAAATGAGACTTCCAAAGTGTACACCATTTTCATTTTTCTCTCAGTAAACACCACAACTTTGTGCACCAGATGAAGCAGAGAGCTAATGTTTTATTTTTTCCAGCATACGGGCTATTCTGCTTAAATCTGATTTTAAAACTGTCCTGTCTTTATTAACTGTAAATCCAAATAATGTAACAGAAGTTCATTTAATACTGTAAAACAACATAACAGCATAACAACAGCATTATAAAAGCTACCTCTGACATTATCTTGTTAAACAAGCAAATAGTATTCATTTGAGATTAAGGAACACACAAAACAAATTAGGGATACATTTTGGAAAAGGTTAAAGTAGAGTCATTCGTATCTGAAGAAATTTTTGTACAACTGGAAACTTGCCAATACATGGCTATCCAGCTAAATGGATACACAGCAATCATTGAAAAAGTCAAGAGGCCTATGGTAACTGGGGAAGCTGCAGAGATGCACAGATCAGCTGGGTGAAGCAACGGTAGTTGTAGTTCACTCCACAGTCTGGCCTTTATTGAAGGATGGCAGTTTGCCACAAGGCATGTAGAGGGTAAAGCAAATATTTGGAAGAAAGGTCTCTGATAAGATGAGACCAAAATTGTGCTTTCGATTTACATGCCAGACGCTGTTTGTGGCAGATAAATAGGACAGCACATCACTCTAAACAATCCATCTGCATAGTGAAACACGTTGGTGAAACATGCTGTGTGGATGATATTCTTCAGCAGATGACAGGGAAGCTTCTCAGGGTTGGTAAAAAGATGGGTGGAGCTGAATAAAGGGCAATCCTGGAAGAAATTCTATTAGAGCCAGCTAATAACTTGAAACTGGGACAGAAGTTTATCTGTTAGCAGGAAACCAGCCCTAAGCATACAATGCAATTGTTTAACTCAAAGCACATGTGTTAGAATGGCCCAGTCAGAGTCCAGATCTAAATCCAATTGAAACTTTGTAGCAAGACTTGAAATGTGTTGCTAACAGACACTCCCATGCATTGTGACTAAGCTTGAGTTATTTTGCTCAAAAATGGGCAGAAAATATTGTCTAGATGTCGAAAACAGTTAGGGAAATTCTCCAAAGGACTTGCAGCTGTGCAGTGAAAGCTTATTTTGTAAAAATGTTGACTCTGGGGGGCTAAATACTTTTTACATTTTTATTTTGTTGAACATTTTAAAAACAGTTTAATATTTTTTCCAACTTAACAATTAGGCACTACTTTCTAACTGTCTATTACATAAAAAAGCAATAAAATAGTATGAAGTGAAAATGGGAAGAAGAAGAAGAATCCAATGATTCATTTTCTGTGGCACTGAATCTTCCAAGTGTACTTTAAGTGTTAGGTATATTATTAAAGGTCAGTCTTAATTGCTTTAATTTTTAGAATAGCTGCACAAAAAGGTTAAACATTTATTACAAAATGTCTTTTGGCCTGAATGTTCTTTAGGTGTTTGGCATGAAGAAATCCCAAAATAAATCTAGATTGTGAATTTGCTGTAAAAAAACAAAAATGTTGTTGTAATATGCTTTTGCCATATTGCATACTCCTTATTCCATTCAAATTAAAAAAAAAAAAACTAGCCATAGCATAATGTGTGGATACACATTAATCAGCATTTTAGCACAGATGCAAGAATTACATTAAAATGTTAGAAGTCCTATTTTTTATCCATTGCTTTGCTTAACCTCATCAATGGTTGTATGTTTATCCACTTATCTCCTGGGGCTACTACGCCTGTGGCTGTGCATGGAAATCACAAAATTAACAGAGTGGTTCCAGACTTTTGAATATTTTGTTACCAAATTATTAACATCAGCTCCCCTCTGAAAAAGAAAATTATGAACACGTAAGGGGTGAATACATCTAAGAAAAAGAAAAAGACTTTTACTTTGGTGCTTACAAAAGAAAAATGCACCGAGCAGAAAGAATGAGGGACATAAACACAAAAAAAGTGGTGAAAATTTACACAGTAACCAAGGGGACCAAGAAACATTACTATTTCCACAGCTTCTAGTCTTGCATTTGAATTAGGCCTTTAGTAGATGCTCATATCAAGAAATAAATGCTTTTGGTCCAGATTTCCAGATTTCAGGTTTGTTGTATCAGGTGGGTTTTTTAACTCTGTTTCTGTGTTTTTCCTGTAAAGCACTTTGAATCATCCTGTGTATGAATGATGCTATATAAATAAGCTTGCCTTGCATTGCCTAGAAAGATAAGAATATAGCATACATATTTTGCCAGCAATGTAGAGTTCTGACAGATAGGAAACACACTTAAATTCAAGACACTTTTTTCTGTTGCCACGGGAATAAGAATTAAAGGCAATGGTTTCCTAATATGAAGCTCCTATGCATCAAAAAATCTATTGTGAAAGTAACTTCCTATATAATCAACTTGCAGTTTCTAAAACAGACTATAATCTCACAAATTGAACATGCACATCATTTAAAATACGCCCCAGCGTTGCAAAGCTAGGTAGTCAGAGTCCTAAATCAGCTAACTTGTACAGGGGCTAGTCGGGTTTGCTGCCTGTGGGAGTGATATACTTATAGCATATGGTTTGTGGGACCAGCCGTCGGCTGGATTTAAAGCTGTAAACAAGACTCAGAAATAATCTCTGACAAGGAGAATAACAGAAATGAGATATATTATTTACATCTGAAGCTTTTGCTCCGCCAACAACATGATCGCTATGCTGAGTTTGTCCACCATTGTTGTTTTGAAAAGAATGGTATGGTGGCACCTCCAGCACAGATTTTATGTGTAGTCAATGCCAAACCTCCTCTCAGAAAGCATGGATATCACAGACTTCACTTGCGTGAATCGTGTTTTTGTGGTTTTAGAAATGTTTTGTGGAAGAGGCTAATGTCCCTAATCTCTGACTGATATTTTAATAAATTCAAAAATGTGCGCAGTACTTTTTATTGGTTTGATGCATTCAATTAATGAGGAAAAAATTTAATTTTTCAGTAAGGGACCCCAGGATCACTGAGAATGACAATGAAAAGAAAACTGGCTGCTTCCAACTCTGGGTGGTTTATAGTGTATCTCTAATGTTTCTTCTGAACACTTTAGCTCTCCTTTTAGAAATCATGTATTGCTACCAGCATGATGAAGTAAAGTAAAACACTGTGTGTATATATATATATATACATATATATATATCCTGCACCAAAGTGTTCAAAGTGGCAAGATGCAGTATTTGTTTATCTATAAGCTCACCTAAATTGCTTGAGAAAAAGAAGAAAACAATTTGCAGATAATTTTTTTTCTCTATGAATGTATGTCAGATCTCCTGTTTATCTTAAGCTAATTGAAAACAATGTGTCAACAGTAACTGTAGTTCTGTAAGTCCTCACACAGGCAAACACACATACCAATCGTGTCGTTATGCAAATCCTTTGGAGTTGGAAACTTCCAGACTTGTCTTGTTCAAAGGATCTGAGCTGAATAGCTGAAGCTGAACGGATTGCTCCTGAACAGCCTTGAATATTAATATGAGACCCAGAGCTAAACCCCACATCATAAATCCTCTGCCTGTGAAGCTGGACTTTGCCAAAAAGAGATCTAACACAGCAAGATGGTATGGATTATATCAACTTCTTCTCTACCAGATACCCTCAAATGTTGAAATAATTGTTGACTAAAGAAAGTTTACTACAAAACAAATATATTCATAGTAAAATGCACACGCTTTGCTTAAATTAAGGGTTGTATGACTTGAGCAGCCCCTAATACAGAATGTGGCCTTCCATAGATATCGAAATAGGTGACTCCAACCTCAAATAAGCAGTATGACTTTGGTCAAACTATTGTCATCTTTTGAGGTGCAGAAGCCATTTTATAGCCAGTTAACTAGCAAATGTGTGTGTGGGGGTTGGGTACATTTTCAGGTATTACCTTTACTGTCTTGCTGAATTACAGTTACTTCTGGCTCCAAAGAATCAAAAATGTAAAAAATTAAGAGACAAAACATAAATTATTTTGTACATTATTTCTAAATCCAATTCTATAGGAGAAAGGTGAAACATTAAAAAAGAACGAAAATTCATTCAATCCTATAAACAAGGACATAGCCTCGTGTAACAAGCAATATAAGACTTTTCTCATGTGAGCGTCAACATATATAATTTTATTTTTACATATACTTACCACTCCCACCCACCCATCTATCCATTCTTGAAGCCTCTGCAACCTAGTGCTGTTCTTCAGAAATAAAGGGTCTTTATGCAGAAAACTATTAAGTTTATTCCTCATACAACTACACTGGTGAGTGCTCTGTCAACAACAAAGTCTAATCTCTAAAAGCAACGTTGAGGCTATAGTAGTTTCATGAATGTTTTATAATATCACATTTTTATAAGTGTAAAGTACTTATTTTTTGGAATTAACTAGGCTTCTGTTGTTTGTGTACAGCTGGTGCAAAGTGCTGCTGCAAGGCTTTTAACTGGTACAACCAAGAAAGAACATGTTTTTCTAATTCTGGCTTCAATTCACTGGATTCCAGATGGTTTACAAATCCATTTTATTTATTTTTTGTTTGTTTTAAATCTCCTAATAGTTATGTTCCATTTTATCAGTCTGAACTGCTGTACAATCTCACTCTCACAGATCAGATGCATCAGTTCCTTGGAATGTGAGGTTATGTACATAGTTTTATACAGTTACATACTGTTGGGACCTGATATCTACACACAGTATAGCAAGATACAGAATCATTTCTCATGGTCTGACATAAAATTATACTAAACCTTCTGTATTTACTTCATTGGCTTCAAGAGGGGAAGAGAGAGCATTTTTTCGAGATAAAAGTAGTGACACCGATTCTCAGATCATTTACCCACTTAGATTCCCACATTATAGTTAATCTATGATCTGACTGGAAGTCTGTAAGAATGAGAGGCTTGGATAAGGAACAAAGCACTTAGTCTTCACCCTCCTCCTGTCTAATTCAGTCTACATGCAGATGTTTGATTCTTCTTACCTCCATCTAGAGGTATGACAACAGGATTGAGGAAGATCAGTGGCATACTGAAGCAACAATATACCAAGTGAATGATAATCTTAGTTTCAGTTGTCTGTCTAGCAAGGCGTTTAGTAATTTCCTGATGGCATAAATGTTCAAACAGATTTGTTTGAAAATTACAATAAAGTAAAGAAAGAATAACATTATGAAAGAATAAAGTTAAAAGAGGTGGTGGTTGTTGCTTTGATGGTGCCCTATGAGAGTCCCTCCCTCGACCCCCCAGCTTCTCTCTGACATTTCAATCATCTCAATTTGCTTTTTTAAAGAATCACTGTGCAATGTAAAGTAAACCAATTGCAGGTATGAACAGTGAAAGTACTGTATACTCAATGTTGAATTTGAGCTAATCAAATGCAATCCACACTCCTTGCAAAATGCAGAAGAAGCCGTTTATTTTATCACTGAATTGAGAACTTGCAGTGCTTGTTTCACAACTTCATTGGCGCCATGGTTAACTGTCTTTTTTTTACAGTGCACCAAAAGGTGGGGATGGCGGCTCACTCTCCATTAACTGAACATGCAAAGGGTAAAGAAAACTTTTTTGAGGGACATCACAGATTTATGTGACATGAAGAACAAATCAATTATCAATATCCAGAACATTGGACAATGAAATTGAGGTAGAAGTTCACAGATGGAAAAGGACACTGAACAGAATCACAATCTATTTCTGAAAGTAAATAGGAAAACTCGGAAACACTTGTGCGTAAACAGTTGTTGCGCTCACCAATTCTGAGGACTTGGGCTGAGCCCAAACAAAGCTCAACCGCGATGAAAATATAGCTGAAGAGTCTCTTTCGGTGGTCCATGGTTTTCCAGGAAAACTCGCCGGGAGTTTTGGGATCATGGCAGACCAAAAGGGTTTCTATCCAAGCATGGACATCACGGACGGGTCACGGCAGCGCACAACCCAAGTTTTATTCCCAAACCGAACCTCTGCGTACCACTTCATCCATAGCTCAAATTATGGTGGAGAAATTTTCATTGAGACACGTTCTTTTTTTTTCAAATAAGATTTGCAAACATTTAAACAAGTCTCATTTTCAAAATGAAAAAAGCGCAAGTAGCGGAAAAACAAAACCCACCGGACTATGCGCACCTAGTGCCAGCATCAGACGAGCGCTGGAGTGGATGCGTGAATCAAAAGGAAGTTTCCGGCACGACTTATCAAAATAAAACACAATGAAGCTTCAACCCTCTTATTTAAATGCCACGTATATGCTTGTTTATATTTAAAATTTTCTGAATTAAGGGGTTAG
Source organism: Girardinichthys multiradiatus (assembly GCF_021462225.1). Taxonomy (NCBI): domain Eukaryota; kingdom Metazoa; phylum Chordata; class Actinopteri; order Cyprinodontiformes; family Goodeidae; genus Girardinichthys; species Girardinichthys multiradiatus. Next base: position 22,976,605 of record NC_061804.1, on the reverse strand, counting down.
GGTTAGTACCATTGTATTCTAATCCTCAGAAGTTATGATCAGTAAAGCTTTTATAACCCAATTCATATATATATATATATATATATATATATATATATTTTTTTTTTTTTTTTTTTTTTTTTTTTATTGCGAAATTAAACTGACTAGAATAAATCCCCGACTATTAATTTGAAAACTAGATAGGCAGCTTTTACTCTGAAGGTTCGCGGTGCCTGATGCTGTTTTTCCCTGTATGGAATTTGGCTGCAGTCCTTTGGATTAAACAGCAGATGGACTGGCAGCGGTTCTCTTTGCACCGGTTCTGATAAGAGGCGAATAATCTTCAGGTTACAGGGCAAATGTCAGATTATCTCCCTCTCTCTCTACCGACAACCAAGTTTTAACTCTAGTTTTTTATCCGCTTGGAGAACAAGATCCCCATTTATTCTTTACACTGCTGAGGCTTTATAACATCATATTTATTACAAAATAATGAAAGCAATGATTAAGAAGTGAGTGAAAAATCAAATTTCTCTTTTGTATTGATTTGTGTTGGTAGGATATTTAACTACCTTTAAATTGAAAACCTTTTGTGTTAAGTATTTTTCAATACTGTGACATTTTAAAAAAGCCAAACCATCCCAGAGCCAGGCGTGCTCTCCTCAAGTAAAATCCTCCTCAAGTCAGACCTGACATTTCGTTTAAAACAGTGTTTGTGAAATCTTTCAACAAGAACTTCCAAAAAACCGCCTTTCCTAATTAACTTAAAACACAAATGACCACAAGGCCTGACCAGAAGGACACACTAACCTGACTTGAATACTGAGTGGAACTACCAGAGACAGTACCATTCGGTGAGATATTGAAACAAATCCAGTACAGGCTCAAAACAGCGTTTATTCCAGAAATTACATGATTGATCCATGTGCAGGAATGCTAATCAGTTCTCTAATAATTCTTCACACCCTCTTTGCTCATTGTTTCAGTTGCTATCTAGCAGAGGTTTCATCAACGTGGATAAACTGCAATGAGAAATCCTTTATTCCCCCTATTCTCTGTTGAGAAAAGTTACATTTTCTAATTTTTAGATGTTTATTTGTGTGTGTGCATACATATGCAGATGTTTACTGATCTGTAGGTGCAGGGATGTTTTAAGAAAGTTTTGTACATATGAGCGAGAACTAATATTGGGGTGGTGCACCAAAACCATACATTAAGGTATATTGCTATCAAAGAGCTTGAAATATAGGTATGTTAAAAAGAAAAATATTGATTCTCCTTAGGATTTTAGTGAGTAGGTTCATGTTTTCTAGCACCTATATGGCAAAAATCAGCTGATTTAATATGTTAAAATTAATTATCTTAGCATTATTTGAGGGTAGGGACTGGAGTATGTGAAAGGCACTATAATAGAACAGTAATATCAATGCGTATTACATCATGTAAATAAATAAGTATAAGACTCTTTGGCCACTGCCCTGGCCAAAGAGTCTCTCAGTATGTGTTGGTGGCAACACTGTTTACCTGCTTTTAAATTGTTAAGTGTATACATTCAGTCCTTTATTGAAAATTAATTTACACATTTCTTTAACATCTATATTAATTAGATTTCCAATCACAATCCCACAGTATGCATGTGTGGTTAACTAGCCTCTCGAAATTGACTTTAGGGGAAAGTGTGTGCGTGCATGGCTGTCTGTCCTGGGCATCCTTGCCTTGACCTGTGATGGAGTGGTGACCTCTCCAGGGTGTTCCCATTCTTTCAATAAGTGCTGGAGACAGGCTGTATCCCATTACAACCACGCAAGAACGTGTGTATAGACAATTGATAGATGGATGCATCTACTAGCTCAAGTTTACCTGTAACCATCTATTTACACACATATATATATATCTATATATATATAGATATATATATATATATAGATATATATATATCTTGGGATCCCCCAAAATGTGCTGGAGAAAGTGGATGGAGGGAAGGATGCATAGATTATTTAGGTTTGACTGTATTGTGAGCTTTTCTATTTGAAACCTAAATAGTCTTTGTGTTTGACCTGTCAATGTAGCCTAGTTTGCCGTAGTAAAACTATAATGTTGCTTTAGTTCTGCTTAAAAATGTATTCACAATTGCAGCTTTTTTGTCAGCTTGCATGATTTGTTGGGGCAGCAGTGTGGGTGAGTGGTGGGAGTTTGGATGAGAAGAGCCTTCTGAAGCTTCGCCACTGATAATTAATACATATAGCATTTATGTGTATTTTTTGCTCTGAATCCTTACTTAGATTATTTGTTATGCAAATTTTACAGACAATGTATATCATCTTATTTTAATATAAATATCTTGTCTTACAGCAGAAGTTGTTTTATTAAAATGCAATATTTTCTGAATTGACAGAATTTGGTTATTAAAGATACTATCCACTGGTGATTTTTTTTTTTTCACTACCAAATGTTAACAATAAAAACAAAGCTAGATAATAAAGTATGTACTGCTACTGCAGGATCTCAAACATTATACAAACTTAAGATCACTCAGGAAAAAAAAAATCTGTTTTGGGTGACTTGCGTTGATGACATCACAAGAGGCACAATACTCTAGATACATCAGAATTAGTAAAGAGAACACAAGTAAAACTTAAGGGGTGGTTTGATTAAAAACAAAAATAAAGAGAAAACAAAAAATATATACAGATGTTCTCAAAATAACTGTACAGTTGCCTTTTTTCTTATGCAATGTCACCAGAAGCATGTGTGTGTGTGGAAGCTGTTTTCTGTGAGAAAATATTTTTGTCATTGGTTTTCTAGCTGCTTTGACCCACCTGCACAAATACACTCAGGAAACTGGAAAAGTTTAATACATTTATTATGAAATATATTTGAATGCTGGAGAACCAGAAACTCGCCGTTGTATGGAGAAGGGATCAATGGTAAGTGGCAGAAAATATTCTGGGTTGTTGATCTTGATATAGAAGAAAGAAGAAAGATGGATGGAAACTCCGGGAGCGTGTCGGGTAAGTGAATGGTCCAGGTAATCCTGTCTTACTTGCACTTGAGGTAGAGGTGGCACCAGGTGGATAATCTTGGAGGGGAGCACGGTGGTAATGTTGGGACCCACAGCCATGGATTGCAACATTAAAATCTGGTACAAACTTTGCTGGAACTTTCAAAATAATTGCATTAACCTACTTCCGGCACAGCCAAGCAAACTCTCCAATGGTCCACCCTCTTCCACGCCCGTGATCATCGGGATAGGAGGAGACAGCGTGCTAATATCTCTTTGCTGGCAAAAAGACATAAACTCTTCAAATTGGATCCAAGGGTGTCATACGATCATCAATCATATGCACAAGTTATGTACTGATGAATTACTGTTGAAAGAATCCGGTATTCATTCATAAAAAGGGGTAAATTAAGGTATAAGCATTGCTTACTTTCTCTCTGAGGCCTGCAGAAGCAAACTGTCCCAGAGAAGTCCCCAGTAGAGACGCTGTCTCTACAAGCCGAGTGAAGCGGTTTTCCCTGCCTGAGAGAAGGACAATAGGAGCCGCATCACCATGGTTACGATAACGTGCAGTTATCGTACAGCCGCCTCTCCCCACAGCTAAGGAGGTTAGCTGTAGCTAACCGTTTAAAGACTGTGGACGTTTCTTCAAACTTGTCCGCCCTGGACAACGTTCCTCACCACAGTTCATGAGGTTAAGTGTTTGGGCAGAATAATATAGAAGTGATTTAGATTTAAATGATCTAAACGTTTTCCATTTTATGAAGTTTGGTTTTGTTTGTGTTGAACTCAGCTATCTTGGTGCTAGCAGAACATCTGCAGCACACATGTTCAGGTTGTGTTCTGTGTTTGTATGTTTTTAAAGTTAAGACAAACTGTACTTGAAGGGTGATTTTAAACAGAAGATTGATCACGCCGTCCGCGCTTATGCATTTTAACCCTTTTATTAACAGTATTTTTAAAGGTGTGTGTGTTGATTCTGGTGCTAAGCTATCAGCCTCCTTTGTTAGTTTCAACTGCTAACAGCTAAGAACACGTGCTTGTTGCCAAATAATATTTACCCAGAAAGGTTTAGTTTTCAATCCTGTAAATAATGTGTCCCTAACATCATTTTACTAAATTTGATAACTAAGTAAACACCATTAAGCCCAATTTCCCCAGAAAGATTTGGTTCTTTTCCAAAATATCCCCTTAAATATTTTACCATTTCCTTTTAATATTTCTTTAAATATTTTAATAAATAAGGGCAGCTAATGAGACCCCGTTGAGAATTAATCATCCAGAAGGTTGGTTTTATTCAGCAAATCATTCTTTAAAACATTATTTTATTAAAATAATATTTTATGATCTTGCATTGTGAATGGTTGTCTAAACGTTTGCTGATTATTGCTTAAGTTAGTTCCAAGACTAACTTAACTTCACTTCCAGATTCTTCAAGATAATCCTTGGTTCTCAAACATAAACAATGCATGGTAATGTTGCATCACTCCTACAGTCATGGTTTTCAAACATCTTTAATCAACCTGTTTATATTGTACATAGCCCGTTAGTCTTCCCTATTCTTTCATTCTGCTTGGTAGTTTAGTTGGATTGTTTTAACATAGTAAAGAGTTTGTTGATTGAAATATGTTTGACTTTGAGTTGACTTTTGTTGATAAATTCTTGTATTTTAAGAAATTGTGTGAATTCATTCTGTGTGTGTGCAGAGTTTATGCTGTTGTATAATGTCAGAGCTCGTCTCACACCTTTCTATTTTCTCCTAATACCACCGCATTACTGGGCTGGTATTCACAGGACAACCCTTAACAGACCGAAATATTATTTTATGAATTATTAATATTAAATAATATTCTTAGATTCATAATCCTAACAGTAAGTACTCAGAAAAACTTACAAAGAGACTTGTGTTGGCCAGCTAGAGTTACCACTGCAGGTTAACACTCAGGCACCTGAGTGTTGGTAAGCTCCTCTCCTGATGAGCGTGATGGAGAACACCTGTGGACTCAGCTCCTACCGTGCGTCTGGTGCCATCTAGAGGTTGGATGGGGTTAGTAGCTGGTAAAACAGGTGAACAGAAAAAACTCCCAGAACTCCGACAATTCTATCTTGAACAAATAACATTATCCAACAAAATAGCAAAATTACATGTTTTTCTGTAAGCGACAAACTACAGTCATATTCAATAAATTAGAATATGCATTCCGATGAGGCTTGTTTGTCAGGTCTAAAAATGACCGTTAAGCAGGTATTAAAAATGCTTTTAATTAGGCCCACATCTCTGTATTTAAAATATGTTTTTATTGTTCTTATATTCTGATCTTAAATGTGTTTTCATTAACTGTAATCAGAAAAACATAATTTCCACAAAGGCTTTAAAACCTCAGGCTACGTGTAATCAATCTACATAATGTTATTTGCTTCTTAATTGAGATACTGTAATAATATTGACTCTAATCCAATTTATTGAATGGGTCTGTATATGTAAAATGAGATTGATTTTACAGAAAAGCTGCTTAGTTATTCCAGAGAAAAAAAAAGTAAGCATTGTGATTTTTTTTATAATTTGGTTTCCTGCCTTCCTTCAGCACAGTGACTGGTTCTAGCCAGAAGAAATTTCTCGGCTTTCATGGATGTAGATTTGAAAGGCAGCAGGTGATTCAGATAAAAAAAAATTAAGAACTCTATTTTTTGTATATTCACTTTCATTCGTATGTTTTAAAAAAATAAATAAAACAATCCCCACTCTGGACATGGGTGGGATGGAGGTTTTATGTGTACATTGGTATGGGGACAAAACTATCTAATAAACATAATTAAACAGAAGAAAATGAGGAAAAACAAGTATACTGAGAATTTTTTATTTATTTTCACATAAAAATGATAATGCTCCACAGTTTTAAGTACAAACAGTTTCAAAAGTACAAAGATGGGAGTCAAAGGGCTTTTCAAAGTTTACCTCCTAGGCTGGGTGATTGTACCTCACAGTCAAGTCCGTCCTGAATGTCATGAACCAGTGAGCTGTTATCAGAGACATCAACATTTGAAAGAGATTAAGAACATGAAGTCTTAAATCCATCCACTTCCTTATTTCTACGAACCAGAGTAGCTAAGCCTCCTTCTTCACAGTTCTGTATTAAGTGCTTGTACTGTACAGAAGACTCACAATGAGCACATTTCTGTGATGACAGTGAAATGGCACCACCTGGTGGAATGGAGAAGCATCACAGGATTGTGAAGTGGATGCAGGCAGCGACAGGATTTTTATAAGTTAAATGTAAGAGGTTGTCTGCATCTGCTAAAGGAGGAGAGCTAAGTTGCAGCTCAGGACTAATAATTTTCAAGAAACCAGGAAGGAGTGGTTGGGCTGTATTTTAGGGATTTTAAGCTTGAAGGGATTCTTGAATACAGTGTAGGGCCTACTAATGAGCTAAAAACCCATTAACTACCAAAATAGAGGGATATTTTTTTTAGCAACAAAATAAAAGCTGTGACGGGCATAGATAATGGCTTTATCATGTCCGTTTCTGCCACCAAATACAAAGTAGTTTGTAACACTGAGCAGATAAATGTGTTGTAAACATTAAAAAGTTACAGTAAAATTTTTCAAAAAGGCAATATTAAATAAACATGAAAAACTTTGCTCTTCATAGCTATTTCTAAAAAGGATATGATTGAAGACAAAGTGAGTTTCAAAACGTTTTTTGTACAACAGGTGAACAGCATTATTATTACTTCTAACTATACAGTGATGTGCAGCTGATGTTAAGTTAAAACAGTTTTAAAAAAGCACAATAAAGCTTTCGGACCTCACTCTTTTATACAGCAGCCATTTAGCAAAATCTCCTACAGAGAAGATCAGTAACACACAGCCCTTGTGGGGGTTGGCGTTAGGAGTGGTTTAGGATTAGGGTTAAATACAAACGCAGCTTTTCGAGTCAGAAAAATATATACCACCCACATTCCTGTGTTAAAAATAGATATTTTGGTCAGAGGCAGTTCAGTGAGGATGTCTCTTCCATGCAGTGTATGTGTGAAAGGACAGGAGCTGCCTGTGTCTACATACGATGTACACTTACAGTGTATGAAGACACATACACCTTCCTGCTTGACATACATGCAATGGTTTCATCTTCAGATAAATGCCAGTTGTTTGTGAAGTGCCTGGTTACAGTGAGGGCTCTCGGTCCCAGTTTTACAGAAAGCGGTTCTGAGTGAGAATCTGAGGGGTGCAAGACGAAGCAGTGCATGTTGCAGGATTTTAGGGTTGTCAGAATGGGTGGGGTTGAATGGACTGGTTAGTATCACAGAAGACTATACACCTTTTCTTAAAGGTTGTACCTGATTATTCCCACATTTTCTTGCAATCCTGATTTACACCTTGCAAAGGTTTTCATACCCCATAAAGTTTTTCGCTGTTATAACAACATGTTATAACCACACATGCGTATTTTATTGAGATTCCCTGTGATAGGAACAACATAAAGTATAGTTTATAAAGTGGAAGGAAAATGATCCATTCAATTAACAACACTGAGAAGTAGGACATTTGTATCAAGACTCTTTTACTCTTATAACTCTTGTTAAAATCTAGTGCAACCATTAGTCATCAGTCACCTAATTAGTAAATAGAATTTAATCTTAGTTTATGTAAATGCAGCAGTTCAGTGAAGGCCTCAGGGGTTTGTTGGAGAACATTAGTGAAGATACAGAATCACGAAGACCAAGGAACACAGCAGGCAGGACAGGGATAAGGTTGTGGAGAGGTTTAAGTTCCATCACATTAATTCCCAATAAAATGCAAATGTGAAAAACCTCAAGGGGAAAAAACTCTTTTGCAAGGTACTGTATTAAGTGGAAGACACCTCAGTTTCTCATTTCCTCATCCTGTCCTGCAATTTCGCATCAAAAAACATCACTGTTGCACCCTTTAGTGAAGTCGTCCCGTCGCACCCAGATTACGTCGTGGTCATTGCTTGTGGCCCCCTCCACAGCACACTGCTGCTTCAAAGGAGTTAGCTTTGAACAACGGGAGACAGAGAGGTTGCAGGATGTGAAGGAATCTGAATCATCTCTCTGCTTTGTTCTGTCCACTTTCACACTTTTGTCGATTTCACTTTTAGACTCCATCTTTCTATTCAAGTTGACCTCTTTGCTGTGCAAGTTCAGTCCTTCCACCCCTGCCTCTAGGGAGTCCGGTTCAGCTGGAAGGGATCGGACAGAGTCACAGTACTCATCGTCATCACTCAAGATGTCCGTCTCCTTCACCTGTCTGTCGTCGATGCCTTCGCACTGGTCTTCATAGCGCCCCAAGTTAAACTGCTCTTCCACCCAACGATCTGTGTCTTCTGCCTGAAGTTCGTGAGACGGATGAGGTTCGTGATGGGAGGGTGGCGAGTTTGAGGAAGAATAGGATGAGTGGTGGGAGAAGTTGGCATTGTCACTGCTGTTGTTGTTGCCGTGGAAAACCAGGTCAGCATCGATAATGATGCGGTTCCTCATCAGGCTTCTGCGAGTCAGAGTACGTGATGGAGCAGATGCTGAACGCAGACCCAAAAGGAAAGAAAACACATGATGAGGTCTGCAAAGTGTTGTTTGATGGATAAGGGTTTTCTGTAAAATTACCTGCTCTGTTCATGGCAGCCCTTGCACCTTTGAGGGCGCTCAGGCGTTTGCCACCAAACGGGACGTACTTCTGATTGGGAGACATAGATTTTGTCTTCAGAAGCAGTCGCCGTTGCTTCTCCCTAAGAATAGACTGGACTGCTTTTAAGAAGTCCTTTTTACTCTCTGGAGAACTGGAAGTCATACAAGAAACATGTTAACTTAAAATTATTTTACTCACCTATTAGATGTGTTTAAATATATATTTTTTTCCTTTTAGAGAATACCTGCAGCACAGTTGAAAGGTTTTTTCTGGTCTTCCTTCAGATTCAGACCTGGTGTGGACAAGTTCACACACTGCAGTGGCTTGAGAGCCTGAAAAAGAAAAGATACAAGTTTACATTTTGGAGAGTCATTTTATGTTAGAAAAAGATGCAGGGAAATGTGACTTCACTCCAGGCACTACTTTGTGTTGGGTTGTAGTTTGATATTTGTACACATTACTTTTATCTCCTCCTCCTGGCAAAAAATTGCTGATATTATTTGTGGCAGTCCTCTTCAGTATGGAAAAGCTACGTCATGTGAACAATATCATCAACATAATATTGCTTTATTTAAACTACTTTTTCAGTTGCCGACATACAGTTGCACAACATTTTTCTTGAAAAGTCTCAATATTTGCATAGTTGTTAAAGTCTTACACCTAATAACTCAAGACAACCAAATGATTTTAAACAAAGACATTGCTTTTCATGGGACTGGAACTTACTTGTTGTGGGGTTAGCATATTTAAAAATGGTGTTTAACCAACTAACTTAGATGTCAGCAAAACATTTCAAACATTACAATGTCTCATCACAAAGATACCAACATGACCAACAAAATGATTTGACTTTTCTTTATTAGTGTTTGGTCAGTGATCTATTTGTTGTACCAATGCTTGATGCCAATACATTTTCTACCTTCGCAAAGGCTCTTTATTTCTCCTTAAATGGTGCCACATTTGTAAGGAAAACGCATTTCTGGCTTGAGCAGTGGAATCGAGAATGTGGGTTTCACGCATGAAACTTGACAAAACTTTCTGTGACAATGCCCATCAGCCGGGGGCTACATCTCCATCACTGGTAATCCACGAGTTGTCATCATTTGCGGCACTCTCGATGCAGATAGTTATCAGGATTCTGTAGCTCAAATGTTCACACTCTAGGACTGGACTCCATCCTAGGATGATACCTCTCAGATTCACAGAGCAGAGTTTATCAGAGACTGCCTCCACAATTTGGGAATGCAGAGGATAAAATGACCTGCCTGCAGTTCTGACTTCAACCACGCTCAACTAAAAACAGATTTTCCTACATTTATTGTTAAGTTTCTTTACATGGAACACAATAGAGACACCACTTTTATATTTTAGTTTATTCAAGTCTGTGAAGCTTTGCAGCAACCTTCTATTACCCTTTTTAGAGAAAACTATTCATTGTTATTAGTGCTCCAGGAGAAAAGTTAAGATTGTATTTTTTAAAATATAACAATTAGTAGTAGACCTACTTGCAGGAGTCCGGACTTGCAGGGAGTCTGTTGCAATCATGTGTCGGAAGCGAAAATGATCCCTGTCCTCACTCACAGATGTACGATGAGATCCCCCCTGAAATAAACAAAACAATTAGAGACAAGAAACATGGTTGGGGCGACGGTGGCAGCGGTGGTAGGGGTTCATCCTATAACAGGTGGGTTGCCGGTTTGAAGCCCTGGTCTATCTTTCTCAGTCGTTGTGTCCTTGGGCAAGACACTTCACCTGCCTTGCCTGCTGATGGGGATCAAAGGGCCCGTGATCGCCGATTGTATGGCAGCCCCACTTCTGTCAGTCTTTATTTCAGTAATTCCATTCAAAAAGTGAAACTTGTATATTATATTTATTCATTACACACAGACTGATATATTTCAAATGTTCATTCTTTTAATTTTGATGATTAAAACTGACAGCTAATAAAAACTTCTAATTCAGTATCTCAGAAAATTTGAATATTACCAATATAAAAAAAAGAATTTTTAGAAATGCCGGCCAACTGAAACGTATGAACATGAAAAGTATGAGCATGTACAGCACTCAATACTGAATGAATATAATACACAAGTTTCACTTTTTGAATGGAATTACTCAAATAAATAATTTTTTTCATGATATTCTAATTTTATGACCAGCACCTATATATTCAATGGAGAGGTAGGTGGGGTTTTCTTCCTTTTGACGCATTTCAAAGTCACGTATAAAAAGAGAACAAATTCTTGTATGTTTTAACATATGATATGTTGATGCATTGTTAGGGCAGCATGAGGAATTTGTTTGCATATCAAACTGTAGGAGGTCAGCTGAGCAGTGCAGTATGTGGGTGATGCCTTCATCAGCTTTAGAGGGGAAAACTAATAATTTGATCAAAACTTCACAAAACTTTAACTGTGATTTTATAACTTTTATAACCATTTGAAGTTTGGATAACATCTCTAGCTGAGAGCAACGAGACACAATGAACCGTCAAAAGGTTCACTGCACAAGGTATTTGTATGATCTCAAAAGGTTGCCCTATTAATTTCTATAGGGTTTGAGGATTTTGTAAGTTAAATATTATTACAAGTATGAAAGTAATAAATAGCAGAAGTAATAACCACCATGTCCTGAAAGTGTTGAAGGTTTTTTTTTTTTTTTTAAACAACGTGTGCTGTTCGGCAGAGTAGCATTTCGAATTGTTGTCTTAGTGCCAAGAATAAGCCCAAAAGATTTACTTTCACAAGTGGAGCATTACGGCTAACGTTATAATGCTCCGCTTAATATAAATGTATATAAAAAAACATTATCTGCCCACAAGTGCAACAGAGCAGACAACACCGAGCACGGAACTCACAACAGACCTTCATCCACACCAAGACTGGACCAACTCACCCAGCAAGAGGTTCCCGGCTGGTGCCGATGGCCCTCGCCATGCCCCCAAAACCACACAAACACACCACATCGCCGCCAATGCAACGACAGCCAAGAGACAAAGACCGACCAGGTCAACGCCAGCCACCTGTGACACACCTGTGACCACTCAGAAGCTATATATGCTGACGTCATCCGAGGCTCTGTTCCTAAAGAATCTTCTCACTGAAACAAGGATTCTGAGTGACAGAGAATCTCTGGCGGTCATCCGGGATTCATAGAACCGTAGTTACATTCATTTACACTCATCTTGGTATATTCCACATTTTACATAGAATAATTGTTACCTTTAATATAAAGACCCCTAAATCATTTTTTCCCTGTTAGTTGTGTTGGACCACTTGTTGCTGAATATTGGACTACTTGCACAGACACCAGGCCTCCTGATGCTTACGGCCATTTTGTATCCAGGACAGTCCGCTCCTCCATATCCCGTCAAGCATCACGACTGTTATGACGGGGCGTCCCAAGTCTGACGTCACAAGACGCTATATAAGAAGGCGGACATTTTCAAAACTCGCTTTCAGCTGGCAATCTTGACAAGGTTACCACGCAACTGGAGCGTCCTTGGAAGTAAAAGAGATCCCAGGTGGAGACTTCATTTATTTCTCTCTCCCGTTGGCCAACGAACAATTCATAACTGAGGTTTCTGGACTAGGAAGGCCAGAAATTTCACTTTGCCGATCGAAGACGTGAGTTTAATACGTAACTAAAAACACGGAGTTCGAGGAAACGAACCGCCATCATGTTTCACCCCTAGTCGACTGCTGATGGTCAGATCCTATTTTTTCCTTTTCGTCAAGAAGACCAAAGGACGGGACTGACCGCTCTCTTGGAGTGTAACTGCGGACGCGCACAACGCTTCAACCCCCTCCCCCCCCGTTTTCCTTCTCACTCGCTGACCCAGAAGGAAACGTCATCAAGTAAAGCCCATCTTTTATTTAATCTTTTATTTCTTTATTAGAAGGCCTGGGCAGGGTCAGAGGTGTAGAGCGATCAGAATCGCTGGTTAGGATCTCGTGTTCTGAATGATATGTGCATGTAACCTTGCTTATTGAAACTTTGATGTGTTATGTTGATATCTGGAGCCGCCGCGTTCCTAGATCTGCTTGTGTTTCACCATCTGAGAGTCAACGCAACCCAAGACTGGACTGTTAAAATAACCTCGTGGTGAATTTTACCATTTTCCTTTGTCTTCAACCACACTGTGCTAGCTTGCCGCCAAAAGTTAGAATCCTTTGTGCTCAGGAGTTGGGGGGAAGTTTTATGATCAGGACATCACTGAGTACAGTCGGAGCTGCGCTCCAACCCCCCACCACTCGCCACCACACCCCTTTTCATATTCTCATTCCTTCTTCTGTTTTTGCCATAAATGCTGGTTGATTCAACACCCACTGCTGTTTTCTTTATTTTTGCTTAGTTAGATGTGTTACCCTGGTTATGTAGAATTTTGCATATTGAGTAGGTGAAGATTAATAAATATTCACATAGATAAAGAGAGAGAGTTTTGTGTTCATTGTGTGCGAAAGTGATTCGTCAGTCAAAATAAGGTTAAAGTTCCACACGTTTCGGCAGAAACGGTCGATTAAACAGTGACCTCTCCGGCAATAGTTATTAATTATTACGGAGTATTTAATGGTTGTAATTGTCAAAGGCGTTGAGCCACAATTACAACACCAGAAACATCTCTGGTCTCGATTCATAAATGAGGATTTTGGTTAAGAAGTTAATAGTTAATAGTTAACAGTTGATCATATTTAAATTATAGGTGAAAGAAGGCCACTCTGCACACCCCTGGTTTTGAGCCATATTTGCACATTTACATTATATTTACAGCTGCATTGACAAAGTGTTCCCTTTTCTAATTAAACATTGTTTAAATTATTTTTAACACATGAGACTGAGCCCACTAATGCTATTTAATGAGAAATTGAATAAGCCATTTAAAAACTATGGCATAAAATTGATTATAAAAATGGGGAGCAATCTCAATTTCCATCTGATGAGAGCATCTTTTAAATCTGTCTTAAATTTAAAAGCAATAGAATACTCACAATTTTTTTCCTGTGCTTGGAGCAGTTCTTGTAGACAAACACAACTGCAGTTTTGAACACTAAAACAGGAACAGAGAGATAAAGGGTATGACATGAGCACATTTATTACCCACTTTCTTGTAGTGACAGCTTGACATAGGATGCTAAAGGATGGATTTAGCAGCGGTTTAAGAGAAAGTCACCAAAATTACTGACATACGAGCAAAACAATCCAGCTTAAAAAGATTTCAACATCAAATGCAAAAGCAGCCACCTCAGCTCACCATCACTTGGCAAAGAAAGGCATTAATGGTTGTGCATGTAGTATGTTTTCAAGGAAGACGTGAGCTGAGTGAACCATTTATATGTTTTTATCACATCTGTGCACTTTGTGGCTGGGTGAGAATCATGTCAGCAATTAAGCTCATGGAAAAAGGTGAAATAAATAAAGCATTGATTCTTTGTGTGCATATTCTTTATTATATCTTGTGCATCAAGTAGGTTAGATTAGTATGTTTTTTCTGTGGTATGGAATGAATTATACATGTATTGAGAAAGACAGTATTACCCAAAAATCTGTTTAACTCTTACCAAAAGCAGCTAATTCTGGGTCCTTTTTGCTCTTGCCAAAAGAGGCTGGAGCATTCATCCACACCACTGTTGAATGCAGCAGAAGATCCCCCATCGAGAGATCAAGCACCTTTATTAAAAAGAAGAAAATAGACAAAAATGCGATTATTGCTTCAATTTTGACATTTCATGAAATTGCAGTTTGCTAACCTATAACATAATGAGACTACCTCTTTGTTATCTGCCGTCTGCTCATTGATGAGCTGATCAAAAACAGCTCCATACTCCTCATGAAGCTTTTGCATCTCATTGATGTGACTCGCAACTTTGTTCATGGCCTTCATTGCAACTGGATGAGACAACAGTTCATCAGATGTGTCTTAATCAATTACTGCTCCATACAGTGAGGGGCATATGTGATGTTAAATCATTTCACAGTGCTAATAGATGTTTGAAATAAATAAATAAATAAAAGCACTGTTTTACCATCCAGGTGGTAGTGCTCCTCACTGTCTGGGTCGGTGAGAGAGTAGAGCTCCCTGAGCAGGAGCGGGTATTTCAGCACTCTCTGGATGGGTTTGATTAGGTAAGACTCCAGGGTGGATGAATGTTGCTGTCTGGGGTTTCTCTCGGCCAGGAAAGCTTTGAACTCTGGGTCAGTTTTGGCTGAAAAAAGTGGAACAAGATGTTGTATATATACTGTATTAAAAAAAACACAATTTACTAAACAAGACACTCAACTAAAGCACTGTATAGGTCATTGTAAATAAGCCTAAGAACTGCAGTCTTCAGATCAATTGTGCAATCGCCACTAAGCAAGAATGTCTGCATTTTTACCTTTAGCCAGGACTTTTGGGACCTTTGTGTGGCTCGCACAAAAAGCACTGTAGATCTTGAACCGATCAGCATAATACAGGAATGACCCACCCAAAGAGAACAGCACCTTCTGTAGAGACAAATCAACACATAATACATTGCTAAATATGATTCATATTTGTTTTTATTTGGGTAATTATAAAATGGATATCATCTGTCAGAGTCAACACATACTTCTCTTAAATTTGACCCTTTATTTCCAGAGACCCTTTGCGCCCCTGCTTAAGAGCTGGATTCTGTGATGCAGCCAAAATGAACCCTTATTTTAGCAATTACAGCAGTGTTTTCAGAGTAAGCTGGTTTCTTAAAATGATAAATGTTTCCTAATATTACCAACAGGGGATCTTCCATTTTCAATATGTAAAAACAACCATTATTGTACCTGAAGTCATTGTTCATTCTCTGAATCTGCACAAGCACTTTCTCATAGAGACTGTATTTAATTTTGGTCATATATATTCCTGACACCATCAACTCAGATGTAGCTACACCAAAACTCTGATTCTGATTGGGTGATTGGCCCTGGTTAAACATAGGAAAAGTGCTATTTCCACTGGAAGAACAGAAGGGAGACCACAATTGCAGAAAACGTCAGATCATCAAAAAAGATGGACTTGGCCCGATCCTGAGGCCTGTTAAACCTGTGTAGACTGCAGTTGTGTTGAATATTTATCTGCATCGCTAAGCACTCCTTTATATGTGAAGCTCTGCAAGACTCTATTTTGTTGTTTGTTTGTTTTTTCATGTCTTAGATAAGTGTTTAAGCCCTTAGTGTCAGAGCCTGGGTTGTTTTTGTTGCCTGCTACTAACCTGTTACCACCACTAGGTGCCGCTGGAGCTAGAGAGCCGAGGGTGTGACAGTTGTACTGCATCACATCATCAGCTGGGAACTATAAGAGGGCAGATTGTCAGCACTTCTACGCCTGAGTGTTTTTACCTTCACGATATCTACTACCTGGCCAGCCTCAAGCCTAGAACTTTGATCGTTTTAAGAGGTTTTTGTAAAGCCTTGACTAATCTCTCGTTCTCCCAGGTGTTTCTTGGACCAAGCCACGCTCCTTACTGGAGATTTTCATAGACGTTCCATCGGACCATAACTAGGACTCAAGCCTTGCTTCCAGCTGGCAGTCAGCTCCCAACGTCTCCCAGTTCCGATCAGGCGACACCTGTCCACCCTCCTACGGCCCGCATCACCAGACCATCAGGGCTCCAGCCAGCCCCGCCGTACCTCCCAGACTCAACAGACTCTCTCCCTGGCAGATCACACCCACCCCTTGCTGTAAGCTATTGCAATATCAATTTGATTATCTCGTCCATCATGTTACTCGCCAGTACCCGTTTTCCTTGCTGCGTACGATCTGTCAGGAGGTGTTTTCTTGGCCACCCCAACTTAGTAAATAAAAATCAAAAGGAAACGCTTCTCTGTGTTTGAGTGTTCTCTGCATGTGGGTCAAGTTGGCCTTAAAAGACATGACACTTCACGGTTTTCCCCAACTCATTATGAAGCAAAGTTAATTTTCTTCTTTCTGAGTGCAGTTAAGTCAGTCCAAAGGTTTAAGAATTTGTGCTTTTGATTGATTCGTTTCACTCCAATAACACCATAAATCATATATTCAAGGAAAACACATTGTAAACAGCAGCGACTACTAAACATAATCTTACAGCGCAGAAATAAAATGTCCAAAATAGTTATTTGAGGTTTAGAGAAAACCCAATTACCTTAAACTGGTCCACCCTTTCCAGTCTGTCCAGATCTGGCACCAGTTTGATTCCATCTTCAAGTGTTCGCAGGAACTCCAACTGGAACTCCACCATCTCTTCAAGATTGCCGAATAAAACATCCAGCTACAAACAAAGAATGAGAATTCTGCAACCATATAATGATTCAATATGCTTTACACGATGGAGCTTAAAGGCTGCCAACTTAGTTTTACAGATCTCTATGCCAACTAAAAGAGCACAAAAATAGAATGGCTATATCATACAAAGCAATGGACCTTTCACACAATTCTAAACTAATTTCAGGAAATTCCCCCGGGCCTGTCAAAACCTTTGATAGATTTCCTGTGTGATCTTTACAAGAAACAAAATTCCATCTAATGACATCCAACAACTCTTTAAAGTCCTGAAATGTCTTCAATTCATCTTCACTATACTACTTCTAATCCTGATTGGTGAATACCAGACATACTCAGCTCCCCATAGACAAACTATTTAGTTATAGAAAACAAAGCATGACACCCTTTTCTTATTTGTTGCAATGGGTTAATGCAAATATTAAGAGATCTGAGAATTCACACCTATAGGGTTTCCAAAATTACAGTAAATGCTAAATATTATTCTTGATACATACTAAGCAGCATGAAAGTACCTCATCCTGTGTTAGGAAACTCTCTTTCTGTAAAGGTTTCAAGTAGAACTCTATGAGACAGTGCAGGTCCTGAAAAAGATGAGAAACAAGAAAAGGATTTGTCTGTGAACAGACGTTGAGTAAAAGGGTTTTTATTGAGTCAATTACAAGTATTGTGGACAACAGGAATGAGTCAGCTCCAATGGTTGTTAGCATAACACACAAATGGTATGTTAGTAATTATGACAAATAACTGGCATATTTAAGATGCTTGACTGGATTTGAAAGACAAAACAACAAAAAAACAGGACCCACCTTGACATACGTCTTCTCCGTCTCCACTAATTCACTGATGACCTTGCGTAGCTTGTCTGCGTGGGAAAGCTGTCTCTGGGTGGCGGTGCCCGCAGCAGGCGCCAATGCTGACACTGGGCTCGGTGACAGGGACGACGAAGAAGATGAGGAGGAGGACGACATTGGGCACTCCAGGGGATTCAAATCATGGAGACTGCGGCAGAAAGCAGTGACCTGCTCCGTGCTCTGTGGAGAGAAAATAGGGAGACAAAATAAGTTTACACACCTCTGACAAAAGCCCCTAAGGTTATTGTACACATCCTGTATTACAGTACAAATGTTCAGTAATCTTGCACATGGAACTGATATATATTTAAATAATCTAAGACTTTTTGACTTTCTATGCACTAAAATGAAGGCCGCCCGAAGGTGCTGTTTGAAGTGTTTGCCAGGAATGAAGGCGACTAAGCTACTGATCAACTAAAAGAACGAATAAACCTGCTTGGTCCGTGAGTAAAAAAACATTCTTTGGGTTGGTAAATGAAAACTTAGTCTAATTTGAGAACAGCCACGCCCTAATTGAATAAGTGGAAATATGCTCAACAAAAATGCCCTTGAGAGCTTTTTGTGAACATTGTGTCTTGTTACAATACAATTCTGTTGAATTTAATGGAATTTTAGGTGGCAGACTGATAAAACAGTAGAGTATAATTGCACGGTATGATGCTAATTTTTCTTTTTTTTTTTTACAAACAAAAATGATGTAATTAAGTAAATACTAAAGAGAAGTACATTCATGTTCAGTCCCCCTGATTTAACACATCGCAGAACCACCATTCAGTTCAACTGTAGCTGCATGTGTTATGAGTTGCAGTATGTCTCGACCAGCTTTGCACATCTTGAAACAATTTTTTGACCAATTTACAGATTGAATTGGCTTTTGGTTTGGACTTTGGCTGGGCCATTCTAACCCAAATTTGTTTTGATGTGAACCAATCCACTGCAGCCAAGCCGGATGCCCTCTACCTTCCAACCAACTCTAACCAACTTCCTTGTCCATGTTAAGGAAAAGCATACCCACTATGGTTGTATCACCACCATATTTTAGCATCAGCATGGTGTTCAGGGTGATGTGCAGAGTCTGTTTTCAGTCACATTTGCCCTTGCATGACTTGAGCCAAAATGCAAACAAATGTTTTATGAGTTTCTTCAAACAATGGCTTTCTTCTCGACGCAAGGCAAACAGTTGTTGTGTGAAACGATTCTCCCGTCTGAGTTGTTTCTTTGATAATTGCTCTCCTCACCCTGCCTGTCATTTTATTATGGACACCTATGTCTCAGGTTGGTTTCAAGCTGTGCCATGCATGTTCAAAGCTTGGGATATGATTTTATAACTTAACCCTGCTGTAAACATCTTCACAACCTTATCCTTAACCTGTCTTCTCTGTTTCTTGGCCTTTATGATGCTGTTTGTTCACTTAATGTTCTCTAACAAACCTCTGAGGCCTTCACAGAACATCCAGGTTTATAGTCAGTTTAAATTACAAAATTAAAGAATACAGTTAAAGGCAAATTGTTGCACCTGAGTTTATGTAGGGGCATCAGAGTAAAGTGAACTGAATACAAACGCACACCACATTATTTCAGATATTTCTTCATATAAAAAGGTTAGAAAACCACATATCCTTGTCTGTCCATTTCTGAACTATGCACTGCTTTCTGTAAGTCCATAACATGAAACCTCTATAAGCTACATTAAAGTTTGTAGTTGTATCATAACAGAACATGCAAAAGTTCAAGGGATATGAAAGCTTTCTCAAGAAACTGTAGCGACACATATAATTCAGTTGTGAAAACCTGTCAAGAGACACACACTTAGAACCCTAGAAAAACTCCATACATGAGCAGACTTGCCAGATTTACTTAGCATTATCCCTACTATTAAAGAACAAACGTTCTCTGCATTTAGGCAAGTATTAATTGACTACATTAGTTATTCAGGCACAAAGCCATGCATGCCTTTAATCAGCAAAGACTGCTTTGCAACATAACGATAAACAATCTAAGGAATGTCTGAGATGCATCTGAAAGATATTCTGCCCACAGATGTTCCTTCACCAGCTTGAGGCTGTTCAGGAAAACATTAGGGCAAAAACAATTTTGCAGCCTATTGCTAACAGAAACAAGAAAAACTGCTGTGAATGAACTCACATCAACTCTTATAAACACTTTAATTGCTGGATTTTCTGTAAATGGTTTACAAAAAAATGTTTTGCTCTACAAAACACTGTTTAAAAGACACTCAGTCAGATTTTTCCGTTTAATCCCCGGGGCTCCCTTTATTTTGTGCTCCATTTATGTTCCTTGGACATAAATGTTCTTTAAAAGATTGCCATAGAAATATTATGAATCAAGTTTCCCAATTATTTTCATTGAAGTAAATAAGATAATACATATAAATATGTATGATATTTCAGAATTTTTAACCTCTTAAGATCAGGTTATAGCACTAAAAGAACACAAAATAAACAACCTAGGTAAATTTTCCACAATTTGCATCAAGATCACAACTGTACTTCCCAAGTCACAACACAAAAGCGTTCCAAGCAAATTTCAAAATCTGCATTTGCAAAAGGCTCAAAGCGGAGTCTGTCCACTTGATTTGATATTAATAAAGCTTCCAACTCAGAAATCAAGCCATTAGTGTTATATAACTTTATCTGCAGATGGATACCATAAAAATGTCTCTCATTTGTGTTACACAATGGACATTTGTGTTTTTTTTTTTATTATTTTAAGTTGTGCACCCTACTTGTTTTCTGGCTGACAGACTTGGAGACAGCTAAGACGTCTTTGCCGATTACACGCCTCATCTCCTGTAAGACTGCAGCAGTGACGACTCAATTTTCCACTTTGGTATTCAAAGCAGATTTGCACACCACTGTGCTTTCCACACCTGATGCTGTAAATTCCTAAAATAAATTCAATTCCAACAGGGAGTCAATATATGAAAACGGTACCTATTGAGAGACAGAATAATAGCTGCAGGATGCTTGGCAGCATAAACAATATAATTTTACAATCTGCAAAATAAGCAAAATAAATAGCAACGTAAACATGAATAGTTGTCAGTAATTATAGGACATGTAGAATGCTGGTTTTAATTCTGCCAAACCATCAGCAGAATGACAATCTGAGCACTACAAGTGTATTATCTAAATTATTTAGATGCCAACCGCTGGAGAAGGCAGCAGTCCCTCTCCACCTGACCCTGCCAGCATAAGCGAGAATACACAATGGATGGATGGATAGATGGATGGATTTGGATGGCAGGTTCCAAAGGGAACAAACCCTGCACATAAGCCTACCAGTATGGGTACAGTACTATTACATAATCAGTGACCTATGCCTGCTCAGCGCCACATCATAAGCCTTTAAACACACAAACTTTCATGTACTGCGATGCTCACCAGCTGGAACGCGGCATAGATGGAGTCGGTCGAGGGTTTAGATTTCCTGCTCCTCCTAAAAGCCGACATCCTGGCAGGTCAAAAAGGTTTTGGGTGTTACCTTCATTCCTGCTCTGCAATTCTGAGCCCAGGTAGCATGCAATCCCATGCACTTAGTTCCAGAAAGCTCATCCAAAAAACGTCCCACTGCAGTGAACTTATTTTGTATCGTAAAACTAATAAAATGAAACCAGCTGATGTCACAAATTTAAAAGGCCTGATTTTCAACTATCTGCTGTGCAATTGCTGCTGCAGCTGAACAAATAGGTCATTACACAGACTGCAATGAACAACAGAGCTCTCATGTCATCTTATCCTAAAGCGTCCATCCAATCACTGTCTAAATCCCAACTGACTCCGCAGGCTCAACTGTCATCTCTCTGTTTTCACTCTTCCTCTCCATTCCCATCTGTCCAAGCCGCTTCTCATGCTCTTTTGTTCAGGTGACTCAGAAGAGCAGGAGCAGCGGTGCAGATTGCAACGTTAAAAAAAAGAGCGAACATCACATCCTCTGGAAGAATAGCTGGGAGGAGGCTAGTGGGAGGAGAGCTTGGGAGGTGAGAAGTGGTAAGAGTCAAACACACACCATCAAGAAAAGACAGACATCAGCCTTTTGCATCACAGTTTAGAGAGAGAGAGAAATGTCAGTGCACTAGAAAGAGATAATAGAGTTGTCACATATTGGTGCATTTGCCGTTCAACTTCAACTCTTTACGGTAAAGCATAAGTCACTGTGGGAAAGATCACACAATGAAGCACACAAACACCAAACCAGTTAAGTATGAATATGCCTTGTGGCAACAATTAACAGTGATATTTAAAATTTTTTGATATAAGGTTCTATGAAGTTATTTACAGGAGTTCCTTTACTTGTGTCAGAATGTCATGTCACTGCATGAAATCCTCAACTACTCAGATGGACACTCGTGTTCAGCGCCCACTTCACTTGATTTTAGCACTTTAAAACCACTTAAACTATGTGTTCATAAACATGGCTTACAATGCTGTATTAGTGGACAATAATCATTTGTTGTTTTCTCTGCTGATGCCATTTCTCTGCCAAACAGCTTCAAGTTACTCCCCTAAAGTTATATTGGCTATGCCGATGTGACGGCCAAACAGCATGCAAAGGGCAGAAAGGCACATGAATGTAATGTAAGCTGTAGAAATGAACCATTCCCTGGTACTTCTGATTATTTGTATCTAGTTAAATCAACCAAACACATTTGTACAATCATTTTTTTTTTGTTGGTTTGAATTTATAAAATGCAAAGTATTTCCTTTTTATTATTATATATTGCTAAAATCAAATCCTGCTGAGTTTTGAGCTAGCAATGGCACAATGAAGTTGGGTTTGACATCATTCCAAAATCAAAAGAACTGACTTCTTGGATACTACATGGCAAGCATAACTATGGGTTTATTAATTAAATTAAGCTGTCAGATAAATTAGGGCATGAGAGTATCTTATAATATTAAACTATCAACATACTCAAACAGGAACTTGAGCCTCAGGGCAGCATTTCCAGTTTGTTAACATTTGACAAAAACCCAATATAGGTGTGTGAATGGTCTTTCCTAAGTAAAGAAATTTATACTTTTTCATTAGTTACTCATTACCAGTACTGTCTTTCACTTATGTGCTGTTATTGGAATTTTCTTTAAGCTCAAAACCTACTTTGTACAGCTTTGTTTCACATCTATACTGTGTTATGTTTACAACTTTTTGCACCTCCATCAATTTGGCGTAATGTTCCATAATGTGGGTAGGCAGTTGTAATCCAGGTGTAAAGTTAAAGGAAAAACTTTACCTTTCCTCCTATTAAGGAAAAAACACCCTTGCAAATAATACTGCCCTGCTCTGACATCACATTGTCATGTGACAGTGGAAGGCCAATGAATAGGCTATATAGACAGGAAGTAGGGATTGCTGGGAGATGCTAGGGAGGGGCTGGGAAATGTTTGCTGGAGGAGCCACCTACCGGGACCAGGTTGTGCAAAAGGTAGTCAGGGGATTTTTGTAGAAACAACGGAGTTGGCCAGGTATTGATGGCGAGCTAGGAACCTACTGCTAAGGCAAGAAAGCCTGAAGCTCTACTCAGCCCAGAATTTATCTTTTCAACGTCACCTGCTCTGATTGGACCGGTAGGAGGCTTCACAGCCACCATTTTAAGGCATTGTCTCTTTGCAAATCATTGCTCACAGCCTTCCTATATAAACTTTGAAGATCTATCCCTCTGTTGTTGAACCTCTTGGACTTTTATCCTGCTGGGCCGTTGAACTGGATGTTGCATGTGGCATACATTGCTGCTTGGACTTGGAAGAATATGCATAATTCTTTCTAGAATCTAAACTGATAAACTGTAATTTAAGATTTGAATGGTCATTTGTCTTGATATTTTGTGTGTTTCTGTTATGTTTGTTTTTTTCTGCACAATATATGGTACCAACTAAGAAAAATCAATAGCTGGTGTTAGTCTCTTACTCTGCTCCTAGAGCCAACCTTTGGGAATCTTCTGTTTCTAGCCTAAGATTAAGTAAAGCACAGGTAACATAACTTGGCGAGCTAGCCAGGAGCGGAGAGAAGAGCTAGCTTGTTTATTTATTTACTTTTGGTAATTATATAATTGTATTATTGTTGTGGGAAAAATGGATGTATTTGAGAAACTTGGCATTAAGATCCCTAATGCAGTGTTAATACAGGGTGTGACAGAGACAGAAACAGATGAAGAGGTAATCGATTTCTTAAAGCAGTATGGTTCTATTTCAAGGTGTAAACTTGTTGTTGAACCAGAATCAGGGTTTCATCATTCAATGGTTGTAGAATATAGTTCTGGCGCCGCGTTGGGTGTGTTGCGTCCACTTTTGCCTTACGCATATTTATGTGTTAAAGACATAGTTGAGTATGAAATTTTGGATCTATCTGCAGTCTGTGCAGACAATGTAGGGAAGTTGCACACTGAAAAGTATCTGTCTGAACTGCAGAAGGTTGCAAAACAGACTGGGCAAGATTTTTCTCTTATTTTGTATGGGGTGATGTCTCTACTTGGCCAGACTATTTCCAAGCTTTACCCCATTTCTGCTGAAATAAAGACTCCTTTAGATGACCATATCAGCGATTCAGCAACCGCTACCATCTCTGGTCATCCAGTTAAACCTGTTGCTTCAGTTGACCAGAATGAGCTACTGTCTTCAGTTCAGACGGATCCCACAGTCCGACCCACTTTAAGAAAATCTGTGCCAGCTATGTTGCATAGTGAACTTAACCCACCTGAAGTTCAACGTTATGTGGTTGAACATATTGTCAAGAGTGACGAAAGTGCCATGAACCTGTCAACACAACGGCTTAGAGCTTTTTCTGGGAGATCACCCAGACCGCAAACAGAGTCTGATTATGACACCTGGCGTTCCGGAGTGGAGCTTCTATTAAAAGATCCTGCTGTGTCCGATCTGCAGCGCTCATGCAAGATCTTTGACAGCTTGTTACCACCTGCTGCTGATATGGTGAAGCACCTGAAGCCAGGTATGTCTCCAACATCGTACAGGTCCTTCTCAAAATATTAGCATATTGTGATAAAGTTCATTATTTTCCATAATGTCATGATGAAAATTTAACATTCATATATTTTAGATTTATTGCACACTAACTGAAATATTTCAGGTCTTTTATTGTCTTAATACGGATGATTTTGGCATACAGCTCATGAAAACCCAAAATTCCTATCTCACAAAATTAGCATATCATTAAAAGGGTCTTTAAACAAGCTATGAACCTAATCATCTGAATCAACGAGTTAACTCTAAACACCTGCAAAAGATTCCTGGGGCCTTTAAAACTCCCATCCTGGTTCATCACTCAAAACCCCAATCATGGGTAAGACTGCCGACCTGACTGCTGTCCAGAAGGCCACTATTGACACCCTCAAGCAAGAGGGTAAGACACAGAAAGAAATTTCTGTACGAATAGGCTGTTCCCAGAGTGCTGTATCAAGGCACCTCAGTGGGAAGTCTGTGGGAAGGAAAAAGTGTGGCAGAAAACGCTGCACAACGAGAAGAGGTGACCGGACCCTGAGGAAGATTGTGGAGAAGGGCCGATTCCAGACCTTGGGGGACCTGCGGAAGCAGTGGACTGAGTCTGGAGTAGAAACATCCAGAGCCACCGTGCACAGGCGTGTGCAGGAAATGGGCTACAGGTGCCGCATTCCCCAGACCTGGGCTACAGAGATGCAGCACTGGACTGTTGCTCAGTGGTCCAAAGTACTTTTTTCAGATGAAAGCAAATTCTGCATGTCATTCGGAAATCAAGGTGCTAGAGTCTGGAGGAAGACTGGGGAGAAGGAAATGCCAAAATGCCAGAGGTCCAGTGTCAAGTACCCACAGTCAGTGATGGTCTGGGGTGCCGTGTCAGCTGCTGGTGTTGGTCCACTGTGTTTTATCAAGGGCAGGGTCAATACAGCTAGCTATCAGGAGATTTTGGAGCACTTCATGCTTCCATCTGCTGAAAAGCTTTATGGAGATGAAGATTTCATTTTTCAGCACGACCTGGCACCTGATCACAGTGCCAAAACCACTGGTAAATGGTTTACTGACCATGGTATCACTGTGCTCAATTGGCCTGCCAACTCTCCTGACCTGAACCCCATAGAGAATCTGTGGGATATTGTGAAGAGAACGTTGAGAGACTCAAGACCCAACACTCTGGATGAGCTAAAGGCCGCTATCGAAGCATCCTGGGCCTCCATAAGACCTCAGCAGTGCCACAGGCTGATTTCCTCCATGCCACGCTGCATTGAAGCAGTCATTTCTGCCAAAGGATTCCCGACCAAGTATTGAGTGCATAACTGTACATGATTATTTGAAGGTTGATGTTTTTTGTATTAAAAACACTTTTCTTTTATTGGTCGGATGAAATATGCTAATTTTGTGAGATAGGAATTTTGGGTTTTCATGAGCTGTATGCCAAAATCATCCGTATTAAGACAATAAAAGACCTGAAATATTTCAGTTAGTGTGCAATGAATCTAAAATATATGAATGTTAAATTTTCATCATGACATTATGGAAAATAATGAACTTTATCACAATATGCTAATATTTTGAGAAGGACCTGTATTTACAGATTATTGACTCTGCGTATGACACAGTTCAGGATGGAGTTGAGTTATATGCAAAGTTTATGGATATGTTCCAAGATGTGGGGGAGAAACCTTCTCACTATCTGCAACGTTTACAGGTGGCGCTAAATCATGCTGTAAAACGAGGCGGAGTTTCAAGTAAAGATTTTGATCGACATCTACTAACTCAATTCTGCCGTGGCTGGTGGAATAACTCCCTCATTACAGAGCTTCAGCTAAACCAACGGAAAAAAAAAACCTCCATCATTCGCTGAAATTTTGCTTCTGTTACGAACGGAAGAGGATCGTGAAGCTGCTAAAGCCATCCGCATGAAGCAACATCTTGGCTCATCATGATCTAGAGCAGCAACTCATGCGCAATGTGCTTGCATTGACAGTGCTGAAAAGGGGGAGATTGCTGAACTCACTAATGTCACACAGCAGCTTGCCAAACAGCTGGCTGATATACAAAGGCAGCTTGCAGCTCTCACTGCTGCGCAGTCAAGTTCCAGTCAGTCTGTTCCCTTCAAGTGTACACCTGGCTCTAAGTTAGGTGTGGGGCAGAGGGTGAATAAGCCATCAAAAAACTCTTCTTTTGTTCCCAAGCCTGGTCACTGCTATCGGTGTGGTGAAGATGGTCATATCAAAACTCACTGTGAAAACCCCCCAAACTCTGCACTTGTTGCAAGGAAAAAAAAGCAGTTCACTGAAAAACAACAGAAATGGCAGACGTCTAACACTCCTTCCAGACATACTTTAAACTAGATTCAGTTCCTGTTGTGGGGCAAACCGGAACTGTTGAGGGCCAACATAGTCCCAACAGTAAGATTGTTAAGTAAGTAATCCAGACCACTTCTGTTGGTTCATATTTGTTACCGAAAGGGTTGGTTGGGCCTCGTTGCCACCAAAGTTAAAGTAACTACAGGTAACTACAATCCCAGTCTCATTTTACAATCAGTTTTTTTCGGACCGGCCAGTTAAACCGTTATGTGATTTGCTGCAAGTTGAGGGAGCTGCAGGACAAGCTGTTCCTTATCTAGGATATGTAGAGGTGGGGATGACTTTTCCCAGTGAATTTTTGGGAGCTGAGTTTGATATTATCACTCTGGCACTTGTTCCAGATGTCAGAACTCAACAGTCTTCCGTGTTGATCAGCATGAATACATTGGAGCCACTATATAGCCAGTATATGGGAAATGAGTACTTTAATTTCCAGCCAACTGTAAATGGCTACAAAGCAGTACTCAAAACACTGCAGACGCGTCATCGGCAACAACAGCGAGGCAGTGATGGAGTTGTGAGGTTAGTTAGTAAGTCTCCAGTCCTCATACCTGCTGGGTATACCACTGTTGTCGATGGCTGCATTTATACTAGCATGCTGACTCCTGGTCAGTGGGCGCTTGTGGAGCATCCAACCTCACCATTACCGGGTGGGTTGTGTGTAAATAATTCTCTGATTATGCTCCCAACCCAACTCCATGGGAATATCCCAATCATCCTTAGTAATGAGTCTGATCAAGATGTGATTTTTCCACCCCTTTCTATTATTGCAGCAATTGCAGTGTCTCCCCAGATCGTTTTGCAAAGTGTGTCACCAAATCAATTACAAACGGGAGATCCCACTAACACCTTGATGCTGGAGTTTGGAGAGTCGCCTATCCCTCTAGAGTGGAAGGCAAGAATTACGGATAAGCTCAGTCAGATCGCAGAAGTCTTTTCATTTAGTGATATAGATTTTGGATGTACGGACAGGGTAAAACATCATATAAAGTTGCACAACGAAACTCCATTTAAACACAGAGCCAGACCGATTCATCCTCAAGACATCGAGGCTGTCCGACAACATTTAAGGGACCTTTTGGAAGCTGGTGTTATTTGTGAGTCAGAATCACCATTTTCTTCACCTATTGTTATGGTTCGCAAAAAGAATGGTGATATACGATTGTGCATTGATTATAGAAAGTTGAACCTTCAGACGGTTAAGGATGCATATCCCTTGCCAAATTTGGAGGAGTCTCTTTCGGCTCTGTCTGGTTCAAAATGGTTCAGTGTTCTCGATCTAAAATCTGGGTATTATCAGATTGAGATGAACAGAGATGATAAAGCTATGGATGACAGCATATCTTGATCTATAGGATTCAAGGTATATTCCCACTGGAAAAAGTCCCTCCGTGGGCATTCTTGTTGTAGTTCCAACTGGCAGCTCAAAAGCTCCGAAATCCAAGACACAGAGAGGGCACCATTATAGCAGCTGGTTGTTCTAATCGATATAACTTTAGTCTTGTAACATGGAAGTTCTTCAGCTGGGATAACAGCAACACACTTAATGCTCTTTTTTGAAAGGGTAGATGAATGCTATTTGCTAAAATAGCTTTATATCCAACAGATGTTAACATTTTAGTTTGAGTTGATTTAAATTTTGATAAAACTAAAACCTGGGTCCATCTGACTAGCTGTTACCACTCTTTCACCAGTCTGAGGATTTTTTTCCTTTTCTGCAAACACACTGTGGTTTAAAGGTAAGGCAGCTATAAATGATAACAGCTTTACACACTTCAAAATATCCAACCAGTCCCTTTTGATGAGTTTTACACATTCAGATACAACTTGCTTTTCCTTACGCATAGCCTGGCTTAAATCCAACTGTTTTGTAGATCAGTTCACAGAGATTGAAAAAAAATGTTTTATGTAAAATAGACAATTTTGCTTGGCATAAAGTTTTTTTTTTTATGTATCTACTGTACATTTTCAGGGTGTCAGAATCAGAAGTCCTTTAAAAGTCCAAAGAATGGCATCACACTTTATCAGCTTCAAGGGTTACTCAAGAACAAACCTAATGTATTTGAAGGTTTTTTCTTCTTCTTCTCAAAGAAGTTAGTTTTAAGAAGGATCTGCCACATATAGAATGATAGAGCTATCCACATGCAACAAAACTTCTGAAAATGACAGCTATATTGGAAAAAAGACATAGACCCAAGTAGAAAGTTAATAAAGTACAACAAAAATACCTTTTTATGGTAAATCCAATACAAGCAGCGCCTAATCCCAAATACACCATTACTCAATGTACTGAATCACTGACTTTCCCCACACAGAACTGAAAGCAAGAGATGTGCAACACAAAGGGCAGAGCAAGTCAGCAGAAATATGTTTCCACACCCGTCAGCTGAAATTCCAAACCTTTACCACCAGGATCAGCTGCATATACATGTTTACCATCCTGAAAAGCAGACTTTTGACTACATGTAATTTCCTGCCACTGAGAGAACAAGCATGTACTTGTCATTGTCAGAGAAAACACATAGCAGGAGTGAAGAGGAAGCAACGAGGGATGAGTCTTACGTTCAGTTTCATGTGCAATCAGAAAAAAACATGCAAATCCATAAATCTCTACAAGGAAGGAAAGGAGGCAGAGGTTTAATCATTTAATCTCAAAGGATGGGACCGTCATAACACGATTCTTCACAAATCTATTAACATTTGGATTTTAACGCTGTTGTTTTGCACGGTGCACACTTCCTCCTGCAACTTAAGTCTTATGGGAGAAGTGAAACCAAGCTATTCTCTATCTTACTGTTCCGATGAGTATCAAGTATACAGAAATGATGACTTTATAATTATATGCTAATTTCTCTTTTAATTATCTTGGGTAGCATGCAAAGTGGAATCTGCAGATTATTGGAAATTAACATGAACATTTTTCTGTTTGCATGCTCACTGTTTATACTGTAAACATTATCTTGCGGGTTTGATTATTGATGTCATTGCACCCTCTGCTGGGGAAACATGGAAGTACAGTAACATTTTAGCCTGATGGAATGAAAATGGTTAAAATGTTTTAGAGAGGTGAAGCTTCGAGTGAATCTCAAAATTAAAGATTCATTAGACAGTAATATATTTCAAGTATTTATTTTGAATAATTTTCATAATTATGGCTTATAACTTTCTTCTCAGAAAAAAGAAATACATTAGACAGCTACAAAGTTTAACACAGTCATGGGGAAAAACAAAGTTTCCATGACTGTTGGTACAGACAGGGATAAAAAAATTATGTACAAATCCTGATCCAACAAGACTGCCAAACAAATCCTGATCAGTGTTTTAGAGTCAGTTAGTGTCAATTCTTTGAGGTTTAAAGAACAGCTCTCTTAATATCCCACGACTTCATTTCACTCTGTTTAGACTTTGACTGGGTCATTTCAACAGCTTGATTGTGCTCTTTTTTAGACATTCTGCCTTATATTTGCTGCTGTGTTTAGGAGGATTGTCGTGTTAATGACTGAAACAAACCCAAGCTTCAGCTGTCGGACAGATATATTTGACTATATAGTTGACCATCGAATACTTTTTAAGAACAGAGGAGTTCATGGCAGATATATTGACTGCAAGGTGTCCCTGTCCTGGGACTGCAACCCAGCCCATATCATTACTTCTCTCCCACTGTGCTTGACAGCTGGTTTAAGATCTTTGTACCTATAAAAAAATTCACATTTTCTAATCTCTGAATTTTGGATTTTTATTTATGGTAAGCCATAATCATTAAAATTAGGACAATTAAGCTTGAAATATATAATGATGTATTAAAGGTATATAAAGATATTCACAATTTTAGCTAAATTACTGCAGTATTTTTTTATGATATTCAAATTTATTCAGATGTACTTGTATGTTACATAGGTAAAACCAGTAAACTTAACTGAATATATTCTCAGAAATTAGACTATTAACAGAAAACAGGACAAACTTTGATGAAAACCCATCCCTGAACATTGAATATTACATTTTTCATTTCATATGCCCCCAGTTATAATTGTAAATTATAACTGGGGGCATAATTTACAATTATAACTGGGGGCACATGAAACATAACTGGTACACAGTAGTGAGGCTGACTACAGCATGGAGACCCCCAAACAATCACAGACATCTTTATAATCGTTGCGATCCTTAAGCAATCGTTTTTTTCTGTAGTTGGTTTATCATACAGGGGAGGTGGTTGTGAGCTTTGTCTAAAATAATGAAAATTCCCATTTCCTCCAGCTAAGCAGAGACTCATTTATCTCCACTAAATGATGTGAAACACTGGAGAGTGAAGTAATTAGAGTGTGAGGATAATTAAAATTGTCCCACTTTGCCTCTTTTTTTCCCTTTCCTTCAGTCGTCTGCCACTATGTGACCGTAGGCACTGGGTGAAATGAGGTAAGACACAATCCTCAGCACTTCCCAGCTTTTCCAAAGAGACAGCAAAACAAAAGAGCAATCACCATGAGGGGAAAATAAAGGACAAAACAAAAAAAAGCTAAAAATCTATGGGTTTGGTTGTCTGTAGGATATCTGTGTTGCAAATTTGGATCATCCTTGTTATCGAAACCATCCAAGTGCTAAGGTGTAAGGTCAAGGCCCATGGCCGGCTGGACAGCTTAAAGAGAGCAAGTTCTGTCTGAACGCCAGGAGCAGCCTCACATTGTTTATGACAATGAACAGCAGGGGGGTTAGTGGGGAGGAGAACCCGCGATCAGGAGAAAACTGGAAGGACATACAGGAAAGAAAGGGCATTCCAAACAAAGGACAACAAATACGGAGACTGGAGGAAGGAAAAAATGTTGCTGTCATGTCTGAGATGGGACATGGTCACATTGTTTTCAATTATGGGAACAAAATATGACAGTAAATCAAGTAGCTTCATGTGGAGGATATAAAAGACATAAATGAGGGTCTTAAAAAGGCAACAGATGGAAATGAGGACACGAATCAGACAGCATATGTGAGACTGAAGCAGGAGGTGAGAGACAGGAAGGTGAGATGGAGATCACAGACTGCCAAAGCTTTGTAATAGGACTGTAATACTTCTTCTGGCACACTGATTGGAAAGGAACTGCTTTTCCTCTCTAAAAAGCAAAGTCTTCTTTTTTCTTTGTGGGATGTGTTATTTTAGACAAGAAAAAATTATTGTAAAGGTTTTAGATGTACCTTAGCAGTTATACCTTGGAAGTAATCCTTAGCCATTATTGACAGTGCAACAGGCTTTCACTGCAGCTTACTTCATCTCCTTTGTATGATCTTCAGCTCCATGAAGACCACAGTGCCTAGCAAAACTACTAAAACTCTGGTACATTTTGTCTGATTGACTAACAGTAAATTAGAGCATAAATGTAAACTGAAAAGGGAAAAGTGTAGATCCCCATTATACTGTAGGGAAACACCAGGCATGCTGGAGTCTTGGTCATGTCTTACCAGCTACACTCTAGAGAGTAACTTTTCCTGACATGTGTTTGCAAAATATTGAAAGCTCATTCAGATTGGATTGAATCTGTGAGAAGAATTTCGAGTCTCAGAAACTTAAATGACCCAGAATTTAATTTATCAAACCCTAAAAGCTAAATAAAAAAATATGTGACTTGCACAAATAGTTTGGATCTGTAAAGGAAATGGCCACTTAAAACATGGGAATAACCTAATTATTAAATAAAGAAAATCAGCTGGATTCAGGGTAGAATTAAGTGCATTACGTAATTGAAGATTAAAAACCATGTAAATAAATAACTAAATGGTAAGTGTAAAAACTAAAAGTTGCCAAGGTGTACATTTTTAATCAGAAGCTGTATTTAACTGTAGACCTTATTTCAAGTTTAATAGCTTTTCCTCACATGAACTGCTCCAAATGAAACATAACCCAGCCTACTGTGCCAAATGTCAGTATTTCTTCAATCATTTCTTACGTTGCTTTCAATCTAAAATGATACACCGCAGTCACAGAACCACTTCTGTCCTACAGGACTGTGACTAGAATGAGGCTGGCCCTGACCTCACTTAACTGAAGCTCACTGACACACATCCGGGAAGGAACTTTGCAATTTATATCTGCTATCCCTTTCCCCATCTATCAAGATTCAACATCCAATGCAGATACAAAGAAAAAATGTATCCAGTGGTTTCAAGATATCAGGCTTGGCTGTGGCAAAGGAGGTGACAACCGTATCCAAGGGAGACTGGCTGGCACACAGCGTCTTCCAAACATCACATCGCAGACGTTAATCGGACCAGACACACCGTTAATTAGAAAGGGATGCTGCTGTTTCAGTCTTTCATTCACCTGTCTCTGTCTGCGTAACACACACACCAATATTGGACATCTGCTCATATGTTGGCTGACAGGTTCACACAAACACATTATGAAATATTTTTGCAGCATTTATGCAAGCAAAAGCAAACATGAAATATAATGAAGCAATTAACTAGGATTAGATTAAGCAGTATTATATATGATGTGGTTTTGGGTCAGCAGGGACACCCTGCTGACCCAAAACCACTGTTTTTTTTTTTCAGTCAGGGTCAGAGTTTTTTTTGTGCATCCTTCCATTATCTGTGTTTCTGGTAATCATAGCGAGTTTTATTCATTACAGTTTTCGCTGCCAAAAACAATTTATATCTGGCGTGCTTTTTCTTTTCCTGAGATGTTCCAGTTATGATTTTTTGTTTGAAATTATGGTTGTTAACAAAGTCAATTGAACATTATATGATGAAAAAAAGAAAAAGTCAGGGCAATTAGTAAATAACAATGAACTAAGATGAAATTTTAAATTTCCACACATATTGTCATTGATCATATTCTGCAGATTCCGAAAATATTTTCCCCTCGGCAGCCAAAAAGCTCTGTTATTTGGCACATTAATGTGAAATGGTGGGCGAAGCATACCTTCCTGGGGCGCGAGTGGACCCCATCAGGTGGCAAATGGAGCACACCCTTTGTCTGATTTGGTCCTGATCACACAGAGTGTGTGTTATGTCCTCTGAAGTCACTGCAATCTAAGCTAAGCTACAACTTACCTCTACAAAATATGATGACAAATTTTTCTTTAAAGAACTGCAGGAAGAATATTGCCCAAACACTGCTGGTAAATAATTACTGCAACAGGATCTGTAAAGTGGGTTGATTTAAGTTTACACGTATATGTGTGTTTATTAGTTCATACTTTTACACGCTGAGGTTGTATTCGTCATATCTGAACCTTCGTTTCTTCCGGCTTTTTCTCTTTGTAACCCATGATTTATAGTAGACTTAGCATCGCCCAGTTTTTTGTGTTTTTTTGTAGATTTTCAATCTACAAAAATCTAATTCAATCACTGTTGCCTCTCAAACAGAGAGACACAGTGTATTTTGATGTTAATTGCTAATAAAGGATGTTAAAAACAGTTTTTAGAAATTCCCTATAATACATTGGTTCCTTTAAAGTTTTATTGAGTAGTGCTGTGCTGCTTCTCTCAATCGCCCACATACACACAGTGCAACATTGGCTTTGTCATGGATAAATAAAATACATGGTTAAAACATTCCTTAAATTACACCAAGTCATTTTATTGCTGGATTTGGAAGCTTTTAAACCATCTTACAAATATCTTACACCATAATAAAGTCAGTAATTAACAGCAGAAGCTTTTTAACCCATAGTTTATACAGAACAAGAACCTGTTGCTTTAGGTCCTCTGGTAGGAAGATGAGAAGACAACACTTCAACGGGGATAAAACGTTAATCTGTGACTTAAACATCTGACCGGAGTTTAAAAGACAGTCTTTTGTATTGTTTAATATCCATGATCTTATGCATGCATTTGTCTGCCATTAATGTCTCTAAATGCTAGTTCGTACCTTCTGTCCAGCTGCCATTAATGTTCTATCTTCACGATGATCTCCGGGGCTCTGCAGGGTTAACAGAGATCCCTCTTCCAAACTCTCATCTAGGCTCTCTACAGTCAAACCTGACACCTCATCCAGGATGTTCTCTGCAAAAACAATAAAGGCAAGTTTGAACAGAATGCTAAATGCATAATAAAACATCTGTTTGCTTCTGAGATACAAATGTTTCTGAAATCCAGAACATTGACCTAATTAATTAATTTGTTTTGTCTCTTTTCCTGAAAAAGCAACATATTATTAGGCATCTCAGCAACTTATTTTTTCCAACCAACACAAATTAATAAATATTTGTTAGTGGAAGGATAAAATAAAGATACACAATGTATCTTTTTTCCACAAATACAATTATCCTACCCCAGCTGTGGAGCTCTGAAACTGCTCCAGAGTTACCATGGGCTGTGATTATTGCTCTTTTTGCTAAGCCTGTCAAGTAACTACAAGCATAATAAACTCTCCAATTTTGGAAGAGGGATTAAAAAGTCCTTTTTGAGATGTTTAAAGCTTGGGTTACTGTTTTATACCATAGGTTTACTTTAAACCTCTACACAATGTTATCCCAGATTATTCTGTTGTGTTCCTTGGTCTTCATAATACAGTTTGTTCACTGATGTTCTTTAAAAAATACTTTCTGAGACTAGAATAACTGTATTCATATGAAATTTGTGTAACCTCTTTACTACATTTGATTTCTGAAGGCATTTAAAGATTTCATTTATGGGTAGCACATCAAACATTTCTCATTTCATGTGTCATTTCCTCTCCACTTAATCTTTGTACTCTACTTTCTGTTGGTCTATCGTATAAAATCCCTATAAAATGCAAGTATATTTGTGATAGTAAAGCAATGAAATATAAAAACGTTCAAGGTGTAAAAGTACATTTACAAGGCACTGATCTCAAGTTATAAATCCTTTTGTGTTGGTTTTAAATTGTTCTAATAAAAGCCTTCCTAAGTGGGTTTAATGATATAGGTTTGTAGTCAGATTAGTTATTCAGTCCATGTTCAGGACAAACCTCTCATTTAAAGTCTCCTTCATGTTGAAGACTTCATGTTCAGCCTCCTCTTCAAGCACAGCATCATCAGTGACCTCCATCTGGCTTCAAAAGTGTTTTACTCTCCATCTGACCCTCAACATATGGCACATCCTCCATGATGACAGCTCCACATTGCTGAAGGATTCATATTAATATTCATACAGCTCTGAGCCCCTGTATAAACAATGCCAGCATGTCAGCTGGTGCATTACAAGCCCCCCATTTCCAATGAATACAAATGGTGCCCTTGCACAAATAAAATGAGCAGGTCAGGGAAGGCTGCTGGCTGCCTACAGGTTAGGTATCAGACTGCATCCGTGCATAATTAGCAGACCCTGCAGATAGTGATGCATATTTCCATTCTGTGTATACCGAGTTAGGGAGTTTTGATAGAGTGCATTTAGTTACATTCTTTCTGAAGTGCAAAACAGAAACGAGAAGATAAAGTCTAACCTTGACTCTGGGAAAAGATGTCTGTGGTTGTGTCTTGTTCTCCATCGAAGCGATGAGGTGGGCAGAAGCACAGCATCTTAGGGTCCTGCTGGGGTACAGTGCTGACACTCAGGCTAAGCATGTGGTCTCTAAACGCTGCCCTCAAATCATCCAGCTGAAGGGCAGAGGCAGATTTGCCATTGAGGAATTGAATCTCATCTCCTTCTTTCAAACCTAATAGATCATTAAAAAGAAAATAAAGGACATAAGCCAATTAAGTAATACTTGAAAGCAATGAATTCATTTTTCATTTGGTGAAAAAATAACAACTAAGGCTTATCTATGAGGTTATGACCAACTAAGTGGTTGTCTTTCTGTGTTAATATGTACAAATGAGCTCCACATACAAAATGTTTGTACCATGCTTCCCAACCGCAGCTCTGAGACTAATCAGACATGTTGAGACTCCAATGTGCTCCAATACATTAAAAATGCATCGTCTAAAGCTTGCTTCCTTTCTTGCTTGCGGCAAATACTGATCTAACAAGACTGGATGGATTTAGAAGGGAGTGTGCAATGCTTGTCTATTCCTGTCCCCTCATGTTATAATATATATATTGTCTGTGTGGCTGTAAGCATGAGAGGGAACCCATTGACTTCACTGGAACACATCTTTAGTTTGACGATTTTCTCCCCTGACCACCTGTGCCCTGTGCTGTTAATTGATCAGCGCTCAAACAGTTCTTCACCAATTAACCTGATTGATTGTGACAACTGTTCTGGGATCTGATAGCAACCTTAACTGCCCCTTACTGCCCCTAATTGCCCCTTAACGCTGAATTGAGTTACACAAATGGGTTTCTATTCTGTTAACAGAACCGCACATGATGATGAGTTGCACAAATTTCCCAAACACTTAAAATCATGTAGAAAAGGGTAGAAATGTGGTCAAATTCACCGTTTTATGACAAACAAAAGCAAACACAAAGAGCTTTATGTCGACATACTTATGACACATTTAGCCATAAGTTATGACCTAGTTGTCTGGGATGTGAACTCAGTTGAAGAGTTTTTATTGGACAGGGAGTGATAACGCTTCTGGCTCTATACTGCTGTGGGTTATTGTTTGTTCTGTGTGCTGCAGATTCAGTGCATTGCAAAAGTATTTAAACCCATTTTTTTCTCATTTTTTAACCACAATCTTCAAAGTATTTTAGTTGGACTTTATGTGATGGATCAACATGAAGTTGTGCACAATTCTAAGGCGGAAGGAAAATGTCTTGCCACAGATTCTGAATTGGATCAAGTTCTGGACTGACTAGGACATTCGAACACATAAATATGCTTTCATCTAGACAATTTGTTTGTAGTTTTGGTGGAATGTTTAGGATTGTTGTCCTGTTTTAAGGTCATTTTTGGAGCCTCTAACAGGTTTTCTCCCAGGGTGGCCCTGTTTTTAACTCTACCCATCTTCCCATCAGCTCTGACTATCTTTCCTGTCCCTGCTGAAGAAAAACATTCCCGCAGCATTATGTTGCAACTATATTCACCTTGGTTATGTTGTGTTTTCTTATGCAAAATAGGTCAGAAAGTTTAATTTTAACCTAATCTGAGTACCTTCTTCCACGTGTTTGGTCACCGGCATGTCTTACCATGGACCTTCTGGCTGCTTCTCTGAATAATGTTGTCCTTGTTCAACCTACCAGCTTCGGTAGATAGCCATGTCTTGGTAGGTTTGTACCTATACTGTTTATACTTTTGTTGAGTGAAATGTTCAAAGTTTGGGATATTGCTTTATAACCTAACCCTCCTTTAAACTCCCTTAAAATGTTCTTTTTGAACTGCCTGCTGTGTTTTTGATGCTGTTTGCTTGTTCACTAATGTCCTCAAACATCTGAGGCCTTTAAAGAACAGATGGATTTATACTGAGATTAAATTACACACAGTTTGACTATTTAGATAAATTCTGAAGGCATTAATTGGCACTGCTTGTAATTAGGGATACCATATAAAAGTTGGATGAATATGTATGCCACACTTTTCAGAGTTTTATTTTTATTAAACTGAAAACCATATACACTCTTACTTTTACTGTACAGGTATGGGCTATTTTGTCTATTTAAAAATCCCAATAAAACACATTGAAGTTAGTGGCTGTAATGTGACCAAATCTGAGAAAGTTTGAGAGGTATAAATACTTTTGCAATGCATTGTTTAAAACTTTTTAGTTTCTTTGCAGTGTAAATTGAGTGTAACACTGCACAAAGATCCACTGAGTTTGCTGACTGACTCCACCGTTTTTCCCACAGAGGTGGAAAGTGAGTACAGCTGTGTCCTCTGGTTGCATGCAGCCTGCTAAGATAGCAGCTTTTTGATTGGTAATTCACTGGAGGCCACAATCTCACACTTGGGTAACCGTGGTTTGACTTTGGGGCATGGTAGTGGAGCATGTTATTTTCTATACATTAGTGCTGTGTCCACGAAACGGTTGCATGTTCCTCAAACCCATTAGGTCTCTCTGCCTCGCATAAAAGATAGGGACCAGTGAGTGGGGGGTGATTTTCAGACCCACCTTCCCAAAGCAGACAAAGAAAAAAAAGCCTTGAATCTTTTTATCTTGTGGATAAAGGTTTAGGTACATGCTGCCTTAAGGAAAAAGCTATAAATCATCAGACAAATACAAAATATATGACACAAGTCATGTCTATTTAGAAGTTGTGCATAGATGCTCCTCTTTTTTAATATTCTGTTTTATCTGTCTGAAATCTGTCTACAGACTCACTGAAGCTTTTCATGATTCTTGATCATTTCTCCTTCATCCTTCCATTATTTTTAAACCCTTTTCACCTAAAAAGATCCTATTGAGAAATTAGGTCTATTTGTTCAAGAAGTCATTGAAAATAGCCTAAATTAGGGTGGTACGAAAAATCAAAAGGGCTGCAATATACTAGCAAAACATGCAATGATGATGATATTATTGTTATATAATAATGATATACTAATAATGTGTTTAACTCATATAGTCATCACTTTTCCTTTTTTCCCAAAAGCACAATACTCCATAACTCTCTGTGAGCTTTAGCATCTTGATTCCTCTAATCTATATTAGGTGTTGCCATCAAGGGAACTGCACTTAAAACCTCTTAGTCAAATAAATATTGCAACAAAGCAATATTTTGTGATTGTGATATTACACATATTGATATGGTGCTTCAGTATATTGTAGAACTCTATGAATTAATGATTTATTAAAATAGTTTTACATAGGGCTGCATGACTTTGGGAAACATAACATTGAAATCAAAATAATTTTTACAATCAACTGTACTCTCTTTCTTTTCCATCACAACAGCATACACACCATTTCCCCTGTGCTGTCTGATCTTGGTCACTAAGATCGATAGGAGTTGTGGGCATAAAGGAGAGTCAAAGTCCCCCTGTAGCCGCCAAATATGTTATCGGAAATCAATTACAGTTTCAGCGCATGGCACCTCCAGCTGTCACAAATAACCAGTCCTTGCCATTTGTGATATGACACATATTATTGTTACAATAATATCTGATAGTGAGATCTGATATATTGTACAGCTGTAGTTCATCAAAAAAGTTTACAAGACGTATGTCTGGTGAAGTGTT
This sequence comes from Girardinichthys multiradiatus, assembly GCF_021462225.1. Classification (NCBI taxonomy): domain Eukaryota; kingdom Metazoa; phylum Chordata; class Actinopteri; order Cyprinodontiformes; family Goodeidae; genus Girardinichthys; species Girardinichthys multiradiatus. Next base: position 22,936,503 of record NC_061804.1, on the reverse strand, counting down.
TAAACCACAGAACACTGTAACATCTGTCAGACATGGTGGTGGAAGCATCATGCTAAGCTTCTGTTTTGCTGTAACGCTAGCAGTACTACTGCATTTAATAGTGTTGGTGGCATGGGTAAGAAGGACTACTTCCAAGTTATCTAACTTCAGTTAAAATTAAAAGCCAGACAGTTAAAATGGGAACATAGTACAGAGTTTCAAAATAACAATAATCCAACACACACATTAAAACCTGCTTTGGAATGAAAAAAGGAGGCTAACATCAAGATTAGGTATTGGTCTTTCCAAATATCTAACCTCAACCCAAATGAACATTGGTGTATTGTGGTACATGGCCCAGGTCCATGCTAACAACCAACACATTAAAATAAAGTTTGGATTTAAAGACAAGGCGAGATCTCCTTTGAAAAAATATCCTCACCTAAGCAGGCACCTGTCCTTCCAAATGCGTAGAAATGTAGTTATGTTTACTCACAAGGTGATGCAGTGTTCTCGCACAGCGATGGACTGATAATAAATCCTTAATCTTATGTTAAATAAACAGAGTTCCAAACTAAATATTTGCATCAGGGCTTCTGGTTTTTGTATTCAATTTCCGATTATCAGACATTAAAGTTAAATATTCCATACTGAAGGTTTGGTTTAAGATAAATGCATTTACCTTTAGCTAAAGCCAGTCCTCCTGGTTTAACTTCGGTAATATGAAGTCGTTGTACAGCATCCTCATCTGTAGCTCCCACAGTGAAGCCTGTGGAAATGTGTTTTAAGGAGTGTTTAACATCCATAAATATATATTTAAAAGTAATCACTGCTGCACAACAAATATGAACCAATTAGGTCCACTTATGCCCGAATGTTCTTTCTCTAAGTCACCTTCTTTTAGTAATTATCAGAGCAAGACTTAATAAAACCCATTAAGGAATCAATTTGATACAGATTTTGAGTGTGTCGAACCCCGTACCGTATCCGATGGTGCTAGATTCTGCTTTGTCAAAGCAAATCACCTTGGTAGCTCTGAGGCAAATCTCAATCTCTTTGTAGATCTGCCAACAAATACATATAAATGCATATTTAATTGGAGAAAATGGAAAGGTAGCATAGCTGCAGGATGTAAAAGGTCAGGCTATTATTTTTAATAAAGAATGAACTGCTCCATGCATTATTCTGCAGCGCAAGTGCATGGCAGGGTTGTAGGGTCACAATCTGGGTTAAAACTGCAAAGTGAGTGGGTGTAGGTGTGGGGTTCTGACCTCCCAGCACAGACACAGCTGTGTTTATGAAGCAACACCAGGGACAGACACATGTGCTGTGTGTAATAGCCTTCAGAGAGGAGCAATAACAATGCAATATCACAGACGGAGGATGAAAGCGGGCGAAACAAGTCACTGATCAAAGCAGGAAGATAAAAAGGCTCTTGAGGAAAAAAACCTAGTTATGAGGAGACTGTGCTTTGAGAGAGGGTTCAGCATGTCACCTGCAAAGATAATTCATTTCAGGGGTTTAATAATGAGGTGAGGCCCTTTTAAAGCAAGTAGGAAACCCACACAAATACAAATAGGTTTCATTCATATTCCACACAAAACACTTCAAATACATTTTTGCATAACTTATAAAGTATTGCAAAAATATCTCACTCTGTCTACCTTTGTCCTGGGATGCATTATACATCGGGTCGGCAATGGGGTCATAAAATATGCACAGGTTTGCCTCCATATTGGTGACAGAAATAGCTAAAATTAATTTATAATGAAACAAAGGTAAAGTTCAGATGAGCCAATTTACCTCATCTCACATTATAATTAATATGTTTTATAAAGCCTATTTTTATTTATGTTATATTATGTTTAATTTATTATGTTCATTATTTTTTTCTTTATTGTTTTCTAATAGATATAGGGTAGACAATGAATATTAAGTCCTAAGAAACAATCCTGATTATATCTGTATTACAACTGACAGATGTCCTATGTTGCATATTGTCCTCTTGACATGTTTTAACTGCTTTCTCAGTTTGTTTTTAGAAGGGTTGGATAGGGTCCTATTAAGCAAAATATTTTATGAAAGGTGCAATAAAAAACTGTTTGGTTGATAGATTAATTGTTTACATCATCCCAATTCAGACTCCACAAATCACAGTGCTTTAGAGTGTATTCTCTTACCAAATCAGAGATCTCTTCTTCAGATTTGGGAACATAGTAAAGCAACTGGTTGTTGACCCACACCTTCACACGTAAGTAGTGAACCGAGGGCTCAATCTGATGGGTCTGGAAGTAACGAGACAGGAAAGAAATAAGTAAAATTGCACAAAGATTGCTGCAAATAGTTAAAGTTTATTATTGTTGTCATGTAAAACTGAAGTTGGTCTCCTTATAAACACAGAGGGGTTACGGAAATTTGTCAATAAAAACATTTTTTCCTCTATAAGGATTCCACAAAGTAACTTGGCATGTTGTGCTGAAAGCACATCAACATAGATTAATCACGAGTATTTATACTTGTCTGAATGCAAAAAACACAGTTGAGTGCCTGCAGCAGGCAGAAAAATGTTCAATAACACAAAACATAACTAAAATGTATAACACAATATGGTTGGTTTGAAGCAAACAGGAAAAGGATCCATTACTTTTCTAAAAAAAAAAAAAAAAGAACATGATTATAAAAAAATCCAATAATTTTATCTCAAACAGCGGAATTTGGAGGTTTTTATGAGTGATGAGAAAGTGCAGCATCCTTCTTTCACCCAGCTGACTTGCAGCAGGCAGCAACAGGTATGGGAGGAGAAGCTCTTATACATACAGCCAGAAGCGGCTCTGTTCACTCCAACACGTATTATTGGATCCCAATAAAAGAAATGGTATGACTTCAATTTTAGCAGCTGTGAAAATTTAACTTTTTAATTCTTGTTAAATTTAACTAACAGCCTGCAGGTTAACGCAGAAAAGTTACAATATGTAACAAGAAGAAAAACATCAAGCATAATATATCAAGTCAAACTGCTGTTCAGTGGTTTAAGTCTGTAGTTACCCTCATGCACTATTTACTGTTAATTACGTAATGTTTTAAAAGTGGCTCAAGCAAATCAATGCTGACTTGAGTTTCCTATACTCCTAACAGTGGCCTACCTTGCAGACACTGTTCAGGACATCCAATGTTGTCTCACCGGGCTGCACGATGGCCAGGACTGGCTGATTGTTTGGCAGACTCACCCAGGAGGGCTTCAGGTAATCTGGAACCCAAATATCACTGTCTACGCTTTGCTGAGGAACAGTTTTCATGGAGTCTTCTGTTTTTTTCTGAAAATGCAACATATATATACTGTATCTATATCAATAACATAATGATTTTAACTAATAGATAAACTAAAAGACGTTAAGGATTTTGCTAATTGGCAAGGTAAACATGTCAGCAACATATCGCAGATTTGAATGAATTCATCTGCCTTTTTGATAACCTTTTGATTTTCCTTTAGATGAGGCGACTGTGGCTCAGTAGGAAGAGTAGTTGTCTTGCAATCAGAAGGTTGTGGGTTCAATTCCAGCTTCCTCCTGCCATATGTCAATGTGCCCCTGGGCAAGGCACTTAACCTCAAGTTGCTTACCGATCTGCGTATTGGTGTATGAATGTGTGAGTGTTAATGAGTGCGATTGGGTGAATGTGGCGCTAGTGTAAAGTGCTTTGAGCGGTCTGTATGACTGGAAAAGCGCTATATAAGTTCAGTCTATTTACCATTTATATACTGTTTTCTTCACAGTTTACATTTTTATGACATGTGTCTGTATTTAGAAAATTGCATTCTGTAACCTTTAGGTCCATCCATTTGATCCAGATGAACAATTCCGCCACCATGTCGGCCTCTCTATCTCTTATGTTTGACCTCACATTGTTTGTAACCTATCTCCTCCTATCAAGTTACCACATCCACATTTTTCCTTCCATTCTTCAATTCTACCCACCCTACCATCGATCAATGCCTCTCCTTCTGGTGCCCTTTCCCTTATCTATGCAACTCTCCATCAGCTCGCTTCTGTGCTAGTGTCCGTCTTGCCAAATAATTTCCCGACAGTTAACAAAATCAGACTCTTTGACATGGGCTAAAATTAACTGCAATTGGTCTGTATCTGTGTGTGCCTGTTTGTTTTGTTTTGAAAGACTCAACAGACATGTGCAAACAAAATACATATAGACAAAAAAAAAAGAGACTTTTTTTTTCCCCCAGACAGACAACAGGCTGGAGGGGCCCGTAACCAGTACCTCCCCCAACTTCCCTGAACTCCCAGGCTGCTCAGCACCATCTGGCTTCCCTCCTGGCCTATCTAAGATTCCTCTGCTGGGGGGATGAAAGGTTTACATGAGGCATATTAAAATCTTCTGCTCTCTTATTTCCTCTTATGTTAACAATCGGACTCCCCAGAATAAATACAGTGTCATAGAAGGGGCCAGCCTGTCAGAGGTGAAAAATCTTTGCTGGTAATGTGAGGGTTCTTGCTGTGTATTAGTAAAAGTCAAGGCATGCTACCTCTTGTGCATTTCTTTACGGTCATCCCATTCCCCCCAACCCCCGCCAGCTGAGGTTGGGCGTGGGTGGAAGGAAATTGATCTCTCCTCCTGCCGCAGGGGGCCCTCACAGCAAGAGTGGTTTATTGCCCCAGTTTTTCTTCAGTATGCGGGGTTCAGACAGAGGCCTGTCTTTTCCTCTCCCACACTCTCGACTGCCTTTTATCGCTTCTCATGAACTATGGAGGTGGCATGCTTATCCTTGCACAACCTCTGCGTAATTTAACCATTTTCTTTCTAGGTTTTGTGAAATCACAATATTTACTCATCTGTGATAAATAATCATAAACATCCAAATGAGCTCTATGCCGATTTCTTTGTTAAAACATTTGTTCTGATGTTGAGTTATCTGTAAATTTGTGTAAGCACAGGTAAGAACAGATGCTCCGAAACGTTATGGCACTTAGGTACCTTATATCTGCATAATTCGAGTTAATGATCTGCAAATATCAGATTGGGTTTCTCTCAGAGATCACCAGACAGTGATGTCTCTTGAGGATGGTTTATGTGATTCTGATTTAGCTAAAATTGCCCTAAGCAACTGAAAACAATAGATGGATATCTGTCAAAAATGATGTAGGTTTTTGATTTGATATATAATAATCTGTAAATTTTGAACCCCAATTATAATGAAATTGGAACATAGAGTAAAATTTAAATAAAAACAGAATATAATGATTTGTAAATCCTGTTCAACCTATAACCATATGAATCCACTACAAAGACAAAACTATATTTAATGGTCAAACTGATAAATTTGATTGTTTTGTTTGCAAATAATGGCTAATTTAGAATCTGATGCTTGCAACACGTTCCATAAAACGCTAGAACAGGGACATGGTAACCACTGTGTTACAAGAGAAAAAGCTGCACAAGGTGTTTATGTAAAACAAGTACAGCACTCTAAAATGGTGTTTACTCCCCTTTTTTTTCCCTTTTTTGTCATGTTTTGTCTCGTTTTCAACCCAAAACTGTATTTTACTGCAGGTTTGTGTGATTTACCAACACAAAGTAATGCTTAAATGTAACATTGGATTAAAATTATACATAGTTTATCTAGTTTTTTCACAAATGGAAACCCAATAAGTGTGCAAGTATTGGTATTCACCCCCCTCCAAAAGAATCAAACTATAACCACAAATTGCTGCAATTTGCACATATAGAGATTTACATTTCAATTCTTGCTGCAGATTCTTGATCGGTTAGGTCTGAACTTTGATTGGGCCATTCAAACACATTAAAATTGTTTTATCTAAACCATTTTAGGATTGTTATCCTGCTGGAAATTAAACATACACTCTAGTCATCTCCATCCTCTAACAGGTTTTCTTCCAGGAATGCCCTGTATTTAACTCCATTCATCTTTCTTTCAACCCTGATCTTCCCTTCCACTGCTGATGAAAAGCACTCCCAAAGCATGATGCTGCCACTATCATGTTTCACATTGGGGATGATGTGTTCCAGGTGATACAAAAAGTTGTTCATGGTCACATTTGGCATTTTGCATGTAGGTCGAAAAGTTACATTTTGGTCTCAGCGCACCTTCTTTCATGTTTGCTGGGTTTCCTAGATAGTAAAGAAGTCGGAATATACATGCACACCATATTTTTTCAGTTTTTATTTTATGAAACAAATCTGAAAATTGTGCATCATTCTTTTGAAGAACACCATACCCACCACCAAATGTTGCCACCGCCACATTTCAACATGGTTTATAGTGACAAAGGGGGTTCATTGTAACATTTTTCACCAAAGATACCGTTTTCCATGTAGATAAACAAGCTTAATTTTCATTTCCTTTGACCAAAACACCCTTTTCCACATGTTTGCTGTGAACAAGGCCTTTAACAAATTGTAAACAGGATTTCCAATGTTTTTTTTAACAATGGCTTTGATGCCATTCTTCAATTTAAAAATCATTTAGCATTGTTTCTTTAGGGTATCAGAGTATACGAATAAATGCCATATTTTTGCTGAGTTTCATTTGTAAAATGCATTTAATTTTTACTTTACAATAGTGCTGTACTTTATGCTCATATAAAATCTCAATTAAATGAATTTAGGTTTGTGGCTTTGATGTACAGAAATTTAGAAAATTTCAAGAAGCATTAATGTTTTTGCAAGGCTCTGTAAGCTCCAGAATCATCTGAGGGTGAGGGAAGAGAGACTGCTAATTTTAAACTTTCATAACCCTGCAAATTTCTCCACTTACTCCACATCGAAGGGAGAAGTGGATGTCTATAAATGTTAAAGCAAGAGCTTGTGAATGACCTCAAAGAAATGCTCACTGGAGCAAAAGGGTGCAGGGATTTTGTGCCTCCGCCAGATAACCCATCAAATAAAGAGCTAGAACATCTACCAAAACCAAAGGAGGTGGAAAATTCAGCTATGCCGCTGGCCTCGGGGTCTTAAGAAGCTCCTATCCTATCATACAAACACAAAGATTCATCAGATGCCCCAGTGATCTTTCTCATGGTTTACAAGAAAAGCAAATAATGACAAGTAATTAGCCCAAAGCAAAACGAGACCTGCTTCTTTGTGTTTAGCCTTGCGAAGATTATTACCGTATAGATGTAAACATTCACTGATGTGGCTTTTTTTTTATCTTACTTTCGTTACAGCATGGCAAAGAGCTACAAAGAAACAGAGACAAGTTGTGACCTACTTTAGATGACACTGAATAGTTATTAAGTTATTTGATATAAAGCTAGCTTGTTTTAAGTGCACCCAGTGTTTGTGGAGTCATTCAGCTTAAATGTGAATATTTCCAAAATCTGAAAGACAAAGGTCTTCCATGTGTGTAATTAAAATTCAACAATTTCTGCAGCCCAATGTGTGCTGTTCTTAGAATAACAATTTCTGACCATCTCTACAATGCCTTGCAAAAGTATGCATGATCCTTTCTTTAAGGGGTATTAATTAAATTTGTATTAATCTTCCACCATCTTTCCCTAAACCTGGACCCCTGTCTTTGATTGAAAACAGCATTCCCACAGCATGATTCTCCCTCTACCATATTTTAAAATCAGGATGGTGTTTTTAATTATTTAGACTTCTGAAGGCAATTTGTTTCATAAGGTGCGACAGATTTGCTTAACAATGCAGCTCCTAATGTGCTGTTTTCCCAATTGTCTTCTTTGGATAAGTTTGTTTAGGTCACAATTTAAAAGTAAAACTTCATAGCGATAATATTAGTTGATAATAGTTGGTTCTTACAGATATCTCACTGGCAGAGTCTTCAAACATGCACTCCAACGGTTTTCTTACAGGCTCTGTCCCATTATTAAACACCTTTAAGAAAAAAAGAGCAGAGTTCAAACGCACCTAAAAACATCAACTAAAGTGCAGTTTTTATAAATGTAATAAAGCTACAGAGCACAGCTTTAAACTTAAAGAACTGAGAACTACATTTATTTTTACAATTATTGGCAAAGATGATGAGCTAGAAACAAATCATTGCTCTGTCAGAAGGTGAATTGAGTGAAGTCTGTCAAAACCTGCTGAACTGAAGGATTTCCTTTGGTCTTTCTTCTGGAGGTGGTGTCTAGACCCCAGAGGGAGGAGAAGCGGCTACGCCGTTTACTGAAGGTCCGCTGCACGGGCTGGTTTCGCTTGCTTATGCTAGCTGCAGTCCGGGCAGACACCTGTGAAAGTCAGGAAGCAAGGATAGTTATTTGAGACTTACAAATTCTTGCATTTGCAGTTTAATTTTAATATATCAAAAATGATCATTATAGAGATACATTTACCAGCATAAAAATTACTTTTTTTCTTAAGGGATTAAAAATCAGGTTTGTAACTTGTGGTGGACTGAGATTGTTACAACGGATATAATTAATTCAAACTAATAATCAGGAATATCCCAATCATATCCCAAGTATCAGATCAAGATCAAATCATTCTGAAATGATAACTTGAGGCGGCTCAAATGCCGACATCTTTTTATTTCCTTACTGTCGGGAATTTTACATCAGTCACACCCACATGAGGCCATGTTTTGTGAAGTCCCTTTCGCAACAAATGGCTTAATTTTTTGTTCATGTCTTGCAAGAGTGTATTACAAGTCATGAATGTAATTTTGTTTCTTCAGTAAATTTGGGATTTTCTAATAACTAAAGTGTTTTTACCTTTTGTAACAACATATAGAGTAGAATAGATTATGTCTGCTGATGCAGATTCCTGTCTGTATGTCCATGATGGATATAAATGTGCAGAAAGCAGCTGAAGCACAGATTAAATTTGATGATGTTCATGGACAAGGTTTTAGTTTACGAAGCAAGAAAAAAAGCTTTTCTGCAAGTTTTGTCTGCATATGCTTACCTGAAATTGTATTTAAAATGTAACAGGGTTAATTATCAAAAAGTCCTATCAAAACAGAGAAAACAAATGCTAACTTTACCTTAGAACTTCAACAAACTGGTCCACATTAAAACATCACTACATGAATTTAATGACGAGCTGAGCTGTATTTTTAAGTCAGATACATCTTTAGTAACAAATGATAAAGCCATGGGCCGTTTAGTGAACAGTATCATAATGTTATAGTGGTATTCTTTAGGAAGTTAACCCTGTGTTGAATTAGCGTACTAAAGTTGTTCTGCACAAACAGCATTTGGGGCAAAATAGTTGTCACTGTCAAGTAAAACAGAGACTGCAGCATGCAGAATGTCATTGGTAGGTGAATTAAGCCAGACACAATCCCCCGCCTAATGTAGACCATAAAATACTGATGAAATGTAGTGTTATTATAATGTATGGTAAAACTACTGAGTTTAAAGGAAACAAGGCATTGATTTTTTTACAAAGTGGAACTGGGTATCAGCAAATATTTATTCTTATACAACTCAGATTGGAGACAAACAATCCTGCATAGAACATCCCTCTACTATTTAAATGAACAAATAAGGAAAAAGAGCAGTGTAATTTAGCTTTTATTAGTAATATGTTGTGATTTCACTATTACCTTTTGAAATTGCTCTAGGCTTAAATTCCTGGCTTACCATTTTATTCAATATGTATTTCCACTACTTTTTTTTGTAACATTTTAGCCATCTCAGAAATATATATATATATATATATATGTATATATATATATATATATATATTTTAACAGCATGCTTTCATTCTCTCATCCTGTTCAGTGACCCACTACAAGAGCAGAGACGAAAAGCTCTTGGCATTTCTGGGTTAATTCACACTCACGTCCTGAACACTGAGCAGCTCAGACTCACTATGTTTCACCAGGGCATGACTCTATAAATGCATGCACAGCATGCACACTGTAAGCTGTGTCAGTGTGCTGTCTCCTCACTGCTCATGAGATGCACACTGCTCAAAACTAATAGCGCACACCGTCTATGAGATGCTTCTTATGTAAGCTGCATGAAGGAGTGTTTCAGCCTCAGAAAGAATGAAAATAAATGGAGAACACAAAGGAAAAATGGAGGAAAAACTCTATGCTCTTTTTGAAAGAGCATAGAGAAATAAAGAATTATTTCTGTGGCAGTTGTGTTTAGTGAGCAATTTTTTGACAACTTCAACCCTTCAATGTGTAATATGGGAGACATACTGAGGGGGAGTGTGTAGGCAGAAAAGCACACGGAGACAAGGGGCAGAGAGTGTTAAGCCTGTTTGTGGGAAAGGGCCTCAGGGATGGATTCTCACTAACAGAGTTTATATTGATCCACCAATCACAGAAAATAAAAGACAAAATACAAATACAGTAGTGTAAGTGTGTGTGTGTGTGTGTGTGCACATGTCTGTCTAACCTTGTGTAGATCAATCATTGATGGAACACCAACATTGTGTGGACATTCACCATTATGAGGACATTTTGCCTGGTCCACACAAGGAAAAATTAGCTAAGGGGATTAATGGTTAGGTTTAGGACTAAAGTATGAATTGAGTTTAAGTTAGGGTTAGGTATATACAGGTAAGGGTTAGGGTTAGGGTTAGGATTTAGAAATAATGGAAGTCAATGCAAGGTCCCTGTAAGGATAGGAAGGAACAGTGTGTGTGAGAGAGAGATGGGTAGGTGTGTGCGCATGGACAAAAGATATATATTTGCAAAGCTCTTTTCATCAAGCCATTTCAGCAGAGCATGCAGTCATATGAAACATGACTGTTTCATACAACACAATCAGACATTTTAAACCTTTCACCTACAGCTAGTTTCTGCACATGCCAATTACATGTCTGGTATTGCATAAAGCATGAGGATATTAGCTGCTTGCTTGGCCTTCTTACATTGTACTTGGTTTTGCACCACGTTTTACAGATGTTTAACCAAAATAAGTTCTGAGGATTTTTAAGGCAAAGCATGTCACACAGCCAGGGGCGTGTCTAGAATTGTTTTTCTTGGGGTGGGCAGGTAGGGGCACAGATTGTAGAAGGGTGGCACTCAGAAACTGTGGTCTGAGATCTAAAGTTTAAACTATTATATTTATATTCTGTTTTTGTTCTGTTATGTTTCTGTTTTATAGAAGATTAAAAAAATTAGACCACCCTAAAGCTGCCAAAGTTATATCTACCATTGAAAAGCTTAAACCCTACAGCGCCAATTTAACTTTGCATAAGTAGTTGTTTTTGTTTATTGCACTAAATTATTATTCTTTTTTTGTATGCAGTATGTTTTGTTCTGTTCTGTTTTTGTTACTAAACAAAAGTTACACTATCATCAGAATGAACAAAAACTCATTGGCAGTTCAGACTCCGTCTTGCGAGAACCAAGCGGCAGCCTCTTGTAGCCGTTTGCTGCAAGTGGCAACAGATTCAGCTTATTCACGCAGCGACTTTCTTCCTCAGAAAGTTGCTGTTAGTTTAACAAAAAAGTGTTAGATTTAGCACAAGGCATTTTTTTGAATAAAAGTTTATTAGGAGCTTTGAAAAGGTGCCAAATCTAGTGAAAAGTGCTAATTTGGCAACACTGCAAACCTCTCTGCAAACGCTAAACTAACTTATTGACACACACCTGCACACAACTGTTGAAGGGGTGTAATAAAACAACGATAAAAAAAACTAAAAGGTATCTTCCCAGAAGTATGCCACTTCGGAAATTCATTCTACTCTGTTGGTTATAACAAAATAATTTTTCCAGTTTACGGTATTTAGGCTCAAATCCCACTTACAATTTTATTGAATGTGTGTTGTTATTTTTTTTCTCAAGACTACATGTTGCATCCTATGTCCATCAATTGGGGTTTTGATGTTCACAAAGACCAGATAATTGTTTTGAAATATAAGAGGTCAACTTTGATCAAACCAAAAGAAATGGAGATATATAACCACATTTGCTTGCAGTAGACTACATATAGATCATATGAAGTTACTATAAGCCTGGGTACAAAGTGATACGTGGTCAGGACAAAATATCCTGCAGTTGATGGCTCCATTTTATTTCTGAAAATGTAAGCTATAGAACAACCAAAACTGCAAAGGTATGAAATAGCAAAGAGGCATTAAAGAATGACAAAAACATTTTTTGTTTTGTTCAGACCAAATCAGCTTAAGTACTTTTAACTGGGGTGGTGACTGATGTCCTTAGGTAGTAATTGGATCTTACTTGAAATGCTCAACTTTAAAAAGCTGAAGTGGTTATTAAAGGGCACGATTGTCACTTTGCCACACCCTGAAGTTTTTAAGGACAGGGCTGTAATTAGGGCTGTCATTGTTAAGCAAAAATAGGATGACATACTCATGAGCAGACCTTATAATATGACCTGAATACTGGCTTTGACAAGTGTTACACCTGTAAAGAATCAAAAATGGGATGAGAGCACACACCCCTGCAGTGTGCCATTGGATATTGAAGGTACGTCAGATAAAACATCTTTAACTCTTCTATACTGCATATGAACCCATCAACCAACAAATCAGGCCTGAATTGTTGTACAAAGGTTGCAATCTGCCCACTGAAACATGTGGCTGAATACATACTACCTATAGTACATTAGGTTGCCATCTTGGATTCTATTATACTAATAGAAGCACAATCTGAGCTCCATCAAAAATTCTGACTAGTAAACTAAAAGCATTAACATATTGTACTAAAACAGGAATCATAAATGTTTTCTCATTTCCTTTTCAGTTTTAGTGATACTGTTGTTAGGTATAGGTCATTCTTTGTATGACGGTGTTTCATTCATTCATTCATAAATTCTTGAAACACTTCAAATAGCAAACATGGCACAGAAGTAATGGCTTCATTTTCTGTCACAAGTTGAAGTTGTCAACAGCACACAGAGATGAATGAACACGTTGAATTCTTGGTTTATTTCCCTGACAAGCCTTTTGATGTGTCAAAGGTTTGATGTGAAGATTTTCAGATTTAGGGTGTGAAGATTGCGTGCGTCAGTGTGGATAGTTTTTACCCAACTTTTGACGTGTACGTGAAATGTAAAACAAGACGAATGCAAGTGCTCTAAGTGAGGAGGTTGCAGTTCTTGCAAAAGTCCCCGTATACCTTTTTTCAAGTTACAACCATAAACTTCCATTGTTTTTATTGTGATTTTTATTGACAAGTAAAATTTACAAATTTGCTAAATGGAAGAAAAAGTTTTAATGGTTTTTAATTTTTTTTTTTGTAAATAAAGTGTAGCATCAATTTGAACCTCCTTTACTCTAAACACAAGGGAAAAGAGCAAACATGTGGAAGAAGGAATGTTGGTCAGATGCAAAAAAAATAGATATTTGTGGCCAGAATGCAATGTGCTGGAAAGAAAACAAACATTTCACATCAGCCTAAACGTGTCATCTGTACTGTGAAACAGATCATGCTGTGGCAATGCTTTTCTTTAGTAGAGGCAGGCAATCCTATTACAACTGAAAGGAAGAATGAACGACCTGGAGGAAAACCCTGTTAGAGGCTGCAAAAAGCGTCTAAATTGGGTAGATGTTTAGTTACCAGCAAGACAATGGCCCTAAATATACAGCCAGAGCAACTAAGGAATGGTTTAGATAAAACAAATTGTCATATGTTAGAATGGGCCAGTCAAAGTCAGGACCTAAATCTAATTAAATATCTGTGGCAAGACTCGAAATATAATTATCTAAATGTGCAAAGTTAGTAGAACCAAACTCCAAAATAACTCAGCTGAATTTGTAGCAGCATGTGGTTTTACAGTCTCGAGGGGCTGAATACATCTGGGTAGCACACTTTTCAGATTGGTATATTTAAAACAATACATATTTTATCTTCCACTTTCAATGATGCACCACTATGTGTGTGTCTCACGCATGAAATTCTACAACACATTGAAGTTTGTGGTTCCAAAGTGTGTCAAAATGCAAAACATTCAAAGGTATACATTAGTTTAAAAAAGCCAGTTTTAATTGGGCTAGTAGATGAACTTAAGGTCACAAGATACAGTAAAATATATTTACACAATCAAAATTATTTAATAAAGTAACAATAATCCCACAAATTATTGCTGACTTTTGCTACAATGTCAAGAAAAAAAGCGGAAGGTATTTCTTGCTCAGGTAGGCGTATTTGATAAGACGTTTCCAGCCACGCAAACACACCCACTCTCTTCAAGCTGGGCTGTTATTGAGGGTCGACAGTTTAGAGCCTCAAACAAAATACCTACGCAAACATGTAGAGGCACGTGCAACATGTTAAGGTGCTCTGATTTGTTCTAAGAAGAAAATTACTGAATGGCATGGAGGGGAATATTTGTTTATGGGCGTAGAGGAACATATACATGTAATACATGTCTGTATGCATGAATGTGCGTGATCATTTTTAGCCTTACCAATGCATGGAAGGAAGACACAGAGAAGATGCCAAGGCGACCCATGGCCATTTTGGTGGGACGGGAAGCAAAGCCCAGGAGGCGTTTGGGATTTGGAGGTTCACCGCCTTGCAGACTGGCCAGGTAGCAGCGACAGCGGAAGAGATCTATGTGGAACCGCTCCAAGTTCTGCTCCCACAAGAAAATCTAACAACGGGAAAAAAACTTGAATTAAAATAATGGAATATGGTCTGAGATATGTAATTATTCATTGTATACACACTTCCATATTATTATACTAATTTATTTCAGATTTGACCACTAACTAATTAAGGAAAGCCTTGAGCATGCCTGAAGGCTTGCCTGGTGTTATATAGTCACTTGGTCATTGTGGGAGGGGAGAGATGTGGGAGTGCTGAAGCGCCTGCAGCGAGGCATTACTCACCAACACAGCCCCCACCAGTTGCTAACCTGCTGTGTTATGCGAAGAGCATCACAGGGTGGGCCGTGGGAGGTGGAACATGAACAAAACACAAACTAGGCTTCATTTGCATTAGTTTCTGCCATCATCTGTTTGTTCAGCTTTATATGCAAACACTATCTAGAACACCTTTTAATTTTACACACATTCCCAGCCACATCACGACTTTCATGAAACCAGTTTAGAAATTCCAGTACACATATTGCTCCTTAAACAAATCAGGTGGAATTGAGTACCCTGATTGAGTATTAACGCATAGCTTTCATGGAGGAAAATCAAACACTTCTATTTAATGGCAAGTGTTTTGTTTACTGTTGCTTTTAATGGAAATATTCATTCTTTCAGCCACTTTTGTCCTTTCCGTTTTATTTTTAAGCATTGTATGTAACATTTAACATAATCTCCTGACCTGCATTGACTAAAAAAAAAGATTTGTTTGACTCAAAGTCAGTAAAAAAGTTCTCACTTTTCATGTATGCTATCCATGCGTTTCAGTATGTGCTAGAGATTTTTGAATTATGCAGGTGGTAACGCAGGAGGACAGATGGGATATTTTAAAACATCTGTGGTTAGATATGCTCCTAAAAACATTTTCTCTAAATGACGCTTCACAGATAAGATGATTTAGTGTCACACAGAGTGAGAGACTTTAAAGCTGAAAAGATATGCACCTTTAAACCCCTAAAGGTGAATTCACATGTTCAAATGTGGTTCCTAATACATGAGATCAGTATCATGGTTTATATTGGTGTCTCTTGGATGCTGTAAAAAGAGGAAGAAATACTTTTTTTTTGTCATTGAGTTAACTGTCTGTTGTTGCTCTTTACATCCAGTTATCTGTCAGATTGCAGTTATAGAGATTATCACAGTTGTTTGTTCCATACCTGCTCCAGTATGGTCTTCCTCTTCTTCGCATCAGTAACAGTGGAAAGCTGCATATCTCCCATCTTCTTCATCTTCTCGTCCATGTCAATCTTCTGCTCCAGTTTGCGGATCTCGGTTCGGAGCAGCCTAACGGTGTCCTCCTTGTGGTGCTGTCGGGCAAGAGCCGTGGCGCACGCAGAGTGGATTGCTGTGATCCAGTTCTCCAGTTCGGTTTGGCCTGATGTCTGTTAAGAGATGGAAGTAGGGGTAGTTAAATATCTAAAAGGCCAAAGGCAATATTTTAAAGCAGGGAAACATAAATATATTGAAAGTATGAAATAAATAAATCAGTCAGGTCTGCATTGTTTTGTCCAGTTGGATAAGTCACTTTGAAATGCCCTTTTCTGAAATAAAAAAGGAGCCTTTTGAAATACTCCCCCTAAACAGGAAGACAACACCACATAGGGATGATGACATTACATCTTTAGTGGCACTGTCTGGAAGCCTGTCACTATCCCTGTGACAGGCTTAGGAAAACTGTTGTTTTGTTGACAAAAAAAATTGCGTATAATAATGATCCTAATAGACGTGTGAAAGCTTGGATTTAGGGGAGGGACAACAAAAGCTAACTGAAGATAACACAACATAATTTGTGTCACGGTCTAGACAGACATCTCAAGCAGATTCAACAGCAAGATCTCCAAGGTGACTGTGGGTGATGTTTGAGAGCGTACAGTTGATCCAATTACAAAATGCTGTCTTTTATAGCAGAACAAAACATCTGCTGATGTCTGCAGATTGTGTTTAATCAATAACTGCTCACCTCAAATAATCCTCTCATATCTTTATTCACAATAATAAGTTAATAATTAATAAAAACACAGACTGCGTATCTGGAGAAAAGTGCATGATCAGCTCATCTCTCTTTTATATGATTATCCTTGTAACACAGTTGTAACATAGTTGCTGACAGAAAAAGTAGTGCTGGAGCCCAAGTAAAACTTCCCTCTTTCAAACCATCCATTGCCTGGACACACTGATTCTTGTAAGGTTGCGCGGGGGGGCAGCTGCTGATCTCCAGTGGTCATTGGGTGAGAGGCGGACTACATCTTGGACAGGTCACCAATCCATCAGAACGCAACACAGAGACACAGAGGACAGACAACCATGTACGCACACACTTATACCTAAGGGCAATTTTGGAGTAACCAATTAACCTTTCAGTCATGTTTTTGAACTTTGGATGGACACCGGAGCACCTGGAGAGAACACATGCAATCACTGGGAGAGCTTCCAAAGATCATGCAGAAAAAACCAAGGCATTTAGGAAGATTTCTTTTTTTCACAAGTTCTGTCGCAAGCAATCATTTTATGAATTACAGGTAGACTTAATTTCCTGTACCAGCTTGTTAGACTCCCAAGCAATCTGAAGACATTTCTGCAGATTTCTTCCTCCTCATTGAATATATGACCACAAAAAATTGTACTTTATAAAGTAAAACTTGAGCACGAGAAATTAATGAAACATTTTTCTCCTGAGTTGCCTTTGTATTATCCAATGTTGGCCAGGTTTGGCATTCTAACATGACTACATCAATTTTTGTTAACTTTTGAATACATTCTCAACCTTCTTCTGCTTGCTTTTTTTTCTTTTCTGCTTTTCTTGATCATAAAGTACAAGTCCAAAACGTTATACAAATGAGTCATATGCTTTAACAAAGCAAGCAACTGACAGCTAGATGGATCAATGTTCAAGTTACAATATTAGTTTAACAGATAAGGTTGTCAATTTATTCTTATCGTCACTTAAATAATCTTTCTCTATTTGCCTATCGTGGGAAAATGGGGCAATATGGGGAAGTTCCATGAATATAAATGGATGCATTTCAATATATGCAATAGTCACTGCTGTGGATCACTGTCACACTGTGACAGTGTGGCCTTTAAACATGTCAGACATAAAACAAGCACATGGACTCAGGACTGTCGTTTTTCCCATTCATAGATAAAGGTCACATATTTATATGTCAGACACACTCAGACACTTACAAATCCCCAGAGGAAATCTAATATCTTATGTCTATCCATCTATGTTCCTCCTGGTTTTTAAATTTGTCATGTTCTCTCAAGTCAATTACTGTAAATTGATCATCCCTTAGAAAGAGAAATGTCACTTCAGGGATTTTCTCACCTGGAATAGAAATGCATCTCCCATTGAGTTGCTGAGGCAGAAGACATAGTCTTTCTTGGGGTGTTCAGGCACGGCCTGCACGATGCTGTTCTCCACCCACAAGGCATGTTTAGCAACGCTGTTATGGTCAATTACAGAGCGGCCATCAGATTCATACAGGAAGAGGGTGCAGCCTTAAGGAACAAGAAAAAAAGAAGGAGGAAAGGAAATAGAAACACTGTGATAAGCCCACAAACAAAATTCATTGCAGTTAACCAAAGTACTCTTTACTTATTGGTCTGAACTTTCAACTAAAGGTCAGGAAGATAAGCCACATTTGCTTATTTTAGAAGACTGATATAAACAGAGCATGCAGGCAGGAATTCAGCTGCAAATTCAGTATCTTATGAATTTTAAAAGGATCAGATTGGATTAGACACAGATCCTGCCGTAAAATTAAATTGTGATGAGGCTGAGCACAGCTAATGCGCAGCCACAGAGAGCACTGTGAGGGAGAAAACAGTAAGGGCGACAAATAAGGGCATCGGCTGAGTTTAGTCTGATGTGATTATGTTCTAACAGGAGAGAGAGCGTGGAAGAATAAATGAATCAGGGTCAAGTTAAGATGCTTTTCTGAGTATGACATTACGGTTGCAAGGTTTTCTTCATAAAACCATGTTTTTCACCCTAAGTATAAATAAAAAAGGCCTTTAAGAGCAGAACACCTTACATTCGTTACAACCACAGGAATCGGGATATGTGGGAATTTGTTCAGAGCTGTTTTGGGATATGGTTAACTAAACATGCCTGAAAAGGTCTAAAAATAACTGATAACACTCAAAAGGCTTTCAAAAAATCAAACCACAACCTCTCAATGCTCTTTAAAATGCTCTTACGATGATTTGAGTTGATAAAATATGATGTGATAGGATGTGATGTGATATGGTATGGTCTAGATCCGTCTTGTACAGTATATGATTTGATATGATATGATATTTGATACAGAATTTATTTTCGTCTTGTGGACATTTGTTTAAGACTTTTAAATTGTTGCTCATTTATTACCACAGCTTCTAAGTTTGGTAGGTTCTACTCTTGAACATTTCCATATTTCTATTGCGACCCCAATGTGTGCAATGACAAATGTTGTCTCTTCTCCTTTAAAGAAACTGCCCAGAGTTGGTGTGGGAAAGTAGATGAGCAATCGTCTCATGATGGCTGATGTGGAGTATTTTGTGACATCCTTTTGTACACCATGTAGGCACAGTGTCTACAGTTGGTATTAGGATGTCAAGCTGCAGCCTGGAGGACTTTTATTTAACAAAACAACAATATTACCACATTGCCATTAAAAAGTTTGCTTCATGACCAGTACCTTTTAGAGACACCCAGTACTGTTTCCACTTGCGCTTGGTTGCAAGCTCCACCTTCTTATTTTTCTTATGAACCAGGAAGTTCTTCACAGCTAAAGCTCCAGCTTTCCTGACTGTGCCTTGTACACAGCCAATCACAGTGTCAGATGGATACGCGCTGCTGAGGGTGCTACTGCTCTGCTCATCACTTACAGCAGAGCCGGCCTCCTCGGTGCAATCTCTGCCTTGATTAGTCTAATGAATGATTAAAAGAGAAAGAGATTAGAATGAAACAGGTTTATATATAACATTTAAAAGGCATGTAAACACAAAAACACAACCAACTAACCCTGACTTGACTGTCTAACTCCCTCCGGAAATTCTCATACACTCCTCCTCTGCATCCCTCAGCAGCTCTTCCTTCTCCTCCGCCTGCGCTGCTGCTCCCACTGTCGCTGCCATTAAAGACACTGCTCTCTGTGGCCGAGTAGAGTGAGAACGAGGCTGACATAGCTTTACACCGCCGGGAGATCAGGTCGCCATCTGCATCCATCTCTGTGGCAACGCCATCAATGCCGCTGTCACCATACTCGCTTCCTTCCCCCAAGACACCCGAGATGTCCTGTCCAACATAAACACAAGGCGAACCCAGAACTGATTTGCATTAGTATTATTGATGCATGTCAGTCTCAAAACCATGCATACATGTTTAAATGTTACATTTCTGTGTATATGCAGTAAAAAAACTGTAAGACACTTAATTACATTACATCTCTAGAGGTTTTCTATGCATAGAAAATCTGCATAGATTTTCAAATTTAAAAATAAGATTCTCCTATCTCTCGCTAAAGATAATCTGTGCATCTGTTTCTTTTTTTTTTTTTGGTATGTTTTATGTCTGTTTACATCCAACAAACTGTCAGCCAAGTTAGACAATTTATAATAAGCACTTAAGGTTATCCGCTCTCCAAGGGTGCATGTGGGTTATTAGAATCAGCTGAGCACTTTGCCTGGTTCACTCTGTCAGTACTTTGCATCCTGCTGGCTTATTTTTAACTCGAATGCATATATTATGACATCTCTAAATCTTTGATTTGTTCAGCTGCAGTGATATGTCAAGGACATTTTGTAAATAGTGCTAAAAATTTCTGTGTTGGAAGATTATCTGTGGAATAAATGTGCAAAAGCATTAGGATACCCTTTCAGAGACAAAAAACACATGAAGAATGTTTACAAAAAACTTGCAGGAAATGTCTGGCTGTCTTCAGAAGGGTAAGTATTAAACTGACTGTGGTCCTGACCCATTGAACCTCCGAACAAATTATGATACACAAAGTCTGAGTCTGAGGTTATTTCTGAAGAAACAGAGCAGAGGGAAAGGAGACCTCATAAATAAGATCAAACCTGAGTAGTATGTGCACGCCGTCCCTGGAAGGCAGGGCATGGGGTGGCAGGGATCCCCAGTCCGGACAACCCCTCAGAAAGACAGTGAGATCGTCGACATGGGAGGGTGAATGCTCCATAGCCGCCACTGTCCTCTTCCTTTGGAGACAACAATCCATCCTCGCCTTCTGCGTCTCCATTGCAGTTGGCTTCTCTGTGGTTTTTAATGTAGCGATTCCTCTGACCCCTGAGGTCTGGATTCTGCTGGCTGCACAGATGGTCTAGGGACGAAGCTCTTTCAGTGGAGCCTATGCAAAAAACTGGCATTTATTCCAGGGCAGTGTGTGTATAAATGTATGTGAGTGGACAAGTTCAGTTGTAACTACATTTCTGGTGGTTACAATGCCTTGCAAACATGTTTATACCTCTGGAGCTTTTTTTTCTTCTTCTATTTAGTTAAAACCTTAGGCTTCAGCAGAGATTTTAATTTCAGACCAACACAAATTACTGCATATTCGTGAGGGAGAAGGAAAAGGATATCAGAGGTGACACCAAGTCATTCCTTTGGAAACCTCCAGTCTTTCCATGATTTTGGTGCTGCTATTTCTCTGCTTGGATACACTAACTTTGCTTGTGGTTGAGGCTCAAACCATAAAAACTTATGTTCACAAAAAACCATTCCCATATTTCTACTGCAAACTTTTGCAACAATCTGAATTTAAAGTTTATTGCAAGGTTAGTAGACTGTAATGCCAATCATCTGATGTCAAGCTGTAATCTTTTACTAGTTCACATTAGTAAGAATCTTTTGCTTTCCAGGAAATTAGTGAACACAAAAAAACGTAGTTGTTCAGCTAACATTAAGCATACATAGCGCAAGTATAAATGTCTAATTTTGGTTATGTTGTGTTAGATGTGGGGATTCAGAGAATTTACGAAAAACTGGCTGGAAATCAATGAATTCAAAAGTGACACAGGTAATTTGTCTCCCCCAAAATTTGCATGTGAACAAAAACAGTAAAGACAGAAAAAAGGAAATCAAATAAATGTTTAGCATGAGAAAAAGACTTCCTATATGATTTCAGGGAAGACAATACAGCATTTGTGCTGGTTCCATCAAGCAAAACAATTCCCACACATTTGTGGCAGCTCTGGCATCCCGTCCTTAATGTTGATGCAGCCACTGGCAGCACTTGCATTACTGTTTCAAGGTATGAGGGACTTGATTCTGTCTGGGCTTAAAATCTTACTGAAAGTCCCTTAACATTATTGTAGAGTCATGCCGTATAGTAGCCTAACCGCTGTTTGGGTGATGCCACGCACAGTTTTTTTCTTTTTTTTTGTTTGTATTTTCCAACTTTCTGCACACCTTTCATTGCAGTGAAAGAGAGCATCGCTTCACCCCTGTGGGCTTCTTCACCATCACCAAGAAAAAAGCATGTAAATAACACTGTGGACGCAATGTGATTGTTGCAGTAACGGGGGACAATTCAAGATGTAGTTTGTTTAGTGATGTTCTCCAACAAACCTCTAAACTTTCAAAAAACAGATGTATTTAACTTACCTTTTAATTATACAAACCTAGCCCACAAACTTATTTACCAATTAGATGCACTTGGCAATTGCATTGGATTTTATTTCGCAGGAACAGATTAAAGGGAAGGGATTCAAATGTGTGTCTCACCTGTCAAAATTATTTTTTTTTTTATCTGAAAATCATGTTGTATTTTGCTTCCACCTCATAATTATCCACTATTTTATGTTGGTCTATCACATAAAGTCCCAAAAACCACAAAGACGTTTGTTGCTGCAATTGGACAAAATGTAATAGGTTCAGAGGGTGTGAAATCTTTTGCAAGCCACTGCACTTTTAGTGTTCCGTCTTGTATTTCACTTCTTCATTGCGAGTCTGTCTTGTGGATCATGATTTTCCCTCTAATTGCCAAAGTGTGCGAGTGAATGCAGAAAACCTACATCTAATGCTTAGCCATCTGACCACTTATGGGAGCCCTTTAACCCTTCATCAGTTAAGTTAACAGCTCCTGCTTGATGTCACGTTGGACTGCTGGAGCTCCTGCAGAGCTCTAGTTAAACTAACAAACCTGTGATTAACTGAACTGCTGCAAGTGATGGATAGCAACGGACCTCCAATCAATACAGTCTTTCAAATCAGTTTTCCCACTCAGTCAGTGCCTGTGATTTTCTCACCTCCTTCCCCTCTCATTACCTGCATTATGAATCAAATCAATGCCTCCTGCTTATGTCTTTCAAGAAATACAGACACCTTTAAAATCAATTCTCGTAAAATGTATGCATTTCTTTTAAAATATTACCTACAAATGTGAAAACACAGGTTGAGAATGAAAACATAACATTTGATATAAGTTTTACAAAGCTGTCTTTTATGCCCATGTTTTTGTCCTCACCTGCACTTCCTCTGAGACGTGTGAACTGCTCCTCCTCCTCTTCATCTCCTCCGTCGATTATATCCTCAGTGCTGGTGAGATTCTCCTGGCTCAAGTCAGACATAGAGAACTCCAGACTATCTTCTCTCCACATGTCTGCTGACTTTGATCGCTTCTTTTTAAAGGTCCCTCCATCTCTGGGACCTTCAGTCATTCTCTGGAGGTATCTTTCCTCCCCAGGGACATCTCCCTCTCCCATCGAATCCTCTTCTCCATCCTGAGCAATAGTGTCTGCCTCTGAGGTCTCAGGAGTCGGTGTGGCCAAGGACTCGTCCTCATTCTGATAGGACTCAGGCCTCATTGTCATAGAGACGCGTTGTTTCCAGTGAGGGTTAATGCCGAATTCTCCCTGCTCATCTGCACCACTGAAAAGTTCTAGACCACTCTCTGCCAAGGACTGTGGGATGCTTGGTGTGCTGGAGGAGCGAGTGGAGGTCTCAGAGTTTCTGTGCTCCTGTTTTACGGTCGAAGAGTGCCTCTGCCGGCGAGTGACCAGCTTCTTGTTGGTGAGGCGGAGTGAGCGGGATGTGTGTTTGCGGGAAAGGTGTACCTCTCCATTGCGATACACACCACTGTCTCCGTTCTGACTCTCCACATTTCCCATGATTCAACTGGACAGAAAGGAGAAAACCACTGTAAAACAAAGCCTTCACTCTCTTCAGATTTAGCCTGACATGTGACACATTTAAGCACCCCAGCAATAGTTTTGTTTCGGAAATTGTGGTAAAAGGTCAGTTCAGATCTTTACTAGCCAGCCTTCAGATTTCTGATCCTTTTTAATCTGGTTTTCAGAAGCAACATTCAGCACAGCCTGACCTCTGAAGTGTCTGGAATGACCTTCTGATGGCCACCAATGCTGGGAATTGTTCTGTGCATTTATAGGGTTGCGTTGGACTGGTTTTTCTTCAGTTTAAGGGACAGGGGTCTCTCTGTAAAAGCTAATCGGTATATTTCTGTAAAACCTTCTTTAACCTCTGTGGTTCCCCAAGGTCCAGTACTTGGTCAATTATTATTTTTTATTTTATCTAGTTCCTTTAGAAGGTTTTATTCAGTCTTTTGATGACATCTTCCATTTTTATGCAGTTGTTACTCAGTTTTATGTCTTTTAAATCATTCACCTGGATTGACTGCCTAACTGAGCTAAGAGACTAGTTGTATGATCATGGCCATTATTTATCAATCGGTAAAACAGAAACAATGATTATAAGTCCACCTGAAACAGACTGAAACAACAGCCAAGCAATTGCTTCCTCTTGTACCAAGTCCAGTGTTTGTGACTTGGGAGTACTTTTTGATTTAAACTCTTTACGGTCTTGCTTCTTTAAATTAAAGAACAATGCTACAGTCATTCCTGCTGGGACACCTGATATTGTTTCTATGTGTTTAGATTACTGTAATGCCTTGTCTCCCGGACTAGACAATTTCTTATTTAAACTTTCACAAGTAATTCAATATGCTCTTGCCAGGTAATTGACACATTCTAACAAGCAAAATGATAAAATTTCTGTTTAATATTCTGACTGCCCACAACCATCACCATCTACAACAACTCTGAAGACAGTTGTATAATATCAGTTCAACAACATTCAATTTGTTTAGGATTAATAAAGTATTTTTTTATTTTAATTTAATCTTCTAAATATTAGTGCCCACATAGCAAGCAGTTAAGGGCCAGGGACCAGTATATCTGTCGATTCTTTAAACTAAACATTAAATTTCTCACTCTGTCCATTCTTAGAATAAAAATGTGGGGGTTTTTTCTGCCAAAGACTGGCAACTTGAAATCAAGGTTTTCAAGCTGTGGAACAACCTATTACCACAGTAACATTACTTTGATTCGCAGGATTAAAAATGTCCAATGTTGCTCTATATTTTGCTCTTAAAATTTAAAATTTTTAACTTCAAACAAATTCACTGACATCAATGCGGAAGCTAGTGTTCCAGATCATATTAAGTTTAGAAAGCTGAGCAAACAGCGAACTAAGGTTAAGACCTTTAACAGGAAAATGCCGTGTTTATATTCTTTGATTTTTTTATTTATTTTACAAACATAGTAATACAGTAGTCAAAACACTACCAAAGTAACACTAATTATGTCAAGTAACTTTTTCATTTCTTGTAAAGTGTATATACTACAACCCCCCTATTATTTGTCCACCACAGGATCTAAAAATATGAAGACTGGATACAACAGCATGTTGCAAGTGCAAGTAAAAGTTTATGACTTTATAAACTTCAAGCCTGTGAGCTGTTTGCATGCTTTGCATATTTTAACTGTCATTCAAATAAGATGAGAGATCAGAAACATCCACAGATGAGCTGGAAGGTCTGACACAGCTTTTTTCGGCCATACGTTATCAGATCCTAACAATTACTTTGGTTACTACAGCACACACAGCAAAACTGCACACATGAATCAAACACAGATAGAGATGTATAGGGCATAATAGCTGAAAATGTCTTGCTCTTACTATTTTTTGTGGGTAGAAATGATTTATGGTATTTTTGTATGTTTATGTTAAAAATAAAAATAATACAACTCTAAAAAAGATGCCAGTTTTTCAACACATTAGTTCGGCAATAATTTCTACATTTGGTCTCTTCTGAAAACTGGAATCAAATAAAAAAGCAGGTTGTCAGGTATCTTTTGTTGATCATAGGAGTAACTGAGTGCCTCTACAAGCCAAATGCTTAATGCTATTTAGGCAAAAGACGTTTCTGCGTCAGCTGCTGTCAGATCAGTTTGTCCTCTGTGAATCACACATTGTCAAACCCACACCAACAGTCTCTCGACTGTGAAGGGAGAAAAAAATTTTTAAACAAGTTCTTGGTCTGTTTTTGAGCTAGAAAATATTCCAAGCAAGTTTCTAAATGAAAGATTCAAAGTTATGAAACAACTTAGATACTTAAGTATTCACCTATGTTACAGGAGCAGGATCACCATCTTGCCCTCTTTACTGGGGTTTGATCTTCCACCAATAATATGACGCATACAGGCTCAAATGCTGGAAACACTTTGCCCTGAAAGAAATAAGAGCAGACAAAGAGATGTTTCAACTTCAGAATGACTCAATGTGTCGAATGAACACAGAGGAGAAAAGATGGTGAGCAAAATAAACTTCTAAAACTAACAAAGAAAGATACAGTGTTGTGAAAAAGGGTTTTGTTAATTGGCAAAATTCTGGACTGATGTGACAAAATTTGAACTTTTTGGGGTGATGTGCGTCCCTTACATCTGGTGTAAAACTAACACAAACCACAAACATGAAAGCGGAAGTGTGATGGTCTTGGGCTGCTTTCCTGCTCCAAGTCCTGGATGACTTGATGTAATTGATGGAACTATAAATTCTGCTTCCTGCTAGAATTTCCTGAAGCAGAATGTCTATATATCACTTCATGATTTTAAGCTCAACTGCACTTGGGCTATGCAGTAGGGCAATGATTAAAAGCACACTAGCAATTCCACCTCTAAATGGCTTGAAAAAAAAATTTAAAAATGAAGGATTTTGTGTGGCCTAGTCAAAGTCCAGACATATATCGGTACATATATAACATATTGGCTGAATTAAAACAATTAAAATAAGAGTGGCCCAAACATCTCCATAGTGATGAAAACAATTAATTTCCAGTGATTGCATAAGCTTTTGGCAGTTGTTGTCACCAAGGGTTTCACAACCAAATCATCATTTGAGAACTTCTGTTAATATTTTCTCATGCTATCTTTGTCTGACATTAAATTGTTTTTAATTATCTGAAAAATGTGACAAAGAAGCAAAAACATATCTGTAAAAAGGAAGATATATATTCAAATTGTTGTATGCCTGCTAAAGCAAATGAAATAAAGTTTAAATGCAAGTTATGAAATCAAAGACATTTTCTCAAGAGACATATAACCTAGAAGATAACAAAGACAGAAAATAAAAATCAGAAAACAAATTCAAAGCTACTGTGTTTTTCTGAACAGCTGGATTTTCTACTCACTGGCAACCCCAAATTAAACAGGCATGCACAGGCGTGAAACATTTTGGAAAAACACCCCTTTGTCTTCCTGGAGACAAAGAAATGTGTGCACCCATACACCCTCTTTACTGAAAAATACTGATCTTTGCCAAAATAACCTCATTTTCTCCTATACCAGCCCTTAGCTGCTGGGTTCAGATTTGCATATTGCTCCATGCAAATAATGATTGGAGGTTATGGAGGTGCAAGCACAGTTTTTGTGTGTTGATGTGGACATATTTCCATTTAGCAGATAAAATATTTTGCTCTTCTAAAGAATGAGGCATATCTCAATGATAGTATCACTCAACAGGACAGTGCAGGTGTTCAGGACCTTCTCTGTACTTCCTGCTGCCCTCCAGGGTGTCAAGATAATTAAAATAAGGTAGAAATAAGGAAATAAGGTAGAAATAAGGTAGAAATGATAATAGTTTCAGTTTCAAGGTAGATTGGATCTCAGCTGAGAGCCTGTATAGTATGGTAGCTTTACATGATGAGGAGTCACTTCACAGATATTCCACAAGCAAGGAAAAACAAGCTGTGTTTTTTTTTTCTAATAGGTCTATAGTGGTGGTATAAATATGTTGCCATTGCAAATTATTGACTCCAGCTGCTAATGTTGCAAGTGTTATTGGATTATAGTTTATAATCAGATAACACTGTTGATGAGGTATTGGTCTTCATTTGCATCACTTTACATTAAATTGCATTTAACGTTTAATTTTCTGAAAAATTTTATATCCTTTTTTTTTTAGAACGGGGGCATGATGCAATAGTGATGATGGTAACAGTGATGATCAGAAGGTAAACTTTATGAAAGAATTGAGGAATGAAAAATGGTCCTTATGCCCTACAAAGGAGCAAACCTGAATCAAAGGAATGGGTAGTTAGCATGTTCCTAGAGAACTTGATAACATGCGGAGGAGCTAATTAAGCCATTTGATCAGCTGTGTCGGAGCAGGAGCACATCTAAAACATGCAGGACATCGGCTCTTGTGGACCGACCACATCTTAGGGTTGTCTTAAGGCGTTCTTTCAGCGACCGAGAGTTGATGGGAAGATAATTGAACCAGTCCATGAGAAAACCAGTTGGAAGTTGCAAAATATTTGAAATTCAGCTTTCAGTTGAACAACAACTCAAAATATAGAGACAAAGGTAAATTAGAATGGTTTAGATCAATGAATATTCACATGTTAGAATGGCCCAGCAAAAGTCCATATCAAATTAAAAATACGCAACAAGACTAGAAATACACAAACACTTCATCCAATCTGACTGAGCTTGAGCTATTTTACATGGAATGGGCAGAAATCTTGGTCTTTAGATGCACAGAACTGGTAAAGGCATATCCCAAATGACTTGTAGCTGCAACTATAACAAAAGCAGGCCCTACACACGTCTGACTCATACTTTCAGATCTTTAAGATGCCTATTATTTTCTTTCCGCTTGACAGTTAGACTAGTTTGTGTTGAACACATTGAATCTCAATTAAATACACTGAAGTTGTAAGGTGGCAAAATGGGGTGTGATGAGTTTGCAAGTAGGGCTGCAACTAACAATTATTTTGCCAATCGCTTTATCTGTCGACTATTTTTTCAATTAATCAATTAATAATTGTATAACAAAAGGTGCTTAATAGAAGATTTTTTACAGAATTTGACTCAAGGTGAAGCTAACGCTATGTCACTTGAGGAGTTCTAGATAAAGTATATTTACAGACAGAGAAGGTTTTTCATCTTAAATGCAAAATGTATATATTTTTTGAAAAATTTTTGCCTAATTATTGCTCTGAGTGGATTATTTTTTCAGCACATAGCATGTTTTAGAGTCTGTAAACTCCAGTTAACGATTATCAGATTACTAAATTAGTTGACGATTATTTCAATAATCGATAATCACAGTTAATCCCATTAATTGTTTCAGCCCTATTTACAAAGAACTGTATGTACATTTATCTGATTCAGCTTTGCCACTTTAACACATTTCACCCTGCCTGTGAGAAGTACTTATATAAGCTCAGCTTCGACCCTGAGATCTCTCCTCCTCTTCCTCTGACTTTGCCCTTTGTTTCTCATCTCTCTTCTGTTTCATCTGTTCTGATGAAGTCAACCCACATGTTGTCCACCCCCCCTCTAAAAATAACTAAATTACATGATGCTAATGATTTATGCAAAGACAGATAGTGCTTAGAGGCTGAAAGGCTGGAAGCGCACCATAAAACAAATACAATTTTAGCAAGTGTTTATTTAAGTTTTAGAGCTAATGGCAGTTAAAATGGATTTTTATCACTGTTGCAAATCCATATAGTTAAATTTGTTTCTCAGTTTAGTGAGGGGAAAGTAAAAAAAAAAATCATGCACAGGCCAAGGAAACAACAAATAAACCCTGTCTAGGCCCACACAGGGGAAATCAAAGTGTTTTCTTTTCTCTGGCTATGTGCAAACTAAAATGTTTAGTCTCTGCGTTGTTCCTCTCCTTATGCCCTGAAGCAAGGCATGAGAAGTGGAGAGGAGGGGTAACAAGGAGAGGAGGGAATCTTTCTGCTAAACCCTCACAGCGTGGAAAGGTGAAACAATGCTGTAGGCAAATTGTACTAGGAGGGAGGATGATGAGGGAGAGGAAAAATATTGGGGTACAGCCCTGAAAAAAGAATTTTATTATGGAGAGATGAGAAGAGAAAGTGGTGCAAGAGAAGATGGAGAGATAACAAGAGAGAAACTGGGGGGACCTATTGTTGTTGAGGTTTAAGTGGATAAGTAGACATGTGCTCTGTCTGCCTCTCTTTGGGCTTAATTGAAGGAGTCGAGACAAAAGGGGAAAGATAATTATTCGCTCTCTTTCTCTCAGCCTCTCATTTCTCGCAGTATATTAACACATCGAGGGAGTGTATCAGCACAATGGCTTGCGCAACAGCAGCCACAGCATCATTATCATGCAGACGAGTTCACTCAGGGATGGGTATACAAACTGACACATCGATAGGAGACAAAGAAGAGTTGGGAGAACACTTTTTAAACACGCAACTACAGCACGTTTCACTTCATTTTAAAGTTTATATTTGACTTTTATTTGCAGATTTTATCAGTAACCAAGTTCTTGAAAGGAGAGTGAATAACAAGGATGAAGCAGAGCATCCAACTGAGGCAGGAGGTGTCAAAAAGCACTGCTGTGCTGGAGCTGTCTGGCTCTTATTGCCACAACATGATGGTTTCATTAAAGAATCATCAACGCCTATACGCTTTCACATCTATCACGCACCTGAGCACAGACACCCAGGCAGGCAGATTATTTTCAAGCTGCATGTACTGGGATGCAATGCAACACACCCACACCTGCACAATCCAGGGGGAAACCTGAGCAGGTACTCACATACATGTACTCACACTCTTTGGAAAAATACCAAAAGCTTGTCAGAACAGCCACAGATCAGGCACACCTAAACACCCCCCCCCCCCCCCCCCCCCCCCCCCCCACACCCCCACCCCGCCCGAAAGCCTTTTTATCTCTCCACCTGTCTCTCTCAGCTCCACCCTGACATGACACATCTCAGCTCTGCAGGCTCAAACCGCACATGGCTTGGATGTGCTACTGTATGTGCATGATTGAGGTAAAACAAAACATGTCTTCTATCTTTTTTTATGAGCCTCTCGCAGCACAGACTGCGCTATGACATGGCCATTGTAATCAGACTCTTGTTTTATCTAATATTACACAACACAGCAACAAAGTCTTCTGTGTATTGTTTATACAATATTGCTTTGGCTTAAAATCATCGCAAATTTAACTTCAATTATGCATGTCCCAATCAATTCTCAGGTATCAGTTTGGGGTCAAGATCATGGCCCTTGTAAATGATA
This sequence comes from Girardinichthys multiradiatus, assembly GCF_021462225.1. Taxonomy (NCBI): domain Eukaryota; kingdom Metazoa; phylum Chordata; class Actinopteri; order Cyprinodontiformes; family Goodeidae; genus Girardinichthys; species Girardinichthys multiradiatus. The sequence continues at coordinate 22,905,645 of NC_061804.1, read as the reverse complement.
GCTAGTATAACTGTATTACAACCTATACACATAAAAATCTAGGTTTTCTCTTTTGGTACAGTAATTTGTTTTACCCTTTACAACTATGTCCACAGTAAAAGTGAGACTGTATTGGCTGCCATGACCTTCTGGCTGTCTGTGTCATGTGACCCGCTTTTCCTGCCACTGACTGGTATCAGTTGAAAGCGTTCAGTGTATGAGAGGGAGCTGCGCAAAGAGCACCTGAAACACTGGTTAATCAATTTTCAATGTTTAAAACAAAACACTAAGTTTAAGAGTAATATCACAACAGAAAGCAAATGTGCTAATGTTAGCATAGCACTATAGCAACCTGCTTACATGACTTTGGCTGGATGTATCAGGTCAGATAATGTATATGCTTAGCAGCAAATGATAAAGCTACTTATGTCCAGCTGAGGATTGTCAGGACATTATTGTAGATTTACTATATTAAATTGCTGCTCTGTGTTGAAACAGCAATTTGAGGCTGACCTTCTGTTATTCACCTGGGTCACAATATGCTGTTACCAAGAAAAACAGACAGAAGAAAGAACAACATCCAGAACATCTTTGCTGAGTAAATACGAGTAACACTGATTAAATGTAGTTTGTTATTTAAAGTATTTTAAAGCTGCAAAGTTTTCAAGCATATACATTCTATTGGTTTTATTTATTTTAGAAACGTATAAGATTAGCCCTTTTATCAGAGCATCAAAATGAAGCTGACACATTTTTCATTTAAAGCATATTTGTGGATTTAGAGAACTCTTTGAACACCAAGGCAAACGCTCAATTTAGCAGTTGTACTGTAAACCCATCTACATTTAATAACTCCATCAACTTTCATAACAATTAGCTAAGTGATTTGTTTCATATTCTTTACCAAAGTCACAGTCATATAAACAAATTTTAAAAAGTTTAAAATAGTTCTGTCGACTGCTAGCTGTTAATATCAATTAGGCACTGGCCGGTTAGTGAAGTTTTAAACCCCTCCAACCCCCCATCCCCCTTTTTCCTGCCTACTGCTCCTACTTGTTAGATTCCTGCTAATGATGTCAGAGAGTCTGCCCAAAATTAGTAGAGAGATTAACTTGGCTGTCTGGAAATATTTTTTGGTCGCAACAAACATGGACAGTCAGGCAAGCAAAAGGAGCACCACCTCTCACTATTACTAAGTTAAAGCTGTTTGAAATTACAGCTGGCAAGCTAAGATTGGTATGTCTGCTAAGCAGCCAACTGCTGTCTGGCTACCTGCCAGACTAATTAACTATTCAACATTAGCTTGTTTGACTCCCAGTGTTATTCTGTACATAGCAGAGCAGCAACAAAATACAATATTGTGTGCAATGGGAACATTTACTTGGAAACTAGCACAAAGTTGAACTTGTGATTATTTCAAACATTAGCATTAAGTCCACTACAAAAGAACAATATGTGGGATGCATTACATAAATATTACTGTGGCAATCAACGTCTTATGATGTTAATGTGGCAGTAGTAATAACACAAGATATCATGAAACAATGGTATTTTCACACAAAGTTATCACACTGTGAGAATCTCAAACTGATGATTTTCTCCTCACAGCTAATAAAAACACGACATTTAATACATTTCATACAGAAATGTGGGCTTCTTGAAAAGTATGTTTAATACCTGCTTAAAGGTTGTTATTTTAAAAGACACTTTTATTCTGATGAGCCTCATCGGAGCGTCTATTGTAATTCATTGAACATGACCGTATAAAGGCTTCCTGTTACGCTTATTGGTAATGTTGAGTCTTACAGCATAAGCACTTACAACAAAAATGTTTAATGTTGTCTGCTAATATTTAGGGCTGCTGCGAGAAAACACCTTAATCGTCCCTTATCAAGCCTTACAGCCAATAACAAAGTCACTGCATTCATTTTCCTGAGCCTTTCAGCCTCATCTTTTACATTCCCCTTCTACAGAATATTTCTAGATGGAGAAAACTCATCTAAGTTCGTACAGTACAGAATCGGAAATGTCGCAAAATGTTTTGTTTATCAAAGCATCTTATTTGTCTATGCTTCTTCCAAAATACACCTGTACACACTTGCAAGACTGGAATCAAGCAAGTTTCCTTTTAAATTTAACGAGAACACTGGTAATGGTGTGTAAATATAGAGATGCTGGTGTTCAAAATAGATAAAGAATAAATAAAAAGACTCTGGGACTTCAAAAAAATGAGCACCTGCTTTTGGGCATACACCTGGGTGCATTGTTCATGTTTTGAGGAGGAAGTGCATTTATCTAATGCACAGACAGGAGTCAGATAGGCACTGAAAACATCCCATTGTAGCTATGGGAGGCAACACTCCACTGCACTCCCACAGATCCTCTGAGAGAAATCTGTCTGAGACACAGAATTCCCTGGAAGACCGAGATTAGCTTCTTATTCATCCTGACGGGATCTGACAAGGCACGTGCCACTACCCCCCATTTTTAGCTTTAACGCACACACACAGACATATATACAATGTGCTTTCAAGCACAAGTCTCAGCAGCTTCTTAAATCAAACAATTTGTTCAAACTGGTTAAAGATAAAATATCATTTATTTCCTTAAGGAGCTCTTTCATTTTGAGCCAAGGCATTAAAATGACAATGTTAAGTAGACGGAGAGGATTGTCTTATTTCTCTGAGCCCCTTTATTTGCCATGACCAAACAGAGATTTAGTGAAGAACAGTTTGTTAAACAAAACACATGCATTGCCAAAAAAAGAAAGTACAAGGTTAAAGACAACAGACAGGATGAAATAGCTGGTAGTGCAGCACATCATCTGCAAACTGAAAAATCCAAAACACATTTTAGATTTTAGGTCAGTGTGGCAACTCAGGACCAAGTAAGTGCAAAAAGATGCAATTAAATTAAACTGCCAGTCATTTTACTCCAGTTGACTCCTCAAGTGTCAGTAACCTCATTAAACACTGTCTTTTGCCTCTCTAGCAGCTTACGTCTTACGCTTCTTAACTCAGAGTCTAGCTGAGTTTCTCTGCAGCTTGCTGCATTCTGGGATTACCATATTTTAAAGAAGACGGGTCCTTCCACAAGCCCTTTATTGAGTGAGATGCCCAAGAGAGTCAATGAGTGTGTGTAGCTTTTAATGTTTAACTCGGTCGCTGCTGCTGCAGAGCAGAGCATGAACTACCAGAAGTCCCTGTGAGAATTCTGAGATGCAAATACCCCGTAACTAAGTGCTGAAGATGTATACTTTAACAGCAGGATCTTACACACAATGAGGTCAAGGTCAAGATCAGGGAATGTCAGCCTGGACTAAATCTTTGCAGTTCTGCTTTATCCGTCAGCAGGCTAAATGGTAGATGAAAAAATACAATTTGATGTTGTTAAATATTAATAAATCTTCTACTGCTTCCACCATTACTCAATCAACAAGCATTTCCTCATGAAGTTGTGATTGCACATCCAATTGTCTCATAAGCCATCAGAATCAGTCAACTGAATATTCATGTGGTGATTTGCTGAAATCACAGCAGCAGAAAAAGGAAAGTTGTTTAATAATCTACATGGGTTGGGACAAGACGGTTAATGTACTTTTTATTTAACTGGTAACACCAGAAGCACTGTCTTGGAAAGACGAGTACCTGGATGTGTAGGAATAAAAAGAAACCTGGGAGTACAATGCATCACTTTGTAACTTTGTGAAATAATGCATAGACGATCCAAGTTTCGGTTTCAAGGAATTCCACAGTTTTTCACAGTCCCCGTTTAAAAAGCACTACTGTTTTGCTTCATACTATTTCAGACGTTCGGATCCCATGAAATCCAAGACACGTTTCTAGAGCAAAGAGTTGCCCTGATCTGTTGCTTATCTGTCATATGATGACAGAACAAAAGGAGATTCATCCATCATGGTAAAAGTTCATTAAAACACTCAAAAAGGAGCTTATGCACATACTTATGGTCGATGCCATAGTGTTTAAGGAGCAAGCATACTAATCCATTATATATTAAAATGAGTCGTATTTATTTAAATATCACCATTATCAAACTAAATCAAGCATCATGTATATATATATATATATATATATATATATATATATGTATATGTATATATTTATATGTATATGTATATATATATATATATATGTATATATGTGTATATATAAATAACTGGAGGTGGGCCCCAAATTAAATTATATACATACATAGTTTTTGCCTTCACTCTGCGTCCAGCTCACCCCAAACCATCTCAATTAGGTTCAGGTCCGGTGACTGTGGAGGCCAGGTCATCTGGCGCAGCACCCCATCACTCTCCTTCTTGGTCAAATAGCCCTTACACAGCCTGGAGGTGTGTTTGGGGTCATTGTCCTGTTGAAAAATAAATGATGGTCCAACTAAATGCAAACCGGATGGAATAGCATGCCGCTGCAAGATGCTGTGGTAGCCATGCTGGTTCAGTATGCCTTCAATTTTGAATAAATCCCCAACAGTGTCAACAGCAAAGCAACCCCACACCATCACACCTCCTCCTCCATGCTTCATGGTGGGAACCAGGCATGTAGAGTCCATCCGTTCACCTCTTCTGCGCCGCACAAAGACACGTTGGTTGGAACCAAAGATCTCAAACTTGGACTCATCAGACCAAAGCACAGATTTCCACTGGTCTAATGTCCATTCCTTGTGTTCTTTAGCCCAAACAAGTCTCTTCTGCTTGTTGCCTGTCCTCAGCAGTGGTTTCCTAGCAGCTATTTTACCATGAAGGCCTGATTCACACAGTCTCCTCTTTACAGTTGTTCTAGAGATGTGTCTGCTGCTAGAACTCTGTGTGGCATTGACCTGACCTATATATTTTATATATATATATATATATATATATATATATATATATATATATATAAAGCTGTTATTCACTGATGTATTTAAATTTTCAGTGTGGGGGCTGGTGTCCTGCAACCTTTAGATTGAAACAAATAACATACAAATTTTAAATTAACCTATTCTTGTCATGATCCGCTAGTGTTTGGGTTTTAGTTTCTTTTGTTTGTGTTATTTTTATCATTTCCTTTTTGTATATTATGTTTTTGTGGTCTTGGCTCATTCTGTTATTTTCCCTGTGTCTATTATTGCCATTAAGGTGTTCTTTGTCCCTCAGTTCAGCTCTATTCATGTTTATCAGTGCCCTTCCCTCAGCTTCCCCGCTTTCTCTCTGCCACAACTGGTCCACATTAACCCCTGATTACACACACACCTGCATTCTGTCATTCTCTATCTTTGAGTTTTAAGACAACACCACAAAAGTTGCCATTTGATCCTACTAAACAGGTATCAAGGGAGATGGAAGTTGTATTTTCGCAACTGACAGCACAAAGTTACTGACCCATGACTGCTCAAAAGTGCTTTGGAGGTAAAAAGTAGCCCACTTCATAATAACAAGGCAGTTATGTTGTTTTGGTATATCCATGTAATTTAAACATTAGATAAATCTATTTTTCTTCACCCTGAACCCACCCTGACCCAAACAGATGGGAATAGATGGAGTCAAAATGGCAGGTAATAGTTTGGGTCTGTGTGAACCCATGGGGGAGTGAAATAACAGGGCAGCTGAGTGGGTGAGAAAGAGGGATAGAGGGTTGAACCAAAGGTAGGCAGAGGTGGGAGGTTGAAACTGGGGGATGGGATGAAAGCAAGCATGAGAGTCAAATCAACAATAGAGGATGGTGCTAAAAGTGGGATGAGAGGCTGTTAGTTCAGTGGGTTGATGGTGGAGTCGAGTGATGGGCCACAGGTAGATGAATGAATGTTGAGTGCTGAGGTGGAAGGAAACATGAGAGGTAAAGACGAGGGGTGGGGCTGATAGGTCCTCAGAGGCTGATAGAGATAGATGCCATGTCAGTTCAAAGTGGGGGACATGTGAATGGGCTTGATTTGTTGTCAGTGATGGAGCGACTGTGAGACTATCAGGGGAGAACTACTCAGGTCTGTATTGCCTGCGTTGTATGTTTGTGTTTGAGATTTTCACTCATGTGTTTATGGTGGTAACTCTACCCTAAGGAGCGGAAATATTGGATATTCTGTCTTGTTAACTACTGATCACAGTGTACAGAGTTGCAAACATAGTCTTTTTTAAATGTAGTTGTATGCATGCACCTCTTCACTTCTCCATGTAGTCCCACAAAACATTTTCAAACTCTTTTATCTTCGGATTCTCACTCATACTTTGTTTATCCTCTACTTCTTCTTCTTCTTCTATTCAGATGCACTGCTCCTATGTTACATCTCCTCTTCCTGCTTTTGGAATCCTGGCCCAGCGGGCATTCACACTGCAAGCGAACTGCTCCAGGGTCCAGATAAACCATGCCAGGGTATGTTTTTCTGGTCTGTTTCAGTGTCCGGGATGGGGTCCCACTGGAGTAATCCGCTCCAGAAACCGGACTCTGGCATTGTACAAAGCTTTCCAACTGTTTGGTGTGAAAGCACTGTTAGGGTAAATATTTACATGGTTGCAGATTGCTGTTTTAGTAATAATAGTATTGTTAACCAGACTAATCACACACTAAGATGCTAAAGACAGTTTTAAATGTCATCTTCATGATCATTTTGTCTTTGTTAAAAAAAAAAAAAACTTTATTTCAAAGGGACTGCTTTGCCTCTGACCCTGACCATTCACAGCAGGAATGCTAGAAAAAAAATGTAATGCTATCGGCAGAGTCAAGCTTTTAAAAAACAAAATTCTGATCAGTGCATCTCTAATTATAAACCATACTTTATTGTACAACACAAACTATCCTGAACTGCTTCCTATCAGTTTGTTGTCATTAATCAAGTTTAGGAGCTACAATGACTAGCTACAAGCTAATTACTTATAAAACTGTTCTAACAGGCATAAAACTAGCAAATTTGATTCCAAGAAATAAAATGCAATGTAGTTGTTTGACCCATTGGACTCACGTTTAGGCTTTAATTTCCCTCAGTTCACTACATTGCATTTTTATACTTTACCAAGTAGAATGTATGCCCCCACATATCACTATTGTACATCACCATTTTGTGTGTTTTTGATACTTTATATGATTGTTGTTGCCCTATTTTGTGCAGAGTTTAGTCAATTCTACCTCTGACATGAAATTGCAATGGTTTGATTTGTTCGGCTCCTCAGATCTTGTTCCAAAAAATAAATCTATGCATATCTGCCAGCAATACATAGTGAATGCTTTATATCAATTGTAAACATTATATACTGTACAAGTGAGTTAACAAATTCGTTTAATTCGTTGGTAGAAAATTACAAATCAGCTGCACAACCACAGCAGAGTTTTGGATCATGTCCTACTTCTTCGATACCCAATTCAAGCACCACCTGTTGCGTAAATCAGACAGCATTTCTATTTTGGAGTATTGTGAAAACAGGCTCATGTTGTGTGCCTTTTATATGTAAAAGGAAACTAACAAGCAAAGAATCAGATCTGGACTTGTGTATACCGTTTTTGGAAGTAGTTCCACAAGGACGGGGCTTCTGCTAACATAGTGTAGCTACTCATCACCTTACAAAATGTTCTAATTACAAAATAAAAAATGTTCTGCTTGTAATACTTTTGATTTATGTTGTTTTTGTGGAAAAAAAACAAGGTCTGTTCAATTAGAGTAGTAACTTACACTGATCTAAATTGAACGTCATTTAAAGTAGATCAGTCTTAAACCTATGTTCTAAAAGTGGCACAACTCAGAACAAAACTGCACAACAAAACTGATATAATCTGTTAAAAATATTGGTATAAATCAAGGTTCTAAACATACCCTGAGTTATTTTAAATGACAGCAACTTTGTCTGGTTTCCCAAACACAGTGGACCAAAGATGAATTATAATCATGAACACTACTTTTGAGGCGACTGTGGCTCAGTAGGAAGAGTAGTCGTCTTGCAATCAGAAGGTTGTGGGTTTGATTCCAGCTTCCTTCTGCCATAGGTTGATGTGCCCCTGGGCAAGGCACTTAACCTCAAGTTGCCTACCGATCTGCGTATTGGTGTATGAATGTGTGAGCGTTAGTGAGTGCAATTGGGTGAATGTGGCTCTAGTGTAAAGCGCTTTGAGCGGTCTGTATGACTGGAAAAGCGCTATATAAGTTCAGTCCATTTACCATTTACTATACTGCAATATGTGAGTATTAGTGTATACCTATTTTGAATGCACCCCTGGAGCCATGCAATGGAAGTTAATAATAGATAAACCACCACTTTCTTAATTAGGATTACCAGTGAGGCATGAAAATCCCCATTCGTCAAGAGGCAAGTGAGAGGCTTTGTGGAAGGAAGAGAAAATGACAGCTTAGGAGTGACAGAGGGAAAATAAGCCATCAGTGAATGAATCTGACAAAAGGTGCTGGTGAGCTTGTGAAACATGTTAACAGCAGAGAAATGGGCACAGAGAAGGTCCAGAGGGGAAGTGGGGGAGGGGAACAGCAGGATAAGGAAAGGGGAAGTTTTCTCCATGCAGCTGAGTCAACAACAGCAATTGCAAACAGAGTGCCCCCTTATAAAGAGAGACAAGACAACGTCCTGCAGGGAGCGAAGGGAGAAAGAAATGTTCAGCGAGAATGTGGCAAATATACATCAGCTGTTTCTCAGCGTTTAAGCCTCACAAATGGATGACTAGATAATACAGGACATTCCAGCCTTTTTAAACAAAAACACTCAAATTACAGACAGAAAAAACAGCTGCCCTAATGTTAAAAGTGTGAAATAAAACGAGTCTCAGTCAGGGACAATTTGCATCACGTTCCACATCAGACCCGCCTTTCTTCTCTCTCTTCATTTTTGCATCACATATAAAAACAAAGAAGTGTCCTCATGCATTAGGGTGTGACAAATTCAGAGAATGAAAGAGGACCTACGCCCAGACTGTGAAACTGATGTTCTTTATTAATCCACCCCAGTCATTATGTCACACAGCCCACAACCAGAACTTCAACCTGTAGAATTAAATAAAAACTTTTAAAAATTCTTGCAGAAGCTCTTGTGTATTTCAACTTATTATTTAGTCATTTATTCAGTCGATCAGACAATATTTTTTGCTATATTCTGTTTTTGTCCAAAACGTTCTGTTTCGTCTTATTTGCTTTTCAGGAAGCAAATGCGCAGCAAAAGAAAGTAAATGGCAACCTTTGTGGCAGGAAAACAAAAAACTTTATATTATCAACACTGATGTTCTGTACAATGACCAATAACTTGGCTTTAATGAAAACTGGTTGTAAATCTAGCACTGCTTCACAGTAAGATTAACCCTATAAAGAACATAAATGGTTAAGAACCCTGTTATGAATTAAGCTGCTCGCACTTAATAAATAATAATAAGCAGACATACAGCTGCTATTTTTAACAGTGGTGCAGAATTAAACACTGATTTAACTAATTTCTTAAATATTTACTGGTCAGTTATAAACTGAGTTTTATTGCAAAGAGGTATTGAAAATCTAGCACTTTCCAGCAGGTAGAAATGTACAATCCGACAATGTTGTCTTTGGTGAAATTGTATGTATTAGGGCTGGAAAGGTTACTGATACTGATATAAGTATACCGAGAGTTAGCAAAATTGCACTTTCAAATCTTAAAAAACATCTGCCATACTGGTCCTTCTTTTTTACCTACAACATCCCAGAGAAAGACCAGGAAAGACCAAAGATTTAAATGTCTTTATGGAGAATAAATTAATTTTCTTTAAATAATCCCTCGAACCCATCCCACATTTATAAAGTCAGCCATGTTTTTATCTAGGATGGAATATATTCTAATTTAAATCAAACAAAAAAAGAACATCAGCTGTACATAATCTGTCTGCTTATTAAACAAGCATACATTAAATATGTTGTACCACCAAATCAGGTAGTTTTGTAAACGACACAGACACCCATTTAAACCAGCACTGGATGAATGTAAAAGGGTCTTCCCATTGCTGCCTAGGGAGAATCCAGTCAAGATGTCAATATATGTCATTTATGTTGTGTGCCTTTAGTAGAAGTGGTTGGATCTAGGTCAGGGGGTATATTTCCTGGGAGTTGATCTCTTGAGTGGACTCAAGCTGGGGGTTATTATTTGGACCCTGAGTGGCTGCAGTGAACAGAGCCCACCCTCTCAGTGCATTAGTGACCTGTATATAAGCTCCTCACGACTCTTTGACATGTGAGAGGAGTCTGGGATGACAAAGACTGCATGACCGCAATCGTGTAGATGTAAACACATTCACATTGATCGTTTCTGCACTGCAGGACAATAACAAAGCAACACAGTGTATTAGAAATTATAAACAGCACTCAATGTGGGGTTTCTTTTATCCCCAAAGAAACAAAATCCAGAGAACAAAAGATTGCATGCAGCTTTGCCCGCAAGCCTTCATCCACACATGGCAATTCACAGGCATATTTGCACACACAAATACACATACAGCCTTTTGAGACTGCCCTGTAATGCCCCACTGCATCACTTCCAGGTCAAAAAGCAGGAGCATGAAGTGTGACTATGTGCACCAAATTGCCAGGCAAGTCTGTATACTTTCTGTAAGTATAAAGGAGAAAAGGGCAGACAGGGACTAAGGTGCCTGTTTGCTTTGTCTTAATTTCACAGTTTCATGTTTGATGGAAGAGACTCCAAAAGTCAGGAGTGTAAGGATTTGCAGGCAGATAAAGCAAATGGAGATCCAAAGAGTGCAACCTCTCCCCAGTGCAAACAAAGCACAATGTTCAGAAGACACTCTTTGCACCTCTGCTCTAATTCCTCTATTAAATGCTTTCTCAACACCTCACACACAAACATATTTCTACTCTCGCTCTGAGGTCTTTTACACAACTTCGTCTTCTGGTCACGCATGTTTCCTTTTTCTGTCAAACCCAACTTTCACTCACTTTATCATATCATACACCTTTTTAATAGTATTGTTGTATTGTTGGATGTTCTGGGGATGCATTGGGTTTCAGATTCATGAAAGGTTATATACATATATGTACGTACACACACACACAGACAGACACACACACACACCCATATATATACAGGGGTTGGATAATGAAACTGAAAGACCTGGTTTTAGACCACAATAATTTATTAGTATGATGTAGGGCCTCCTTTTGCGGCCAATACAGCGTCGATTTGTCTTGGGAATGACATATACAAGTCCTGCACAGTGGTCAGAGGGATTTTAAGCCATTCTTCTTGCAGGATAGTGGCCAGGTCACTACGTGATACTGGTGGAGGTAAACGTTTCCTGACTCGCTCCTCCAAAACACCCCAAAGTGACTCAATAATATTTAGATCTGGTGACTGTGCAGGCCATGGGAGATGTTCAACTTCACTTTCATGTTCATCAAACCAATCTTTCACCAGTCTTGCTGTTTGTATTGGTGCATTGTCATCCTGATACACGGCACCGCCTTCAGGATACAATGTTTGAACCATTGGATGCACATGGTCCTCAAGAATGGTTCGGTAGTCCTTGGCAGTGACGCGCCCATCTAGCACAAGGATTGGGCCAAGGGAATGCCATGATATGGCAGCCCAAACCATCACTGATCCACCCCCATGCTTCACTCTGGGCATGCAACAGTCTGGGTGGTACGCTTCTTTGGGGCTTCTCCACACCGTAACTCTCCCGGATGTGGGGAAAACAGTAAAGGTGGACTCATCAGAGAACAAGTTTCACATTGTCCACACCTCAAGAATTGCGCTCCTTGCACCATTGAATCCGACGTTTGGCATTGACATGAGTGACCAAAGGTTTGGCTATAGCAACCCGGCCGTGTATATTGACCCTGTGGAGCTCCTGACAGACAGTTCTGGTGGAAACAGGAGAGTTGAGGTGCACATTTAATTCTGCCGTGATTTGGGCAGCCGTGGTTTTATGTTTTTTGGATACAATCCGGGTTAGCACCCGAACATCCCTTTCAGACAGCTTCCTCTTGCGTCCAAAGTTAATCCTGTTGGATGTGGTTCGTCCTTCTTGGTGGTATGCTGACATTACCCTGGATACCATGGCTCTTGATACATCACAAAGACTTGCTGTCTTGGTCACAGATGCACCAGCAAGACGTACACCAACAATTTGTCCTCTTTTGAACTCTGGTATGTCACCCATAATGTTGTGTGCATTTCAATATTTTGAGCAAAACTGTGCTCTTACCCTGCTAATTGAACCTTCACACTCTGCTCTTACTGGTGCAATGTGCAATCAATGAAGACTGGCTACCAGGCTGGTCCAATTTAGCCATGAAACCTCCCACACTAAAATGACAGGTGTTTCAGTTTCATTGTCCAACATCTTTATGTGTATGTATAGATATACATATATATACACACACACACACACATATCCATATACAAAATACATGGGGTGGGGGCTACCCCACCCCATAGCCCCAGTTAGCTTTGATGTCATTACAAATCACTTTTCTAACTTCAGATGACTTAAAATTGTAATAATAAAACAAAATGTTGTGGTATTTTTTGCAGGACCAATAAAAGCAACAGTAAAAGCTTTATCACAGTCTTTTTGGCAATACATCTGTCACTATGATCAGAGCCCCACAAACTTACCTTTTATCCAAAAGACTTCTTCAGAACACAAGTTACATTAAATAGTGCAGTTGTACTACTAAATAACACAGTATGTATTTTTAAATATATTGATATAATATAATTGTTAGAATGGCCCTTGGCAGCTGATTAAGGCAGGAGGCTTGAGGCAGAGAAAAGGGGACCCCACTGGGTGTTTATTCACCAACACTGAAGACATACACGTAGGAGACCTGTTACACAGGTCGCACATAGTCACAGCTACAGCCACACTGAGGTTGTTAACCGGCAGCCTTTCATAGCCCCTCCCATTAACAGACCTACCATGACAGGTGAAACAAACATATACACTAACATACATACAAAATAGCTAAAACATCACTTTATTTAACAAACATTATTACTAAACATCTCTAAAACAATCTGTACCTAGGCTTAAGTCTTTAACACTAAAATGCATAGTTAACTCCTCCCCTTCAATTTATAATGGTCTCTTCCGAAACCTTTAAAAAGGTGCTCAGGCCCCCAGGGAATCTTTTAGCCCAAACGCCCTACAGAGGAAGAGACAAAACTTCATTCCAAAGATTAGTCACAATACTGGTATTTTATCCATTTGTTATGTTTGTTTACCAGGACAAGTCATCATCAGTACCAGCTGAGAAGAAACTGCCTAAAACACCCACAAACTAAGAATAAAATACTCCAATCTCTTTCACAGTGTAATTTGTTCTTTCAACAATATTCAAAACAGCATTTTAAGTGTACCAGCATACGTAATGAAGCTCTTCATTACAATAATATCATAATATAATAATATAATATAACTTAGTGAACAAAATATTTTGGAGATTATAAAAAAATCACAGTCAGTCAGTCAGTCAGTCATTTTCTACTGCTTATTCCATAGTGGGTCGCGGGGGAGCTGGTGTCTATCTCCAGCAGTCTATGGGCGAGAGGCAGGATACACCCTGGACAAGTCGCCAGTCTATCGCAGGGCAACACACAAACAACCATGCACACACTCATTCATACACCTAAGGGCAATTTAGAGTGACCAATTAACCTAACAGACATGTCTTTGGACTGTGGGAGGAAGCCGGAGTACCCGGTGAGAACCCACGCATGCACAGGGAGAACATGCAAACTCCATGCAGAAAGACCCCCAGAATCACAATTCTGATCTTGAATATTTTCCCACTAACAAGAAATTATACAATTCCCATCCCTTATCTCTAGTAAACGCTGCATGCAGGTAGTGTTGCACATATTTTATACTCGTTTCATCTTTACGGCATTAAAGGCAAATTTCTAATATTGCGTATAAAGCATTTCATCATCATCAGTTGGCAACCAGAGCTGATGTGTGGGCTTGAACGCAACACTGATCAGACATAATAGACGTGACGGGGATGGTAAAGCTGTCATGCCAAAGGGGAGGATAGCAGATATGATGGAGCGACAGACTCAGGCAGATAAAAAGCAAAAAAGAGCATAAGAGAGAGAGAGAGAGAATGAGGGTGGGAGCAAAGGAAGGAAGGAAGGAGAAAACTCCCAAATCATCACAGCAGAAGCGCAGAAAAGACAAAAGGAAGGAAATGAATGAGGACAGATGCTAGCTCATGTCAGCTTTGAGACCCCCACCCCCAAATGGACCCTTTCCTAAATTGCAGGCATCCCCTCTTGCTCCTCTAACTTATGACCCTGCCAAAGCCCCTTTTTCCTCCCTCATCAGGTGGATGATAAGTCACAACGTTCTTCACCTGATGTTTCCAGCTTCTAACCCGGAGCATTCCTGTCCAACCAGATGAGCGACATTACAAAGAGGGCACCTGTAAACTGGAACGTCAGTGTGACATAATGCTCTCAACGACTCATTTAGCAAGTCTTGTCCTGCACGGTTTTCCATTCACACGAAAGCCTACACCTAAACAGAAATAAACATGAATTGCATAGATTTCCTACCAAGTGACACAATTTCAATTTGTCACTCACTGCCTACACACGGGGTTCCCACACGGTCTTGAAAAGCCTGGAAAAGGCTGGGACTTGCTATTCATAATTTTTCAAGTCTGGATAAGTGTGGAAGAAGGAAAATTGAGGATAAAAACAATGTTTTGATTTTCCTACTGTGAGAGGACACAGGTCTAGTAATACTTAATAAATGCTGTTGGTTTAAATATGGATTTATATTGAATTCACATGTCTTACCTCTTAGTTGCAACATAAGACTTTGATTTTAACATTTTACTCATCAGTATTTTGGTTTTTGACTTACTGATATTCATTAATCAAAAAAGAGGCGTTGCACTACCTGGTTGGTGACTTGACAACTTTAAATCCATGATGAACTGGACCTGTGGTCCTCCAACTGGGTCTAAAATTCCAGACAATCCACTTAAACTTTTATTTTTAAGAAATTTCTGCTTTTAATTTAGGATATTTGACACTTTCAGGAGTTAGAGTTTGAATTAGAGCAAATAGCCCAAATTCCACAAAAGTGGTAAAATGGTGCTCTACCACACAACAAATATTGGAAGCCATTTTAAGCAGTGTGTTGCTTCATTATTTGTGAAAACTAGAAATTATAAGACACAACTATTCAGGAGGGTTAAGTGTAAATATATGTGTAGAAATGTGTAGAATGTGATAAAAACTGCATGAAAAAAAATCTAGAAATTTGAGTTTGAAAACATGGAATTTTGTGGTGAAAATATGTAGAAACCCTGCATACAGCATGACTGATGTAAACTACTTAAACCTGAGCAGAGATGGCAGTCACGCATGGCAATCTCAAAAGTAAATGTTTGTCTTCCACCTATTACAGCTCTTTGGATATAGAGACCTTGAGAACGCTCGTCTTCACATGTAGTCTGCACAGCAGAGGGATTCACTTAGTTTTTGTGCATTGCAGTGACAAGATCAGCAGACAAACTTCATGAAACCAGAGAAGAGAAAGAAAAACATGTTCTGTTTCCCTCCACCTTCAGCTGTCAGTTCTGTCATGGTTTTTCCAAAACAGACTTCAGCAATATTTGTCTACTAGACTTCCAGTGACAACAGCAGAGAACTGGGGGAGTGCAAGAAAGGAACACACACACTAGACAGGCGCACTGGTAAACACACAACATTTAAAGAGCCCCGTTGCAATGGGGACTCCATAAGCCCCATATTTACTCAACACCAGAAATTAGTGCACCACTGAGGACGAGGGATGAGGCATTAGTGAGGCAACTTTTAGAAAATGAAAGGGACGGAGGAAGAGCGAAGAAACAAAGGAAGAAGAGATCACCTCTTTCATGGTAATTGCATCAACCTCTTTTTATCTTGCCTGTCACATCTGCAATAAAACATGTCTTATGTGTTATGCCTGTAGTTGTGTAAGCTTTGCCACAAGGTGAGGAGTAATTTAGGCATTATGGGTGAATAGAGAAGGGAAGGATTTTAGGTGGTTGTCGGTTGTGATAAAGATAATCAGAATTCATTTGTAGAGAATTGTTTAATCCATGTTGGAGATCACTGCATAAACAAGACTAAAAGTAGAGCTTCATTACTTTATATATTTTTAGGACTAGCTACAAAAGATGAAGAAGAAAACTCTACTCATTTAGTGGCCGTGTGCATCTGTTTGCTGTAATGATAACGTGGAGGATGACACCTGCTATTTAAAGAACGAAAATATGTTGCTCCAGTAACTAGAACCTCTTTCAGCTTTTTTCAGTTTTTGGTTATGGTTAGGGAGAGGACTGTATTTGAAAAAGCAACGTCTTTGTGTTTCCGTGTCCTCCTAAAAGACCCAAATGAATAGTTTAAAAAGGTGAAAGTAAATATATGTTGAAAGGTCATAAGCAGATAGATCTTTGTGCCTTCATCTAGTATAAATCCAAATTAGTTGGACTATGAGGGTGAAGCTGATGGCAAATCAGCTTCACCCTGGGGGGTCGAGACTGATGTTAAAATGAAAAGAGATGTCCTTAAAGGCTATGTAAACTCTAGAGATGTACAGAGAAATTGGCTGGTAACCAAAATGTAAAAAGCGTTTCTGGTCAGAGTCACTTTCTGAAAAAAGTAAAGCATTGTGAAAAACAATAGCATAGCACTTACTTACACTGCTGTGGTATTTAAGATTTTTACACAAATAGAGGCAGGGTTGCTACATGTCCCTTAAACAAAGGGAATCATCCCGTATTTGATTTAATTGTGGGCTTGTCTTTTAATTCCGAGTTGTCTTAAATAGTGTTAGTGATTAGGAAACATTTGAGGCTATCAGAGGTAGAGTAAGGCATGTTTATTTTGTGAAAAGTAAGTTGCTAAAGACCATCAATGGCTTTTCCCCAAACCAATTCATACCTCTGTTACATACCAACATGCTGCCATTTTGTTCCTTCCTACATCCGTTTTGGACCCATAAACAAACCATTTTACCATTACAAATTCAATTCAGTTTATTTATATAGCGCCAATTCACAACACATGTCATCTCAAGGCACTTCACAAAAGTCAGGTACATACATTCCAATTAATCCTAACCATTGAACAGTGCAGTCAGATTCTGTTATTTATTCAAATTGGATAAAAAGTTTTTCTATTTAAGGAAACCCAGCAGATTGCATCAAGTCAGAGAATTGTGACCCATGATACGAAAGCAACTCTAAGTGATCCCCTACATGTACATTTTTACTTCAGTTTTCGAGTAGAAAAGAAAACTACTTTAAGTCATTGGTTGCCAAAGTACCGCCGGTGGGTAACATTTGTCATATGATCAATATAATGAATGTGGTGATTTTTTTTATCTTTCACATTGAAATGTGGCAACCATAAAATGTGGATAGCACAGGATGCACCACCACCTCCCCTTTGGGTCTTGGTACATCTTGGACTGTTACCTTCAACCTTTGGTTCTAACTGATCTGAATTTATGATACACAAAAACACTAAGAAAGTTACATATTGCCGGTAAGATATTGACTATTAATAACGTTTTTACAGAACATCCAGTCCAAAATCTTAAATTCTCCATTGAAATGTTTTTACAGTGGTAACTATAAGAAATTAAACCCTAGACTAATGCATTGGAGAGGTGACACATAACAAGATCAGTCTATACAACAGCAGCACAAAAGCACCCACAAGGCTGACTTGACAAAGTTCTATTCACGCTTTCACACACACACACTTTATTACTTTACTGTAGACACAGCACATGGTTGAATTGATTCTCATACACACCCACACACAGGTATTTGCCCTCAACAGACACCAAATAAATGGACACTTACACACACACAAAAACCTGGATGCGTATCAGTGAGAAAGATAAGACAGGCTTCCCCCCTCTTTTCGCTGCCTCTGGCTTTTGCAAAGTCTTTGTCAGTGGTGTAAAGATATCCTCACACACAGAGACATACACACACACACCATTTTTTTAATCAACTACTACAAATTCTTTCACAGATCACTTGCTCCAAACACCCTGCCAATATTCAAGTTCCTTGTGGCAGCAAATGAAGCAGTAAGTTGCAGAAAGGAATATATATATAAATATTCACTGTATTGTTATAGTTATTTCTGTTTTTATATTCTTTTGCACCTAGTCTAGATTTTAATTTCAGGGACTTTGATGTATACATGTGCCTAGAATGACAAAAGTATCATTGCATCCTAAATATTTGCTGGATAAGCATGCCACAACTATTTTAAACCAGGCACCTCAAAAAACACAACAGGGAATAAATAGTTTACATTCCAGCTCCGATCAAAAGGTCTCTAAATAAATGGAAAGCTGAAGGTTTCCTCTATTAATTTCAGTTATATTCCTAAAACATGGTACAGTTTAGCAATTTTCTTTTCAAAAGACCAAGGAATATGACACATAAATAAGTTTCTTCTTATGTGGAGCAATACATTCTGCCAAACTCTGACCCAGTGTCCGTTCTGGTACAAACTGGAGTAAGAGATGGTGAAATTTATGTCCAGTTCCCTTAATTTAGCTTTATTCTATTCTGTCTTGTTTGCTGTTGCTGACTGTAAAGTTTTCAGGAGCTTAGAGCTTTCCCATCAAGACAAACAGTTCATAAATCTTTTTCAAAGCAGTCCTTCCTGTTCTAATCTAAAGTAAGCTGCTGTATTTAATATACCCAAATCCATCGTTAGGTTATCGCTTTTGTCATTTTGAATTCTGAACCTGTGATTGCATGACTGAAGGTTTTGAATACTTATTTAAACCATCTAAGCAAAGCAAACTCTTTAACAACCATTAGACAGGCCATAATTGCTTTAAGCACCACATACTTCTTTCTGATCCAGGGTTGGGAGTAATTGCTCTTTATCAGATATAATTTCACATCTGTAGTTCTTATGAAAAGAAGCAAACAATCAGCTACAGGCACAGTTAAGGAATTCAGCACTGTTTGCCCTTTGAGCTTTGCAGTTGGGATTGCCAGGTGTTGCCAGTCCAGCGAGGCTGTTAAGGCGTTTTGTTATCACTGACTTGGCTCATGTAAGAAACTAGGAAAGGTTTCAGGTGGGAGCATTAATGATTGATAAAGTCCTTTCATTAACACCAAGAAAACACACAATGGCCCCATGCAAGATGGCATTCTGAGCACATTTGCAGGGCAAATCTTTCAGAACAGTTTAAGTATGTAGATTACTAAAATGAACATATTTCTTCTACATGTTATGGTGCATTGCACACTCCTACTCTTAAAAAAAAAAAAAAAAAATCACATGCCCACATGAGGATTCTTTCTCATAGCTTTGCCTTGTTCTGTTTTTTTTTTTTTTTTTTTATCAGCATCAACATCTATTACATTTTCTACACAGAAGCAGCCTGAAGCAAGTTACCTTAAACCCCGCCACAACTCTGTCTCTGTGTTTCAGTTCTCAAAACTCCCAACGCATCCTTAAAACAAGGAAAGCATCTCCTTACCTTCACTTAAGCTTCCTGTGTTTCCTGCGAGTGTCCCACTTAATTCCCTGTGGTTACCAAAGCAAAGCCAGTAGGAGAAAAGAGGGAAATCCCTGCATCAGAGAGACATCTCTGGCATAGTGTTTCACTCTACACACTGGAGCGCATTCTCCCACATGCTGCCACTTGCATGCCTAGACCAGACTGTGGGCTGAGTAGGAGGGTGTGTGTGCTCTGCCTGAGTCTAGGCCCACCCCCTCTTCTCTCTCTCATGCTCTCAATACAGCCCTCCTCTCCTTCCTCCTTTGCTGGCTTTTCTTGCTCGCCTCCTTTGGTTTGGCAAGTTGACTGTCAGCATGTGTGCCTGGTTTTTGCCTCTAAGCCTTTAGATGTCCCAGTCCTCTGTTTAATTACTGCCTTTCTGGCCTCAAGCTCTGTGCACAAACAAAGACAAGAAAGATACAATAGACAAGCACTGACATGCAAAAAAACACAGCAACACTGCCTGATGAGTAGTAAGTGGGTGGCAACCGTTTTCTTATGCAACTTGGAAAAGTGTTTTGCTTATTCACTTCCTTTAGCTAAAGCCATACTTTCCAGAGGTTAAGGATGAAAAGAATCTTATTGCAAAAATTAAAAGGGTAAAAAAATAAATACATCTACAGCATGATGTATAAACCATGGCACAGTAAAGATGTTTACCAATAATTGGAAGAAATATGGAACTAACAGGTTCATTACAAATACTAGACATTTCTCTAAAGCTGATGAAATGACACGACTGAAGCTGAACAGGGAGGCAGGCAAGAGGCCGACAGCAACACTAGAGATGCAGGAATGTCCAACAAATGCTGGTTATGCTCTACATTTGCCAACCATCTACAGGATTCTCCACATATTGGGACTAAGGAGTAAGACGGCAAGTAAAAATAATGGATAAGAAAAAAATATATATAAATAGCAATATAAGTTTCTCTTTATCATTTGACAAAAGCATTATTTCCTTAATATTTGGCTTTTAGAAATGTCATCTTACGTAAGAGGCTGATGATTTCTGATTTAAGTGTCTGCTGTACTCTGCTGAAGTTGAAAATGTTTTGGTGTTCAATATTTTTGGAGGCAAACATGTCAAGAAAAAGGGCAGAAAGTGTCACAAATCCACACAACAAAAGCAACTTGACACAGCCTCCACAGGGAAAAGGGGAGGAGATACTTGCTCAAAGTCGCTATTATACAACACATGTACTCTGGCGTACAGAGAGAAATGTATTTGCATGTTTTTACCTTCTGGCACCCAATGATATTTCAGCACCTTGCTAGACAAAAAAAAAAAAAGCCAGCAGGTAACCCTTTCCCACCTCAGTTCTTTTGTGCAAAGATTGTGTGAACTGTATTTCTGCTTTCACACGGTCATTATGTTTGCAATAGATCTGACCCACATACAGAGAAACACTCTGAACAAAATCAGTAAAAGGTTGTTTATTTAAAAGATAATCAGGAACGTAATGGTCAAAACTCCAACTGTATGAAAAGAGAACGAGTGAGAACAGGGAATCAAAAAGTTAATGAAACTAAGAACAATAAACTAATATGATTGATAATTCTGCTTACTAAGTAGCTGTGGTCAGGTCGCGGGGTAGAGAGATTCAGGATCCAGGTTAGACGAAGGTGAGTGTGTAGGAGGTTCCTTAGGTGCTGTTCAGTGTGAGCTCGGAGCAAACAGGAATGAGTTCAGTGTGCAGGTGTTTACATTGGAGGGTGGACAGGTTACGCTTACGGTTTGGTCCAGGAGACGAAGGGAGCAGGAAACTGCAAGCTTGATGTGAATCCAAACGAAGACAGGAGATGGGATATGAAATCCACAAAGCATAGATAGGCTTGATGATCCAGAGTCATTTCCGAAGATGTAGTCAGTACACAGTGACATAGATCCAGAGCTTAGGCTATCTAAATCTGCAAAAGACAAAGTTATACAAGGTTGAAGAACAAAGCATAAACTTAGTGTTTGGCTCGAGCTTGTACCACTAGTGGCAAAACACTCTGGCATCGAAGTGCTGGCAGCATCCTGCTTAAGTACTCCTCAGAGTAATCAGTGGAATAAGTCACACATGTCACCCAGGACACCTGAGCACTCCAGCACCGTCTGAAAATGAACACATGAAGCAAGCGCAAAAACACAAACAACCCAGATCCTGACACACACATGCAACCTGTCTGCCTGACATCTTGCAACTGTCAGCCCATCAGACCTCATTCTCTGCACAGTCATCCCTCTTCTATTCTCTGTTCTCCATCTTTTTTTCTGTTATCTAAGACAGTGGTTAAACTTTTTTATTAGAAGCACCACCTCAATGAATATCGCTTCATCAAGCAGCAAAAATAGTACAACAGGACGTTTTCAGTTTGTTTTCCTATGTCATTCAAAAAATATCCTGGAAGACTGCATGATATGTGAATGTCTAACTGTATTATCCACCTTTACAAAAAACTTTAAATTATAAAGTCTAAAGTTGGCAGACATTAGCAGAAAGATGCTTAGAAGTGGGCTGCACACTGATACAAACCTGGGGTCTTTCTGCTTGGAGTTTCTCCCAGTGCACTAGTGGGTTCTCTCCAGGTCATCCTACAGTTTATGTGAAAGGGTCTCTCTAAATTGCCCTGAGTGTGTGCCTGCACAGTTGTCTGTCCTGTGGGTTGATGGATGGATGGATGGATGGATGGATGGATGGATGGATGGATGGATGGATTGGGGATAGGATTGCTAATTAGAATGATGTCATAACGTGGAAAAGTGGGAGAAGTTCAGACCCAGAGACTCAGTCCGTTTTACTAATAGGTGACACAGCAAGATCCGGGTCACAATAAGGCATTCAACTTCCGCTGCTGAGGTGGTTTTCTGGGGCTGAAAGAATTGTTGTTGCTGTCCAGCTATAAACTTTTTGTGACTTTGTGACCAAAGTTGTCAAGTTGCAAGTACTCATGGGACATAAAAATTGGATTTGTTTTTTAAAGCAAAAATTATTTCATTGTGAAATTTAATTTTAACTTTTCAATAATAAATTTACCATACAATATCTTAAAGAAATAAACAAAGTACTCTAATTTTTATTAAAAATGGATCTGTAAATCATTGTGAATCCAATTTATAAAATCAGTCTCACTTGTTTGCCTTATCTTGGTCTATTTGTTGTTTTGTTTCGTTTATTATCATAAACAAGAATGAGAAATAGGTGACGTTTTCTTTGAAAACACTTGCTGTTTTTGCTAATCAATGTTAACAGTGATAAATATACAGAATCTCCTTGCTTCATCTAATGTGTGGTGGGATCATTTCCTGGGGTAGTTTTATAAAATCTAAAATGACTCTCTGTTTAGCTCACTATTTACTATCGTGCTACACCCTCAAAAGGTCACCAGTTTGTCAACACACCTTGAACATATTGCATAGCAAAGGTACTTCTGAGTACCACTTAAGCGAGCCCAATTACCTCCAGTGGTGCCTGTACCACAGTTTAAGAAGCATGGATCTAGGAGTACACAGTATCCAACGAAGAAGCCTGTGTTCTAATGTGATCTGACTGAAAAAGGAGCAAGGTCAGCCAGGATGAGGAACATCAGCTTGTTCCCACTCCTCTACCCAAACAAGGCATCATTGGCCTGTAATGCAGTAATATATAGGAGTGGAAAATAATGAGTTTATAGTTTAATGACAGATGTAACAGCATGATGAAACAAACAGAAACAGAGGAGATATTAACAACAGCTGCAGTAGGAGGACATTATGTAACTGTAATAAAGGCTAAAGAAACATCAAGATGTTGGGGTTTCTCTTTGTTTGCCAATTTTAATCAGTTTTTGTAATATGAAAGGCTGCTTCTGCAAGGTGAACAAACTCGGTGTTTGAGCAGTGAGAAGTGCATGCAGCAAACAAAAATTAAACCAACCCACCCGCTCGGTTATCTGTTCAAATCTGACTTCTTTTTTCTCCTGCATTTGCAGTTCCAGCACACTTGAGCTGACCTTTTAGAATAATAGACTCCACCTTTAATACCTTATTATTCTTTATCTCAGAATGTCTGCGTATGGGTGAGGATGGTATTAGATGGATAAAATAAATTCCTCATTTTATGCTTTCTGCTATCTCTTATGCTGGACATATTTTATTGAAAGTCATGAACATACTGTATTTGACAGAGAAGATACAGACAGTCAGGATCCCCTCTTCCTCTATGCAAACAACACCCATCATGCCAGATTTGATCAAATCATTACCAGCAGTCATGCGAGTCAAGCTGATGAATAATGTATGGGCTGCCAGGGTACAATAATGCATTTCCTCTGGCCTGCTACCTTCTCTTAGTCACATTAGCAAGTAGTTGCACTATCCCCTGCTCACAGTCATATCAGCTAATACTTGTCTAGCACTGTTACATTTTCTATTAGCATGCAATGTCCTTACGTATCCACAGTTGCAATAATATGTGCACAAATCTTATTTTGAGCTCAGAAAACATGGATGAAAAATGTATTGAACAGATATAGAGAACCATACAACTGCTCACATGCAAGTGACAGGTCTGCCAAGTGGAGACTAAGCAGATATCAGGCATTAGACCTCAGCCCTCCGTTATTAAAAAAACAAGAAACTAGGCCATTCACCAGATATAGCAACAAGATCTCAAACTCTGATAAGTGTAATTAATATAATTGCTCTTTTATCTGTGCACACTCAAGCAGGCATACGATGGCATAAACCTGTACAGACAGAGTTGTACAAGTTTATATATATATATATATATATATATATATATATACAAATATATATTGCATCTCTGTCTATACAGGTATGCCTGCTTGAGTGTTCACAGAATATTTTTTTTATTTTCTTCAGATTTGGAGGATTACATACATTTCCTTGGAATTTCATAGAGCTGCCACGATTTAACTTCCTGCTTGATTTATTTAGATTTTCCTTCAGTTTTCCAAAAAAAGTTATTTCCTCAAGTTTCCATCTATTCTATAAAATGCAGTATGATGCTATCATCCCTATACGTCAGATTTGGCGTGTTCTGACACTCGCAAACTTCAATATTTTTCCCTCCTACTGTAATGATGGACATTATGGTGAAGCAGTTCAATTTTAGTTTTAGTAGACCAAGGGACAAGTCATTTTCCTGACTGCATTTGCAAAATGTAATCTATCTTTTTATTTCCCTATTGAAGTAAAGGTTTCTGTCTTTCTGAGAGGTCTTCCAGCCCCTACAGGTACAACTTGCATCTCTATGAATAATGACACTCTCTGACTAGCTTTAGGCACAATCTTCACAAGTTATTTCGCCTTTGTTGATCTCTGAGACCCCCTCTTGAACAGTGTGATGGGTGGACATTCCCATGGTGTTTATACTTGCAGATGTACGTGTTTGAGCAGATGTGGCCCCTTCAGGCTTCTAGAATTATACCAAACTTGTGGAGGTCCACAATTTTCTTCCCTATGTCTTGTTTGGCATTGAGGTTTCCCTCAAAGTCCATCTGCTGGTGTGCCTTAAATCTACTACTGTAAATATTTTTAAATTAATCTGAATTACTCAGAAACTCACAAAGCCATGGCATCTTTATCTGGAGATTCCTAAATTGCATGAAGGCAAAGTAATCTTAATGCATGTGAACAAACATGGGTAAAAGAAAAAGAAGCTTAAGTTAGCAGTTTACAATAAGCTAATAAGGTATTTTTAGACACTATTTTTCATTGTGGTAATTATGTTGAATTTAAATGATGTTGTATTACATTATGTGTATGTTGTTTAACTGTATAAGAATTTTGTTAAAGCAAGCAATACATTGTACTATTTAAAAAATCAATGAGCCCCTATAAGTCACAATGTGCAAGCTTCATATGAAAGTAGTTCCTGTCACACTGCATGAAGAAATATGCCAGACGGCTGCAGTACGGTCATATACAACAGACTCAACAGAAACTTTGGTCTATCAATAAAAGGACAGCAAGTGCTAAGACACTTTTTAGATTCAGCCAAAAAGAAGAAGCAAATGATGAGGGAAAGGAGACTGCTGTAGAAGCACTGACGGTTGGGCAAAAGAAGACAAAAATCAGATGTCAGTCACACAAAATATTAGACGGTGTTTCACATTTGTTGCAGGTCATCTTTGAGCACTATATCAGTGGTCTGTTGAACAGTATGTCCAGAAACCACTGCTTACGACCAGAATTTCACAACGGAAAATGTTGTCTAAGATGACTGAGAATCGCATAGTGTGAACCACCTCCTAAGTTGAAAAACATTTTTTTGTTTCGCTTGATAACTTTGGTTAACCTGCTTTTTTGACACCTATACAGAAATCAAAGACTGTAGTTTTGGTGATAAATAAAATAAAAAAAATTTCCTTCAGCATTTAATGGCTTTGTAGGTATTTACTAGAGAGTTGGATTTTAAGTAGGCCAGCTTCCAAAGGTTTCCGAGTGTGTCCTGCTGGGAAGAGAGCCCAGAGAGCAGATTATACACTCACCGGCTACTTTATTGGGTACACCTTGCTAGTACCAGGTTGGACCTCCTTTTGTCTTCAGAACTGCCTTAATCCTTTGTGGCATAGATTCAACAAGGTACTGGAAACATTCCTCAGAGAGTTTGGTCCATATTGACATGATAGCATCACACAGATGCTGCAGATTTGTCGGCTGCACATCCATGATGCGAATCTCCCGTTCCACCACATCCCAAAGGTGCTCTATTGGATTGAGATCTGGTGACTGTGGAGGCCATTTGAGTACAGTGAACTCATTGTCATGTTCAAGAAACCAGTGAGGATTTGTGCTTTATGACATGGCGTGTTATCCTGCTGGAAGTAACCATCAGAAGATGGGTACACTTTGGTCATAAAGGGATGGACATGGTCAGCAACAATACTCAGGTAGGCTGTGGTGTTGACACGATGTTCAATTGGTACTAAGGGGCCCAAAGTGTGCCAAGATACATATCCCCCACACCATTACACCACCAGCCTGAACCGTTGATACAAGGCAGGAGTGGCACCCGGTGTGGTCTTCTGCTGCTGTAGCCCATCCGCCTCAAGGTTCGACGTGTTGTGCATTCAGAGATGCTCTTCTGCATGCCTTGGTCGTAACGAGTGGTTATTTTAGTTACTGTTCCCTTTCTATCAGCTCGAACCAATTTGGCCATTTTCCTCTGACCTCTGGCATCAACAAGGCATTTGCGCCCACAGAACTGCCGCTCACTGGATATTTTCTCCATTTTAGCTATTCTCTGTAAACCCTAGAGATGATAGTGCGAGAAAATCCCAGTAGATCAGCAGTTTCTGAAATACTCAGACCAGCCCGTCTGGCACCAACAACCATGCCACGTTCAAAGTCACTTAAATCACCTTTCTTCCCCATTCTGATGCTCGGTTTGAACTGCAGCAGATCGTCTTGACCATGTCTACATGCCTAAATGCATTGAGTTGCTGCCATGTGATTGGCTGATTAGAAATTTGTGTTAACGAGCAGTTGGACAGGTGTACCTAATAAAGTGTCTGGTCAGTGTATGTTCCCTCTGGCCCAGGAATACCTTGGAATCTCTGAGAATTAGCTGAGTTTCATTGGTGAGAGGAATGTCTGGGTTCCAGTCCTGGTGGTTCTTGCTTGAATGGTGCCCTGGACAAGCTGCTCATTCTGCCACCCTCAACTTATCACAATGCAGGGAATCATCAAAATGAAGGGGTGGGAATAAAACTCAGTGCAGTCTCACACGAAACATGTGAAACAGTCTCCCTATTCTCAGCTGCAAACAGGAGGTGCCAATTCCACATTGATTGATTAAAAACAATAGCAAACATGTTCACGGCACAGCTGTGCTTGTGTGCTTCTCTTTCTAATGCCGCCTTGAGCAACTGCCTATTTCAAAATGCAGCCTATTGAAAAAAATTGCCAACGCCCGTACCTGTTACCAATGTGACGTTTTCAGATTAGCAAAAGAAAATGAAGGGAGGTTGAGATTTTGGAGACATTTCTATACCTTCATACCTTTTTAAACATTATTTTTATCCCAAAGTTGTACACATTTTTGTTAATCAAATCTGTACAATGTGCGGATTACCTAAGATACTGTTCACTGAACGATTTTTCAATCAAAAATTTTTTCAAAGTTTCAAACGCAGTTGGTGGAAAATACCCTATTTCCTTAGTAAGTTTATGAACTGTTTTAAGCACAGAAAGGTCACACATTTACACTAATCACTAATGGTTATTCACTCATATATTGACAACACTATTAGCCAGTTAAACAACTCAATGAAGTTACAATTAATCATTCATATAGCACAGCATACATTTTAGAAATCATTCCATTAAGACCCATTAAAATAAGGATTTTTATACAATGATTCCTGAAGGGATGCACATGAGCTGCATGCATGTTGGTGCCATCCAGGTTAGAGGGGTAAATGCGTGTTGTAACTCTCTTTAGTCGTAATCTTTCTCAGTATAAAGAGGGAGCGGTAATATTTCGGGTGCAGTGTTTAGGGATGATAATCT
The DNA here is from genome assembly GCF_021462225.1 of Girardinichthys multiradiatus. Lineage (NCBI taxonomy): Eukaryota > Metazoa > Chordata > Actinopteri > Cyprinodontiformes > Goodeidae > Girardinichthys > Girardinichthys multiradiatus. Next base: position 22,877,652 of record NC_061804.1, on the reverse strand, counting down.
GGGATGCATGAACATCATGGGAGGGGTGGGAACACATGTATGTGTCTTTTGTTTTCATGTGAGCCTACCTCAGCTCTCTTATTCTCTGAATCCCGTTTTTAAAGATAGAGAACAATGGAAGGCAGCCACAGAAATAAAACGTGTTCGATTGTGTGAGAGGGGACCAGCGTAGGAAGAGGAAGAGTGGGAGACGGACAGGAATTTAGCAGCGAGCAGACAGCTGCACACGCCGTGTAACCTCCCGACCCTGTCACAAACTCACGAGCATTGACTAGATGACCTATTTCACTGCTCACAGAGCCGCAAAAACACACACACACACACACACACACACACAGTATTATACTCATAAACTTATAGCCTTATTTCTATAAGGCCACAGTCACAGGCATAAAAAGATTTAATTTCTAATCAGAGGATTAAAAATGTAAATGGACTTTGATACACATGCTGGAAAAAAACTGTTGTCTTAAGGTCTGATCCCACATGTAACATCCATTATAGACGATAACAAAAACAGAACTGAATGTTAATTCTTTTTTTTACTTTTTTACTTCAGTAATTCTTGTAATTCTTAAGAACAAACATACTAAACCAGTATGAGGAACATAAAATCTTGTCATCAGGGTTTAACTTTAGAAAACATGCAAATGCTCAAACCTTTCTTGCAGAACACTGCAACAATCTCCATCATCACATGACAAAAGAAGAAGTAGTCCACAAGAGCAGAACAGAATGTCTCTGTGTGTTTAGATGCAAGGACTTCATCTGACATAGGATGTTCTTTTTAAACATTCAGTTTTGTGCAGTTTTTCTGTAAATTGTCAGGTTCAAGCATCAGAACAGCTTGGAAAAGATCCTCTCTTATATCTATGAGAAGCGAGCTCTTTTGGAAGAGAACCCAGTAGTTGTGGGTACGTTTAACAGCATTGGATTGAAACCAGTCCAATGAATAAGTGTGGCTACCAGAGCCACCGGCATGTCTATAAGTTCTAAACAGCAGAATTTTGAGAACATTCATTTCACTTTCTTCTCTACTCCTTTAACACAAAATATAGCCAGAAAAATTCCACTCCTAATTTAGAAAATCTTCATGTATGCGTTGTTTCTAGGTCAAGCAGCAGTGACAGAACTGGATCTTTTATCTGTCTGCTGGATTTAATTTCTTTGTTTCATCTGTGACCCACAGCCATCTCAGATCTGAATCATCTAGCCCCATTAGAACACCCTTTAGGGTTGATGGATCCAGACAGTAAAACTAAGTGCTACAGCTATTATTGGTATTCTAAATAAAATGTTTTTTTTTTCATATTGTATAGTTACAGCTGCTAGTCTTCTGGAGTATGTCTCTACCAGCTTTGCCCATCTAGAGAATGAAATGTTGAGCAATTCTTTTGCAAAATTCTTTTGCACAGTGGGACTGAATGGGGAGTGTCTGTGAACACCAATTTTGAAGGTTTTGCTACAGATTTTTGGAAAAAGGGCTCAATTTTGACTAGGCCACTCTTACACATTAATATGCTATGATCTAACATTTTCATTGTAGCTCTGGTGGTGTGTTTCAGAGTTGTCCTACAGGAGAGTGAACTTCTGCCCTAGTCTCAACTCTTTTGCATTCCCTAATAAATTGTGTCTTCCTAATAAATATTCCCCTAAACTATGACCAGTTTCCCATTCCCTGCTGAAGAAAACCATTCCCACGGCATGATACTTCCCCCACCATGTTTTCCCAATGGTATGATATGTTCAAGGTGATGTTCAGTTGTGTTACGTGACGTATAGCATTTTCCACAAAGGAGGATGTCAAAAAACAGTCTATCCCTGTTGGTTTAGGCAAACTATAAATGGGACTTCTTATGGCTTTGTTACTGCCCCTCTTTCATAATGTTGTGCACTGAATTTAAATTTTACTTCTATTTCACAAATATATGCTCCTTTGAGTTGATCTATCATATAAAATCCCAATAAAATACACTGATGTTAGTGGTTGTGATGTGACACAATTTAAGAAAGTTAAAGGGGTATGAATATGTCTATAAGGCACTGCATAGGGAGCTGATAGTTTCTTCCAAAATGCCCAAGAGCAGCAGCGTCTTGACATCGAACTGTAACATTTAAGCTTTTCACACATCCACCTCTGCATGCGCTGACTTCAGCTACTTCAGCTAAAAGTTGAGACCCACAGTGAGAAGAGGGAGAGGGAGGAGAAAATGGGGAGATGAGGTTAAGAGGTTGAGTGTGGGAAAAGGAGGGGAGGAGAGCGGAGAAGGGATTAAAGCGTCAGACGGCACGGCGTTCTGCTTAAAGATGACGCTCCCACGGGACTGACTGGAGGAGTAATCCCACCAAATGGAAGAGTTTAACAGTTACCACCCACTAAGAGATACACAGACACTCTCTCCCCCACACACAGACTTAAATTAGGTTTATTTTGGGAGTCGGTAACATCCTACACATTAACAGATGTCAACGAATGCATGTTCAAAAAGAATGTAAAATGACATCACTGCATCAGACTGAAGAGGTGGATGAGCTTCTGCTACAAAGTGTCAGTGTCAGCAAAACCAAGCACCAATGTGACATGCTAAGAAAATACATTGAATATTTTGCTTTTTGAGTTGGACTAGTTTGACTCTGCTAACACATCAGTACAGCTTTCTGCTATGCTGGCTGGCATAGGTCTGAAAATTAAAGGCACTATGTGCAGCCAGAAGGAGGCAGACAACAGGAGGCGGAAAAGGAAGGGATTTAGTCTAAATGAAATTTGCTGCCAAGCTAATGAATGCTATCCAGGCAACCCATAAATCATTTGACATCGAGCAAAGGAAGACAAGAAATTCAATTCAATTTTGTCGGTTTGCTGTGGAAAAAAATTAATTAATTTTAAAAGAGAGAATAACCTAAATACCCTCGTTGACTGTCTTCTCTTAGGCTTTTGTAGACATGTAATTATCATAGAAAAAACTGCACTATTTTTTTACATTCCTTTTTTTTTATGTAGAATGTGTAAAATACATTTAGCTACATTTTTGCATAAATACAGCAGGTTTGAGGAAAGTACTAACTTTGTTAGAGCGGAAGAGGCATACAAGGATCAAAAATGACACGTCTGGCGTTTGGGTTAAGTATAACATTTATAAAACATATATTAAAAGCTCAATCATTTCTCTGATGAAATGTATTGAATATACACCATAGATGTAAAACATACCCATTGGATTCTCATAAGTCAAATACTAAGGTGAGCAAAAATAAACTGTTTATTTGTGACACCACTTTGGTGACCTTCTCTGCTCTTACTGGTTCCAGTAAACTAAAACACTGAATCAAATGAAGACTTATCAGTCACTGTTAATTGAAAATATATTGATCCTCTTAAAGAGAAATTGTGCACAAAAAGAAGAGAGACAAGATTTTTATAGTATATACTGCACTACATGGACATTTAGGATTAACCTCCACCATGATGCTGTGCGACTTTCTGTGAAAATCTGTTAATTAAATCTGCATCTCCTCAATTAGTGTCAGGATCTGGGTTGTGTTTGTGTTTGTGTTTTGTGCTTGCTACATGTGTTCAGTGTTTTCAGACGGTGCTGGAGTTCTCAGGTGTGCTGGGTGACAGGTGCAACTTATTCTACTGATGACTTTGAGGAGTACTTAAGCAGGAGGCTGCCAGCACTTCGATGCCAGAGTGTTTTGCTCACAGTGGTAACAAGCTCAAGCCAAACACTAAATCTATGCTTTGTTCTTTGACCTCGTGTAACTTTGTTTATGCTCCTTCGCAGGCTAAGTAAACCCGAACCCTGGGTTTATGTCACTGAATACTGACTACGTGTCCGGAAGTCTTTCTGGATGATCAAGGCTATCTATGTTCTGAGGATTTCATTTCTTATCTACTGTCTTCATTTGGATTTGCATCTAGCTGGCAGTTTCCTGCTACTTTCACCTCCTGAACCAAGCCACAAGCGTACCCTGTCCACCCTCCAACGTAAGCATCTGCACACCGAACTCATTCCTGTGTTGCTCCGAGCTCACACTGAACAGTACCTAAAGAACCTTCTACAAACCTGGATCCCGAATGCCTCTTCCCCTGGCGACCTGACCACACCTATTTAGTAAGCTAAATAGGTGGGGGGGGGGGGGGGGGGCAATCTGAGTCTGATTTTAGGAGCATGTGGGGCCCTGGTTGAGAGCCCCTGTTGGTTTACTTTTTACGCAAATAGATGGCTTGCTACACATGAATTTGAAGATATCTTGGTGTTTCTCCAAACAAATGTAGATGTTCTTATACAATCCTTGTAGTAATCATGTTAAAGTTTCTCACAAACATGGCACCATATTGAGAAATGTTTTCATCCGTGCAAAACAAACCGACCCAAAATGTGGTAGCAATTATGTATGCGGCGATTAAACTTGTTCCTTGGCAACTGTAATACACCACATGTGCCTTTCTTTGGGTTGAGGGTTAGGTTAGAGGCGGGGCAATGACTTCATCATTTTCAAATAGTTGGTATTGGGTATCTGCATGAAAATCCAGCAAACTGAGACCGCTCACAGTGAGTGTTTGAAGGGTCAAACATGCCAAAATAAATAAAAAGAATACATAAAATTATTTGTGTATATGTAATGACGTAAGTGAAAATGTAATAAACACAAAGAAATATTAAAAAAAATATTCACAGTACTTTAAATGTGAATGCCATAGTAATATATTTTAAAAGTTTTGTACTCACTACTATTGGATTACTGTTTGGCAGCATATGTTTCACGGTAATCACCTATAAATACAACAGGGTGCTTAGTCTTTTATACAAAATCAAAGGTTACAAAAGTGAAATATTACCCCAACAGTAATTAAATTCATACCCATGATTATGAATTATGTATTAACTTCAAGGCAAACAACTTGATTACACCTTCAAGCAGAGATTTAGCTATTTCAAAAACTTTTCATCCTAGATTTTGTTGAGGTAGGAAAACTTTACTGGTCAGTTAATTCTTACATTACTCCTCACCTCTCCCCGACTCTTTTTATTTGGCACCCCAAAGGACAATCCTCAGTCAGAGATCAGTTGTACGTTTCCACAAGTTTATTCAAACCAATCTGAATTCAGAGAGGGAGACATCACACTTACACTGGTACCTGAAAACGTCTGTGTGCTGTCTCACTGGGGGTGCGCCACATTACATTTTATACCCCACGCTGCTATGCAGTACACATACATAATCATTCTGTCTGTGGATGTCTCCCCAGCAACAGTCAAAGAAACAGAGATACATTTCATCATTTAATTAAAGAATTGTTTCCCACACGTCTTCAGGAATCTTCAGTGAGAGGAGTACCATGCCTCCATAATCCACTGCCAGCTTCTCACGATACAGACAGAAAACACCTGCAAGCTTTAGCCTTGAATAATAAACACTCATTGTGTGACCACATTAGAAGCTACTGTTTAAGGATTTTTCTAACTCTCAAAAGCATAACTAAAAACTCATAATAATCAATCTATAAGCAGCAAATCCCAAATATATCTTAGCTTTAGCTACTAATGATAAGGCCTTTATATTTCCACAATTTCCAATTAACAACCAAAATGGTACATTAACTTATGAGTGTAAAAATAGTACCTTAAGGAAACATAAAATTGAAATTACTGAGGCGTATGGTTGACCACCACTCTCAAAAGAGTGAGTGTCGAGGAAAAACACCCTCTGAAGTCAAACTTGGTAAATGGTAACATCTGTCTGGGAAAAGGTTTTCACTAAAACTGCTCATAATAGCTGAGAAATAATCAAAGTAATTGAGCAACAGCTGAAAAGTGACTTTGTTGTATATATTTCTGTCAGTAAGATCTTGCTGTTAGTTTCAGAGCTTTCTCGTAAGACTTTACCACTGCTAAATGTATTTCTGTAAAAGAGGAAGTAAGGTGAACCTGCTCTTGCATGGTCGAGCCAACACCCTCAATGAAAATTAGCTTTTTCACCCATATGTTTATGTTTTTGTCAATGCTATTTGGAGCTGTGGTGTAAAAATACCTGGAGAAGAGGGCCCTTATTAATCTGGTCACAATGCAGAGTAAGGAGATCTTAAAGGAGGGGTCACTAAGTCTCGATAACAACTATTGGATACTATCTGACTGTATGCCAGGAAAAAGCCTTTATCTGGCATACAGTCAAATTCAGACCATTTCACAATAGGCTGTTAATTTATAGCCTTCCAGTCTATTTACCTCTAATATGCATCCTCAAGCCAAAACCCAACAGTAAATAACAGAAAAAACAACCTGAAATAATCAACTACAAAAGTACTTACAACCTTTAAGATATATTTTTTTAAATTTTTTGGTCACACTTAAATGTGACAAAAAACACGTTTATTCCAGACAAAAATTAACCTTCGTAAGTACAAAAAACTTTTTTCGCATAATGTCATTTATTAAGAGACAAAAAATATTCAAATGTAATAACTTGTCGTGCCACCCTTCACAGAAACGACAGCTGTCAAGCATTTGTGATAACTGACAATTAGAGATTTACATAACTGTGAAGAAATGTGGTCTGTTTTTCTGTGGAGACTTTATCAGTCACATGACCTCAACCATGAAGCATGCTTGAGGTAATTCTGAATTGGATATAAGTCTGGGCTTTGACTAGACCAGTCTAATACCTTCATTTTTGTTTTTTTAGCCAATCAGAGTTGGACTTGCTGGTGTGCTTCGGATCATTGTCCCGCAGCATAAGCCAAGCGGCTTGAGCCTTAGGTCACAAACTGATGACTGGACATTCTCCTTCAGTATTTTCTAGTAGAGAGCAGCATTCATGGTTCCATCAGTTAAAGCAAGTCGCCCAGGTCTTGAAGTACCAAAGCAGTGTCAGACCATCACGCTGCCTCCGCCATGTTTGACTTTCATTATATCATTTTTTCCGAAATGCACTGTGCTTTATTGTTTGCACTTTTTGGTCAGCATCGGTTCCCACCTTGTAACTCTCCTGTGGATGCCATTTTGTCATGTCTCATTGTTATTGCTGAGTCAGGAACACACCTTCATTGTGGCAAGGGAGGCCTGAAGTGCTTCAGATGTTGCTCTGAGTAATAATATAATAAACCCAGGTGTCTAAAAAAAAATTGGTTATTTAAAGTTAATTCATTATTTAAATGGAAGGTGTTAATTTTTTACATAGTGACATGTTGGCTTAAGTAGCTTTATTCCCTCAATAAATGAAATCCTTTAAAAACTGCTTTGTGTGTTTACTCTGGTTTTCTTTGTGTTATATTAAGGTGTGGCCATAATCAGCAGCCTAATAGCTGAGGAAATAAATTATTTGGAGTAGCCATTACTTGATTTGGTGGTCAAAGTATATAATGTAGGTCTGAAGATCACTTTGAGACAATGTGGTCAAGCTGGCTGATTGAGTTCTCCTTTAAAAGGAAATACATGGAGCTGTCCAAACTCTACTGGGACTTTAACTGGAACAGTCTGCTTTGGTCAGAAAAAGCTTTTCTGCAACTAAAACACCAGGTAGGACTAGTGTAAGACTTATATATGTGTTAATCACTGACCACATGTTAAGTATATTGGAGGATCTGTGCTGATGTGGGTCTGTTTCTCTTCCAAAGCTCCAGAGGACCACGTTGGGGGATATTTCAAAATCCAAATCTGGTGGCCTCTGCCAAAAAACTAAAAACACATGACCATGTAGTCTTTTTAAAAGATGATGATCTAAAACACATGGCCAAATCAACACAGAAACAAATTTTTTTTTTTTTTCATGACCTCCACAGTCCACAGATTAAAATCCTACATGTCTGTAACTGTTTTGGGAGATTATGAAGAACAGTATTTTTAACTTAATCAAGTTTTAGAGAAGATTCATGGAGAGAATCAGCACACGGAGCTCTACTTCTGAAACTCTCTGAGCCTACTTTACTTTACAATAATCTTTGACAAGTAGATTAATAATTAAACAAAATATGGGGTACAACAGATGACTTTGAGTTGATTACTTGAAACACTCCTAAATATTTGTAAATAAGATGAAAGAGCGGAGAAAAAAGCCCTTTGAGGAAACTTGGACAGTAAAGTTTATTTTCTCTTTAAAAGGATGTTTGAGGAGAGATTCCTTCTTCTTCTCTCACAGTTTATTTTTTTCTTTCAACTAATAAATCCTACAAATTGGTTTGACAAAAAGGGGTGCCTGTTTTTATGCAGTGGTAAACTGCAAAACACTTCTCACCCGTGCAGCAAATTTTACACACACGTATGAAAGTCATGAGGGCTCCCCTTAAGGCCAGTGAGCATTTGTGTAAAAACAAGAATCATTCTGAGCTAAATTCAGCTTTTTTCTACTCGTAAAAGAAAAAACTAATAAACACTGGTTGTTCTTTTTAGTACTTTACATTATTCTTGAGGTCCTTTTTACATAAATTGAAATCCGTTCAAAGAATCTGGAGACTGTTAGCATAAAAATATGGATGAATAAATAAATGAATAGTTGCATAAAAACCACAAACTTCAAGTGGTCTTTACGAAGCCCCAGTCCGCCTGTCCATCTCCCATTCCATCCTACCATCACTCATGAACAAGACACCTAGATACTTAATCTCCTCTGTTTGAGGCAGACTCCTACCCAGAGGGAGCAGTTCAACTTTTTCCAGTAGAGAACCATGGCCTCAGACTGAGCAGAGCTGACTTTCATCCCACTCCTCTGCAAACACTTCCAGCTTATAAATGATTACCCTTTTGACTGTATTCCAAAGATAATTTCATACTTTTATTGCTATTTTTAGATCTTTTTAAAATAAGATACTTTGGGTTCTTTATGTTGCAAATAAAATATTAAATCATCAAATTATGTTATTTGATGTGCTTTGGATGTGCTTTTTTCCCATGCTCCTAACAAAAGGTTGGCTTAAGAAGGTGCATACGTTCCACCCATTGCAGCTCCCTTCAGCTGTTTTTTGGAGCAAAAAAGTTTTGTTTGGAAACTAATCTTAAAATCATACATCCTTGTCTTTTCCTCTTCATAATTGCAGACTACTTTGTTTTGGTCTGTTTCATAAAATCCCAATAAAGTATACTGAAGTTTGTAGTTGCAATTGTAACATGACAATGTGAGGCCATCAGTCTCAAGATTATTTTGGCCTGATCTTCAAATAGTTACATAACATCTTATCTCTACCCACTTGGAATCATTATCTGATGTAGGTACTACATGCTCAGAATGTGAGTCACATAAATACCAAAGTCAACCAGCCCAGATCCATTCCTTATATGCATTGATAGAAAACAAACACAGCTGTTCTCTGAAGAAACAATAACAACAAAGAAAAAAATTGCGGCATTAAAACAAAAAACAACTTTTTTTAATACAGATAGAGGTTGTAAATAGAGGGATCAAATGCATTTTGAACAGAACTTAAACGTTTCTGTACCTCTTCATGTGGAGGAAAGCCTGATTCGAAGATTAAAGATTAAGTGATTAGATGTTTACTGCAACGGTTTACTATGTATAATATGTATAAAGCCCTTGTGTAGTCTTAGCATATATATATATATATATATATACAGGTCCTTCTCAAAATATTAGCATATTGTGATAAAGTTAATTATTTTCCATAATGTAATGATGAAAATTTAACATTCATATATTTTAGATTCATTGCACTCTAACTGAAATATTTCAGGTCTTTTATTGTCTTAATACGGATGATTTTGGCATACAGCTCATGAAAACCCAAAATTCCTATCTCACAAAATTAGCATATCATTAAAAGGGTCTCTAAACGAGCTATGAACCTAATCATCTGAATCAACGAGTTAACTCTAAACACCTGCAAAAGATTCCTGAGGCCTTTAAAACTCCCAGCCTGGTTCATCATTCAAAACCCCAATCATGGGTAAGACTGCCGACCTGACTGCTGTCCAGAAGGCCACTATTGACACCCTCAAGCAAGAGGGTAAGACACAGAAAGAAATTTCTGCACGAATAGGCTGTTCCCAGAGTGCTGTATCAAGGCACCTCAGTGGGAAGTCTGTGGGAAGGAAAAAGTGTGGCAGAAAACGCTGCACAACAAGAAGAGGTGACCGGACCCTGAGGAAGATTGTGGAGAAGGGCCGATTCCAGACCTTGGGGGACCTGCGGAAGCAGTGGACTGAGTCTGGAGTAGAAACATCCAGAGCCACCGTGCACAGGTGTGGGCAGGAAATGGGCTACAGGTGTCGCATTCCCCAGGTCAAGCCACTTTTGAACCAGAAACAGCAGCAGCAGCGCCTGACCTGGGCTACAGAGAAGCAGCACTGGACTGTTGCTCAGTGGTCCAAAGTACTTTTTTCGGATGAAAGCAAATTCTGCATGTCATTCGGAAATCAAGGTGCCAGAGTCTGGAGGAAGACTGGGGAGAAGGAAATGCCAAAATGCCAGAAGTCCAATGTCAAGTACCCACAGTCAGTGATGGTCTGGGGTGCCGTGTCAGCTGCTGGTGTTGGTCCACTGTGTTTTATCAAGGGCAGGGTCAATGCAGCTAGCTATCAGGAGATTTTGGAGCACTTCATGCTTCCATCTGCTGAAAAGCTTTATGGAGATGAAGATTTCATTTTTCAGCACGACCTGGCACCTGCTCACAGTGCCAAAACCACTGGTAAATGGTTTACTGACCATGGTATCACTGTGCTCAATTGGCCTGCCAACTCTCCTGACCTGAACCCCATAGAGAATCTGTGGGATATTGTGAAGAGAACGCTGAGAGACTCAAGACCCAACACTCTGGATGAGCTAAAGGCCGCTATCGAAGCATCCTGGGCCTCCATAAGACCTCAGCGGTGCCACAGGCTGATTACCTCCATGCCACGCCGCATTGAAGCAGTCATTTCTGCCAAAGGATTCCCGACCAAGTATTGAGTGCATAACTGTACATGATTATTTGAAGGTTGACGTTTTTTGTATTAAAAACACTTTTCTTTTATTGGTCGGATGAAATATGCTAATTTTGTGAGATAGGAATTTTGGGTTTTCATGAGCTGTATGCCAAAATTATCTGTATTAAGACAATAAAAGACCTGAAATATTTCAGTTAGTGTGCAATGAATCTAAAATATATGAATGTTACATTTTCATCATTACATTATGGAAAATAATTAACTTTATCACAATATGCTAATATTTTGAGAAGGACCTGTATACAGGGGTTGGGCAATGAAACTGAAACACCTGGTTTTAGACCACAATAATTTATTAGTATGGTGTAGGGCCTCCTTTTGCGGCCAATACAGCGTCAATTCGTCTTGGGAATGACATATACAAGTCCTGCACAGTGGTCAGAGGGATTTTAAGCCATTCTTCTTGCAGGATAGTGGTCAGGTCACTATGTGATACTGGTGGAGGAAAACGTTTCCTGACTCGCTCCTCCAAAACACCCCAAAGTGACTCAATAATATTTAGATCTGGTGACTGTGCAGGCCATGGGAGATGTTCAACTTCACTTTCATGTTCATCAAACCAATCTTTCACCAGTCTTGCTGTGTGTATTAGTGCATTGTCATCCTGATACACGGCACCGCCTTCAGGATACAATGTTTGAACTATTGGATGCACATGGTCCTCAAGAATGGTTTGGTAGTCCTTGGCAGTGACGCACCCATCTAGCACAAGTATTGGGCCAAGGGAATGCCATGATATGGTAGTCCCAACCATCACTGATCCACCCCCATGCTTCACTATGGGCATGCAACAGTCTGGGTGGTACGCTTCTTTGGGGCTTCTCCACACCGTAACTCTACTGGATGTGGGGAAAACAGTAAAGGTGGACTCATCAGAGAACAATACATGTTTCACATTGTCCACAGCCCAAGATTTGCGCTCCTTGCACCATTGAATCCGACGTTTGGCATTGGCATGAGTGACCAAAGGTTTGGCTATAGCAGCCCGGCCGTGTATATTGACCCTGTGGAGCTCCCGACGGACAGTTCTGGTGGAACAGAAGAGTTGAGGTGCACATTTAATTCTGCCGTGATTTGGGCAGCCGTGATTTTATGTTTTTTGGATGCAATCCAGGTTAGCACCCGAACATCCCTTTCAGACAGCTTCCTCTTGCGTCCACAGTTAATCCTGTTGAATGTGGTTCGTCCTTCTTGGTGGTATGCTGACATTACCCTGGATACCGTGGCTCTTGATACATCACAAAGACTTGCTGTCTTGGTCACAGATGCACCAGCAAGACGTGCACCAACAATTTGTCCTCTTTTGAACTCTGGTATGTCACCCATAACGTTGTGTGCATTTCAATATTTTGAGCAAAACTGTGCTCTTACCCTGTTAATTGAACCTTCACACTCTGCTCTTACTGGTGCAATGTGCAATTAATGAAGACTGGCTACCAGGCTGGTCCAATTTAGCCATGAAACCTCCCACACTAAAATCACAGGTGTTTCAGTTTCATTGTCCAACCCCTGTATATATATATATATATATATACATATGCGTTTCAGTTTTCCAACTATATTAACTTTTCATAGTACAACTATGTTCTTACATTGTTATAACAATGTAAGAACCAAAAAAGAACTTGATTTGTTCTAGTTCCCTGCTAATTTATACGGTTGTGGGTTGTGTTTCCACAGTTCTTTATATCCTTAAAATTGATTAATGTATCTCTCCGCTTCATCGTCTAATTCTTAATTTTATCAATATTATATTATTTGTTTTCTCTGCCTGTTTGCTTAGTTTGACAATTTCCAATGTGTGTCCTTGGTGGTTTTATGTGTCTGTCTGTCTGTTAACCTCTGGAAGCACTTTGTTCTGCACTTCGCTGTATTAAAAAAAAACTCTAAACATAAAGTTTGATTGACTGATTCATTCATCCATTCATTCATTTTAGATTTTTATGAGTAAACATTTTTAGAAAACCCTGCAATAATTTCTTTCCACTTCACCATTATACATTGCTTTTTGTTGCTGTATCCCATTAAAATATATTGAAGTGCGTGGTTGTAATGTGAAAACTTTACGAAGTTCAAAGGGTACGCTTGTGTATTAGTCTGAATGCTAGCTGAGTAACATCCAAAAAAACTGTACTATTTCTAATTCACACTGCATGAATACACACTGCCAAACTGAACATGAGAAAAGAGATCATTATCTGTCAAATTTAAGAGCACTTTGTGTTCGTGGGGCTCCACTTTAAAGACCTCATGTGACACAGCTCAGGAGGTCAAAGGTGAGGTCAAAGGGGCCTTCTAATTAGTCAGTCTACCAACCAACCATGTCCCATAGTATGGGTACCATTTATGGCATCTCACCCCTGACCTACAGATCCTGTTCTCTGCAGTGTTCCCACAAAGGCAGAGGTAGACAGTGTACAGAAAGGTGAACTTTCACGTTAGAGAAGAGAGAATGGAGAGAAGCCTCCAACACCAATGGAGGAGCAATAAGGCTGCAGCCTATTACACAGTGCCTTCCAAAGCTATTAGCAGCCCTTACATGTTTGGATACATTATAAGCACAATTAAATGTATTTTCCTGGGATGTTATGTAAAAAAATAAGAAGATTAAGTAAGGAAAATATGTGTGGAATTTGAAATGTTTTTTAAATGTGTTTCTAAAATCGGAAAAGTGCACTGAATTAAATTGTTATAACATAATAAAATGTGGAAAGGTTCAAGTGGCATGACTGCTTTTATAAAACGCTGTGGATGCCAGTATTTATTTCAGGACACGCTGGTCTGTGACAAATAGAAGCCTGCCTACAATGTTTAGAGTGACCATAGATAAACACTTCCACTTTCAACCTATGATGACTAATAAATTGCAACCTTATTTTTTAGTAAAGACCTCAGTTCCATTGTAGGAAATCTGTCTGAGTTGGATTTAAATTAAATAGGAAGTCTTAACCAACTGGCAAGTTAAAAACCCAGGCGCAATGAACCAAACATTCCTACATGTCATTGTCAATTTTATTTATAAAGTATATTGGCGAGGTAAGGCGTATTCGTCACTTCTTGTTTTCACTGTTGCACTCGGTGGATTGTTTGGTGTGTGAAGGGGCCAGAACGGGCGACATCAAATCCTACTTGAAACTGCTGGCTAAGGATAAGCGTAAATACAGTAAGATTGTTATTCACGCTGGCAGTAAGGACACCCGGTTATGTCAATCGGAGTTCACCAAAGTTAGTGTTGCTTCGGTGTGTAAGTTTGCCAAAACAATGTCGGACTCCATAATTTTATCTGGTCCCCTCCCCGATCTGACCAGTGACGACATGTTTAGCCACATGCTGTCATTCAACCGCTGGCTGTCTAGGTGGTGTCCAGAAAACAATGTGGGCTACATTGATAATTGGCGAACATTTTGGGGAAAACCTGGTCTGATCCGGAGAGATGGCATCCATCCGACTTTGGATGGAGCAGCTCTTCTCTCTAGGAATCTGGACAAATTTATTAGTTCTCCAAACCTCTGACAACCCAGGGTTCAGACCAGGAAGCAGGGTCGTAGTTTAACACTGCTCTCTTCAGCTTCTGTACTGCTACCCAGCCATTACCCTATTAAGACAGTGTCTTGCCCACGGCCAAAATTGAATAGATCAAAAAATAATCTAAAAGGAGGAAATCAGGAAAATCTCATAAAAATAAACACAACTCAGACTAAAAAGAAAAATAAAACAAATAAATGTGGCTTACTGAACATAAGATCTCTTTCTTCAAAGACTGTGCTAGTTAGTGACCTGATTTGTGACAATCAGACTGATTTATTTTGCCTCACAGAAACCTGGCTGCAGCAAGAGGATTATGTTACTATAAAATGAGTCAACTCCTAATAAGTATTTAAATTTCCACATTCCTCAAAATACTGGGCGAGGAGGAGGAGTAGCAACCATCTTTCAGTCCGATTTATTGATTAGTCCCAGACCAATGAATAGCTAGAACTCTTTTGAAAATTGAATCGTTAGTTTTCCTCATCCAAATTGCAAAGCACTAAAACCACTTCTGTTTGTTGTTTTGTACCGTCCACCAGGTCCTTACGCTCAATTTTTAGATCGGTTTTCAGAACTTTTATCTGATTTAGTGTTAAATACAGATACGGTTATTACAGTGGGGGATTTTAACATTCATGTTGACACTGAAAGATATAGCCTAAATATAGCTTTTAATGCTATCTTAGACTCAATAGGCTTTGCTCAAAACATTAACAAACCTACCCACCTTTGTCTTCATTCTCTGGACCTTGTGCTGACATATGGCATTGAGTGTAAAGACATAATATTTTCTCATAACCCTGTCCTGTCTGACCATTTTTTAATAACCTTTGAATTTAATTTAACTGAGTACTCCTCACCTGAAAGAAAATGTCATTATAATAGATCTTTTTCAGACAATGCTGTAACAACCTTTAAAGAATCTGTTCCACTTTTAATTTCCTCATTATTACTGACAAAACAGTGGAGGGCAATAAGTTTGTTTCTTCCCCTTCACAAATTGATTCTCTTGTTCAGTGTTACTTCATCATTGCGTGGTGCATTAGACAATACAGCCCCCTTGAAAAAGAAGATAAGTATTCATAGGAGGCTGGCCACCTGGTTTAATTCAGAGCTGTGTACTTTAATGCACAATGTTAAATAATTGGAGAAAAAATGGCGCTCTACACACCTAGAGGATTCCTACTTAATCTGGAAAAATAGCCTATTGTATAAAAGCACACTTCGCCAAGCCAGAACAGCTTATTTTTCATCATTAATAGAAGAGAACAAGAATAATTCTAGGTTTCTCTTTAGTACAGCTAAACTTACACAGAGTCATAGCTCTGTTGAGCCATCTATTCCCTTAGCTCTCAGGAGTCATGACTTTATGGGATTCTTCTTAAATAAAATTGATTCTATTAAAAGGAAAATCTTTGACATACTCCCAAAGATGATAACTTCCTCCTCAGCAAGTGAGACAACATTAGAAGTAATTGCAGAATCTGATTTGTGTTTGGACTGTTTTGATCCTGTGGAGCTTCCTGAGTTATCAGAAATATTAGCTTCATTTAAACCTTCAATTTGTATGTTAGACCCAATCCCAACCAAATTATTTAAGGAAGTGTTGCCTCTGATTACCAGCCCCATTTTAGATATGATTAATCTATCCTTAGTAAATGGATATGTACCATAAGCTTTTAAGGTAGCTGTAATTAAACCTTTACTTAAGAAACCTTCGATTGATCGAGATGACTTGAAAACTTACAGATATATATCCAATCTTCCATTCTTATCTAAAATTTTTGAGAAAATAGTTGCTAATCAAATGTGTGAGCATTTACACAGCAATGACCTGTTTGAAGAGTTTCAGTCAGGCTTCAGAGCTCATCATAGCACTGAAACAGATCTGCTGAAAGTCACTAATGATATTCTTATGGCCTCAGATAATGGGCTTGTCAAGTCAAGTTTATTTATATAGCGGTTTTCAGCAACAAGGCACTCAAGTCGCTGTACATAAGGAAAAACATTACAATGATACAGAAAATCAAACAACAAAGGTCAGTCAGTCAGTCATTTTCTACCGCTTATTCCATAGTGGGTTGCGGGTGCCTAACTCCAGCAGTCTATGGGCGAGAGGCAGGGTACACCCTGGACAGGTCGCCAGTCCATCGCAGGGCAACACACAAACAACCACACACTCATTCATACACCTAAGGGCAATTTAGAGTGACCAATTAACCTAACAGGCATGTCTTTGGACTATGGGAGGAAGCTGGAGAACCCGGTAAGAACCCACGCATGCACGGGGAGAACATGCAAACTCCATACAGAAAGACCCCTGGTTGGGAATTGAACCCAGGACTTTCTTGCTGCCAGGCAACAGTGCTACCAACTGCACCATCGTGCAGCCCTATTACAAAGGTAATAAAAAAAAAAGAATAGAATGATGGATAAGAAAATGAAAGGAAAATTGGACTGAAAACATAACTAATAATGTTTAGATAACACATTCAAAGGCCACTCTAAACAAACAAGTTTTTAATCTTGATTTAAAGCAACTTAGGGTTTCGGCACTTTTACAGTTTTCTGGGAGTTTATTCCAGATTAGTGGAACTTAAGAACTAAAAGCTGCTTCTCCATGTTTGGTTCTGGTTCTGGGTATGCAGAGTAGATTTGAGCCAGAAGACCTGAGAGGTCTGGTTGGTTGATACATTGACAACAAGTCTGAAATGTATTTTGGTGCTAAGCCATTCAGTGATTTATAGACAAACAGAAGTATTTTAAAGTATATTCTCTGAGCTACAGGGAGCCAGAGTAGGGACTTTAGAACCGGGGTGATGTGCTTCACTTTCTTAGTTCTAGTGAGGATGCGGGCAGCAGCGTTCTGGATCAACTGCAGCTGTCTGATCGATTTTTTAGGCAGACCTGTGAAGACACCGTTGCAGTAATCAATTCTACTAAAGATGAATGCATGAATTAGTTTTTCAAGGTCCTGCTGAGACATTAGTGCTTTAATCCTGGAGATGTTCTTTAGGTGATAGCCTGAGTCCATCACTACACCCAGGTTTCGAGCCTGACTGCTGGTTTCTAGCTGTATTAACTGAAGCTGTGTGCTAACTTTTTAATACTCTTCCTTTGGTCCAAAGATTATTATTTCAGATTTGTTTTGATTCAGCTGAAGAAAATTTTGGCCTATCCATGCATTGATTTCTTCTAAGCATTTACCAAGCGCTTGAATGGATTCATAGTCACCTGGTGACATCGTAATGTATAGCTGTGTGTCGTCTGCATAGTTATGACAACGGTGTTGTTTATTAAAATCTGAGTTAGGGGGAGCATGTAGATATTGAAAAGAAGGGGCCCTAAGATGGACCCTTGGGGATCGCCACATGTGATGTTTGTGCTCTCTAATGTAAAGTTACCTACTGACACAAAAAAGTCCCTGTCCTTCAAGTAGGATTTAAACCAATTAAGTGCTGTACCAGAAAGGCCGACACAGTTTTCCAGGCGCTCTAATAAAATGGAGTGATCAACAGTGTCGAATGCTGCACTA
The DNA here is from genome assembly GCF_021462225.1 of Girardinichthys multiradiatus. Taxonomy (NCBI): domain Eukaryota; kingdom Metazoa; phylum Chordata; class Actinopteri; order Cyprinodontiformes; family Goodeidae; genus Girardinichthys; species Girardinichthys multiradiatus. The sequence continues at coordinate 22,859,652 of NC_061804.1, read as the reverse complement.
AGGTCCAATAATACAAGCACTGTGGTTCTTCCACAGTCTGCATTTATACGGATGTCATTGAACACCTTGACAAGAGCAGTCTCTGTACTGTGGTGAGCACAGAAGCCTGACTGGAAGACATCGAAGCGGTTGGTCGTTGTTAGGAAGTTGTTTAACTGTTGAAACACAGCTTTTTCAATAATCTTACTGATGAAGGGGTGGTTTGATATAGGCCTGTAGTTCTATAGTAGCAGCTTTTCCAAGTTGTTCTTTTTCAATAGAGGTTTGATAATTGCTGTTTTCAGGGCCTGGGGGAAAACACCTGACAAAAGGGACGTGTTTATTATTTGTGTTAAATCAGATGTTATTACGGGCAAAGCTTTCTTAAGGAAAGCTTTGGGTAAAACATCGAGACAGCAGGAAGAAGAGCTTAGTTGGTGTATGATTTCTTCTAAGATTTTGTAGTTTATTTGGTGAAATTGGAAAATTTTGTCAAAATCAGTTCTAGTTGGAGACAACATTGGTACTGGAGTTGATGTGGATGTGCTGACTGCCTCTCTGATCTTTTGGGTTTTTTCAGTGAAGGAGTTAGCAAATTCGTTGCAGGCCCTGGTAGAGTGGAGTTCAGATGCTACAGTTACAGGAGGGTTTGTTAACCGGTCGACCGTGGCAAATAATGCACGAGCATCGTTAATGTTTTTGCTGATGATCTCAGAAAAGAAGGATTCCCTTGCATTTTTCAGTTGTAGGTTATAGATAATATAGAGAACCTGGAGTCCAGTCTTTTGCCACCTGCATTCAGCTTTTCGACACTCCTTTTTTCACTTCTGACTGGTGGAGCACTTCTCCACGGAGACATTTTCTTCCCAGAAACGACTTTCACTGTAATTGGACCAATTGAATCAATGATGTCCGAGATTTTAGAATGAAAGTTTTCTACCAGCTCATCTACAGTGTTACAGGGCAAGGTGGAGGTAGAAGAGTAAATCTGGTTAAAGGTTTCAGCAGCACCGTCCTTAAAGATGCGTTTTCTTATCATGTCCCTTTGGCAAACTGAGTCATTGCAGATGATGCTTTCAAAAATAACAGAAATGTGGTCAGATAGGGCAACATCAGTTACAGACACCTTGGAAATGTTTAGACCCTTTGTGATGATCAAGTCCAAAATATGTCCCTGTTTGTGCGTTTGCTGCTTAACATGTTGACCCAAACCAAAATTTCCAAAAGTGTCACATAGATGTATTGCACTTCTGTCTTCAGGATTGTCCATGTGAATGTTGAAGTCTCCCACAATCATTAAACAGTCATAATCAACACATATCACAGATAAAATTAAATTCACTGAAAAAGTTTGTTTTGGGCTTAGGATGCCTGTAAATATTCAAGAACATGGTTCGGACTGGGCTCTTTACCCGGAGAGCCAAATATTCAAAAGAGTCAAATTTGCCCAGAAATACTTTTTTACACTCTAATAAATCTTTAAACAAAGTGGCCACCCCTCCACATTTTCTTTGCTGTCTGCTCTCACAAAAAATATTATAGTTCGGAGGAGTCAGCTCTATCAGAATGGGAGCTTCATTAAATTCATGTTACCATGTTTCTGTTAAAAACATAACATCAAGATCGTGGTCAGTGATGAAGTCATTGATTAAAAATTATTTTCCTGACAGATCTAATGTTCAATAAAGCCAGTTTATATGACTTATTGTGTCTGTACTTGTCCTGTTAGATCTCAGTGCTGCATTTAATACAGTCGATCAAAATATTCTCTTAGAAAGGCTGGAATATTCTGTAGGGACCAGGGGAACAGCGATAAGCTGGTTTACATTTTATTTGTCTGACAGATTCCAGTTTGTTCATGTAAATGATAAATTGTCTTTAAACTCCAGGGTTAATTGTGGAGTACCACAGGGTTCAGTACTTGGGCCAATGCTATTTACTCTATATATGCTTCCAATAGGTAAAATTATCAGGCAGCATAGGATACATTGTCACTGATACGCTGATGACACTCAGCTTTACTTGTCCATAAATCCTAATGAGCCCAACCAGTCAGATGGATGACTGGGCGCAGCGCTGATGGTGTAGGGGCGAAGCACGCGACCATATGCAGAGGCTATAGTCCTCAAAGCGGCTGTCCCAGCTTTGAGTCCTGGACCCGGCGACATTTACCGAATGTCTCCCCCTCTCTCTACCCCTTTCCTGTCTACCTACTGCCAAAAAGTACAAAATAAAGGCCACTAGTGCTGAAAAACATGTCTTTAAAAAAAAAACCTGGATGACTTTAAATTTTCTGCTTCTAAATTCAGACAAGACAGAAGTTGTCGTCTTTGGACCGGAGTCTTTAAAAAAGAAACAGCTTAGTCAATCACTTAACCTGGATGGCATTAAATTGACCTCCAGTAATAAAGTAAAAAACCTTGGTGTTATTTTTGACCAGGACATGTCATTTAAATCCCATATTAAACAGATTGTTAGGATTTCCTTCTTTCATCTCCAGAACATTGCCAAAATTAGAAATATCCTATCCAGGAGTGATGCTGAAAAACTAGTCCATACATTACTTCAAGGCTGGACTATTGTAATTCTTTACTATCAGGATGTCCACAAAATGCAGCTGATTCAAAATGCTGAAGCAAGAGTTCTGATTAAAATTAAAAAGAGAGATCATATTTCTCCTTTTTTAGCTTCCCTTCATTGGCTCCCTGTTAAAGAAGAATTAAAAATTCTCCTCCTCACATATACAGGTCCTTCTCAAAATATTAGCATATTGTGATAAAGTTAATTATTTTCCATAATGTCATGATGAAAATTTAACATTCATATATTTTAGATTCATTGCACACTAACTGAAATATTTCAGGTCTTTTATTGTCTTAATACGGATGATTTTGGCATACAGCTCATGAAAACCCAAAATTCCTATCTCACAAAATTAGCATATCATTAAAAGGGTCTCTAAACGAGCTATGAACCTAATCATCTGAATCAACGAGTTAACTCTAAACACCTGCAAAAGATTCCTGAGGCCTTTAAAACTCCCAGCCTGGTTCATCACTCAAAACCCCAATCATGGGTAAGACTGCCGACCTGACTGCTGTCCAGAAGGCCACTATTGACACCCTCAAGCAAGAGGGTAAGACACAGAAAGAAATTTCTGAACGAATAGGCTGTTCCCAGAGTGCTGTATCAAGGCACCTCAGTGGGAAGTCTGTGGGAAGGAAAAAGTGTGGCAGAAAACGCTGCACAACGAGAAGAGGTGACCGGACCCTGAGGAAGATTGTGGAGAAGGGCCGATTCCAGACCTTGGGGGACCTGCGGAAGCAGTGGACTGAGTCTGGAGTAGAAACATCCAGAGCCACCGTGCACAGGCGTGTGCAGGAAATGGGCTACAGGTGCCGCATTCCCCAGGTCAAGCCACTTTTGAACCAGAAACAGTGGCAAAAGCGCTTGACCTGGGCTACAGAGAAGCAGCACTGGACTGTTGCTCAGTGGTCCAAAGTACTTTTTTCGGATGAAAGCAAATTCTGCATGTCATTCGGAAATCAAGGTGCCAGAGTCTGGAGGAAGACTGGGGAGAAGGAAATGCCAAAATGCCAGAAGTCCAATGTCAAGTACCCACAGTCAGTGATGGTCTGGGGTGCCGTGTCAGCTGCTGGTTTTGGTCCACTGTGTTTTATCAAGGGCAGGGTCAATGCAGCTAGCTATCAGGAGATTTTGGAGCACTTCATGCTTCCATCTGCTGAAAAGCTTTATGGAGATGAAGATTTCATTTTTCAGCACGACCTGGCACCTGCTCACAGTGCCAAAACCACTGGTAAATGGTTTACTGACCATGGTATCACTGTGTTCAATTGGCCTGCCAACTCTCCTGACCTGAACCCCATAGAGAATCTGTGGGATATTGCGAAGAGAACGTTGAGAGACTCAAGACCCAACACTCTGGATGAGCTAAAGGCCGCTATCGAAGCATCCTGGGCCTCCATAAGACCTCAGCAGTGCCACAGGCTGATTGCCTCCATGCCACGCCGCATTGAAGCAGTCATTTCTGCAAAAGGATTCCCGACCAAGTATTGAGTGCATAACTGTACATGATTATTTGAAGGTTGACGTTTTTTGTATTAAAAACACTTTTCTTTTATTGGTCGGATGAAATATGCTAATTTTGTGAGATAGGAATTTTGGGTTTTTATGAGCTGTATGCCACAATCATCCGTATTAAGACAATAAAATACCTGAAATATTTCAGTTAGTGTGCAATGAATCTAAAATATATGAATGTTAAATTTTCATCATGACATTATGGAAAATAATGAACTTTATCACCATATGCTAATATTTTGGGAAGGACCTGTAAAGCCCTTAATGATCTAGCTCCATCATACATCAGAGATCTGATTGTTCCATATGTTCCTAACAGAGCACTTCGTTCTCAGACTGCAGGTTTTCTGGTGGTTCCTAGAGTCTCTAGAACTAGAATGGGAGGCAGATCCTTTAGTTATCAGGCTCCTCTCCTGTGGAACCAGCTCCCAGTTTTAGTCCATGAGGATGTTTGATATCAGGATTTCTGCGTTTTGGAGTCAGCGGTTACCTGGCATATCGAGAAATTCGGAGAATGTCAGCAGCTGTTCTGGCAATTGTGAGGCTGCCTGGCATGTGTGATGGGATCTTCAGGGCGATCAACACTCAGACTGAGATGTCATGTGAGCTGAATCGCAGACTGGATGTGATCCTTACAAAGGATCGCAGGCAGGTTGCGGTTCCTGGACTCAGGGGTGAAATGGGATAAATCTTGGAGAAAGTTGTTTGCTCGGATCTGGCGAAAGACCAGGAATTTGGCTGTTTGGATTTGCCTTTGAGAAGCACCAGCGAGACTCTCAAGGCTGACAGAAAATTAAGAGTCAGCCTAACCCAAATAATTGTTCTCTGAATCTGGCTCCCCTGCACGGCCTTGATGGCTGGCTATCTTTAACCTCTCCTGGAAGTTATGTAAACATGACGCTCTGCTCCCTCTGCCCCCTCCCTTCCCTGAGGACATCTGTGGACCTGCTCAGAACTTTGTGGCCGGTTGATGAACATTCCAACGAACCATCAAGGACAATGGCCTCTGGGACAGTGCTTCATGGACTTACTTGCACACACTTGCACACACACACATGCTCAAGATAAACATATGCACCCCTCACACCACCTTCACCGTTCCCGGCATGATGTTTTGTAAACTTGTTGCTTCTTTGTGCTGAGGTTTTTTGCAATCTCAAACTGTATCCTGCTAAGGATAAAGTGTGAAATATGATTTTTTTCCTCTACTTACCTAATGTGGCCTCTTTTCTCATCTAACAAGGGCAGCGCCTGTGAGTGGGCAGCAAAGCCTCGGTGACCCGTCCCCCCCTTGTCTTGTGTCATGATGTATGTTTGGATGGGTTGTACTGGAATTCTAATTTCCCCTCGGGGATCAATAAAGTATCTTTGAATTGAATTGAGACACCCTGTCTACTTTTAAGGCTAGGCTTAAAACTTTCCTTTTTGATAAAGCTTATAGTTAGAGTGGCTTAGGTTATCCTGAGCTATCTCTGTAGTTATGCTCCTATTGGCTTAGGCTGCTGGAGGACATAATTACCACTTTCACCCTCTTCACTACATTCTCACACTACTCTCCAATTTTGCAATATTTGCTGTTACTTCAGCTTTTAACTTTATGTTCCCTCTCTTCTCTTCCTAGTAGCTACACCTGGCCTGACTCTGTGTCTACCTGTGACACCTTTCTGGAGAGGGGCATTGTCCAAGCTTCTGCTGGCAACAACTTAATGCTCACCCTCTACCGATGATCCACATGGACCTGTCTTTCAGTGTTTAACCCTTTCTCTCTCCTAGACATGGAAATTGACTGAGCTTTACTGTAACTAATTATATGTGCTCTTTTTCAGACTCTAACCTTGAAAACTGGAGTTTATCTGTTCTTTCTTTCTAGATGAAACAACTAAAGGAGCTACATCCATTAACATTTACTTTTCCTTCCCATAGAAAGGACTCCTTGAGGGATTGCTGCAAAGTCAACGCCAGTGACTGTCCACTGTCGCTACATGCTCATCCAGGAGGAGTGACTGCTACAAGTCTCTGACTCGATGCAATCTGCTGATTTTTCTTAGATATAAATTTTTTTTATCCAATTTGAATAACTGAATCTGACTGCACTGTTCCATGATTAGGATTAACTGGAATGTATGTAGATGACTTTTGTGAAGTGCCTTGAGACAACATGTGTTGTGAATTGGCGCTATATAAATAAACTGAATTGAAATTTAACAACAATGACCAAAGTGCTTCATAAAGGGGTAAAAACACAAATGATCAGTTTAGAAAACACGCCTAAAACCAACAAAAACAACAAAAATAGGTTAAAATGTTAAAAGTACAGCAACACTAGCCAAACAGGTAATTTGGAACTAAAACTGCACTCGAGTTAAAAGCCTATGTGAAAACATTAGTTTTCAGGAGGTATTTGCATCTATTTGCTTATTTCGCCCAGTGACATTTATCCTCTAAGGCATCTACAAACCCAGTTTGTTCAGCTTTCTACGGCTTCCTTAAGATGACATCCAAAGGATTTTCTCTAAGAATATAACATGTACAAAAAATAGCAAAGTTAAAACTTGCATCTTAAAATAAAAGATAAAAAAAAAAACTCAGGAAAATCTAGGGCTGAAGAAAAAAACTCTTCTCCCAATGGAAAGCTGCAGTTCCTGTCCATTTCTCGTTTTATTCTCCTCTACACATTTCCATTATAACCCACGCTTTATATTAGGTTTTGTTTGACTGCGGTCCTGCTCTCTTTGCCTCACTGTCAGCCACAGTTGTAGTCTCTATTATTCATCACCTTCACTCCTGGGCTATTTTTACCTGCTTTTGCTGTCGGCCCATCTTTTTCCTTCGCCGGCTGCATCCGTCAACACAAATACACCTATTTCCCCTCAGTTTTGACCTGGTTCCCAGTTCCTGACCAGAGACTCCATCACTGGAGGTACCCGACACACAAGAAGATTCTCTTTTATTTCAAGACAAACAATATGTTCATTTTAGAAGCAACATTTGGCCACCATTAGTGAAGCACTAGAATTGGCAAAAACATTGACTTTCACTTTACTAAAAAGATAGATATTTGTTTTGCATTTAAAAGCTGATCTAGGGTATTTCTGTCTTTAAACGTAAAGCCCTGCCAAATATATTTCAAGATGTTTTTGACACATACCATTTTATATTTGTTTTCTAGCTTTTTAGAGGGACAGCAACTTATCTCTAGATTGCTCCAAAAGCAGATCAACCTACACAAAAGGGTTCTTTATCTTTAATTTCTCTTGAAAAAGATCACAGAGCCATTTCGGTTCCCTGGCAGCCACCATTCATGTGCAAAGTAGAAGGTTTTCCAAGAAGATGGTTTCAGCTGTCATGCACCAGCTATTTCAAAGAAGTGATGGGTATAAAGTTTGTATGCATTGATGCATGTTACTGTGTGTGTTTTGGTTCCAGCAGTGGTCAGTTGTTTGGTTCACAGAATGGCTGAGAAACAGGTTTTAAGAATAAACCTGAAATTTCCACTCACAATGTGTTAGAAAATGACCTAAGCTTTCATAGAATTGTTTTGTTTATGGGTGACAGTAATTTGTATTTTGTGGACATCTTAGCTTCTGATACGCATAGTTTGCTGGAACAATGTATAAAATATATATTCTTCCACACAGCATTTTATTATTATTACAGATGACGACAAAAAGGTTCTTCATATAATTGCTGTGGTTTTAATTATTAGGTTAAGCAACGCCATCTAGAGGAAAATTAACTTTAACACGAGTTGCTCCAGGTTTTGTCAGAATCCCTCTGGAAATGGTCTTTGAGGGATAATTAAGAGAATAATGATTGCAACTTGTTCACGTCTACAATTTGGCAATTATACTAGAGCACAGAAACAGCAAAGTAAGGCTTGTTTCCTTCCTGAAGGTGTTTGTTACCTCATGAGTCAATATCCCACATAGAGCTCCTCAAGATCATATTTTCCCCCAGGGTCATCCAATCCTACTTAGGTTACCCTAAAGTGCAGAAAGGAAGAAATAATACTCCGCACCTTAAGCACTTCACTGAAGTCGACATTTTTGTTTGCCGAGATACCAAAATAAGTGCCGTTTTCAGTGAGAACAAATTTATAAAATAGACATCGAAATGATTTAAGAAAGGCAATTTTTCAAAGAACTCCATGTTACAGCAACCGGGACCACAGGACAATATAAAATCCAAACGAACTGGCAACTAAAAATATTTTGAAGTGTAACAGCAGCAGGAACTGTGTTGAACAGTCACTGATGAATGGACTGCAGTACAGGTTTTATGGGCTATATGCAAAAAACAAGTGCATCAATTCTATAACCATGATCTTAAACACGGAAAATAAAAGACGATAGCAAACATGACTCTGAAGAAATATTCATTTACTCTCCAATAGTATACATTTATAAATGACTTGTGCGTTACCATTTTGGCAGACTAGCCCCATTTAAACAACTTTCATTAGGAACGGACAGGGCAGACAATGGCTAAACTAGCAAAACAAGCCCACCGAGTACTGAACGGTACAATGTTACATTAAGTAGCTATGTTGGTCTTATTAAGTGCCTTGGGAGGGAAAAACTTCAGTGATCCATCTTGTGTCAGATTGTACTAGATTTACTGGGCGATGCCAATAACACCACAGGCCAGGCGTCCACCAGCATTTCCTGTCTTGAGGCTCTCTTCATTTCCTCCTTTTCCAAGATCATCAGCCTTCTCATGGATCTTACAAAACAAACAGATTTCCAGAATCTGTGTAACTAGAAGGAAAAATATTTGTGTCAATATAAAATAAACAGATAAAAATGACTTACCACCATAGTTCTGCCAATAATGGAGTTGGGCCCTGAGAGCTTGAGAAAACGGTCTGTGATGTTGATCTCGGCTACATTATTGTCTCCTGCAGTCACATTCCCCAAGTCTCCGACATGCCTGAGAGAATAAAAATTTCACTCATTTAAAAAGTGTACTAGATTTTTTTTTTATCCTACAATAAATATATCTATTCCTTTACCAGGCACGCAAATTTAATTTAACGTTGCAAAGCTTGTCTCCTTATTACCTTACCTTTGTTCATCAGTAGGACCACCGTGGTTCTTGGCGAAGGGATTGTAGTGAGGCCCTGCACTGATGCACCCTGGAAATGTGGAAAAAAAAAAAAAAATGTAATGCTTTAGATACCCTATGGCAAGCAAATCTGAACATTTAGGCCAACTTGACAAAAATGACTAAATGATTAAAAAAAATGTTTTTTTAAAAAGTGCTCACCATTTGTATTGTCTCCAAAAGCATGGACATGGAAACCATGAAGACCAGGCGTGAGGCCGCTGATTGCTCCACTAACCTTCACTGGGTCCAACTCATTCTGGGGATTGAACAGCAACAAAAGAGCTGTCAGAGTCAGGCAGCAAGGTTTAATTAAACACAAAGCAGTCCTCTAAATAATTATGGGGGGAAAAATGTTTTCTAGCATCTATTTACACAGATTATAATTCAGTTTATTAATATTAGTGCAATTTCTCAAGACACATAAGAAAAACAGCTTAAGTTCATATAAAAAGTGAAATAAATTCAATCATAGAAAGACATCGTTTATTAAATATGTTCTAATTTGATTCTAGTTTTAAAAACACTGCAGTCAAATTCAGTTTATTATATGTACTGTTAAAAGGTTTTCTAAGGGACTTGGTAGCAAACCCTCCTTCTGAGGAACAGTTGATTTCCTCCAGTCATTAATTATGACTTTGGGGATGATTCATACAGACGATGCGTAAAACCCGTTCCCGGCAGGTGAGCGTTCAGTATCCGCTTTTAAGGCGGACAATTAAAAGCAAATATGTCGTAATCTACTCGGTCTATGCCAAGGGAACACATTTCTACAACTCTACAACTCCAATCAATGAATTACCAACAGGAACCTGCTCAGAGTTATTCTAATTTTGATCAGAAGTCATAATCTCAGATTTAATTTGTGCAAATTGGCCCAAATCTGTCACAATCATCATGTCCTGGATGACAGAATCTACACCAGCATGGCCCAAATCTGGATCAGAACCAAAATAAATAAAAGAATCAGAATTCTTAAAACGCAAAGTGAAAAGTGTACAAGACTGAAATAAGATCCTGGCTGCAACACTTCCGTAGCAAACTGAACAAATAAGCAGTATAATCTTAAAGACATACAATCAGGCATAAAGTTAACAGGAGATATTAACCAAACTGACCAGGTGAGGACTAGACAACATCCATATTATGCACAGCAGCGCTGCACATGAATGTATTAATAGGTACACGATGACATATATTGCACAGTCAAAACTTTAGGGTGTAATATTTAATATACACAATTGAAATTTACACTTTTAACGAAATAAAAACGCGTTGGTACAAAAAGGAGGTACGAAGTGGCGACCTGACCCATGAATGACTCAGCAAAACGTTAGCTTTACTTTCATAACACCTAGCTGTGAGGGGGTCAAGCAAGCAGTACTATTTTAACGTGGCTATGTGCAATTTATCGTGTAGTAGTTAAACAACGTTACCAGCGACTTGGGTGTGAATAAGAAGAAAATTTTTTAAAGAAAATCACTGGTAACGGGGGAGTTTTCTGGTGTCGAAATTACGCAACAGGCGTTTGCCCCGTAAATAATTACCATCCCGCGGCCGCAAATGTTCAAAGGTTGCGGGTGGAAAGGCAAGCCTTTAATTTCAGCGATAATACCTGGGTAACTAAGCGTTGCATAGAATAAAAAGTGCAAACTAGCAGCTACTAATGTGTGCACTTCACGGTTTGCTTTGCAACGCACGCTCAGAAGCTAATTTGCATCGAGTTAGCGCTGTGCAACGCATGCAAATCTGCAGCGAATAGACAAATGTCTTTGAATTACGACTTAAATTAAGCATGGGACAAAGTAGAAAAAAGAAAAAAAAGCTGGATGTGTCTCCATAAAACCTGCGCATAAACTAGCATGCGAACGCAGGTTAACTTCCTTAGCACTACAGCTAAAGCACCCGACGAAATCATAGTTCAATATATTTCTGTCTTTTAGGCTAATACCTTTATAATTGTCGTGCAACGTAGCACAACTTACCTCTTGCGCAAAATAAACCGTCCCACTGGTTTCTCCATCTCCTTTCAGCACACACACGGCTTTCAGCACCATCTTTGCAACTGTCAGGCCTCGCCAAACTTATCCCAAGGAAACGACCAACTGAACACACGCTGCGTCAAAGAACGTAATGGGCGGTCTTATATCGTAGATAACCAATAAGAAGAGCATGAGCTAAATGAAGGGACATTTTGATTGGTCGAAATCCATGAAATTAGAGTCTGTTGAATATGATAGTATATCCCCTGAAATATAACTTTATGGTGGCTTATGTTTGTAAACATCTGCGATCCAGATTTGGCCATGTGTGCATATCTATAGTTTCATGCCAAAATAGATAATGTCCATACTTGGTGACAGCTTCAGATCATTATTAAAGAACATAATCAATCAAAGCGAGGAAGACGCCAGACCGATCACGGTGGAGATTACAGCGGGCTTAGGTTGTAAAACATCCCAAGGTTTAAACATCTGACCGAGGAATAACCAATCTATTATCTAAAAATATAAAGATATGGTATAACTATGTAAACCTACCAAGATTTGTCCTTTAACATGAATTGGTGGGGGAGGCAAAAAGGTCAATCAGAGAAGCAGCCAGGGGGCTCGTGAGAACTCTGAAGGAGCTGCAGCACTCCACAGCTCAGGTGGGAGAATCTGTCCACTGGTCAACTACTAGTTGTGGACTTATAGCCACCACGCAAGAATGGCAAGAAACACATTAAAGGTCCACTTTGCAGTTTACTGCAAGCTACATAGGGCAGAGGTTCACAACCCTGGTCCTCATGAACCACTTTTCTGCTGATTCCTGCATAAATCGTGTCAGGTGTGCTACAGGGAGACATTTTAAACATGCAGATCAGTGTACCTGGTGGACTAGGGTTGGAAACTGCTGATGCAGCGGATTACACCCAAAATGTAATAAAATGCGCTCTGCTCAGATGACTGCAAAATCTAATTTTTTTTGCCTACACATAAAACGAAATGTGACAGAGAAAATACCTCTATACCTCACCCAGAACATTCCACCCCCACTCTGAAACATGGTGGTGGCAGCATTATTATGTGGAGATGTTTTTGTTCAGCAGGGATAAGGAACCTGGTCAGTTTATCGGGAGATGAATGGGGCTAAATACAGGTCAATCCTGGAAAAAAGAAACCCTGAAGGGTACAAATAATTTGAGACTGGAGCAGAGGTTTACCTTTCAGCAAAGTGACCCTAAAAATACACCCTGATTTACATTGAAATGATTCAGATCAAAGCATATCCATGTATTACACTGAACCAGCGAATAAATAAAATAAATGGAAGTTTTGATGGGGTATGAATACTTATGCTAGTATATATCTTTATTGCCAAGCTGTACTTTTAATGCTCATATTGACCTCAATCAGTCTAATAGGTGCAACTCATCCTAGATCCTGTATTTTGAATAGCCCTGGGAGGGAAAATGTTAAACATTCTCAACTAGTGCAACAATAAAGGTGATCAAATTATTTTGAGAGCATCTGAAAGAAAACCAGTGGAGCTGAAAATCCAATTAGCTTTTTATAATGAGACCTCGCTTTAATTAAATGATTGTTTTTCTTTTTAACCATGTAAGCAACTGCTGACGTAGTCCAAAAACATACACAGGCAGGTTACATATTTTACACTTCAGCATTTATCTGACACAGCTGAACTAAAACATATATTAGGCACAGCGTAAAAGAAGCCAAAACATTTGGTACAAAAATAGTTTATTAAAAACAAGTTCCTATGGCTGAAATATTGACTATTTCATGACCATGTTTTTCATATTGAAAAGAAATCATAGAAACATCTGTCAATTTTCAAACCACTAGGAATTAAAAACGTTAAAGCAACGGGTGTCTGCGGTTCTTTTTGTGTGTCAACGTGTTTCAGATACGCAAATCACAGATTATTAACAACTATTAGCATTAAACCTTAAAGTCATCAGTGACAAAAGCATATTTACAGCAGTGTCCTAGGCAGCGGTCTCCCATGTTCAGCATTTCTGCTTTAATGATCCGATTGGTGATTTTGGGCTTAAAAAAAAAAAATCTTCAATGAAATAGGACGTTTTCAATTGAAAAAAGAAAATGATAACTCGGTTCAGTTTTACACTTCATGTGACTAAAACGGGTATGAGTTTCACATACAACAGAGCTGAAAGGAGATAAACCTGTAAAAATCATAAAAAGTAAAAATCATAGAACATAAGAAAGTACAACAGGCGGTAAGCGAAGGAAATTTCGTTTTTTACGCCTCCTTTCAGATGGGGAATAGAAAACATTTATTTTAAATTTCTCACAAATCCAAATGATGTCTTTTTTTTTGCAGATCTGAACCAACTTTTATTTTTTTGGCAAATTTTTAAACAATTCCTAAAATTACAAATAAAAGGCATGCGTAAACTAAAGAGTGGGTAGAACACATCCTAACATTTCCTGTGAAATTTGAACTTTCACTTAACTTTTAAATATCTGACCACCAAAGTATCAGAAAAGTATCAAAATCCTTTATAGAAAATAAAATTTATTTATTTTTCCAGACATTTTTGAACAGCTTTTGCTCATCGCCCCTTTTTGCAAATGGAACCTATTTTTTTCATGGAGATCTCATTCAGCAGGTCCATATATGTATCATTAAATTATATTCTCCTTAAATATGTCAAAGGCAAAGCCATTTTAAACACTATTTGCATTTTTCTGATTAATCATGTTTTCTGCAAGGTTACTACCTTAAAAGAAATTAAAACACTTGCATGATAACATGATGAAAAAATGTTTTGTTCCCTAAAAAAAGTCCCTTGAGCTTATTAGTAGTTCTTGGGTTTATTTGATTCTGTCTTTTGGTAATAAAGTAATAAAGAGAAATCACTGAAGCTTAATTGAGTTGAACAGTTAATCGAGACAATTTTCAGTGTTGCAGATTTTAAAGTGACTCTATGACAGATGTAATTTATGTGTTTAGAAGGTCCTCCCTTCCTGTAGGTGATTACAAGAAGGTATGAATAAATGTGGGAAACAAAAATGATCCCCAACCTAGTCTGTATACAAACTAAGGTTAAATAAAAAAGGTACATATCTAACTATTGTTCAAAATGAAAGGCCTGATTATACTTGTAATGTGATGTTTCAACACATCTGGTTTCATTTGCTTGACGACATGGCGGGAGATGTTGAACTGCCCAGGAACTGTTAATGATCATCTGACGAACAGTCACTAGTTAGAACTGAGACTATTACAGTGGACAAAACTTTGTTCTGAGTTTCTCTCCTTCACAGCAGTCACACGTCTGTGATGAAGGTCTACGATGATGCTGCTGCTGCTGCTTCTTTTGTTTCTGAGGGCTCACTTTGAGCCGGCTCTTTAGGCTCAGAGGGTGGTGGATTTTCAGCAGCTGGAGTCGCCTCTGCAGGTAAATGTTCTGATTCATCTTTCTTTTTAGTGGGTTCCTCATTTGGCTCTTTCCTGGTTTCCACCGTAACCGAAGGAGTGACACCAGATTGCTCTGTGCTGTTAGAGCTCCGGAACTTGTCCATGTTTTCCAGTTCGGCCAGTCGATCATCCTTATCCCACCGTGACGTCCTCTCTCGTCGTTCTGCCCGCCTCGGTTTGTCTCCTTTGCCTTCGGGTGCTCTGGCTTTGTCCCGGCTCCCTGCTTCTCCCCTGCTTCTTTCTCCTCCCTCCGCTCTCCCTCGATCCCTCTCCCCATCATCACCACGCCCTCGTTCTCTTTCTCGATCAAGGCTGCCTCGCCTCTCCCTCCAGTCCCGTCTATCTCTGTCCCGATCACGGTCTCTGTCTCTCTCCCACCCTCCCCCACGGGGACTTCCTATATCCTCTTGCCAACCTCCGAGCCTGTCCCTCCCATCCATTTTGTCACTACCACCTCCTCTCCCTGCATCAACAAAACGCCTTCCACCTCCAAACCCTCTGTCCCTCTCTCTGTCTCGATCCCAGTCTCTGTCCCTCTCTTGTTCTCGATCCCTGAATCCAGGCCTGTCTCCCCTGAGTTGTCGGTCATCCATTTCCTCCTGCCCTTCGAAGCTTCTAGGACCACCTGGTCTTATAAACGGAGCAGGACCTTGAGGAGATGGACCATGTCCACGAGGGAAGGGACCTCTCATATTATGTTGAGGCGGCATCCCAAATCCTCCTTTAGCTTGTGGTGGCTTGTGCCGCATCATTGGAGGGTGTGGCCCCCTGGGTATCATCTGTGGAGGGCCAGGGGGCATGTTGGGGTGAGGTGGTCTTGGTCCATGCGGTGGAGGGAAACGCTGCATTTGTGATAGTGGTGGAACCTGGGGGCGCTGAAGTGGGATCATACCAGGCCTAGCACCGAGCAGACCACCAGAGGGGGCCTGAATGTTTCCAGGGTGTCCACCAGGACCTGGAGGTCCAGCTGGAGGACCACCGGGATGCCCAACTGGGGGACCACCGGGATGCCCGACTGGGGGACCACCGGGATGCCCGACTGGAGGACCACCGGGATGCCCGACTGGAAGACCACCGGGATGCCCGACTGGAGGACCACCGGGATGCCCGACTGGAGGACCTCCTGGGTGTCCGACTAGAAGACCAACCGGAGGACCACCAGTAGAATTAGTTAGATGTCCACCTGGAAAACCTCCTGGAGGTCCTGCTGGGAAAAACACAGTTAAAATCATTAAGCTTATATTATTACAGAAGTCCAAGGTATAGTTATTTGTGGCTCAAAAACAGTTGTTTTTTAATTAATAAAAGGAAAACAAACTGACCCAAATGGCCCATTTGGTTGTTAAATAAGTTTTGACCCTCAAGGACCTCATCATTTTTCTTGGCGCCCAGACCTGCTGGGTCTTGAGGTGGGTCATCAACTCCACCTTTGGAAAGAGGTGGGGGACCAAGGGGCATAGGTACTGAGGGAGGAAAACCTGGTAATACATAAGTGAAAGTCAGTCAGATACTTCATTCTCAGTTTTGTAAGTTATTATAATCGATTCATTTGATTGATTCAGCATATTTGGCAAAGAAACCTCCAAGGTGCTGCTCAACTTGCAGTTCACATACTTGCTACAGGCACCGTGTGTTTCAGAGTATGAGCAACCGTTGAGAATGAAAAGTCAGACCATGTTATGCAAGAAAAATGTTGGCAGTGCTAGAATTTTTTTCTTATATCTTAATACAATACATAAGAATTAAAAAAAAAACATACATAATCCACAGACTTATTCTTTACGTGTACAGACGCATATAGCCCTGGACATACACTGACCGGAGTGAAAGACATGCATCCTAATTTTTAAAACAATTGCAAGAAGTAAAAGATTACTAGCTACTGTGGTTTATGTCATGTGACTTGTTCTGCAAAATGTGGTCAGACATCTCCCTATATCAGAGAGAGCTGTTCAGAGAGCCAGAACGTTTAAACGAAAGCAACTAGCCTATGAAACAGAAGAACAATAATCAACTAATCAAAACAGGAAGTAAACATGCTAGCGTTAGTTAGTTATAGCATTTCAGCAAACTGCTCAGGATTAAAACAGCAACATCAAGATGTGAGGGCTGCAGCTATATGTCGATAGATGAATATGTAAACCAAAGCTCTCACCAGTTTAAGTGACGCACATTCAGGAAATTACAGTAACTATCTTAACCGGGCTTACAAAGTGAAAAACTGAGAGGCTATGTTTACACTGTGGCTCTTGATGCTCAATTCAGATTTTTTCTGAAATCTGATTTTTTGCATCGGTCACATTTAAAATATTGCCCATATTTGATTCAACTGTTTGCAGTTCCAAACTGACCTGCGTGCGCTAAATAACAATAACAATGGCGTCACGTGCGGCATGCTTTGGTCCAGCAAACATGGAGGAAATAGTTCTTGTTGCTTTTGTAAAGTGTCTGTCCAACGGAAGGCGTTTAATACGTCAACAGGTGCTGAGGTAGAAATGCATGAAGAAAAATGGACTAAAACTCTGTATTCAGGCATTTTACGGAGTGAACAAAGGTCTGTTTGGATGTGGGAGCGATCCAAATTCCAATTTGGATTGAATAGAGGTGTCACTCCAAATATTAATGAGGTCTAACATCTCACTGTGCAGTACTGGTGCTGCAGTCATCCATCTTGCTAACTGCTATCACTTCCAGACGGCGTGAAGTTGGGACAAATATCGATGGAAAGTGCTGTTAAATCCACCTTGCTTGTTCCCACTGGCTTCGCATTAAAAATAACCAAATAAGAGTCAGATTCAGGACTACATATGGAAGCAGCTCAAGCAAAAAAAAAAAAAATAATAATAATAATAATCAGTGTGGGTCAGATCTGAGCGTTCACACTTGATCTGAAAAGCCTGACCTAGTCACTTGAACCTAAAAAAAAAAATCTGTTTTGGGACATATTTGCCTGCTGTGTGAATATTGCCAAAAACTCCAAGTGAGACGAATGGGATAGGAGAAACTGCAGCTTCCTGAACATCATTGGTGGTTGAGTAGGTGTGATATGGATGAAGAGTGTTATTTTGCAACACATGGCATCGGTTTTATTAACTCTAATGATGTAGCCTTTAAGACTAGGTTCCAGCAAATGTCTTATTTTACATGACTCCTTACGGGAAAACAAATCCTAAATTATGAGCCCTTGCAACCTTTTTTTTTTTTTTTGTAACTAAAGTACAGTGATGCACGACGTATCAAACGAAGCAGATTTGAACACGTCGCTCATTGAGGAGGCACACTGTAAAATATACAATCGTGAAAAAAGTAAGAGACCTTTAAATATTAGTTTCTTTATTTAAAACAAAAGCTCATATATTGATGTCTAACTTGTTTTTTTTGTTTGTTTTTTATCTCTGAAAAATAAAGTAACTTTATTGCAGGTAGTAACAAAAAAAAGTTATTCAACAAAATGTATCAACAAAACATTGTAGAGATGAGTTTTGTATCCATCTACCTGTCTCTGAAATCAGTCTGTGGACAATTTGTCCTACCCCTCACTTGCACCTGTGCAATGTTTGAGGAGTTTCTTGAACCCATTTCAAGCCACCCTAAAGAATCTCAAGATCTGGGCTTTGAATTGGGTCAGAACTTTCCCATTCTTAATTCTCAGCCAGGACCTGGTGGGTTTACTGGTATGTTGTGGGTCACTGACATGTTGCAGGGTCCAGTTCGTCTTCAGCTTTGATTTTTTTTTACAGATCTAACATTTTCCTTGATCATTCTCTGATATACGGTATAATTCTCGCTTCCAGCTCCATTCTTCACAGTTGGTATTAGGCTCTTTTCCTAAAATACTGTATTTTGGGTTATATAAACATGAACCAAATACATTCAGCCGTGCTTGGAAGGCCTGACCTGGGCGTGGCTGCTTTCTGTACAGTAAAATGTCTGATTTCAATTCTTTGTAGTCATCTATAAATCCCTGCCAGACTCCTAACGTGCAACAATCTTCCCTCTGTTGGCCTCAGTCAGCTCTTTTGAACCACATGTCGGAGGTTCAAACAGGGAAAACTTTTTTTATTCATTTTAATTAAGAATAAATATAGGGTCCTACCCAGCACCTTAAATTGTATTTTCTTCCATTTTAATTGTTTATTTGTACTATTCAAATTTCTCAGTATAGTTAAAATTTATCCCAAATATCTTTATGAAATATTTTAGACTACCACAGATGCTTTCATTGGGCGCCCTTGATTTTTACATGACTAAAAAAGAGAAACTAAGGAAAATAGAAACCAAATAACTGAATAAACAAATACAACAAATACAGAATTAAAGCATTTCATACCTACCGTATTTTCCGCACTATAAGGCGCACCTTCAATGAATGGCCTATTTTAGAACTGTTTTCATATATAGGGCGCACCGGATTATAAGGCGCATAGAATAGAAGCTACTGCAGTCAAACGTTTGACTGGGGTTGCGTTATGCATCCACTAGATGGAGCTGTGCTAAAGAGAATGTCAACAAAACAGTCAGATAAGTCAGTCAGTCAAACTTTATTAATACACTACAAAGCAGCGTTCTGATAACTCCATTCACTCTCATGGTAAGGTCTCCTCTACATAGAAATCTATTGAATAGAGCCAACCGCACGTTAGGAATGCATTGGAGTCTATGAAGTTGAAGTTGAAATCAAACGTTAGTTAAAACGTGAAAGGGAACGTTTCCCTGATTCAGTAAACACGTAAAAGAAACAGTTTGATGCACTAAATCAAACGTTAGTACTGTTAACCTTTCCTGTTTCTGTCCCCTGAACGTAGTCTGATGACACAGGGGAGACGCTTTCTCCAGGGCCGAAGTTACTAGTTTCCTCGGGGTTAACTCCCTCACTCATACGTTGCTGAGTTGAGCATGAAGAAACAGCATCAAAACACTGAGTTGTTGACGAGATATGGGGTTCTTTTTAATGACTTTGCAGCACGTAAAAACACAGGGCTTACAGACTCATACACCGTCTCTACCCACCCCACACACACAATAATACTGACGTCACTCCTTCACTCTTGATTCTCAGCTACGGCAGCACACAGCGCCACCTCTGTCCGGAGGAGTAATGTCAGCATCTTCCATACACACACACGAAACATACACCCCACACACTGAGCTTCTAATCACATATAGTTCAGGCAATTCCTGCAACAGTACATTCAAACGTTATACACACACAAGTGGTGTTGGACTAGGAGTAAGCACAGTACAGATGTTTACCGCTATTACTTCGGCAACGCCCCTGACTACGGTAGCCGTAATGCTGCAAGCGGTGCGGCTTTGTAGTTTACCAGTCGTACTGAAACATTTTGACAGAGCGCCGTGTACAACCAGTATGGATCAACCAATTAACCAATTGATCCATATATAAGGCGCTCCGGATTACAAGGCACACTGTCATTTTTTGAAAAAATTAATGGTTTTTAAGTGCGCCTTATAGTGCGGAAAATACGGTATTTAAAAGCAGTATTTATTCAAGTTAAATAAACCACAACGGCACTGTCTATTAAAAACTCTGTGTTTAAAAGAGAGTAACTTGGTTAAAGTCAGATGACAGCTGTTGAAGTCACTACCTGGGGGCATTTGCAACGGGTTGAAGCCGGGTCTGATGAAAGGAGGAGGAGGAATGCCTGGAGTAAAGCCAGGCGGAGGCATCCCAATGGGACCAGGAAAGACCGGAGGTTGGAGAGAACCCATGCCAACCATTGGCTGCTGCAATGAAGGGATCTGACAAAATGTATATGCAAATTATAAAAGATATGTCTAACAGTGCCATGTGAAAGTTAAGTAATATCAAATAGGCCAAATAAAACACATTACGTCAAAACTTTTAGCAATTTACTGTGAAATATGGGGCACTTACTTCACCTGAAGTTAACAGCAATCAGTAAAAAAACATATCTAATATATGAAATCAATAAAACTTTCAAATATTTTATAAGTTGTTTACTTGTACAGGAGGAGCAGCGGCGACAGCCATCGGTATCACTTGTTTCTCCTCCGGCTGCTGTTGCTCAGAACGGCCGTTGTGTGTGGCTTCCTCAGGGTGGTCCAAGGTCTTTCTCAGACTAGTCCAGTCTGTTAAATCAGTCATTCAATGATAGAAAACTAGTAAATAATGACGCAAACGAAATTTAAATGCTAAAATGTTAATTTGGTCTATTATTAGGTAGAAAGACACATCTATGAAAGACAATTTTGTTTTTCTGACTGTCCATCTGCTACATTAAACAACCTGTTAAATTTCTAAATATTTCCTGGAGAAAAATTGTTCCTCTGGATCGGTGTCACTTCGAACATAAACTATGTGGTTAGATTTAACTTCTCCTACATTAAAGCCTTCCAAAGGTTTTGTACCTGGTGATAAGGTGTCCATATCCAGCATTCCTCCCTCTTTCAGCTCCTCCAACTGGTCCTCTCTGACTTTAGACCACGGTATGTAGGTGACACCCAGCTCCACATCCCAGTACTGTTTAAAATCAGGCTTTATACCCTTGTTCAAAGCCCAAGCAATCTGGCAGGAAATGATTTAAATTCTCGTTTGTTTCCGTAGATCTTTCTTCAGTAAAATGTCCAGAAACAGAAAAAAAAAAAAAAAGACCCACCTTAATTGCTTTCTGGTTCACCTTAAACGATCCTCTACTGAGCTTCTGCAGCGCTCTGAAAGCATCTTGCCTATGTATCATAACAATGTAAGCACAGCCACGTGGGGGAATCATCTGGAGAACGATGGAGAAAGACAAGAAATGTGTAATAAAAACCAGAGTGCTACCTGTCTGACAAACCAACGGCACCAACACTGGAACCATAATTCTTACAGATAACAGCATAAAGATAAGAAATGGCAATAAGCTGCATTTAAAACAGGGGTCGATAGAATAAATGGTCTTCAACTCATGTACAAAAACAAGCCTACAACCTCAAGAACAGCACATCAGGCAACTGAATTCAGCCGTTTACTCTTGAGATCTGCTCCCTTTGACAATGTGTACAAAATGTTAACATTTTAAATACAAACATCAGGATGTACATGCTTTCAAATTAAAATTAGGGCTCCACAATATTAGGAAAACTTGGTATTGCAATATTAATGCATAATATGAATATACTGGCATCTAGCGAGCTAAAGTCTCAGGGGGGACATAAAAGACAATGAAAGCCCATTAAATTGGCTAATTATTATTGAAAAACATGGTTCAAATACACAACACTTGAATTACAGCCCAACAAATAAAGCATCCAAAGACTCTTTTGCCACTAAGATATTGCACACATTGACGACTGTAATTTGATATACTGGACAGCTCAAAGTTAAACTTTACATGAAATGCTTCACAGGTTAAAAACTAAAACAAAATGTCTGAAAACAACAATAAACAGATACATTAGGAATGCTAAATTACTATTTCAATTCAATTCAATTCAAAAATTTACTTTATTAATCCCAAAGGGAAATTAAATGTTGTTGCAGCTCATATTATGAAAGTTTCCTCAAAGAGCCGTTGTAGATGCTGATGGATGTGGGCAGGAAGGATCTCCTGTAGTGCTCCGTCTTACAGCAGATCTGGAGAAGCCTCTGACTGAAGACACTCTGTTATTGTAGGACAGTCTGATGAAGAGGATGCTCAGGGTTCTCCATAATGTTCTTCATTTTATGAAGAATCCGTCTTCATAAAATGAAGAACATTATGAACACTATTTGATCTACATAGCTTACCATAAACTTACCGATAATAACTGACTTATTTTACCTTGCACTGTTCAGAATACAACCATGCATGGTTTTGTTTTTTTTGTTTTTGATGATATATGACTTTTTTTCCCAAGATATAAGAGTTGTATTTTAACTATTTCTGAGCTGGTGGTCTTGTAAATGAGATTTTAAATTTCAGGGGTCCTTCTTGTTTAAATGAAGTAATTAAAAATAAATAAATAAAATGCTAATAAATAAAAAATATATATTAATCTGAATGGAGGCAAAGTTGTTCGAACCAAGAAGCTAACTGTCACAATATCTATTCAAACTTAAAATCTGCAATATTTGAAAAATGTTAATGGAAGAAACGCAGCTTTCTTCTGCTGGTCCTCATTGGTTTGTATGCACCGACGACCCAACCAAAATGTCAACACGAATCTGACATTCTGAGGCTTTATCCCCGTGAGCCTGACAGAAACCTAACCGCAGATCATTACAAGTCTTTCCAGCAAAAAAAAGAAAAGATTTATCTGAAATATGAGCCAATTTTCTGTGCTTTTTGGTAAGGCTGAGAATCTTCCGATTACAGCTGTTGCCTGAGCAATAAATCTTAAACCTCAAATAAATACAAAGCAGGACCTTGGAGAGTCAATACAATAACTAACCCATTAAAGCATTGAAATGACAAAACAAAAAGTTACTGCTTTAAGCTGAATAACATAAGATCCAGATAAACCCACTTACATTAATAGATTCAATCTGTCCAAACTCTTCAAGCAATGAGGCGACATCTTGCTGCTGAGTTCTCTTGTCCAGCTGACCCACCCACAGTGTTGTACTACAAACTAAAAAGAAAAAAATATATGAACTAGGGGCGGGTTTGGTAATATTTCAAAGGTTAAATGATTTAACCGAGAACAAATAAATATTATTTTCACCACTGGAGGGGAGAAAAAAAAAAGACACTGTGCTGATTTCATTCGTTCCTGTCATAAATACACCTCTCCATGAACTAGACGACGACTCACTGCTCAGAGCCTCGCTCTTGGGTGGCGGGAGGCCTTTCTGCCGACGCTCTCTTTCTTTCTCCCTCTCCCGGCGCTCCTGTGAGCGAGAGCGAGGTGAGTGGTGACGCCGATCTCGAGAGCGAGATCGCCTGTGCCTGGACCGCCGTGAGCGGGAACCGGACCGAGACCGTCTCCTCTTTGGAGATCTGTGTAGAGGGACACAAAGGACACTCTGTTACCGGAATGTTTTTTTTTTTTTTTTAAACAAGAATAACTTGGCATTCATTTTATAATTTGACCTCGAGCCTGAGTGGGAGCGTCGACCATGTCGGCTATCTCTCATGGATGAATGGTCCATATCCACTGAGGAGTCCTGTTGAAAACATGAATCAGAGGGTGACTTATTGCAAATTTAACCAAATTAGAGTTATATTCTTGATCACAACTAAATATTTGTTTATTCATCAGGGTATTAGATTTCGTTTTTTCCCCCTAAAAATGTGTTTAGAGATGCACCAAGAAATCAGCTGTCGAGTGGAAATGAATGGCTTTCAGCAGCTACCAGGAAGGTTAAAGGGAGTACAGCAAAGTTTGATTTTCTAGCTCTAAGTGCTCATGCTGAAAACTGGAATTCTCAGAGTCAAGATAGGGGTCTGCAGAGACAGCTGCTTTAGTGCCGCCAACCGTGCTAATCGATAAAATAAGATGCTAAAGAATGTTTCTATATTTTAGCTCCGTTATAATAGTATCTTTATATCATAGAAAAAGCAAGTCACAGGGACCGCACTTTAACAGCAGGATGCTTTGCTTCTACAATAATGAATGACCTCTGATGCCAGGAAGGCTTTGCTGCTTTGTCTTTATTTTAACTACTTAATCGTCCCTGAGTTTGTTTGGTTTTTCTTCCACACTTTGCAGTGACTTTCAGCCTACCTGATGTTGGTGGGCAGCATTTTGAGAAGGGTATGCCCCTGGGAAGCCTGAATGCCCAGCTGAACCAGGAAGGGTCTGCCCTGGAAGAGAATGACCCATCGTCGGCATGGCAACAGGGAAGCTTTGTCCCGGCAGAACAACACCGGCCTGCAGCTGGCCGTTAGGGGGCACAGGAACCTATGGAAGACATCTGTAATTAATATGCAATACCAATCCTTGAAGCAGTACATCAGAATGAGATTTGTCCTTCTTTTTCATATTTCCGTCTGTAGTTTGTTTCTGTCCTCTTAAAAGTGTGCTAAACTCCAACAACGGCTGGCGTTGCCCATCTGAACAAAGGAGATCAGAGAAACATAAACCAGACCAAAACAGATCGACTCAGCTCCTCTTTTGTTTTGACACTCTTCTGTAAATTAGATACGATAATCAAACTACAATTAAAGAAAAGACCCTCCAATGTTTGTAATGATACAAAACGTCAATCTTACTACCTGTTGTGTGAGGTCTTGTGAGATGTTCATCATCTGTGTATTAAAGTGCTCCATGTGCTGAGGAAAGGCTGGAGGTTGTTGCATACTGTGACAAGAAAAATGCGTAATTATTTCGACCTTACTTGTTGTCGTCACACATTTACAAGTCGTAATGAGACTGGGGACTCACAAAGGTTGCTGTGAGGATGTTTCATCCTTTTTAGCTTCTTCTCCAACGTCTGGTTCATCATCGTAATCAAAACGGTCCAGCAGTTTCTAAAATGACAGAAAATGTAAATTTAAGATGTTGTAAAATTAAAACTGCATTCTTTTTGTTTGCTCTTACCAAAACTGTTCCAAACACTGGGCTCTACAATCTCTAGAAAAAGTGCCTGAAAACTTTTTTTCCTCCTTTTGGCACAAACACGAAGGTGTTTTTTTTTGTGGGGGACTTTGTCTTTTTTTGTTTCAGGGTTGCCCTGTATTTACCTTCATTCATTGTCCCATCAACTTTGACCAGTTTCCCTGCTCCTGCCAAAGAAACCCCACAGTATGATGCTGCCACCACCTTGCTTCAGAGTGGTGATGGTTTGGTAAGGATGTGTGTGACGCTAGTTTTTCACCACATACGTTGTTTTGCATGTAGGGAAAACAAATGTATTGTTTTTGATATCATGTGACCACCTCCTTCCACAGGTTTTCTGTGCCCCCACATGGCCTATAGCAAACTAAAAACTGCACTTTTACGTAATTCTTTAAATAATGATCTTGTTCAGTTTCATAAAGGTCAGAGTTGAAAAGTGCACTTTTGTGCTCTGACTGCACACAGGCAGACTTAATAATTAGAAGATTTCAGAAGGCAAATTTGTTTCCCTGGGTTTTATTTAGGCTTATCACAATAAAGAGGGATGAACACAAATGCAGGTTGCACTTTTCAGATCTTCATTTGTTAAACATTTAAAAACTATGTATCTCATTGCAATTCTGCACTACTCTGTGACTGTCGATTACATACAGCCACAATAAATTACAGTTCCATTTGTGGTGGTAACGAAAACTGAAAAAAAAATTCAAGGGGTATGAATACTTTACAAGACACTGTACATTAAAAAATACAAAAACTTTAAGTGACAAATGCAAAAAAAAAAAAAAAAAAAACTGGCACCGTGTCAAAAGCTGATTTTTGCTGGGCAGTCTGGGTAGGTGGCGGAGGCTGTGGCGAGGGAAGAGGAGGTTGAGGAGCAACTGCAGCCAGGCCTGTAGGCACACTTTGGACCGGTGTTTGAGCGGTCGGCAGAGGAGGCTGAGCATTGGTTTCAGGCTTCACCGCCTGCTGCTGAAAGTTCTGAAGCATCTGCTGAAGCTAAGAAGACAAACTAGATTCAGAAGTGTCCATCTAAGAGACATTTAATCAAATGACAACACAAGCAAATGAATGGGGCTAAGGTCAGTCTCCGTCAGTGCAAACACACCTGCTGACCCTGCGAGGACTGGAAGAGCTGCGCTACAGCAGCAAAGGCGTCAGAGTTGTCCAGCGGAGGGGCAGGTGTTGGGGTGCAGTTGGCTGTTACTACATTAACAGGCTCTTTGGCTGGAGATGGCGAGGAACCTAAAGAATGGGACAGTGTCAGTGGCACAAATATGTTTTAAAAGGCGAGTTTGCTCATTCAGAATAAGCTTACCAATACAAAATTAAAACTTCTCACGTAAAACTGTTCCTATAATGTGGCATTTTAAAATGATTTTGATTACGAGATACCTGGCTCTTCTGCGTTTGTGATGGAAGCAGCACCACTGCCAGAGCCAGCAGCCATGTCCAAGAGCGGCTGGATAACCTCGATCTTAAACACTCCGTTCTTCTGCCAAAGGTTCAAAACCCGCACAATCTTGCTCTAGAAACAAACAAACAAACACAAAATTAAATAGACAATTATTCCACGATTCCTCAGCCTTTTTTGTGTGAATTTTTCCATTCTTACCCGGTCCTCTACGGGGCAGAGACAAAGGTTCTCGAACGTTCCAGTGATATTTTTGGTGAACCTCGGACCAAAAACGTCTTTATCTGGACCAAATTGGTGTCTGGACTGCCTGACAATGGAATCCACCACATACAGGCCCGCGACTTTATACTCAGGCTTACACTGGAGGAATCAAGGTGGTGGAGGAAAACAGATTTTAGTTTCTTATGACTGTTGAGGAAAAACTGCTCAGGAAATACATTTTAAACAAAGTCTAGCTCACCTTTTTGATAAACTTTTCCACAATCTGGACCACGTGTTTGTAGAGCTGAGGGAGAGGGGATCAAGTAAGTGGGTTTCCAAACAGAAAGCACAGATAACACGAACCACCAGACATGAAAAGAAATGTTCTTACTTTCATAGCTTTTATGGCTGATTTGGTGATGGAGATCATCTTAGCTCGAGATATAGGAGGCTTAGAGTCCATCAAGGAGAATAACTGCACAGATTTAAAAAAAAGGTAATACACACTAAATGAGTCAAAGATGAATCAGTTTATAGGGCAAATAATGAATTATTTAAATGCTTTTCAAACCTTCATCTCATATTAAACGGATAAAAGACGTTCTTAAAGAGATTTTTTTGTTTGTTTACAGGCACATGTGGTGGAACATAATTTACATTTCTAAGAGAAATCTGTCTCTCTAAAAATCTCTTATTTTTTTCCCGCTATTGATAACTAGACACATTTTTTTAATATCATGTGTGAATGTTGAGTTTATTTGTCAGTGAAGACAAAACCGCTTTATTTCTGTCATTTATGTGCTTTTTTTTTTTTTTGATGATTCTGCTGTTAAAAATTGATTTATTTTACCAATAAACATGGCTCCCAGAATAAAAAGAAACAAATGTCAGATGAGACACTTTCTGAGCTGCATGGGTCTGAAAATATCTCATCTGCTGAGTGGTCGAGATTTGCGCTGATATTGTTACAACATGGTTAGCCAAGGGCCTGAGTGAGTTTCTCACGGTGTGATGACAACGATGAAAAACACCACGGTTTCACAGTATCATGACATTTCCTCGAAATCTAAAAAAAAAAGAGCATGAGCTTAATGAGAGCAATGAGTGGAGCTGTTATAGTTTACAAACCATGACCGTCCGTGTTTTTCCCAACCACACAAAATGTCCTGCCAAATTTGCCTGTTTTACAAGCGAAGGAAAGTTGTTTTCTCCAGACAGCCAGAGATAGCTGAGATCACACAAACTCCGTCCCTAGCATCTCATTAACAGGACTTTAAACCATTAGAATGGTATAATTGAACATTTTAAGGGTTTAGAAACTGCAACTTTTTAAAACATCGACACACCTTGAAACTGACAAATGCATAATGATAGTTTGCAAAACAAACAGCTTAAAGGTTATCTTGATTCACCGTCTTTATCTTTTTCTGCTGACTTGGTTCACCTTCAAAGTGGTAGGGGGCTCTACTACACCCTGACCCTGTTAGATCTTGTCCAAAGCAGGTCACAGAAAGATCTTGAGAAATCACAAAAATCATGCAAGCTTGTTATTAGGGGTGGGCGAAACGATGGTATCAGTTCATAGAGGATTACAACATGTTGACCGTCTGGCAAAGCAGAGAGATTATTGTCGTTGACCTCTTGAATTTAAAGTTTTGTGAGTTTGGAGTCAAAAATATCAAATATCCTTTTATAGAAGTCACTAGTTAGCAAAATATGGCTTAAAATTGGTTGTAAAGTTGTTGTTTTTTTAAGTTTCGATTACTGATTGGACGTTTCTCTGGTTGTATAGAGTAAAGCAGTGCTACTCACCAACCTGTTGATGCGCACTGCCAGTCAGCTGGCTGAATGACGACAACTAGACTTGTCCCTTGTGGACAACACTACTACTACATTTGTCTGCTTGGAAATGTTTTCGGTGGTGAAAAACACAGAGACAAGGAGTGGAAATGTGTCTACCACCACCCAGTGTAAGAATCAAAATAAGTAAATAAACGTTGTAGAAATTATTCCAACTGTGATATGTCAGAATATTTTTTTCTATTGTTGATTTTCTGTTTTAAATAAGAATAATCAGACTGAGCTATAAATACTGCCCACCCCTGCGTGCTAAAAAGATATATAGGAGATGCATAAATTCCACCTGAAAACTCAAACCCACACTTTAACATCACATAACAAATTATTTTTATGATTATATAATTTGCCCTTGTAACCATGCTCTGGCATTCTTGTAGCTGTAATTGAGACAACCAACATTACAAGCACTGAAAAGGATCGCAAGAATTACAACATCTTCGTAGCTAAATAGCTCGCTGGATATCTAAATACCTGATTTAGTATAAGGGCTCCTCCTTTGTTAACCGTATTAATGTCAGGCTCACTAAGTTACTGGCAGACACTCTGCAGGTTCTGCCTGAGCGCCCAGCAGGCCCCACACAAACCCTGTCTGCTCTTGAATAAATACCTCCTGTGTTTATTATTTCAAATTAGCAACAATGGACACCAATAAGCATGCAGCCCTTTTATATCGCTGCGTTAAATGTAATGTATGTTTGCTAATCGTACTGTTAGAAGCACCAGTGTTTGGGACCAACTCACTCCCACCAGTTAGCATCACGGGGGATCCTGGTACCAGTGTTTACTGTGGTTCCTGACGTTACTGTGCTGCTTCTTACAGCAGTAGGGTAAGAAATCCTGTCAACCAGTGTAGCATTACTTTAATCGACGGACCGTGACATTAACATTAACCCAATTACAATAATACCAAGAAAGCCCAACGGCTAGCAGGCCCTCTGGTCCGACCTGCTCGGTTAGCTACACAGCTACACAGCAATACTGTGACCACAACCACCAGCCACGGTGACTTCAGACTCTCAGCAAACCCAACGTGCAGCCTACCTCCTGGTTAAAGGCGTTCACAGCCTCCATGGTGACCAGATGCACCTGGCTTCTCCTTTAACTCCCGAAATCCTGTTCAAAACTATGTTTATTCCAGGAAAGGACGGTGCAACATGTCCGGTCCCCGATAGCTAACGAGAGTTAGCCTCGCGTTGGGTCGGCGGGCACGGCAAAGCATGATGGGATTCAATGGTGTTCTTGGGTTTGTCCACTAGGTGGCAGTGTGCTTCTAGACACTGTGGCGCCTGGAGAAAGAATTACAACCCTAAACTACAGTATTATTTTGGGGAATTGCATATGGAAGGAAAGTTATCAGTTATTTTAAACATTAAAAATGTAAAAAATGTGGTTTGCATTGTATTCACCCCCACTCCACTCCTATAGCACAAATCCACTGCAACCAGTTGCCCTTAGAAGTTCCCAAATTTGTAAATAAAGTTCATGTGTGGGTTATTTTATCTCAGCATAAATCCTTCTTGTCTTTTAGATAGCATAGCACTGGCCATCCCAGTGCTACCCAAGAAAAAAATCATTTATATTCAAGAATAACACTTTTGAAAACACTGGGGTCATATTTGTGAAACTTTAAATGCTCATTTATAGCCAGTTTGAAGTGTACATTTCTTAAAACAAAAGACAAATTGTCTATGAAAGGTTTTTGTAGTTCCTATTATATGGTAAAGGTTCAACAACACAGTAGTTTTTAAACTCAGTCAGATTTTCATTTTGGTGCACCACCTGGAGAATCTATAATGACTTAATTTGTCTCCCCCTGTGAAAAAAATCTGGGCGCACCACTGGAGGTGGGTCTTGAAAACAAATAAAATAGTTTCAAAATGAACTCCAAAATGTTGAGACAACCAGTGCAACCTTTGTGTTCCAGTTAAAAGCCATACAGCAGAGATTGGCACCAGCTAAAGGCGCGGTAAGGATGACTTACTAACTCCAAGGTACAAAAAGTTACAGTAATCTAGCTGAATTGTATCAAAGGGACGGATTACTGTTTTGAAGTCATCTTTCAACAAGATGCTTTTTATTTTGGCCACCTGGCGCAGGTGAAAAAGCTACTACTACTGCACTGATCTGCCCATCTAATATAAATCGCTATCCATTTTAAAATTAAGGTTTGTAACAATAGGTTTTCTGTAATCTGCCAGACAGCCAACGTCTATATAAAATGAAGAACCACCAGTGACATTCGGACTAAAAATCATCACCTCAGTCTTTTTTTCATTGAAATTAAAAAAGTTAAAAGCCATCCAAGCTTTTAATTGTTCCATACATTCATTTAAACCTTGCATACAGTAGTCATCTTCTTGTTTTAGGAGCACATAAATCTGAGTATCATCTGAATAACAATGAAAGGCAATCTTCTGTTTTCAGAAAATGGAACCAAGAGGCAGGAGATACAGGCAAAATAGCACAGTTACAAGAATCAAGCTCTACGGGACCCCACAAAGAGGAGGATCTGCAATAAGTTAGTCCAACACAAAAAGTTCTCTCAGCCAGGTACAATCTGGCACAACAGCAAACCTACCAACATGGTTGTCAATCTAAACTCGACAGGATGGGCAATAAGAGTACTAATCTGAGAACAGCCAGGAAGCCCTCTGAATGAGTTTTAGAGAGCCATAGCTCAAGTGGGAAAAACAACTCACTCCATCCATCCATCCATTCATCCATGCATCCATCCATCCATCCATCCATCCGTTGTCTTCCATTTATCCGGTGTCGGGTCGCGGGGGCAGCAGCCTAAGCAGAGAGACCCAGACTTCCCTCTCCCCAACTACTTGGACCAGCTCGTCCGGGGGATTCCCAAGACGTTTCCCAGGCCAGCCGAGAAACATTGTCCCTTAAATATGTCCTGAGTCTTCCTCTGGGCCTCCTCCCGGGGGTACATGCCTGGAACACCTCACCAGGGAGGTGTCCAGGAGGCATCCTAACCAGATGCCCGAGCCACCTCAGCTGGCTCCTCTCGACGTGGAGAACCAGTGGCTCTACTCTGAGTCCCTCCTGGATGACCAAGCTTCTCAACATATCTCTAAGGGAGCGCCCAGACACCGTGCAGAGGAAACTCATTTCAGCCGCTTGTATCTGTGATCTCGTTCTTTCGGTCACGACCCAAAGCTCATGAGCATAGATGAGGGTAGGAACGTAGATCGACTCAGCTCTCTCTTTACCACAACAGACCGGTACCGTGCCTGCTGATGCAGCACCAATCCGCCTATCGATGTCCCGCTCCATTTTTCCCTCATTCGTGAACAAGACCCCAACATACTCGAACTCCTCCACTTGAGGCAGGACCTCCCCCTGGACCCTGTGAAGGTACTCTACCCTTTACTGGCTCAAGACCATGGCCTCGGACTTGGAGGCACTGATTCTCATCCCGGCCGCTTACTTGGCTGTGAACTGCTGCAGTGAGAGCTGTAGATCATGAGCTGCTGAAGCCAATAGGATCACATCATCCACAAAAAGCAGAAACGCTATCCTACGGCCACCAAAACGGATCCCCTCAACACCTTGACTGTGCCTAGAAATTCTGTCCATAAAAGTTAGAAAAAGAAAGGTGACAAAGGCAACCGTGGCAGAATCCAACCCTCACCGGAAACGAGTCGGACTTACTGCCGGCAATGCGGTCCAAGCTCTGACACCAGTCATACAGGGACCTGACAGCCCGTATCAAAGGGCCTGGTACCCATTACTCCCTGAGTGCCCCCCACAGGATTCCCAGAGGGACACAGTTGAAAACCTTCTCCAAGTCCACAATCAAATTCTGATTCTGATTCTGACAAAGCACATGTAGACTGGTTGGGCAAACTACTGTGCACCCTCTAGGACCCTGCTGAGGGTGTAGAGCTGGTCCGGTGTTCCACGGCCAGGACGAAAACCACACTGCTCTTCCCGAATCCGAGGTTCGACTATCTGACAGACCCTCGACCCTCCTCTCCAGAACCCCCGAATAGACCTTACCAGGGAGGCTTAAGAGTGTGACTCCCCTATATTAGTTAATATTCAACAAAACCAGCCTTCAGTATGTAAGGGTGGTAAAAAAGAAAGCCACTGCTGAGAGACATTTTCTTCCTCTTCAAAATTATGCGCTACTTTGTATTGACAGATTACACTGGCTTTCATCTTAGAGGTAGCAGAGTTAAGGGGTTGGACGCAAATCGTGTGCCACTCTTTTCAGGCAGTTCCTTCTGGCCGCAACGGCCAAGACGGGAGCCTCAGCGCTGATCTCTGTAATCATTCCTCTGCCTTAATTTAGATTAAAAGAGCTAAAAGTTAGAAACTGGTTGAGAGTCGTTCCTTTAAGAGTCAGTGTTAAAGTGTGTGATTGCTTCTGCGGACCAAGGACCGGAGGAGCTCCGAGACGTCTGACCACCAACAGGGTGCGGTAGCTCGGACAAATTGGTGTTTCCGCCCTGGAAGCGAAGACCACTTTTTGATAGGATTGTTGCCACAAAAGGACAACGCCTCACAGCAGCGGCCGCAAATTATTAGGTAGGGAGATTCCTATTTAAAAATCTCCAGTGTTTTTTCTGTAAAACACTCTAGCTGTGTTGTTAGTTCTAAGTGAGCTGTTTTTGTAATTCTTGTAGGCAGAGAAATGGTTCAGAATAATTGTTGCGAACGCGTTAAACTGTAGGGTGTGTAGCGGTGCGACTCTAACGGTGGCAGTCTGGGAAGAAAGGTACAGTCTTCTAAAATAAACTAGGGTCTAGGGGTATAGGTTTTGAGTTCCTTTATTGTATGCAAGGGAAGATCGGTTTCCCTTGCACACAATATAAAAGCCACCTCCCTGAATGAGGCACGCAAAAACTCGGTTAGGGGTTTGACGGGCCCCGACCTTTCCATAGGAAGGGTCAAAAGATACTACCGAGGGGAAGTGTTTGGGTTTAGAAGGCCTCCCTGATCTTCTTAAAAGATCTCAAAGCTGCCCATTTCTTTGAAAGTAAGCACGCAAGGATATAGATGCGCATACCCGGGTTGGTTGGTTGGTCCAGAGCCTCCATAAGAGGGTCAAAAAATACTGCCGGGGGGAGTGTTTCGAGTTTAAATGGCTTCTCTAACCTTGTTAAAGAAAAAGGTTTAAAAGCCGCCCACTCCTTTTTATCATTTTTGAGTAAACAGCTGTATAAATATAAAAGTGTAACATCAACTGGCCAGTGTGGATGCGCGAGAGTCGATAAGTGAGCTGACTGAAGTGACAGGGGACACATTAGACTGACGGACATTGACTGCTACATGCTAAGCTAACATGCTAAGCTAACAGACCCTAGCTCACTGAATAAAATCTACTGTGAATAAGCTTTGGTGTCTGAGAGATAACAAAATTAGCTCTCATTTGGACCAGGAAACGGTGCTGTACCGCCTGGTTGGCCAGAGTGTGTGAACTTGTGTGTGAAGTGAGAGAATGACTGAGACGTCACTAGAAAATGAGCTCCCTGCTTGTTCTGTAGGAGCAATGCTTGGAGACAGGAAGGAGAAATATATTAGCAAGTTTCAACCACAAAGACGCTTTAACAAGTTAAAACAACAGTTTGGTGGAGCTTGTTTGGGTCTCGGAAATAATTGTCGAGTAACCAGAGATAGGTAAGAAATAATTTTTAACCATTAAGTGACACAAAGTGGTTCCACTCTAAAATGCTGTATTTACAGGGTAATCAAACTTTATGTGGCCAATGTTTGTCCATTTTGTCTGTCTGTTTTTGTGAAATGAATGTCTGTTTCATGTTATGTAAAAATGAAGGTATATGTAGCAGGATACATTTAATTAAAATTGTTTTCTGATATGAAACTAATTGGAATTTTGAGTTTTTAGGTCTGGGGAAGCAATCCTGGCCATGGACCACCTGTTTGAAAGGTAAAAACATTTTAAACTGTGTGACGCTCAGTGTTATTTATTAAATAAGGTATCACAATAATAATTAGAGACTACAAGAGCAGATCTGATCCTCAACAGTACCATAATAATATTAGGTCAGTTCTTTATGATAACACGAAAGGAAGTGCCAGAAAGGGACAATCTCTCCCCTCAAAACATGATTTTAACAGATGGTTTGACTTTTTCCAGTCAGGTTCAGAATGATCAAATTAGACTCAAATTTAACACAAGATGAAATTAACCTTAACAGAATTACTGGGCTGGACTGAAATGGAGAAAACTTGAGTTAACTAAAACAAACTTTAGTTAGTTGAAATAAATACAAAGTGTAATTTATAGCTGACTGAAACTCTACGGTTTGTTTAAAAAACTGGGTAAGACAAACTAAGAGTATAAGATACAACATGCCCTTCATTTTTGTGTTCATCAATTTCATTAAGCCTTCTAAACAGATGGGGTTTTCCACAAGACTCGTTTACAGTTAAATGTAATTGAACCAGATTTTAAAAATGGTATCTATGGTTCAGATTTAATACTTACATTCGCAATTTAATAAACACAATACTCTGATCCTTTTTGATGCCTACACTACACATAAGAAGAGACCAATTGAGGTATGGAAAGAGATTAATATAAGCACTAGAACTAATGAAATTAGCATTTGGCATTATTAAAATAATAGCAACTGATAAAAACTAGTGACCCCATTCTTAAATATAAGAAGGACGTACTGTATAAAAAAATATAGATAGATCTAAATAAAGCTAGATTAGAATAGAACATTCAGAGTCGTTATAATCTTGCTGATGAATACCACAAAAAGTGTAATGGAACCAGATGATTACAAGAGAGCAGCTTTATTATGGCCAAACAGAAACATTTGCAGGGACCTGATTTTGACTTTATTTAACCCTATCATGGCACATATTATGTATGGAAAGAAATAAAAGGTACAATTGGCAGCACTGATACCGATACCTGATTATTTCAAGGGTAACCCCTTGAAATGTACCATCTCATTTTTGAGAGGGTCCTTGCAGAACAGAAGATAATTAACAGTAATACGTATCAAACAAAGGTGAAAACATCACACAGAAATACCCACAACATTCTCAAGGACCCACACACTCTCACAACCACCAGCATAGTACTGCATGGCACACACACTTAACATCAAGACCCAAAATAAGACAACGCATACAGATGCAGAGTTCAGGTGCAAATCTCTGTGAGGATTAAGTCCAGAATAAATGAACCTTTGTTCTTACTGAAAGTAAGAGCAAGATGAACTTAGAAAAATATGAATAGCAATGATACAGCTAAGTAAGTGAGGCAATGTATTCCAAGCTGATGAACCTTTAAACTGAAATGCAAAACGTCTCAATTTCCTAATTCTTGGTGTAAAACACAAAAAGATATCTGATCAGTATTTCTTAGGCCATAGTTAAATTGGATTAAGTATTTCTATATAGAGAGTATTTCAAAGCTGTGCAAAAGGAGGGGCATTGCAGTGATGCAAAATCAAACAACAGAGGTAAGAATAGAAGGATGGATAAGAAATGAAAGGAAAGTTGGACTGAAAACTTATAATGTTTAGATGGCACAGCCATTATTTATGCATAAATAGGTTCATTGTGGTAGGCAGAAGTACAAATTAATTTTCCAACTTTCACTACTTGATACTCCAAAAGGGTGACGAGAGGCCAAGTATCCATAGTTTTTGTGTCAGACCACCAGGTGCTACAAAGGTAGGCTATACTTTCCTTTTTCTGAACAAAATGATTCTGTTTATAACTAATCTATTTGCTTTTTATCTTCTTTTACTCCTTAATAAGCTGGTACACAGCAAGACTGCAATGTCGTTTATTTTGTCTTCTTTGTATATAATAATAATGGAAATAACAATGTACAAATATGATTT
This sequence comes from Girardinichthys multiradiatus, assembly GCF_021462225.1. Lineage (NCBI taxonomy): Eukaryota > Metazoa > Chordata > Actinopteri > Cyprinodontiformes > Goodeidae > Girardinichthys > Girardinichthys multiradiatus. Next base: position 22,823,193 of record NC_061804.1, on the reverse strand, counting down.
TGTGTTGTGAAATGAAGATGATGAAAGAAAGAAAAATGCTGATTTCACTACCCAAGTTGTGATTTCTTGTTTGTGTTAATTTGTTGTACTCGGATGACTGTATGATCAAATTATTTTCAGGCATTGCCGGTCACAATACTCATAATTTCTCTGGAAAGGTTGATGAAGAGTCGTCCCACTATATTGCCTGATGATGTGAGTGATAACCCTAAACATGTATTTTTCTCCTAGGTAAAGAAGGCCTGAAAAGGTTGCTGGGACCAGCCTGACAAATGGGTCCATTGACGCATTATTACTTAGAACATGAGATCTCTGGGGTTCAGGAACAATAGGAATCGAAAGATTGTGTTTGAGGGTTGCAAACGTGTGGCTGAGAAGGGTGACAGGAACGAATGATGAATGATGTGGGCCACATGAGTGAAAGGTTCATGAATTAAATGGAATGTTTTAGTTTCTGTGAGCTCATTTTTTGTTTTGGGTTTTGATTCATAGTTGTGTTCGGACAACTAATGAACGTTTTAGAGTGCACCACGTTTTGTTTTTCATTAGTTTTTCTCTAATGTCGGTATTCCATATATGTCTTCAGATGCTCGCAAGTTGGAACAATTTTCAGGGTTTTAGTTTCAGATTGTGAAAACTTAATAGGTAAGGTGAAATTGGATCTAAATTCTCTTTGGGATGGGAACAGAACCAAATAGAACCTGTCATTCTGCCATAGGGTTCTGGTTGAATAATTTCATGGTAAAATATTTGGCCGCCCAAACTTCTTTAAGAGGGGAGGCTGAAGCCGGCATGTGTTGTGAGTCTTAAGTGTTTGTCTAAATTTCTGTTTCAATGTTTGCCTCAAATGTTTGCCTGACTAACCTTTAGACTTCAGAGAAAACAAAAAGAAATAATAGTAATCATAGGATGGAAAAAATGGAAATGAATTTATTGGGAGAAAATAACTGTTTATAGTGATCACATATTTAACAGGAATGAATAACTAAATAATGGTATGAATATGCAAATTACTTTTATCTAGTATTGGGGGTAGAGGTTACGGGGAAGGACCCTAAAGGTCCAATTAAGGTAGATATAATCAAATTATCAAAGTGCTTGAAAAGTAGGTTGTCCAAAACACTGGACACCTTCATGGTAAATGATGCAAAAACTTTGTTCTGGGAATGATTTCAAAAAACTGTTATGGAATATAACAGCTTGAACATATCTAACTTTGGCTACTAGTTAACGGACAATAAAGTAGCAACTAACTGGCTTACAATATAAATATGATTTTTGGTTTAAAGTGAGAAGATGACTGTTATATTATCTACATATAAGATTCTCATGAAAACAGGTACTGGAGCATTTCCTGTTCCCAACAAGCCCTAAAGGAAACTGTTATTGATTTTATGGATACTGACAACAGAGTGAAAGGATGTAGAGATGTGCTTGACACTTTCACCAGGTCGGCTGAGAGACCTAATCACACAATCAAAAAACGATTGGCTAAAGTAGTACAAAAATGAAGTGCGCTGAAGATGCGCTGCCCTTGGTGATGTTTTACATCAGATCATCACCCACTGAGCTCATGGGTATAACTCCCCATCAGCTGCTGACAGGAAGAACCATACCCTGACCTTTCACCTCCTCTCTTCAGTCGGGTTGTGCACCCAGTCTGGATTCACAGAGAGAGCAACTGACATGTTCAAAGATTTTAATCTGCTGTAAAGTTTTTGTCTCATAACACACAGGAGGCTCCAACCAAAGAACCAACAGGAGAAACAAATGGAGCTCTGGATGAGGGCAAAACTAAGGTAAGCAGATCATATTGCAGGAAGGGAGAGACGTCCTCCGAAGGAAACCTCAGAGAAATCAGAAAGCACCTGAGGAAGAACATACGAATAGGTTCGATTGGATATCTTTTGACTTAACATTTCATTTCCAGCTAACACATCATAAATGTGCTTGTGAAACTAAATTAATTTATTCCAGTAACCATAACGTCATAAGGGTAGATTAACTCATCTTTTTGCTTTCAACTAACAAAATATAATTATGTGGAACCGGCTTCATACATTTTGAGTGGGCTGGGTTACTTCAGCAGAGGGAACGTGATAAAGATTAAACAATAAAAATTCTATTTGTTGGGTTAAAGATTGAAGGAGTATGTCCCGGTAAATTTCACAAAATCACAAAGGGGAGAAGGATTTCTAAAGTAAAACTGTGTGAATAATGAACAAACAAATGTTTACTTCTGTGAATGTGGGAAATTGTGGAATAAATTGCATGAAGGGTTAAAGGGAGTGTTCAACTATTTAATCAATTTGAATAACTTCATGAATAGAAATGATAACTTCCCATGTGCTTCTGAGTTATTTATTTATGGATGATGTTTGCAACTTAGATTGTAAATTAACTTGATACAAGGCCTTGAACTTTTACTTGCTGCTGAACAGAATTGATTTATGGGTGATAATTGCTTTAGGGGTGACTACCTATTGATTGGACAGGAAAGATGTGCCCTGGTTTCCCTCTCCATCCAGGACGCCCTGACACCGATTGGCCTACTTTGTCAGGGGGAACCTTTCAGAAAATGTGTTTTTAAATTTGATATGTCTGCTAGAATACAAACTGCTTCCTGTTAGAACCAATCCTAATCTTTTAAATGACACCAAGGCAAAACAAGAAAGACAGCTGAAGGCTGTGTAAACAGGATGTTAAAAATTATTTCTTATCAAATTAGGAAAGCTTTGGAAATGATCCTTAGAAAAAAAGAAGAAAAATGGTTGTGTGGTGTTTGTGGAGAGCCTTGTTGTTCTTTTATTCCCAACAATTACAGCACCTGATGGATCTCTAACGAAGGCCCTAAAAGGATTGTAATCACTATCCATTGAATTAAAATCGCACTCGGGAATCGATAAACAATTCACAAACTTGTTCGAGACGGGGTTTGGAAAATGGGGAAACCTACTGGTGAGTATATTCATGTCATTGACTGTTGTTGTGGTGATCGCAGTTTATGTATGCTGTTGTGCAACGTGTATTCGAGCTCTCATCCTCAGGTGTATTGATCGTGCGATTGGTTTCAGTGATACCAGAGGTTTGAGATTACGAGAATATCAAATGGATCTGGTGCCAGAGCACACTGATGTGATCCACTGAATATCTGAGCACAAGTGATGATGTGGATCCCATGGAACCAAACCAAAGTGTTGGAGAAATTATGATACTGTGCTATGAGGAGGAGGACCAGACGACTGCAATAGATAATTGAACAGGGTTTATGATTCAGGGTCTACAATATACTGATACACATTGTGCTGCTCATTTCCGCTGTGCTTCTAGCTTTCTATTATTTTTGTTGTTTTACATTTTTCAACAGGGTATTATTATCTATTTGTGATGTTTTACTCAATTAAACTTCAGACACACATCAGCATAGGTCTGTTTTATGGAAAACAGAGGGGGAGCACCCACTGAGGGCTGCAGGCAGTTGCCGGAGAGACGGCTCTCCGTTTGGGGGGTGGAGTTACACAACGGCCAGAAGGAACTGCCTGCCATATTCTAGCTTAGGTCCATATGCACTAGACACATTGATTGATGTGAGGTGGGTTTTTCCCACCTCAACAGGGGGATTGTTATGGATGTATGATTCTGTGGCCTTTTCTAATCATCTCTTCGCTGCCTTAATTAAATATATCTGCCCTTGTTGCTTATCTGCCGCACCGCTCACTGCTACGGCTTACACAACATCCTTAGGTGCATGACTACAACCATGGGCTTCATGGACTCAGGGGGTCCGAGAGTGCCAACCGCCTATCAGATGCCAATGGTTAAGGGGTCGGGCCCCTCAAATCAAGGGTGTGAGAAAGAAGCGGCCCGCTACTACACAATCTAACAGATAGACACCACAATGGTGACACATAGTCTACTGATAATCACTGAGGGAGTGCACATCCATTGCATTGGAGTGCCAGATATAAAACTACATGTGACCTTCTATCGAGGCTCTTCGTCATCCTCTAACAGACGGCGACAGTCTGAGACGGAGGCCTCAGCTCAGATCTCTGTAATCATTCCTCTGCCTTAATTTAGATTAAAGGAGCTAAAGGTTTGTTACGGCCTCTGGCCTTGCAGTCTTTTCTTTAATGCAGATTCAAGTGTGGGAGCACACTCAGATGTTTTGCTGCCTGGAGGCTGCTGAGGAACCTGATTGGACCTGCTGAATCACCAAGCCAATCAGTGGAGGATGAGACCCACCTGTATCCTACAAAAGTCTCCTGGATTCATTCTTTCAGTGGGGCAGCTTTTTAAGAGGTTTTGTACAGTTGACCCCCGCTTTGCTATGTGTGGTTTGTTTGGAGTCTGTTTCGGCATCTGCACATTATTTTGGTGCTGCCGACCTTCCTTGCTCTGCTTACCAGTTTGGTTAAATGCTTGTTTGTTTTCTAGTTCAGTCTAGAGTGTTGTGTTTCAGAAGATTGGGCTGGAATTGTCATTTTCTGTCAGCCGTATTGTATGTTGGAACCCTTCTCCTTGTAATAAATCCCCTTAAATGTTCTCCTTTTAACTCTGGACTAATTTTTATGTTACCACCCCCTGATCCCCTAGACCTGGGGTTGTAACATAAGTGGGGGCTTGTTCAGGATACTTGTTAGAGAGGATCCCTGTGTCCAGAGTTGGCGAGTTTGTCAGTAATTAGCTGCTATGCCAGTTATTTAGTTTGGGGCACTTTCTAGCTGCACCATCTATTGAGCTTATCAATAGCTGCCGCAAGTGTGAGTTGCTGCAGATTGTGGACCACTTTAAACTGCAGGTCCCAAAACTGATCCTTAAATGTGAATTAAAGGCTCTCTTAGTGGGTAAATTGATGGAAGCTGGTGTGATTAGAATGCCTGATCTGCGTGAGGCTGCTGTTGTGATGCCAATCCAATCTGCCTTACCTGAGGAGGAGCACAAACATGGCTCTGGTGTGGATTCTGAGGTGGGTGCGCAGGGAAAAATGCCTCACACGCTTCCTCGTTATGATCCACTGTCTTCTGTGAGCTCCGAGAGCCGAGATGGAGCTCGATTATAGGTGCGGTTGGCACGTCTCCAAATGGAGGCTGACGAAAAGGCCCTGGCTTTATAGGCTGATAAGCTATAAAGCTGCGCAAACTTGAGCTGGAGGCCCAGACTCGAGTGCCCTCTGCCTCTGCTGAGACACCAGGTTCCACCTCCATGTCTGCTATGCCACTTGATGTAAGTGCATTTCTTTAGTACCTGCTTTCAAAGAATCTGAGGTTGATTCACACTTTGCAGCCTTTGAACGCATTGCTGGTGCTTTGCAGTGGCCCAGGGAGACCTGGCCGCTTTTGTTACAGTGCAAATTTACTGGAAAAGCTCAAGAGGTGATGGCAGCACTCCCCTTAAAGGATAGTTTAAATTATGAAATGGTTAAAGCTGCTGTCTTACAAGCTTATGAATTGGTACCGGAAGCTTATCGACAAACATTTCGACAACACAAGAAAGCTATTGGACAAACAAACACATGTTGAGTTTGCTAGAGAGAAAGCATCCTTTTTGATAAGTGGTGTGCTGCCTCAACGGGTAGCCAATATGACTCGTCACGTGAGTTAATGCTGTTAGAAGACTTTAAAAAGTGCATTCCTGATCATGTGGTGTTGTATTTAAATAAACAGAAAGTACCTACTCTTGCATCTGCTGCTATTTTTGCTGATGAGTATGTGCTTCATCATAAGTAAACCTTCATGGTTAATGAGAGGTCATGTGTTGGCCCTTTACCTCAGACCCACCTGGTCAAAGCTGCTGTGCAGAAAGACAGTCGTGAATGTTTTTACTGTCACAAACCTGGACATGTCATCGCTAATTGCTTAGCTTTGAAACGTAAAAGTCAGTCAAATTCTCAGCAAACTAAAGGTGTTGGTTTTGTGAAAACAGAACTCCGTCATGAGAACCCCGGTTGTTGTGACAAAAACCCTGCTACTTGTAATAAATCCCCTTAAATGTTTTCCTTTTAACTCTGGACTCATTTTTATGTTGCCACCCCCTGATCCCTAGACCTGGGGTTGTAACATTAGTGGGGGCTCATCCGGGATGAGTTAGAAACTGGTTGAGAGTCGTTCCTTTAAGAGTCAGTGTTAGATAAAGTGTGTGATTGCTTCTGGGGACCAAGAGACGTCTGACCACCTGCTCATTTCCGCTGTGCTTCTAGCTTTCTATTATTTTTGTTGTCTGACCACCAACAGGGTGTGGTAGCTCGGACAATCATGCACTACTTTGTATTGATTTATCACAAAACATCCCATTAAAAATCATTGAGGTTTGCAGCTACAACATGCAAAATGTGGAAAAACTTCAAAATGTAAAAAAGTCAACACAGTTCTGTATTTGTAGAGAACCTTCCCTTTAAGGAGACAAGTGAAACCAAAGTATACCAGGAAAAATGCCTTTTAAAAGCACAATAGTACCATTGCTCCCCACAGACCTGAATGCAATGATTCTGTTCCTGCAACAGAAGACCTTTGTTTTTTGATGCTCCTGACAGCTGTGATTCAAGAATATGTAGATATTTTTAAAAATCCAACAAGTTATTTTTCTCATCCTGTCTTAAATCAAACTGTCATATACCAATATGCAATTGTTTTTACTGTTTCTTCACTTTGCATTTATCTTCAAGTTAAAAGGGACTTATCCATTTAATATTAGTGAGCATTGTGCAAATAAAAATGTTAAATAAGACACAAAAGCTATGTGCAGAAATGTGTAACACATATTTTACCCTGTAAAAAGATCAAATGCTTTGTTTTAAAGGCTAATATAGGTCTGATCGATAAGGTACTTAAGGCCCTTGTGTCAAGGCAATTACAAAATGGATATTGATTCATTTTCAGCAAGACTATCCCTGCCCTGCATTTTATTGTAGTGCAAAATGTCTCCAACAGATGTCCTACTTGTATTGTCCTCATTTTTGTCATGTGTATAGTCGATAATCCAGAAAGCATGGTCCAGCCGTCTTGTAAAAACAGCATGTGGTTTAGTACAGCTCAAACCATTTTATTTAGACATCCAAATGTCTAAATAGTATATGGTATGCCTAACTATACCAAGAAGTCTAAGAAAATACAATGCTTGAAAGTAAAGTGAACAATAAAAGCTTCATTTAAATTATACAAAAAAAAAGAATCCTTTTAAATACATTTTTTTTAGGTATTACCTAAACTTGATCGGATTTGCAGTGAAAACTAAAATTACAAACATTTTGGCTGGAGCAAACCACGATCGGCCCCTCCCTGTCCGTGTCCTCTTTTGGGTGCTAAAAATTGTTAGTTAGGCCAGTGAACTTGCTGAACCAACTAGGTGAAATTATTCTTTGTCTGCAGCTTCATGGCCTGCTGAAATCAACAAAACACCTGAATAGATATAATAAATTACGAGTTAAGATTGGTTAAGACCAGGCAGAAAAAAGGACAAATCTGTATTTTTTTATGATGAAAATGGTGGACACGTGGATTATTTATGTTTACAATAAAAGGGCACCCGAAATAAATGTTCGACTTGTTAGGAATAACCTTTATTAATATTACTCATAGCTGTTTTTCCATTTATACCATAGTGATATAAAATATAAGTTCTAATGTTTCCCTTTTAGGATAAGAATGCTCATCGACACACATTACAAGGATAAATGACCCAAGGGTTGTCATGAATGACCTGAGGCTGGGGCACTGGGTTTGATAGTGGAGCAGCTGGTATAACTGGTTTGATTAGAAAGCTACAGCACACTTAGATTAAGGATGGACACCCGTTACTACACGATCTACCAGATAAACACCACAACGGTGACACATAGTCTACTGATAATCACTGAGGGAGAGAACATCCATTGCATTGAAGTGCCAGATATAAAATGTGACCTTCTATCGAGGCTCTTCGTCATCCTCTAACAGACGGCGACGGTCCGAGAAGGGAGCCTCTGCGCTGATCTCTGTAATCATTCCTCTGCCTTAATTTAGATTAAAAGAGCTAAAAGTTAGAAACTGGCTGAGAGTCGTTCCTTTAAGAGTCAGTGTTAAAGTGTGTGATTGCTTCTGGGGACCAAGGATGCAGCCAACAGGGTGTTGGCTTTTGACCGCCAGCAGGGTGCGGTAGCTCGGACAGACTCAATTTTACAAACCCTCTTGTCCAAATGGTGATTCTGTAACAAGTCACTGATCAGGGCTACAAATGCTTTCTTTGTTCCCGCACATGTACAATGTGAGCGCACACAGCGGAGCGGCGTTGCGGTGGTACCGGTAGACTTGTTGTTCCCCCTTGTCACACGCGCTTCACCCGCCCTGCGCTGATTGGACCGAAAACTACCCCCGCTTCCATCCCCGTGTTTCTTGTTTCACCCTCACACTGACTCGGGGAACGCCCACCAACAGGACCGGGAAAGTGACTTCAAACTGAAAAACACGCTGCATGGCACACAGATCATGCAGGAGACGCTCGTGTGAGAGGATGCGCTCAAAGCCTGTCTCTGACCCTGTATTTGAACACGTTGCGTCAGTTTTCCATTACAGATATTGGCCTTTTTATGCTCCTTAGGTCATAGTAATCTAAGCGGATAGAGTTGTCTCGGAAACTGCTGAGCGCGCTGGTTGGATGCTTTTGGGTGAACAGGTGGCGCAAGATCCAGCGCTCCTAATTTGCCGGACGTTAAGCGTTTAATAGGATACCTGCTTTTAAAGTGGGTGAGAGTCTAGGTGCGACGTTCTTTTCTCCCCTTCTCAGACAAGGCAACACAGATGCCCGTTTCGGACTACGACATGGGAACGGACAACAGGACGCACGACGGGGAGACTTCAGACAGCGCCGACGATGAGAGCACCTTCTCGGGCTCCCTGGGCAGCCCTGCCCCGAACGTCCTCAAGAACTTTTATCACACCAAACGGGTCGGGAACTATCTGATCGGGAGGAAGCTGGGAGAGGGATCGTTCGCCAAAGTTAGAGAGGGTCTCCATACTCTGACGGGAGAAAGGGTAAGGCATGCGGCTGGATAAAATTTACACCTCACAAGTTAGAAGTTGCGGGATTTCTAAACACTTCACTTAATTTAAGAATAACCTGACATCGCATCCATCTGGGCGTTTCTTGGCAGTTATAATTGTCCAGAAAACCGCTTGTTTGTTTGCTGTTTTCTGTTTCACTTGGCATGTCTGGGCATTCTTGTATGCTGCATTCCAGCCATGAAAAAAATATCAAACACTTCCATGTTTGTTTTTTTTTTATTATTTATTTAAATTATCATTATTAATTTGATGTTTTAGTTGCCAACTCCATGGGCGGCTCTATAAAGTTTTCAAAAGGGGTGACCAAGATGGGGGCCATTGATAATCTTCTGGGGGCAAATCGGATGCTATTAAATACATTTAGGAGCTTTGTTAAGCTGTTATATATAGGTAGTGGATGGGCTTTCAAAAGTGTCTAAAAATGAATAATTAAGAAATGCATTTTGCAGATAATTGATTGTGCGCAAGACTATCTGATCAGAAAAGATACACCAAAACATGTATGAGGGTTAGCCGAGTGGCATCACTGGTCAGCTCAGTTAATCAGTTCTACCTCAGAGAAAGTGGCCAGCTCTGTTCGCAGTGAGCTCCCTTTGTTAATGAGCTCATGTTGCACTGCCAGCTGTCGAGGTGCAGTGCATGCACAGCACTGTGGCTCCACTGACAATATTTACCCAACATATTTGCGTGTGTGAGAGAGAGAGAGCGGGGAATGTAAAAGCATCTGCTTTTACTGAGGCATTGGATGACAACTTGTGCGCTGCTTTGTCCGTTGCTGCTGGTGGTGATCTCACCTTCTCTTGGCACGCATGGGTGTGATAGGGATGGAGAAGAAAATTGTCCGGCCTATGAGAAAGCAGAGCCACTACTTGCATATGAAATCAACTCGTTGATAAATGGACTGCGGGGCTCATTGGGATTCTGCAAGCGCAGGGCTTTGATATGGGCAACCATTGGCCAGTTGTTGCCTTTGTCTCCATCTCTAAGTTTTTTTTGGGAAGCACCCAGGAAAAATCTGCATGTTAGAAAAACAAACACCTCCTTTTGTTATATGTTTTTAACTTGTAAAACCTGTTTGTATGGTTATACAGTAACATTATAATAACTTAAGGGTTAAAAATGCATCCAATTAGATTATCTTGACCCCCTGTCTGCCCACCACTGCTCGCTCTGTTGTTCTAAATAAAAAAGGCGGCTCTCCTCTCACCCCTTTTCCCCACTCTCTTTGTTTAGGATGATGCAAACAGTGGTAATCTCACAACCAAGCACAGCTCTTCATTTGAATAAAGGGATCCAACAGGAGCTGTGAGCGGGGGAGGGAGCACAGGGCAGTGAGCTTATTGAAGCAAAAGGGTATTCTGGGGTAAAGGAAATGCATCAGGTCTTCTAGATTCCCTTTTTTAGCATCACCTGAAAGATGATGTCGATGTAGGCAAGAAAATGTGAAAGTGAAGTGAGGTAAACGATGGGGTCATTGTGGTCAGGGAGGTTGGACAGGTCACATGGGTGTGTTTTTGATATCTGTAACCTACTTTCTTCTCTACATTTCCCCTGCAAGACCCCTCCTTTCTGTCTGAGGGATGCCTGATAAACAACTGAATCCCCCCAGAAGCCCCCAGGCAGTGTGTTCCCTTCCCCCTCTGTACCCCACCCTGCCCTCCTCATATGCACTACTCTAAATACACAACCCCCTTCACCCCACCCCATACTTTCCCCACACCCTAAAGTGTAAACATGGGTCATCTATAACCATCAAGTGATAGCACATGGTACGCGTAAAGAGTTTCTTCTGCAAGCCAGGTTTAATTAGCAGCTGTGAAAAGGTTCTTTAGAGGGGAATCAATTATCACAGCGTAAAAATGAGCTGAAGGATAGTTGTTAAAATGAGCCAAAGGGCAGAAGGAAAGAGAGGACACTGTTGCACCATGTCACTAATGGATATGATTTGTTTCACTTGCCATGCTGGTCCATTTTCTGTGGACTCTCCTTGAGATGATTTGTAATGTATGGTAACTATGTTCTTGAACTCAGTCTAGACAGGACACAAGGAGACATGCAGGCAGAGGATGAAATATTTTTATTGAATGCAATTATCCACAAGAGCCTGTCATTGAACAGAGGACATGTTGTTTGCCATTTATGAGGACATCTTCAAGGATTTTGTTACCAGTAACTCAAGCAGTAGTCCAACAGAACATTCTAAAAGGAGAAATGAAAGGCAAAGAAACGCCTTCTAGTCCTGGTGCTGATCACGTCATGACTTCTCAAATGAGATTACCTTCAGCTTAATTCAAAAGCAAATGGGGGTAACTTCAACTGCCCATTTGGCTTTGGCACCTTCTCAGGACATAGGATAACGTTTATCTTACATTTATCACGATTCAGTTACCTCTCTCACACTCACACGCTTTCTCTCTTGAGGGCCTTGCATTACTCCACACCCTGAGAGCAGCTGTTTGGGAGAGGTCAGTGTTGAGTTATGTACCCTGCAGTAAAGATCGAGTAGCTTCATCACCTGTTACCCTCCATGAAATCCAACCTTAAGAGACACACTAATGCAGGAGTGTGGTTTTGTTAACCCTCTTCAACATATGGCACAGGATTTAAGAGTCAACTCTCAGCTGCCAATGTTTTAAGATGAATCTCTTCTTATCCTCTTACCCTATCCTCTTCGCTGGTTTTCTCCAGGTGGCGGTGAAGGTAATCGACAAGCGGAAGGCCAAGAAGGATTCATACGTCACAAAGAACCTGCGGAGGGAAGGCTTAATCCAGGAAATGATTCGCCACCCAAACATCGCACAGCTGTTGGACATCCTGGAGACCGAGAACAGCTACTACCTGGTGATGGAGCTGTGTCCCGGAGGGAACCTCATGAACCACATTTACGAGAAGAAGCACCTGGATGAGAGGGAGACTCAAAAGTACATTCGGCAGCTGGTGCTGGCCGTTGAGCACTTGCACAGGGCCGGCGTGGTGCACAGGTATGGTTGAGGACACATAAACAGTCTGCTATCTCAACTCAGAAAATATTGTGTTGTTCTTGTGTCAAAGATTGCTTTCACCATGTGGCTTAGGTCCATCCTGTGCACAAGCAAAAACAAGAACACCCAGATCTATTGTACCTGTAGATTTGTCATTTAAGGCATCAAGGAATTTCTCTAAATAAACTAAAAGCACACGTTTTTCATGTACCGTGCCATACTCCATACAGTGGCTATTAGTATTTATTTCTCATGTATATACTGTAATATATTAATTTATCATGTCTTACTGCATTTAAAATATGTCTAAATTCAGAAGTTCTCACTTCCTCAAGAGACAAATGTATGCAGACCTTTCCGGTGCCTTGTACGATATTATTGACTTAGGTCATCTTACATAAACACTGACTGTGCAGACAGTGACATTCATTGTCTCCCTTTTTGTCTTACAGGGATCTGAAGATCGAAAACCTCCTATTGGATGAGCAGGACAACATAAAGCTAATAGGTAACTATCAAATTTTACTTTCTATAAAAACAGACTGTAAAGGATACAAATTTCACAATAATCATGTGACTATTTATTACTGATGCATGGATGGTCAGGGTAAATATCCTCACCGTGACTGCAGTCAGAGTCAGAGGTAATGGGTTAAGAACAGTTAAACATCCTGTTGAAAGGTTTACAAGCTCTCGCGGTGGCGTTAATCTGTTTGTGCAAAGCTGAGATACATAAACAACAAACACCAAGGAATGACACTCACCACACTCTCTATCCTCCCCCTTATTAGATTTTGGCCTCAGTAACTGCGCTGGCATATTGGGATATTCGGACCCCTTCAGCACCCAGTGTGGCAGTCCAGCCTATGCCGCCCCTGAGCTGCTCTCCAGGAAGAAGTATGGCCCAAAGGTGGATGTTTGGTCCATGTAAGTTTACTTTCATTTTGTAGAACATGAATTCACTTGTTGTGAACTGCAACCCGAAGTTTAAGTATACACTTTGGGTCTTTCAGTGGCGTCAATATGTATGCAATGCTGACCGGGTCACTCCCTTTCACCGTGGAACCCTTTAGCCTTCGAGCTCTGCACCAGAAGATGGTGGACAAAGAAATGAATCCTCTACCTCCGACCCTTTCAACTGGTAATGAATCAAACTGAAAAAGTGCAATTGCTGATTATATTAACTGATGTTAGCTAAAGATTGAAAGGAAAATAAAAGCCAAGTATAGGCACCTGTCAGTCAAATAACCCTTTGTTTTGGTTAATTAAGATTATGAGGAGCTAGTTTTTACTGGCACTCTATATTTTCCTAAGAAATAAAAAACTTACTCTAATAAGTATAATTGGCTAATTAGGGTTGAACACACCCAATAATGCCAACAGAAAAACATTTCCAGTGAAGTTACTCCTACAGCAACAATGTATGAAGTTGCATTTCATAAGAAATTCCTAAAGGTTGAAGATGGTGGGGATACAGATAATACCGGAGGAGTGAGTTCCTAAACAACACCATCGGAAGCAGTGGACCGCATCACTCTCTGCGTGTCACGGCAGTAATACCTAATTATTTTCAAATGAAGGAATGGCTTAACCCACTTCCTAAGTACCTGTGAATCACTGTTACGATTCAGTCTGGGTTACACAACACAGTGAAGGTTATGGATAAGAAGTAGGCCATTTTACGCAGAGAGTGAAACAACTATTAGAAGTGATGGTTTTGAATGCCATGTCAAGACAAACCGATTGTTATACATGCAATGACATGTTTAACTCTCAGGAATCTTTGCATATTAGGGCTGACAGCTACTGACAGCACAGTATGATTTATTATTCTTTCATTTCTCAGCTGCCATCTGTCTGCTGAAGAAGCTTCTTGAGCCAGACCCTCACAGGCGTCCAAATATACATCAAGTGATGACTGATTCCTGGCTGCAGCTGGCCAACAGAAACACAGGAGCACCTTATCGCAGCAGGTATACCCATGCACACATGCGGTGCCTTGCAAATGTTTTCACATTCTGTCACATAACAACTTCAGTGTGTTTTATTGAGATTTGTTGTGAAAAACCAACACAAATCAATGCATATTGCGAAAAGAAAAAAAATTAATGGTTCATAGATTTAATAGTTTGTAGAACTACCTTTCAATGCAATTAGAGCTGCAAGTCTCTACCAGCTTTGCACACTGAGAGACTGACACTTTTGCCCATTCTTCTATGCAAAATGGTTCAAACGCAGTCAGATTGGATGGATTAGTTGTGGCCATTGTAACACATGGAGGATGCTTCCATATTAAACATTCCTTGTAGCTCTGGCTATATGTTTAGGGTTGTTTATCTTACTGGAAATGTCTTCCGTCTTCTGCAATCTCTTACTGTTTTTTTGTTTTTTTAGCAGAATTGCCCTGAATTTAGCACCACCCATCTTCCAACTCTGACATACTTCCCTGTCCTTGTGTTAGTTTTCTGTCACACAAAGCGTTTTGCATATAGGCCAAGAAGTTACATTTAGTACTTCCACATGAGCTGTGGATCTCTGCGGTTCTACCAGAGTTAGCTTGTGTGTCTTTGCTGCTTCTCTGATTAATACTCTACTTGTTCAGTCTGTCGATTTTGGTGGACATACATAGGTGTGCAGTTGTGAAATACTCTTTCCATTCTCAGATGATGGATTGAACATTACTGAAAATTTTTTTTTTTAACAAATTTGATGTTGTGCTACCTTTTGTTGTTCAATCACATGAAATTCCAATAAAACGAATTGTAGCTTGCAGTTGTTATATAACAAAATGCAAAAAAAAGTTTAAGGGTTTTAATGTATTTCAATGCCTTGTACATTCAAAATGCTTACCTATCTATTTTCGGACAGTAAGTTTGCGTACACGTAGTAAATCAAGTATTGCAGAATAACACAAATCTGTTCTCTCTTTCAAGAATCCACATCGAAGAAATAAACCAAGCAGTTTTGTTTCATATGACGGAGAAGATGGGTTACAAGCACAGCGAAGTGCTGAGCGCCGTCCTCACCAACCGCGCCTGCCACATTTTGGCCGTGTACTTCCTTCTGAACAAGAAGATGAAGAGACTCTCTAAAGAGTACAGGGTTAGTATTTTCTGTATATCATTGCTAACACCTGTCCCATGAAAGAAACAATCGAAACTTTGTTGCACTATGTTGTTTGTTGGAAGATAGTTGAAAAACCTGCCTGGCCTGTTTTGAGAATCTTTTGCACTATCTCTTCGTGTGCAGGAGAAGCAGATGCAGGAGAAAAAGAAAGAAGAGAAGCGACAAACCGAATACTTTCAAACACAGTGGAGGAAGCACGTAGATAAACTCACCATCCCCCCGAAACAGACGCCCGTCTACTTGGCTGTTAGCAAGGGGCAGAACAAGGAGAAGAAACACAAAACAAGTGAGGATTTGCACTGTTTTGTGTAAAAAATGTATCTATATATACTGTACTGTATATGTATATTTAAGAAACATGAAAAAGAAAAAAAAACATTTATTGCATCTTTTTTTTCATTTTTCACATAGGGGTAGGTTGACTGAGCATGCATCTTCATGTACAACAGCCTGTTTCACGCAACCATACTTACCCTTCCGTGTAACCCTCCCTCCATCCCTTCCTCCAACCATCCTTCCATCCATCCATCCACCAATCCATCCATCCATCCATCCATCCATCCATCCATCTACCTGACAAGTATCATCCGGGACAAACTTACAGCCATTTGTGGTGCAAATGCACAGGCTCTTTATTTTGATCAAATCACTCTTCTGATGTCTGACATATAATAAATGAGAGAGAACATAGCACTGAGGTATGTAATTTTGCATGAAGCCGCACTGAAATTAGAGTTGGAACAAAAGTGTGACAAGTGAAGGGGAGCTCAAAGCACACAAGGACATAGGGCAAAGTTAAAGTTTTAAGCTCCTTTTACGCGTCATTTATCTGTAGCCAGCACTGAGAAAGCCCATAGGATGTTCTTGACACAGCAAGTCAGGCTAGGCTGGTTCATGTGAGGTTAAAACTGAGACACATTGTTCTTTACATCAACTCGCATGCTGTGAGATAATTGACACGATATACTACCTAGACACGCAGGTCATAAATCAAAGATTATGACTTGCTTCAGGTGTACCATTTTTATTGTTCACTTGTCTTTGCAGCAACATTTGAAAAAAAATTATTAATAAATTAACATTTTAAAGTTGGGAAATTAATGTTACAACCTTTCTTTCATCAGGTATACTGAGAGCGTTGGCAGTAGGACATCGTAAGTCCCCTCTGGCACCTCCTGGAACAGTTGCTTCATCATCCATGGAGTACCTTGAGATTCATCCTCTCTTCCCCAACACTCCACAGCACCGGAGGCGCTTGGCCACCCTCCCTCCGGTCAACACAAGTCCAGAACATAACATTCCTGCTCCACCAGCGCCGTCGCCAATCGGCATGCATTCTTTTGGTTCACTTTCCAAAGCCGAACAAATTGAGGATACACCTTCCACACCCTGGTACAAGCTGACCAATGGCACTTTGTCACCACCACGACACGTCTCTGCCTTCCAACCCGACTCTTCCTACTTAAAAAAGGCCACCATCCCCAGTCCCCCAGTCCTGATTTCCAACCCACAGCCCAAGAAGAATTTGTCGTCAGATGGGTGCGGTTCCTCCGACACTAGTGGAAGCCCCTCTAGCAGTGTGGGAAGTCCGCCAGGAGGTTCGGCATTTATGCCTCTGAAGTCTGCCTTTAGTCTCATTAACCCCAACTCGGCGTTCAGCCCTCCATCGAACAGCGCGAGCAGCGATCCTGAGAGCCCAACACATCGCAGTAAACATCCCTCTATGGGGAAAGGACTGAAGAAGAAAGTCCCGCTGCAGCCTTTTACATTCCGACCGGAACAATTCATTGAGGAGGTTGTGTCCCCACCTCCTTACCCAATGAAAACACTCATGTGTGCTTCAGGTGCACTGAAGACCCTGTGCTGAGGGATACAAACAAAAATGAAAGGAACATTTGGGCCCCTCTCAACAGTTTGTAAAGGTTGGAGAGGTCTTCCAGAGTGGCCTTTTGAACAGTGAACTGCCCCTTTATTCCAACTGAGCCACTTTTCATGACATATTTTAATATGAAAATTAGACACGGGCCGGCATGAGATTCTCACAGGACATTAACAATCAGCAGAGATACAACATTTTAAAGAAGTTAACACAAAAAGTTAAAAGCATGATCTTATTATTTTATTTGTAAAATAAAAACATCAATTATTACTACTGTTGCAAAAATAGGCCTTCATAATATGTTCATTATTTTGACATAGGCCAGTGGTTTTCCAACTTTTTATAACACGTACCCCCTCAGTAAATAGCAGGTTTTCTCAGGAACCACCATCTTGACTGACCTTTTAAAACAGTTGCATAACAGTACTCAGACCGGTAACAGTTTGTCATACTATGTCATAAAACTCTCCAAAAAATAAAAAAAAATGTTTATCTATTGGCAATGTTTGACTTACTGAAGGATGCACTTAAATGTGGGGTTTTTACTCAGAAGTTCAAATGTTCAGGTTTGACTTTGGATGAATAAATCTCCCTAGCTAATCATTTAGAGCTGTTGGTGCTCATTTGCTCTACACAACAATTAATTTGTTTCTATTTAACTTACAAGTATTAAAAATTTAATCTGAATACCACAAAAGCCAACCCAGGTACTACCAGTGGTACTTGTGCCACGGTTTGAAAACCGTGGATAAAGGCTAAAGCAAAACAAAAATTTATAAAAACACCCGTTCAGTTTAGTAGTTTTCAAGAAAACTTTTCTGATTTATTATAGCATTGCTACATTGTCTTTTATACAGTAACACTGGTGTTATAAGCTGATATTAGCTTGTTAATAATTTAGACTGAACGTTGCTTGCCAGCTGCAGTTGTCAAATACCAATACTCTAATAACGGGCATCATGCCTTTTTTATTTTCCATATGACTCTGTGTTGTTTTTTTTTTTTAGCAAGAGCAAATTCTTCCAAACTTCAGACTTTGTATCTTTTTGTAAGAAAGAAAATGTGTAGAGGCCTTCTGTTACCTTCCTGGTCAGCACTGTTCAGCAACAGGTTGGGGCAGAAAGCTTGGATCACTCTGGCACTTTCTCTGGCATTTAAGTCAAATCATTTTAAACTGTAGGAAAAATATGATGAAAAGTTTAAAACGTTGGAATACATTGAAAACCTGACACTGAAACCTGTAACCGGCCCATGCCTAATTAAAACATGAAACAAGAATGGAAAAAGGGTGACAATTTAACGTTTTACCTCTTGAATTGTGTTGTAAGATAATGATGAGGACATTGACAAGATGAGATTTGAAACAGATCCTCGAGCAATGACTAAACCTCGCTGTGTCCTAGATACACAGGGGACTTGGGACAACTTATGATGTGGGCCTTGACAACTAATGCGCTCTCTTACACATACAAACACACACTCTGTAATATAGACCAAGTTTGAGGTACTTTTTTGTAATATTGCTTCATCTGGTTTGAGAACAAGCCGCAGACTGATTCACACCAGCTGACAGGACCCGGCACTTAACCCTAACTCTGACCTTACATGTGTAAATGTTTTTGTCTCTCTAGAAACTGTACTATAGCCACTGAGTTCCAGCCAGCTCGCACTGTAGCCTGAATGCTGGCTGGCTGGGGGGAGAAAAAGCTCACTGCACTATTACTGAAAACCAAAACCTGTAGGAAATAAATGTGCTGACTATCTTTACCTCACTGCATTAATCGTGCATTTCTGCATACTATAGTGACAGTCAGGTCTGACACGCCTGTCTGTGTGGGATGAGTCTAAGTGCTGACTTTAGATTTAACACAATATAACCACATAGGGACCAACAGTAGAATCATAAGCTCACTTTTTTATAAACTCTCAGTACCCATCAGTGATAAATCACACTTCTTACCTTTTTCTACACATGTATTGACTCACCAACAGGAAAACTCATATTTAAGGATCATTTCACAGCTGAACTCGCCAGTTTGTAGTCAGTAATATAAAATAGAGCATCAGAAGCCTTATAAAACTTAACCACCTCACTGGAACGCTGAGGGATTGAAAGTGGGAACAAGTGCTAGTAGTGTCACCTAACATCTAAAGAAGAAGTAACTCGCCTCCTTTTGTCTTAATGCTGTAGTTTGTGCAATAGTCTTAAGTGTTTAACTGCAATGATGATTATTTGCCAAGAGCTCTTCGAGCGTGATGTGAACATTGTTCCTGTAAATACCAGTCTTAATTGCCCTTCACATGAATCGTAATGTATAGGAGGAATTTAAAAAAATGTTTATGGAGATGGCATTTTTACAAAAAACAAAAGGCTTCCACTGGCACAAGGGTGTTTTTTGCCTCACTATTAAATACTGTAGAATCTTTTTTTTTTGTCAACCCGATGAAAAGTTGCATGAATCGAACAGTAATGTCATCATTTGAAATTATGTCTTTGTAATGGCTTTTTCTTTTTGAAATGGATATTGATACAGACACACTGGGGGTCTTTTGTAAGATTTTTTTAATGATTGGTTTGAGTGTCCAGAGATTTCTATGCTGTATAAAGTATTTTAAATATCTATACTGATCCCTTTGTGTCCGTCTGTCTGGTCTTTTGAATTCCACCTGCTACCTCTCTAGTGTTGTTTGTGTACAAGTACTCTGAGCACGCATTAATACGAGGGCCCTGCAATTATAAAAATTACATGCCTTAAGTTCAAAACAGAAAAGAATTTATTTTTACGCAACACAGTCCAACGGTTTTGAGAATGAAATTACAGTTGAAGTGCATGCAATAGTATTCAAACACATTTAACTTTTTTCACATTATGTCACGTTGCAGCCACTGACTCCACTGTATTTAATTAGAGGTTTATGTGAAAGACTAGAAAGGCAACAGCATGATGCTGTCACCACCCTGTTTCACAAAGGGGATGGTGTCTTAAAGGAGAAGTGCAGTGATATTTTTCCTGCTATACTAAAAGAAATTGCACGGCGCTGTGGGTCACTGTGTTCCGCTCCTTCCGGTGGAGTTAATGAGGCCTTGCTTCTCTGCTATGGAAGGAGCCATATTTCTGTACAAACATGTTGTGCCATTTGTCTGACATGTCATGCAGATTTCCCACGGGACAACTTTATAATGGGAAAAAAATAAAAATAAAGGACGGGTCAAGACTCTGAAGCAACAGCTGAAGGACCCTTGCAATTGATACCCTCACATACCATGTCCCCCTCCCTCTTCACCGACTCACATACACACACACACACGCACACACTCTGTAAACACTAATCTACTCAGCTGTGGTCACCCCTCCCTCCCCGGTCCTAATAATAAACATCTCTGGGTGACACTGCCATGTCGAGACAAAGAGGAGGCGGGGGGAACTCAGCACTCTGAGACAAACACATTCACAGGACGACACAAACAGGGATGTCTGATTAAATCTGTGTGGCTAAGCTGATATAAGCGGAGGGGCAAGAGTGGCCCCCCAAAAATGCATTAACACCAGAGCCTTTTGTTTATCGAAGACAGGCGGACTGTTGGACAAAATCCCCGAGAGGTCTGGTGTCACAAACAGCCTGTGGACATAAATACGGCAGCTTAACAAAGGATAACCCAGGGCATGGACAGAGACCCTGAAGTTCAGTGCTGCTCTTGTCACACCTGTAACATATAAGAACATATTTATATTTTTCTACCTTAAAATGAAGCAAAAGCTTCATTATCGTCCAACGGTGAAATGAGCTTTTTCCTTTAATAGTATAGCATTTATTAGACCAAACTTTTCTTGCTTTAGGCAACTTAGTATTTTAATTCACTAAATAAAATAAATATGAAAGAAAATATTTTTTTTTTACTTCCTTTAACTTTGCTGCCTTCTAAAGTTTATGTTCCCACCTTCTAACTAATTTAGTTTTATGCTTCTTTTTATGTTCATTCAATATTTTTTGTTCTTTCTTCATGATGTCATCTATTTTATGAAGAACATCCACACAACATGATTCTGCCAGCCCTATTCTTCACAACTAGGATGGTGCTATTAGGCTGACAACCTTTCCCCTTTTTTCCTTCCAAATGTATTGATGGTCACTATTTCCAAACATTTTCATTTTTCTTTTATCAGACAACAGGACACATCTCCAAAAATGAGGAGATGTGTCCCTGAGTGCATCCTCATCAATAATATAGTTTTTTAAGATGCTTTTGGAATAATGTCCTCCTCCTCTCTGAGTGGCCTCTCAGTTCATCCATTGATTTTGATCCATTGCTTTTGTTCTGGAGTTGATACACACATTTTACACCAAATAATCCACTTCTTTCCTGAACAATATGATGACTGGACATCCCCATACTGAGTATGCTGCATTAAATGTTTGAAGAGTGGCACCTTCAGACATCTGGACACTACCAAAAGATGAACCCAACTTGTTGACGTCCAGAATTATCTTTCTGATATCTTGTCTGAAGTCCTTTGATTATCATGTAACACCAGGAAGCAGTGTGTTCGGGGTGTGCATTAAAATACACCAATAGGTGTGCCAACAGTCAGTCACCTATTCCATTTAATTAAAGTATTAAATCTTTAGAGAGCACATAGCCAAAAAAAATGCTCTGGTGTAAAGAATGAACCTGAGTGTAATTTATCTCCCTGAAAGCCCTGGGGTTACATTTAAAATGCCTCCCTGTAGGACGAGCTCAAACTTAACATGCAGTGGTTGTAATGATTATTGGTCAGCTCAGTTTACTTTACTGTCCATAGACTAATCTCATTGGGTATCAAAAATCAAATAAGTCTCATGATTTATGAATATAATGTTTCTCTAAAGATGAAACCTTTACCTTTCATGGGAGTTTTAAATTGCACTCAAAATGTAAAACAGTAGATTTTTTAAATCTTTTTTTATCCATTTATCTGTTTTCTATACCCACTTGTTCATGCAAGATCGCTGGTACCTATTTTCAGCGGTTCTTGGGCGAGAGTTTTTTTTGGGAAGTCTGGGTGCTACTCCTTTTGAATTCAGAAACTGCTTATTGATGCAAAGAGTACGTTTCTGAAGGCACAAACACATCATCAGCAGGTGTTCAGCAGATTTGCACTTCTGCACGGGGATGTCAATCAGGGTGATCAACTAATCAAAAGTGGGTTTTAGGCAGCTGCGTCATATTATTCAACCAATTAGTTAAAGGCAGTCTGAAGTTAGCAGATTGGATATCTCCCAATCTGTAACATAAGAGAGCTTCACAGATGTGACTTTATAAAAATATTTTCCTTTTGAATGAGTTACCCTGCACAAAGTACCTGTTATTATTTCAAATGGCAAAAGTTTCACATTCAGTTTGATATAATAAACATTTAGCATTTAACCCTACATTGAATAATTGTGGATTATTTAAATTAGAAGTGAATGAAATGGGTAACCTTCATGATCTCTTATTTTGTGTTATACCAGTGTGGGAGGTAGCTGCAGGTGGTTTTACATAAACAGAGCGGTAGAACAGTTTGAAATGCCATGAAAGTGTCACCATTACAAGAGGATAGTGTAATGTTTTGATAAAGATCTACTTATATTATACAATCTAGCAGCCCATTTGTATTGGTGGAAAATCAGAGTTTTTGGAGGTGAAAGGTTAAAGTTCAAGGTTTGATTCAGGCTACATGGGTCAGATGGATCACTAATTATTTTCTTAGCTTTGCTTCAAAAATATTCTTCCTAGCAGCTGTTTAAATTTCTCTGTGGCTTCCAAATATTTATAAGGACAGTATGAGTATCATCTGCAATTTATTCCT
The DNA here is from genome assembly GCF_021462225.1 of Girardinichthys multiradiatus. Taxonomy (NCBI): domain Eukaryota; kingdom Metazoa; phylum Chordata; class Actinopteri; order Cyprinodontiformes; family Goodeidae; genus Girardinichthys; species Girardinichthys multiradiatus. The sequence goes on along the minus strand of NC_061804.1, from coordinate 22,800,338 downwards.
TGTCTGGATATTTCATTCATCATTACGCATATTTATGTAAAATGCTTTTTACCTGACTATTGTACACAGTTGCAAGAATGTTTCGCCCCGCTGCAAAATTGCTAAGCTTGGGTAGCAAAGTAGAGGCACTGAGAGCACAGCTTAAAGATAAAATCAGTATTTTCCCTAAAAGTAAGTTTGCTGTCAATTTATGCTCCAAGATATTTGAAATTATTTCCTGCTTCTACCATGTCTCTATTGATTGTTAAATGATAAAGATGTTTTGTCTTATTGACATTTATTTCTTTAAAACGTGCTGAGCATCACTCTTGTACTTAATGTAAGTGCTCTATAGTCCCTATTTATAATAGAGCTAAAAAAGCCCTGTATCATCTGCATATCTGTAAATTATAAATGGTCTACAGAAGTTGACACAGATGTCACATGGCTGCTTACCGCTGTTTTCATACAGCTATAATAGGGAACATGTTGGATGATTTCCATAATTTAGGAAATAATATCTGGAGAAGTTTTTCAAATAACCTAATTAAAACACATTTCAACTGGTGAGCACATATATTAAGGGTTTTGGTGACAACAGAGTTAAGTAGAAGATATTTTTCTATTCTCTTGATCTTAGATAACGTGGCAACTTTTATTTGAAATAACCATAACTGGCATGAATCGTCATTGGGTGAATAAAATATTTTCTGACTTCAAAAGATTAAAAGGCACCTTTTTAAGAATGCTTTCATATTTTCTTAAGTGAAAACATTGATATAAAGAAAAGATGAGAGACTCTCCCATCCACAGTTAGCTGTTAATCTAAATACAATCTCAGAAAGCATTAATCCACATTGATGAGATAAAGGGAAAATATTTTTCCTTTACTCAAAGATTATTTTAGAAATAATCTGCCAAAAACAGGTCATGTTGCGAGAATAATCAAGCAGCAAACCAAGAGAATGAGCAATAAGTTGGTGGTCTTTGTAATGACACGTGGCTTTTGAAAGATATAAAAATATAGCGTTTTAACTTATATACTTTGAGACCAATAAAGTGAATCAACTTCTGCCAGATAAGGACAAAAGAAGAGGACAGTGCCATTCACAAAGCACCACCTCACAGTCGTGTAATGGGGTGTTGTGAACACTAGTGTTCCCTATTAATAAGTGTGCAAACTGACCACTTACTGTCCAGCAGGACTTTATTCCCCTCAATCTGTTCAGGCTTAGAACCTGATGACACTAATCCTGTTTTCCGCCCCCTCCCTCGTCACATATCCGCGCGCACACTGGGGTGTCACTGGCAATAGGGCGAGCCTTTGTGTCTGAGAAAAACATTAGATCAACCTGCTGCACGGTGACGGCAGCAGCGGATGCTTTCACGCACAGAAAATACGACACCAAGTCTTTATCGGGGAGCTGTGATGAATTCCTGCATGCAGGTTTAGGTTGAACAGGAGAGAGTGAGTGCATGGCAGGTTACCTGGCAGATACCACTACAAAGATGTGGAATGAAGTAAACAAGCAGATGTTTTCTAATGAAGCAGGAGGGTTTGTACACTCAGAGGGGATTCGGGTTATTCTGTCAGACTGACTGATGAAGGTGATTAATGAAACAAGAAGGCTGATATGCAGACTTCATGGTTTTAATGTTCTATAGACACAGAGCAAAAGTTGGTTGAGTTTCTCAAAGGATAAAGATAAAGTAGCATGGATTCCTCAGATTAATTTAGGAAATCCAAGTCCTGTGTGGACATCTTAACTGAGCATTTAACTAGTCTGTGTCGGCTTAATCACTTCAGCTGCAAACACATGTTGAACTAGTAGTCGTGTTAGGAAAACACAATGGGGATCAGTCAAGTCAAAGGTTTAGCTGGTGTAAATAACTTTTAAATATGCCAATTTTTAATTAAACGTAAATAAAAACAGATTTTATTTTTCAAATTTGATACTTGAGGGATTCTTGCCTCATTTCCAATTAGAAACAAATGTATTTGTTGAATGAAAATAATCTTGCTAGGAGTATAAATAACTTTGGGTTTAACTGGTTGGATGGAGGACAGGTGGAAGGAAGGAAGGAAGGAAGCAAGGAAGGAAGGAAATGCAATGAAGGTATGAAGAGGCAGACAGGTGGGTGGATGGATAGACAAATGGGTGCATAGATGGCTATTGCTAAAAATGAAAGGATATTTACTTACTTATTTGCCATCACACAAATACTTTGCTCCCCCACAGAATCTATTTACATTTTTCATAATTTATTCAGAAAAAATACTGTAATTTATACATTTCAAAACAGTGTAAAAAAAAGCTGATTTTCAGAACCTGATGAGTTTACGTAAAACCAGTGTGTAACTAAACCCATTGCAAGCATAGGGCTGTTAGAGAGGGCTTACAGTGCTGTGACAAATCAACAGTTAAACCAGGAACGGGTCATAAATCAGCTAGAACCTGGTGAGGCGCAGCACTTTATCAAAGGTAAATCTAAATGTAAAACTGAATACATGGAGGATAAAAATGTCCATTTTGATATAATAAACAATGCTGACAACTCCCAAATACTTATCCTCAATTAACTCTTCACAAGAGCACAAAAGACTATTACATTTATATTTCTTTTGCTGATAAAATAAATACTTTTCCTCACACCATGCAGTAATTTTAAAACTGTATGAAAATCCAGCATATCCTCTAACTTGACAACGCAAAGGTGGCACTCCCTGAGATATTCTTTCCCCTGAAAAACAAGATCAGAAATTCAATCAAAGAGCAGCAGAGAGCCAATGGGATCTCGTTGTCTGTGGCAGCAGCAGCATCTGTATGAGTTAGCCATTGGTCGGCTGCTTCACACAGGAAGGGTTGTAATTGGTTGCCAGCGCGCCAAGGCTTCGTTGCCTCCATGGCAACATTGCTTCCTTATTGCTTTGGGAAGGTGAAAAGGAGGGAAAGAGGGGAGGCGACTTTCACTCAGACAGTACCTCTGCATTATTTATCCTTTGTCCCTGTGTGCTTGTGGAGTGTGTGTGAATGTACTGACTGATGCGTGTGTTTCTATCTTGGTTTGGGTGGCACTGATTGGTTGAGACATAAGGGGGTGAATAAAGTGAAGCCGGTGCAATAATTGCATCCAACTGTGCAATGCATCCAGCAACACCAGGTCTATATATAAGACTGCTAAATGAACTCTGAGGCCATTTAGAGAACCATTCTTTGAGATGCTGACTAACTTTAAAAGGCAGTTTTTGGTTTTTTGAGATTTGTCTAAAGAAACAAGCTGGAACATGGGCCATGTTTTGTTTATTTATTTATATGCATTAATGGGCATCTTAGCTCACATCTGTAACCGTCAGCTGGACTCTGATTGGCAGGCGCTCACTGAAGGGTGCGCATGGAGGCTCATCTTTACACAATCACCAGAAACAACAAAAACCACCACCACGCGGTCTGTTTGTTGTTGTTTTGATTCCTCCAACAAGCCCCCTCCCCAACAGTTGAGGTGGGGAGGGGAGACGGGAAGAAGAAAGAGACGAGGGTGGAGAAAAACACCACACATGGATTAGTGTTGGGTTGGTTGAGGGGTGACGGGGTTTCATTCAGGACTCCTCCCCTTTCATATGTGTCTGTGCATGAACAGGGAAAAAAAAGGGAGGGGGAGAAACAACCCCTATTGACAGGCATGCTGGCCAGCGAGCTGGCTGCTCCTCCGGCAGCGGATGCGATGACGAGATGGCAACAGACACCCAGCGTAGCACGTGCTCTCAGTTGCCATCGCAACCTGCCCTTGGATACAGCGTGCTGGTTGGCCGTTTCTAGCTGTTGTTGTTGTGCGAGGCTGATGAAACCTCGTGGATGAGGGAGGGCAAAGCCGTGCAGCATGGAGCTGCTTCTCTGCTTTGGGAGAAAGTGTTGCCAGGCACATTATAGAGGTCAGCTAGTAAATAAGAAGTTAATCATTAATAAATGAATCATTCTAGCCTTTACAAACATTAAAACAAGAGGATGCAGTTAACAAGTTCATTTCAGGAAATCAATGTGGTTTATTTTTTTCGTCAAGTTGGCAAAACACTTAATTACACAAACTGTTGGACAATACTCAAACAAGCTTAACAACAATAAGACAATGCGACAAATGTTTTAACTGGGCAATTAAACGAACACATTCAGTAAATGTGCCAACCTAAAAAGGGTACACACTCGAGGAAAGGAACAAAGAGGAGAAGAAAAGTTTGTGTCCTCAAGCAGCCAGATCAATACCGCCTGGTGCTGAGTTTGCAGCCTGATAAAATCCTGCACAAATAAACATTCTGCACGCATTTATTCCGCACCGGACCTACAAAACCCACGCTGCCGTGAGCCGCAAGGAGCCGAGGTGGCAAGATGATTGATTACAAGTGCAGGCAGTCTTTGTTCCACTGCTGGTTTTTTAGGACAAAGCCCAGTGGATGGTGGGAGTATGTGTGTGCAGCTCTAGGTTCATGTGCCTACAAAGTGTAACTGGGACAGCATGTTCTACTGAAGACAAAAAAAAAAATAACTGTGATTGAGATGAAACTTTAGAACAGGAGGTATTTATACAGAAATAGGTGCACAAGTCGAGGCAGTAAAATCCGTAATCTGCAACATCTGGATATAAACAGCGTCACAGATGAGTTAACACCCGTCACCGTCAAGCCTCTTCGAACCCGTCCTTAAGGCCAGCTTCGATCTCCTCCAGCCTCTGTGCCATGGAGACAACGAGCATTTTCATCTGGAAAGGTCAGGATCAGGTGAGAGAGAAAGAGGGACATTACATGTTTGCAATCAGAGGATGAGCAGCAAGGTGGTGAAATTAGTTAAGATGAAGAGGATGGAAGTGGCCACAGTGGGGCAACAAACGAAGAGGGGGAAATGGACAGGTGGGGAAATGAGAGGAGCAGAGAGACAAGGGAGGAGTAAAGATAATTAAAGAAAGATGCCAGAAGAGAAGAGGAGGGGGTGGATGGGTGAGTAGGAGAAGGGTGGGGAAACAGGTCAGTGAGAGGAAGAGACAAAAAAACTAATTTACTTGTCAACAAAAAACCTGGAACGAGTCCATTAACTACAGCAAAAAAGGCAACAAATGCCATCAGAAACAGAACAGATTAAAACCTTACTGAAATCTACATTAACCTGCATTTAAGAATTCAAGAACATACTTATATTTTACTTTGACAGTAAGTTGGGGGTTTAACATTTTGGTAATTTAGGATATAAAGGACATGGAGCAATTAAATTCCTGGCTCACCGTTTCTGTGTTTAGCAGTGTCTCTTTCCTGGACAGAACCACTGATATGGCTATGCTGACATAACTTCATGTCTTTTTTCCCCATCCCACTCATAGCAAGTCTTGTTCTGCTCAAGGTTACTTTGTGTTATAAAGACCGGTTCGTCTCCACTCCTGCCACATGTCTGCTCAGTACGTGGAATTGTTGCAAAGTCAAGGACTCCATGCAGTCAGCCTTACATAGGTAACTTTTTACCAACTTGTAATATGATTAAGTGAAGTTCACTGTATTTCATCATAATTACAACTGAATTAGACTGTAATCTAACAATATCATTGGATGTTATTGAAGTGAGTTAAGATTGATCTGAATTTAATTTGAACCAAATTGGACTTAACATACCTGGTTATGAAATGGACCCATTTCTCATGTAAAGCACCTTGAGATTACATCTGCTATGAATTGGCACTATAAAAATAAATGGAAAAATAGTTTCTGCCTACTAATGGTTTATTTTTAAGACCTTCGTTTAGCCTACAAAATGTGCCTTTTGTAAGTTTTCCTTTTTTTTGTTAAACTATTAACATCTTAACATTTACTGGAACGACTGAACATTTTGGGCATTAAAACAAGGTGAAATAATCATATTTAGTGATTTAAAGTATGTACTACAAGGAACACTGAAAAAGCAAAATTCAGCAGGATCATTTTCCTGCTTTAGGTTTTGATTATTTCCCCAGGATATTCCACCTTGAATGCTACAAATTCTAGGTTGTAAGTCCAGCCTCACTTCAGGACCTATTTTACTGTATCAACAGTTAATAATGAATTATAACTAACAATTTAACCTTTTATATTTTTTTTACAGTGTCCTTAATGCACCCCTTTGTTTGAACTGCACAGATTTAACTGTGTGACAAAAAAACTTTTCTACGATCAGTGTTTTTGTTTTGGCGAAAACAGAAAATTAATTACATTTGGAATTCCTTCAATTAAAAAAGACAGAAAGCTGGCATGGTGTTTAATTAAAGTCACCGTTTGCATGTAAACTACATCTTATCATCTGTTGATCCAACAAATGCATTTGTCTTCCCGTCTTCACCTGTTCTTGAATCACGTGTATAAAAAGATCAAATCTCAACGGTACAATGAGCTGTCAAGTGAGAGATGTTCAAAAGGAGTGAGACGAGCACAACAAAGTGTCCGACATTCATCGAGCTAAAGCAACAAAGACGCTTTATCAGGAAAACGTGTTTTCCCTCAAACAAAGATTCCTCAACATGCTTGCCAGCTATTGTGTATATGCTAGAGTGTGGGGAGGCTAGCAGGTACTCCTGCACACTATCACCACCTACTGGACAATTTATGTTTCTGATGTTTTGTTTAAAGGATACAATTTCTTAAACAAAGGGTGATTTAGATTCATTCAGAAAACCAACACAGAGTCAAAGCATGAGTGGAAAAAAATAAAATACAGGCATGATAACAAAACATAGAAGGTATTTAGAGCTGAAATATGCAGACAACTTTAAACAGCAGTAATTTAGAAGGCTACAATAAAAAATAAAAAAAAAGAGCCAGAACTTTGTTCTTTTGGGTAGAGAAAACTACTTAAAGGGGAAAAAAAAAATGTGTTTTCAGGAGGTGATATGGGTCAACAGATGAGGTAATGTCTGATATCAGAGTCTGCCCGCTATGGGAGAATGGGTTTACCGGAACAAAGCTGACGTCATCCTTATGCTGTAGTACAACCTGTGCATTTAGAAAGCTCCGTCAGGAGGACAATACAACTCCATGCACGACCACTCCTGCTTTATCCTTCTGGCCAGATCTCCACTCTTTTATTTGTTCAATATTTTTCATTTTTATTCCATCAGTCAGCATCATAATTTAAAAAACTAAAAATAAACATCCAATTTAGATGTATGAACATGAATCCCTAACAAGTTTTGAGAGAAGATGACCTGCTTATTTCACCTGAGACCATTTTTACATCCTGATAAGACCACATGAAGGAATGTGGACAAAGAGAAGCAGAAATGTACCTTTGTCAGCTGTTGTTCGACATTCTGCCTGTACTCCAGTGTTACTGGCTGCTCTTTGGGGCCCTCTGCTGCCAACATCTGGCCTCCAGAGCCGAGCACATAGCTGAAAAAGACAGAAACGTGGAGTTAACAAGGTTAGCAAGGTTCACTGTGTTTCATTTCAGTAATTTAGTGGTCTTCATTTATTATGTGTTAAAGTCTACAGGATTTGACATTCAAAGGTCTACATTATTTTACACACATCTGCTGTTTTCTTGTAATTTGTTGCTATGTTAGAATAATGTGGTTTAACATAATTAGAATCTGGTGATAATTTGAAAAAGTATTTGTGTTCAGTCAAAACAGAAAATCTAGATTAAATGGCTGCAGTCTTTGCGTCCTCAGGCTCAACTTGGCGCCATCTAAATATTAATATAATTAGCAGGTCTACAATTAATGACAACCCTGGTAAAGATGCAAAAAAAAGCCTGAAAAGAAATTGCAGTAGCATAATCTCACACTGCAAAATATAGAAACCCCCAAACCTTTAGTTCAAGAACATTATTTCACAGAAAATAAATCCCACTTTAGAAAATCTTTTTTTTTTGTTCCAAAATAAATCTAACTGAAGGATTTATTTATCTATTTATACTTTTTGAAGTCGACCAAAGCGTTTAGCGATGTTTAATTAGTGATCCATAACTTTCAGTTAGGTTGGAATATAAATGACTTGGAGACCCATTCCTTTTAGCCATTATTAATAATGGGAAATACAAGAGAACATGGCATTCAGTTAAAGCATGAGTGTGCTGATCTTCAACAGTCTGGAAACAACAGGAAAACTGCTACCTGCCTAAACCTGCCCGTATCAATAGTTATTTATTGGTTGCAATAAGTGTTTGGGGTTTTTTGTTGCATTGAACACTACACCATTTCTGTCTTTTTCCGGGTAAATCTGTGCAAAATTCAGAGGGTCCTTCTGGACGAACAGTGGTTTGTTCTGAAAGCTGACGGACCAAAGCTGGTTTCAAACCTTGGTTGCATCTGCTTTTCCATTTCTCTTACTGGACTGACGTTATTAGATCTCAGAACCAATCCGGAAAGCCTCTTTCCTCAGACTCCCGAGACCAATAAACATTTGATAAAATTTGATTCTTTTTATCATAACATATAAAACATTCTTGTTATGAAAGTTTCCCTTTTAGCCTGTAGTAGTTGCAGAATAGAATTTGTGTTCTTCATCTTCCTTGTTTTTCGTTAGATGTGTTTGTATTAGTAAGTAAATCTTAGTGTGATTATCAATAAATAAAGAGGTTAATTACAGTGATTATCAGTTCCCACTGATTTCTCCTATAGAAATATAAGAGACACAATAAAGGTGAAGTCAAATGTTCATTTTAGTGTTAATCCATAATGAATTCTAACCCTGAGAAATACACAGAAATCTTCAAGCCTTATTTATTTATAGTAGAAATTGCTAAAAGGAGAGGAAAATAAATTCCTCAGATAAATTAGGTGCTTATAACACTGATTGGTTTATAGTTTAACATAGCTTATTCATCTTGCATTACCATTACATAATTGACCAAATTTCGATCCTCAACCATCTGGTCATGTTTTTTTTTTTTTTTTTTTTTTGTTCCATCTGAACTGATCAGCTTGTTCAAGCTCTTTGGGGAGACCACCAGTATAGTTCACACCATAAAGGTGAACTAAAAATGAAAGTACCTGTCGATGCTGGCGACACTGAGACAGAAAGTTAACCTCTTGTGGTCCAGGTTCCTGGGGGTAGATGTGTAGACCATGCCAAGCACCGATTGGCAGCTACGACAGATGAGATCCACAACCAGGCTGTCGAGTGAATTAAAAAACAAAACAAAAAAACCATAGATATATAGATGATTATTATAGATTTCATAATACAGAAATTCAAAAAAAGTGGTTCTGTTATTAAGTCATGGCTCAACTGTAATATAATAAATAATGTAATAATGGCATATTCGATTAGTAGCTTTAGGTATAAAGCTTAAATTGTGATCAGATAAGTTTGATAACAATCATAAATATGTATTATTAAATAAGTTAGGTTTTAAACCAGAGAGAACACCTTAACATCGTTATAACAGCCTGTGAACCTTCTTACCAAACTGATCGTTTGCTCAGTTCAAAGAAGCGCGTGTCCTTTCCAACGATGACGTTGTTGGTGACCCCTGTAACAGCAACAATAATAATCCAGCACTTTCCTTGTTAAAGAGTCGTTTCATATGAGCTAAACACAAAAGTTCAGGCTCAGTTTTGGTTCTGAAATCCTAATTGGTTTTATTTTAGCACAATGGGAGCCAATAGTATTTTACACATGTTCATCTGAATGTGATGTAGGACTTATGCAGAGCCAAACTACTGGTGACATCCTTAAACTCCTGCCCAGTGGCCAGATTCAGCCAGTTTGTAGTTTTAAGTCCGATCCGTCCGATAACTGCTGGGTTGCCGGTTCAAACCCCCCCCCACACTCTGTCAGTTTCAGTTGTTGTATCCTTGGGCAAGACACTGATGTGGGTCAGAGGGCCCAGTGGCACCGATTGTATGGCAGCCCAACTCCTTTCTGCCTCGGGGCAGCTGTGGCTGCAGTATAGACTACCACTGTGTGTGTGTGTGTGTGTGTGAATGGGTGGATGACTTTGGAGTCCTCTGACTTGATAAAGTGCTATACAAGTGCAGGCCATTTACCATTATAGACCATTTCTAACGAACAAGTACAAGTTCACAGTGGATTTATGGCAGACATTTCTACAGTGACCAGGCTCTAATCCTGGAACCTGCAGACTGTGAGAAAGAAGAAGATGGACTGAATTCATGAATTCATGGTAATCAGCATTTCTGTTTCGGTCAGGGAGACTTCAGTTCTCACCAGACAACCAGACCCTTACAACCAGAAATAGTTGGAGCAGTGGAGGTTCTTAAGGGTGTATTTCTATACAGTAAATGTCGCTCCTAAACCCCAGACTCACGCTTCAGTCTTATTTGTTTCTGTCCGTCTTCACTTCCATCCCAGGACAAGGAATCCCCGACAGGCAGTTTGCACTTCGCACAGATGAACACCACAGGTCCGTCATCGTCGTCCTCTTCTTTATCAGATCGGTTGAACAGTATTTCTTCCACCACGGTGGAGTCGATGCTAGATGCCTCGAACGTCTTGTTTATACGTCTTTGAGGGAGTTTAGAGGACTTTTCTTTCGTTGCCATTTCTGCAAGCCCCTTGTGTGTTTTGAACTGAGGCGGTTGGTTCAAATATCCGGAACCAGTCGAGATGTGTAATAAAGTGTACTTCCGCTTTCGTGTTTCTGCCAAAAATGTGGATTATTATACAATTTATACCATCATACCATATAAATTGATTAAACACTGAAGTGTAAAAGAGGGGTAAAAAATGAGCTAAAAAGGGAACAAAGTAAAGTGAAATTATGTTTGATACTACTTTGCCTTTTTATACTAACAAAGACTTATGGCAGTGGTCTTCAATTTGCTTTTTATGGTGATTAAACATACTTATTATTGTTACAAAAGTTAATTCATGGGAACAATTCCAAATACAAATCAGTGGTTATTGTGGCATTAAAATGTTAAATGGGAACATTTGTAGAGTTGTTTGCACATACAGCTTCTACCACTTTGTTTTCAAGTGAGTCCCTTCAAAGTTTTATATTTAAAGGGCTGGAATGGGCTGAAAATACCTTAAATGCTGTCCTATTGCTTAACAAAAAAAAAAAAAACGCCCTTAGAAATGTGCGATTGAGGATAAATAATGAGGGGCAAGGGTGTAAAATGGGATTCAGTTGCTCAAGAATGATAAGAGGAACAAAACAAAAACACAGATCACAAAATGTCATAAAACAGCATGCAAACAATTAGTCATTAATAGACAAAACAACCACACAAAAAAACACAGCTAAAGACTGATTTATGTCAACTGAACAAAACATCCAAAACAAGTTTGACAAAAAAATAAATAAATCCAGGCATGGATAAAAACTTCAACTCAAACATAATTTGGAAACGACCAGAATTACTTTAAAAATATCCAGAAATACAAAATAAGATTTCAAATGAGGACACTGAAATAGTAATAATAATAACAAAGAAAACAATACATAATATGAAATCAACAGAGACTGAAATAAAGATAAAAGAATCAAAATGACCGCAAACAAATAAAAACAACAATAAAGCAACTTTCGAACTGTTTGCATTTTTTCGGTAATGTTTCCTTTCCAAATCATTTACACGCGGTTGCTTTTTGGACCCGGAGTGAACTATCTTTACTCCAAGACAATCTTTGTGATTTCAGAGGAAACGTGGACCGAATAACCATTTTTGTCTCGGATATTTTTTTCATTTTTTTTTTACACGTTTGCTAATATGTTTATATTGACGTTGCATAAGATATTTTATTTTATTTTATTTTTTATCGTGTAAAATAATGTTTTTCTATAAAGTCTGGCAACAAAGTTACTTTGTCTTTTTATTGGCTAAAAACCAGGAAGTCAATTTGAGGGGCGCGAAAACGGCTCCTGTCTATCCAGTGGGTTGCTAAAGCAACGCAACATTTTCCAGTTGCTTTAATTTTTAGGCTTTACCCGCTTTCCCTGTGGTCATGTGTGAAAAGATTAAGAAGGTAAACTCCTAGTCTTTAGCAAGCATCCATTAACGCACCGATCGCATTGTTGATAATGTGTTTCCTTGTCTCCTCCACAGGTGAACAGCTGGTTGGGGGCAGTGTTTGGTGATCAGCCGGTGCCACAGTTCGAGGTGAACAGCAGGACAGTGGACATACTGTACCAGCTGGCTCAGTCCAGTGAAGCCCGCTGCAATGATACAGCTCTCCTCATAGAAGACTACAAGCAGAAAGCATCAGAGTATCAGGCTGACGGTAAGGCACAAACAGCAGGGAGAACAAATGACGCACAATGCATTTGGATCCAACTGCGTTATCTGCCCAGTGTGACGGCTGGAATGATCTAAAATGTAAAATAATGTGCAGGAAAAAAAAAACCAAACATGTCTAGTATTTTGTATTTGTCCAGAATGTTAATAGACTGCATTAAAAAAAAACTGAGTCTGGAAGAGTATTTAGTTTTGAATTAATAACGTGTAAAAACCCTTTAGTCTGTTTTCACAAAAACTGCATTTCCTTGATCCAAACTGTCTTCCCCCCCCCCCCCCAACTAGCTGCCCATCTTCAGGATGTTCTTCTGCAGGGTGTCGGCCTGTCCGGGGCAAGCTTGTCAAAACCAGCTGCAGACTATGTGTCTGCTTTAGTGGACAATGCGATGCTGCTGAGAGTGAGAGACACATCACTGAGCAGGTACATTCCCAGTCATTTACTACGGTCTTGAGCTGCATTAATCAGAAAGCATGGTTGCTCTGTTTTTTGTTTTTTTATTGTTGTTGTTTGTAGCTTCTTGCCAGCAGTCAACAACCTCACCAGTGAGCTTTTGGAAGCCGAGAAGTCAAACAGAAGACTCGAGAGAGAACTCAGGGCACTCCGAAAAAGGCTGGGTGCGACTCTGGTGCTGCGGGGGAACTTGCAACTGTAAGAAGATGGCATGGAGCATGATTGTTAAATTCAGGTTTATCAGTAAATTTGAATGTAAAAGTTGGGCTCACTTTTGTAATTGGTGGTCTTCATTGTCAGGGATATCGACAAAACTGCCAAATCTCAAGCAGCGGAGGGTGCGAAAGCAGAGGAGAGGCTGCTCAACATGGACTTTGTGACGGCCAAAGCTCGAGAGCTCAGTAACAGACTGGAGAGGTCAGAGGTACGTTGGGGTGCTACAGCTCCTTTGTAGATGATGATGATTACAGTATAGATGTTGTTGGTTCAGCAGTTTTCAAACAAAACAAGCCGTTAACCAGGAACTGTTCTTACAGAGCATGCATGGAGGTCATACCCTGTGTGCATGGTTGTTTGTCCTGTGTTTCTTTGTGTTACCCTGTGTTCGACTGGCAACCTGTCCAGGATGTACCCCATGACCCTGTACGAACAAAGTGGGTATAGAAGATAGATGGATGTTTAGACTCTAGATATTATATTCTAGATATGCCAACATATGTGTCAAGATAAAAACTATCATGGCGGCTTTGGAAAGAAGACAAACTTTTAGTTTGCGTTATACAAAAGCCATATTTTCTCCCCTTTCAAATGGCCAAATAGTTTAACTTCAGAACTGTATTTTTACTTGGTTGTGATGTCGTCTGCCTCTTGCTTGAAACGTAAACAGATACAGTATTTGTCAGGAGGGCCAAGCTCTTCTATAAGCCACTTTTTTTCTGCTCTGCCAATTCTGCAGGCTCAGCTTGCATCCAGGAACATGGACAAGTCTATCACCCACCAGGCCATTGTGCAGCTATCTGAGGTATTTGAGCATTTTCGCCACAGTTGTCACCATGGGGATAAAAGCTTTACTTTGTCTGCTTTCGGGGTTTGAAACATGTCATCTTATTTTTCTCTCTGCAGGAAGTCAGCGCGCTGAAAAACGAAATAATCCCCCTGAAAACGAAGCTGGAGCCGTACATGGACCTGAGCCCTGTGCGTTTGTGTGGTAGCTTTTTCACAGACTTTTCAGGCTTCATTACTTCCGATCAAATGGGGCTATTACGTTTCCTGCTTCTTCTTTTGAAAAAAAAAAAAATCAGTTCAGTCTAATTTATTTAAGCATATAATGTGTTTTCTTGCACTCTAAACCTTTACAGAGCCCATCTCTTGCACAAGTGAAGATAGAAGAAGCAAAAAGAGAACTAGTGAGTCTTTAAATATTTGGTTTATTAACAGACAAGATGTCATTCTTTGCTCGTTTGTCATTTTTATTCCTTTTTCTTTTTTCAATTTTAGGCTGCACTTGATTCCAAACTTGAGATGAAGGTGGATTTTAAATGAAGTTGTATGTCGCACAGTGCTTGTCTTTAAAACAATAAAGTTTTTGTTTTCATCTCATCTTTTTCTTCTGCCCGCTGTTGGCATTTTTAGCCAAATCTTTTTGTGTTACCCATTAAGCTCCCTCTCCGCCTTTGTCCCGGAACCTTATTGGGGTAGACGTTAAAATATTTCACAGAGAAATGGGACACTACCATAAGAAGCTTATACAGTATTAAAAAGTAAATTATATCCTTTAAACCTTTTCACATTTTTTTTATTTCACAACCCCATGTTTTAATGTATCTGAATATATTTTATTCCCCTTTTCTTAGCAAAAAAGGCAAACACAAAGATCACTTTAGGACTGACATTTGAACTATTTTAAGCATAAAATTCACACGTGGAATAACCCTGGTTCTTGTCAATAAATGAAACTCCATATTCACATTAAAATGGCAACACAATCCTCAGTGATTAAGACTACAACTATTGTGATGTCATCTGTGTGGATGGGAAACTTTTCTGGCTAGAACTGGAATGTTGGTGCTGGCATTTTGATAGAAACCTGAGGGAAGATTTAAAGCAGGTGAGTTATTTTATTTTAAAGGAAATGTTTACTTTTTTTCATATCTTTCTGCTTTAATTCTCATTTTACTTTTTATGAGTATCGTATGTGTGCATAGGGCTCATGTATAGTTGGATGTCTACCCTGTCTCCACCCCTTCCTGTTTGTTTCAAACATCTGCAACATTAAATGTTTTGCCTCTCTTCTCTGATTGCAACTATCTAATTGAGGGCCTGGTTTTAAACATATAAAAACATGTTTTGACAGATTTTCTATATTTATGTGAACAGCCTGATCACACGAAGGATTTTTTTTTCTGTGAACATTAACAGGTTTTGTAAAGTATAAGTGTTTTGGTTTTTTTCCAGCTGCATATGAATTATTAGCCCTTCTGTGATTCAAATAGAAGTTTCCATTTTCCATACATCTCAGATCTGTTCTCATAATCCTCAAATCCTCATTCTTTTACCTCTACTTCCATTTACTTAACGGTAATTCCTTCACTGTCTGACCTACATGTATGCAAAATATCACCCCACGGTTCCTCCCCTCTGTCAGTCCCTGTCCCATGGAGCAGAGCAGCGCTGAGCGTGGCCACTTTAGCCATTGCTGTCAGATTGACTGCTGTAGGACCTGATCTGCAGTCTGACGTGGAGACTGAGCTGTTACCATGGAGTGGGTCACAGATGCTGACTGGAGAGCAGTTTTCCTAGTGGGGCCCCTTTGTTTGGCTGAAAAGAACCATGTGGTTAGGGTACCGATAGTTTATTAAAAAAGGAACACAATTCATCATACAATGTTGCAAGGTGAAATATGTCATTACTCTGATTACTGTTATTGCACTCACACCCCTGTATATTTTGCACATTTAAGTTAATGTGCAATCTTTTTAAACTTTCAATTTTACTGTCTGGGAAATGGGGGATGCTCAGTTTATTTTCATTGTGTAATGTAAAAGTTGTACATGGACAATAATTTCCGATCTTGGAATTATCTTCACAAATATCAACAGAAACATAACCTCAGATATGATTTGCGCGAGCAAAAAACACAGACACACCTCATTATCTCTGCCAATGAGGTTATGTTTTCAGTTGAGTTTATTTGTCTGTCTGTGTGTGTGGGTGGAAAAAGTTACACATGAATTCTTATGATTTTTTTTTTTTTACCAGAGGTGAGTCTTAGCCCAAGGAAGAATCTATTAAATTTTGGTGGTGATCTGGATCACAATCTGGCTCCCGGAGTTTATTTTCTATGGAGTCAGTGACCCTGTGTTTGGTGGTGAAGGTATGCAGTCTCTGACTGTCTTGTTTGTTCATGTTTTTCTTGTAAGCAACCAGACTTTCTTCTCTCCTTTAAATGTGGCCCTATAAGCAATACCTCTCTAGGCTTTCTGATGTTTGTGTTTGGAAATCAATTCCCGTTTTATACTTATTTTCAAAAGATTGTCTGTGACCCTCACTCATAATATCATTCAAGTAAAAAAAAAAAAAAAGACTCCTAAGCTCAAAGGATGGGCCACTTAGCTTATTTTAATTGGGTATTATGCACATCCCATGGTAAAACGTGAGACCTATACAGGTCATGGATGTATTTTGCAACTTGGAAATTTGTTTTGCGAATATGGGTTTTATGCCCATTGTGAACACAGGCCCACTTAGTAAAAAAAAAAAAAATCACCTTTTCCACTTATCACATTACACCCACACACTTCAGTGTATTTTAGTAGGATTTTATGTGATAGGCTAACAGAAGGTAGTGCATAGTTGGGAAGTGGAAGGAAATGGATTTGTTCTTTTCACAATGTTGTGTCAATTAAAATCTAAAGCTTTCCTGTGTATATTTATTCCACCCTTTTAAATTGGATACCCCTAAATGACATCCAATGCCACAATTTACTTTTAGAAGTCACCTAGTAAACAGATTCAATGCGTGTTTGACTTAATCTCAGTATAACTACAGCTATTCTGTGAAGGGCACAGAGCTTTGTAGTGAAACAGCTTCACTAAGACCTAAGGAACACAGCAGACAGATCAGGGATAAAGTTAGGGAGGAGTTTGAAGGAGGATTAGGTTATGAAACAAGTTCCCAAGCTTTGAACATCTCACTGAACGCTGTACAATTGATCAACCAAAAATGGAAAGAATATGGCACAACTGCAAACCTACCAAAACATGGTGATCACCAAAACTGGCAGACTGGACAAGGTAAGCTTAACCAGAGAAGCAAACAAGAGGCCCCTAGTTTCCTTGGAGGAGCTGCTGAGATCTGCAACTCAGATGCCAGACTCAGTTGACAGGACAGCTATTGCAAATCTGGCATTTATGGAAGAGTGGCAAGATAAAAGCCACTGTTGAAAGAAAGCCATTAGCAGTCCTGTTTAAAGTTCGCCACAAGTCATGTGTGGGAAACAGCAAACATGGAAGAAAGTGCTCTGGTCGAATAAATAAATCAATACTAAACTTTTCGGCCTACATTCAAAACACTGCATGGTGGAAAACTAACACTGTACGCAACATGGTGGTGGCAGCATCATAATGTGGGGATTCATTTTTTTTAGCAGAGACAAGAGGCTTGTCAGATTTGAATGGGAGCTGGGAAGCATATTCATCTGGTAGAGTATCCCAGTTAAAACTCAGACCTCAATCTAATTGTGAATTTGTGGCAAGACTTTAAAAATTGAGGTTTACAGATGCTGTCCCTCCAATTTGATTGTGCTTGAGCAATTCAGCAAAAGATGAATGGGAAAAAATATAAGTGTGCAAATGTGGTAGAGACAGACCCCAAAAGACTCGTAGCTTTTCATCGTATTTCACAAGTATGCGCCACTTTGTGTTAGTCTATCACTGACATATGTGGACGTAACACGTCACAATGTGAAAAAGCTGTCTTTCACACTTTTGCACACTTTGCTACCAACTTAGATGAATTTAAGCAGCCTTTATAGTCCAAATAGCTCCATTTCACTTCACTCCTACTAAGGGAAATCTGTCAAGAGGACCAAAAATGTATATGACTCTGACTAAAGATAAATTAGTTGTTTTTTTTATTTCTATATTTATTAATTAGTTTTTTATTATGGTGAAAGTTAAGCACAATTTAATTTCTATTTTAAGCTTTAGAACTAAAAGAAAACATAAACCTTTTACAGCAAAAGAAAGAATACTATTTTCCTGAATGGCCTGTATGTGAACTAGAGTACAAATTAAACAAATAAAATGCAGTGTTGCGGCTTTTAGATTAAAAAGGCCTTGTACTAGTAGTGCTTGTGCAATTGTATGCAAACATTGCATAACATCCTTCTTATTACCTTTATTGTGTTAATTATATTATAAAGCACTTTGCACCTTATATCATTTTGGCCAAAGTTATTAAGAGCCACTGTGGAGGCCCTAAAGAACTTCATATGGCTCTGGAGCCTCAGGTTGCACACACTGGGTCAATACTGAACAATATGGTCAGATGGATGGACAGATAAATTCAAAAAATCCAAAGAACAACACAGAAAACCCAGTGAACTGCTAATGAATACCACTTTAAATATTACAAGTCCTACTACTTAGAAGCAAAGTATAAAGAAATTGGATGTGGTTTAAAACCTTTCCACAGTACTGTAGATGACAGGAAAACAGAAAGTTCAAACTGTAAAGCACAATAAGACCTCTAATGTAAGTATTGCTCAACTAAAATGAAAATTGTGCGAGAAGAAAACGTAGAGCAGTCAGACGTCCTGCCTCATGGTGGGAGAAAGAAAAACAACAGCCTCACGCGTCATACCAGCGTGTGTTGTCCCTGTTCCCCTCAAAATAGTTTTATGTGCCACTCCCACTCCATGATTCCCACTCAGCTGTTACTGTAAATCGCCCCCACTTCCCACATGGTGCTAGCTAGCCATTCACAAATCTGCGCTGGGAGACGGAGATTGGGAGAATCAATCGCTGCCATGACTCGGACTGATCACCTCGTCTGTCACTTGTGAACAACTTGTTGCGCAGCTGCTATTTCCCACCTCCTCTGGGGTCCATCGCTGCAGCCAGACGGTCTCTGCTGCTCTACAGCGAACGCTGTAGCTGCAGATCCGCGTCTCAGCGCCGGGAGGTGTTTTCTGTCTCTTAGGAAGGACAGCTGGATGACTTTCTGTCAGCGAACAACTTTATTTATTGGGCCTAAAGAGATGCAACCAAACGCAGTGGCCTTGTGGGATCCCCTTTACCTTGGGTCTTTCATGAGGTCCTAGACGTTTGAATTCAACGAACCTCATTAATATGAGAAGAGGCACAGGGGATGCGAGTCATGAGCTGGACGCGTCCTTGCCACGGACTGGACTGGAACCACAGCCTCTTCTATCTGACTTTACTTCTGTGGACCAGACGCATAAACGGACTGGCTGACTTTTCAAGTAAGATGATGATGATGAAAAGCTTACAGACAGCAGAAAATATATTATCCCAGGTACCATAAGGGAAAAGACGTTCCTGCTGGGAGGAACAACATATACCCGGCTGTATAATAATTAGATCTCCATATTGTGGGACACATGTTTGCAATGTCGATAGCTAGTGTCACAGACACATGGTAGCTATGGTTCTTCATATTGACTATAACTTACATGAAAAGCTATAAATCTGACACACACATAAAGGTTAAATATTAAATTAAAAACAATTTAGACACAGTTTAAACATATTTTTCAAAAACAATAACTTCGGCATATTGACACAGGTGTTACCAGAATGAAAATTACAATTGCAAATCATCTTGCAGGTAAAACCCATGTAATTAATGTATTGCAAGTTTATAAGGGGGTTCCACAAGGTAGAATTCTTGGCCCACTATTGTTTTCTTTATGTAGGCCCATAATGTTTCATACCCCTGGCAGAAATAAATTATTGGTAATCAATAATTATTAAGAAATTATTTAATGGCATTATATATCAAATCCATCAGCTGGTAGCTGACCAGGGTTTTTTAGTTTTCTATTGGTATTTTATTGGTATTGGTATATTGGTATTTGATCTTTTGTGATGAGCTCAAAGTCTTTGAGTCTGGAAGACCTTCTTGCCATCACCCTAATCGTTAGGTCCTGCCCCCTCCCCCACCCCACATCTCAATCAGATTCAAGTTGGGACTCTGGCTGAGCCACTCCTAATGTTAATATTATTTCCAGTCAGAAGAAACATGCTGGTAAAATTAAAAGACTACTTTAAACCTAATTCTGCTGGGGGGACAAATAATTTTGTGCTTTACTGTAAATAACCTTGGACAGAGAATTCTGAACTCAGCTTTTCACTTGTTTTTACTCCACCAAGAACTGTTGACTCGAGCTCCACATTATATTAAATCACAATTGTCATTGTAATTTTAATTTGTGCAATATCTAAATCACAAAGGGCCCTTTAAAGATTTCATCTGCTTTCCTTTTTTTTTCAGACTTAAATGTTTCATATCAAACTAAGGTGAAAATCGCACAAGGATACCCTAAGTACAAAAGGCAGTTTTCAAAATATTTTTTAATGAAGCGAATAAGTTATTTAAAACCAATCTGGTTCTGTGTGATAAAGCAAAACCTAGAAACTGGTTGTGTCACCCTTGGTGCCAACAGGTGTTTGTGATGACAAGGTTTTACATCGAGGCGAAGGAATTGTGACCTACTTCTTTTTGCAGTTTGTCGTAATTAAACTGCATTAGAGGGGTTTTGAGCATTAATGAGCATTAATGGCCTAAGGGTCAGAACACAGCATCTAAATTAAATTGAATTCCAGATTTTGACTAGTTTGCTCAAAAAGTTAGGTAATTATTAGGTATTATTTTGTTTTTGGTATTAGCTATTCAGTGGTAGATTTGCTGGTGTACTTTCTATCATTGTCTGCTGCATAACCCAAATATGAATGAGCTTAAGGTAGCAAACTGAGTATCAGACATGCTCCTATAGGATTTTCTATGAGAGGGCAGAGTTCATGGTTCCATCAATTTCATCAAATCATCCAGATCCTGCCCTAGACCATCATAATATCAACAACCCCCACCACCTGTTGGTATAATGTTCTTTTTCTGAAATACTGTGTTAGCTTTACTCCAAATGTAATGGGATGCACACCTACCACAAACTTTTATCTTATCAGTCCACAGAATAGTCCTCGGAATATAGACAAAAGGCCATCTGACATATTCTTTTGGACTTGTAAGACTGATTTTTGTGTTCTTGTGTTGGTGTCTTTTAAGCCTAGTAACTCTTTCGTGGATACCATTTCTGCCTAGTCTTCTTCCTATTATTCAATAATGAACACTAATCTTAACAGAGGGAAGTTAGGTCTGCAGTGCTTTAGATGTTATTCTAGTCTCTTTTGTGAACTCCTGGATGGGTTGCTGATGTGGCCTTGGTGTAATTTTGGTTAGGCTGGCCACTCTTGAGAAGGTTCACCACTGTTCACTGTGGTTCACTGGAGTAATAAGTAAATGTCTTTATAAACCTTTTTCAGATTGATAGATGGCAGTGACTTTGCTTCATATCTATTCTGGAATGTCTTAAGATCGTGTGCATGAAGTGTTGTTTTTGAGATATTTTACCCTATTTCATGCTGTCAGACAGGTTCTATTTTAGTGATTTCTTGATTCTACGGGTCTAGCAGGAATCTGGCATGGGTGAAATTCAGCAATGCAAAACATGTGGTTAATCACAGTTAATTCATGACTTAACAAGGGGCTGCTCTGTAATCCATCACCGAAATTACAAGAAATACAGGCTTGAAATATTTATTTTTGTGTGTAATGAATATATATGAGTTTTACATTCTCAAATAAGTAAAGAAAAATCAGCCTTTTCATGATGTTCTTATTTTTTTTTAGATGTATAAGTATCATCCCTTTATATTTGAAAACAAGGAAATGACAATCTTAATTTTGAAAACTGTGGTTCACAGAGTAAAAGCTTAATTTAGAAAAAATCCTTTATGGGATCTCAGCGCCTAACGCCTGACACAGTCTGCTGCTTTCTTGACCTTTCTTGACCTTCTCTTGCAAAAGAGACCTCAGTGGGACAAATCTGGTTACATAAAGGAAATAAATGACTGAATCAAATTAATGACAATTTCAATATTTTACTATCAAGGAAAAGGTCAGATAATATTGCAATCATCTTGTAAGCAACATGAGACACGCCCCAGAACTAAAAAGAATCCAAACAGTCTGATCTACAGATAGTAAAGCAGTATCTGTAATGTGTGGTTCATCATTAACCTTTTCCTGTGCTACAGACTACCTGTCAAGGATAATCACTAGCCACACTGCTCACGCCTGCGACGGAACGCCCCTGAGACTCTACTGTCCTCGTCACTCCACCATCTCCATCCAGTCGGCCTTCTACGGGAGCGGTGAGGTCCGGCTGTGCACGGAGGACCCCCCACCCGGACCCCACAACCACAGCTGCTCAGCTTTAACCACTCTACAGGTGCACTTTCATGTATGACCCATACAGCACTTTAAAGCTTCACTGCACTAGATTTTAATAGTTTGGTGTTCACTAAATGTGAATGATTAGGGGTAGATTTGTTCCAGTATGTGGTTTGCAGGTTGAGCATAATCCTTTTATGCATCTGATTTGGAGCTTTGTGGGCTGGATCATTAAATCAACTGTGTTGGACTATAGTGACCATTCCCCTGGGTGTTTATTTTTCAGAAGCTCCTAGCTGAGTGTCAAAACCACAGAGACTGCCAGCTACCGGTCAATCACCTGCTGTTTGGAAAGGACCCATGTCCTGGCAAGACCAAGTACCTCCATGTTGATTACAAGTGCAAACCCTGTAAGTTCCCCTGCGCTGATTCTCCTCACATACTTTTAGCTGAGGATGGGTTTTAACATTTTTACTTTGATCCTCACTCAGCTGAACACAAAACACAAGTGGTGTGCGATGGAGAAAGCATGATCTTGCGCTGTAAGACCCCCAAGGTGCTGATCATCTATGCAGCTGTCTATGGCCGAGGTCTGGGTCAGACTGACACCTGCCCCTCACTCCAGACGAGACCACCCCCATTCGGTGGGTTACTGTGGGATACTAATAGAAAAACGTCACTGTAGTAAAGTACAGCAAAAACAAGCAGTGAATTTCTGTGATTTGCAGCATCAGCTGGCCTCATGTAACTCTGATAGTGACAGGGGAACAGGGGCCGTGAAACAACCACAGCTAAATGGAATGCAGCCAGCATTGATTTTTGTATTTATTTTGGGTACGGTTCTTTTCCCATGACGTTTATCAAAAAGGCCCAAGGCAGACTGGGTGAAATATGTTCTCTATGGAAATATCAGCTGTATCTGTTGATTAAAAGAGGCATTTCCGTTAAAACACAGAGCAGTGAAGATTTATGAGGAATGCAGGCTTTATTAAAAACTCAAAAAGATCACAAGCAAAAACAGTGCAGGTAGAAACAGGTGTATCTCGTAATATCAGTTGTTGCTGCATTCCTTCTCAGTTACAGGACTACACCTGTGCAATAATTCACTCTCAAATTATCTAAGTGTCACAATAAAAGCAATTTGTAGATAACATTAAACCCTGCATTTATACACTGATTTAAATATTTGCTTGACTGGGTTAAATAACATCGGATCATGTTCAGTTGCTCTTATAGTGCATTACAAAAATGTTCATCCCCTTCAACTTCTCCATATTTAGTCACGTTACAAAAACACAAACAAATATATTTTACTGGAAACTTGTGTAACACAAAGTAGAATTTTGAAGTGGAAGTAAAACGATACAAGGTATTCTTTGGTAACTTGTATTCTGCCACCATTACATTAAAATCTAAATCTAAAATCCAGGGAAACGATTTGCATTCAGAGGTCACCTGATCAGTACATAGAATCTGCCTTTGGCACCATTTTTAATATTTGTAAAAACAAACCAAAAAAGTAAACTAGGCATACTTTAATCTGAGTACAAATACAGCTGTTCTGTGAGGGCTGCATCGTACCCAGGACTAGAGAGGTTTGAGAAAGGGTGTTGGAGACAATTGTTGCTGTTTAAAGCAGCGTTAGGTTGTAAAACAATATCCCAAGTTTTAGAAATCTTGTTCAGCCCATTATCTGAAAATGCAAACCTACCAAGACAAGGCTGTCCACCTAAACTGACAGGCTGGGCAAGGTGAGCTTTGATAAGAAATGCTGCCAGAAGGCATGTGATAACTGCGAGTTAGCTACAGAGATCCACAGCTCGGGTGGGAAAACTGTCAAGGGGACAACTACAAGTCGTACAGTCCACAAATATGGCCTTTATGGAACAATGAGTAGAAGAAACTATAGACAAACCCCTTGCCACAAGTCATGTGACACAGAAAACATGCAGGAGAAGGATAGTCTGATTAGACAAAACCAAAACTGAACTTTTTGATCCACATGTAAAATGTTGTGTGTGGTGGGGTCCTTTGCTTCAGTAGCGATAGGGAAGCCGGTCAATGTTGAGGGGAAGATTGATGGAGCTAAATACAAAGCAAACCTGGAAGTAAATGTGTTAGAAGCTGCAGCAGACTTGATAATGCAGCAGATGTTTATCTTCCAGACCTAAATTTAAGTAAGTTTTAGTGATTTTCATCCTGTCTGACTAAACTTGAGCTATTTCACAAAGAACTGGGGAAAACTGCATCTCTATATGTAAAGCTTGTCAAGATATACCACAAAAGACGAGACCTGCGGCTGTAACTGCAGTGAAGGATGGTTCTAAAAACTCGAAGATGCTGAAATCGGATGCACTTTAAAACATGCACTACTTTATGTTGATACATCATATAAAATCTCATTAAAACACATTGGTGTTTGTGGTTGTAACTTGACAAAATGTGACAAGAGTTATGAGGTGTGAATGCTTTTGCCAGGCACTGCACTGCTATGATATTCCCCCAAGTTTCTCTTTATTTTGCTTCTTCCCTCAGAGTGTCTGAACCATGAGGCTGTGCAGGTGGTGTCCAAATCCTGCTACAGCAAACAGAACTGCGTTGTTGCTGTCAGCAACCAGACCTTTAGGGACCCCTGCTTTCCAGGAACCAGGAAGTACCTCAGCTTGCTTTATTCTTGTGGTAGGACCCTCTCCTGCTTCCTCATTCACATAATAGAGATCCAAGCCTAGTGATGCATTAAAGTACTGGCTCACATGATGTTATGGTAGGCTCATGTTATCACAGCCTCGTTCATTATGCTGCAGTTTTTTCATCGGGCATTTGTTGTTTCCTGCTTTGAGTTCTTATCTTCAGATCCCAGCTCTCAGTGGCTCTTATCCTACCTCCGCCCTAAAAGAAATAATAATATTAAGAAGTGGGAAATAATAGACTCCAAGTTTTTCTTTTTTACCTCCCGGTGGACTTCCTGAGAGTGGCACAAATGCCATTGAGGACATAAAGCAACACGATTCACGTATCATAATATGAAGCCCAATGAATTCTTGCTAGTGTCATTGTTAGCTCTATTTATAGCACAACAATGCAGCTCGGGTATTAATACGGCACTGCAGAGTATTTTAAGATTCCATTCTCCACCCAGATTGGATGTAGGAGAATGTTTAACTACAAATAATTTACTGCAGTTCCACCAATGTACGGTTACCACATACCAATTTGAACATTTTCACATTATGTCTTATTACAACAAAATTCAACATATTTTATTGGAATCTTATGCTATAGACCAACGGTGTTGCATAATTATGAAGTTGAAGGAAAGGTATACAATGTGTCAAAACTGTGGCAACAAATTGTATTCAGCTCCTCTGAATCAATACTTTGGGGATCGAGAGATGTTTTCCCCTTTCTTTTTAGCTTAGTCCAACTGGAAGGAGAACCCATGCAAACACACCTGTTTAAGTTTCTTACAATGGGATTTAGGTCTGATCTTTGACTGGGTCAGTAATCTCCAACCAATGGCTTTAGAGCAGCGAGCGGCTGTTAGCAAATTGGCAATATTTTGAATATATAAAAGTAAAATAAGAAAGGCTAGTTTTAGAAGTTCTTCAATCTGTACAGAAATAAATTGGCCTCATACTACTTTGGGTGGTTCATTATTTTCATTCAACCAAAAATGACAAATAATGAACTTCAGTTCTTTACATTGTGAAGATAACTACAAATATACAATATATGGTTAAACCCAAAATGTTCACTGCCAATGCAGGTTTAGGTTTATTTTTAATCAACCAAGAATTTTGTTTCTCATAGGAATGAGATACATATATCTCAAAGGAAAATAAAGTAAAAGAGGCATCAGGTTCTGAAAAATCAGTTTTTCTAACATTAAAAGTGTAAAAAAGTATTTGGTAGAAAGGCTACTAAAGTACTCTTGTTTAATATTTAAATTATGTAGTCACAGTGACAAGAATCTGAAGTTATAGGCAAATTCTGGAATTTTAAAGACTAAAGTAAAAAAAATCGTACATAATTACAAAATAAAAAAAATCAGGCAGAATGAACATTTTTCCAAATAAGTTGTTTTAGCATAAAATCTTTTAAACCAATGCTTACAGAAGCTAATGTATATATTTATATATATATATATGGCACAGCAGGCTCAGCAAATAGAAAATAACATAACATAACCTGGTACATTTTAAAACACCTTGGTGTTGGAAAACTACTACTACATGTAAATGTTTTTCAAAATGTTATTCAAGTAAACGTCACTGGGTAAATGTAACTAGTTACAAGTCTTTGAGGTTGGAAGACCTCCTTAACATCACCCTAATCTTCAGCTCCCTTTGGATTTAAGCTGGGGCTCTGATTGATCACTAAAAAAGTTAACATTACCTCCAATAATAATAATAATGTTGGTGAAATAAATAAATAAATACATTTAAACCTAAATCTATCAGAGGTATGAGTCATTATGGGCTTCATTGTAAATTTGATGAATTATCTTGTTTAGAAACACCACGTAGGTTTGGCTCTTGGGAAGTTTATTTAAAAGAATAAAGGGCAAAAATGGCTCTTTGGATTGCAAAGATTACTAACTTCTGAACTAGACCAATGTAACAGTCATCAGTCATCTTCTATACCGCTTATTCCATAGTGGGTCGTGGGGAAGCTGGTACCTATCTCCAGCAGTCTATGGGCGAGAGGCGGGGTTCACCCTGGACAAGTCGCCAGTCCATCACAGGGCAACACACAAACAACCATGCACACACCTAAGGGCAATTTAGAGAGACCAATTAACCTAACAGGCATGTCTTTGGACTGTGGGAGTAAGCTGGAGTACCCGGTGAGAACCGACGCATGCACGGGGAGAACACACAAACTCCATGCAGAAAGACCCCCGGCCAGGAATCAAACCCAGGACCTTCTTGCTGCAAGGCAACAGTGCTATCAACTGCGCCACCGTGCAGCCCCAAAAGATTGTTTGTATGTTTTATCCCAGTCTCAGGTTTTCTCCAGGATTGCCCTATACTTAGCTTCATCCATCTTCCAATTAACTCTGACCAAATCCCCGACCCTGCTGAAGAAAAACATTCCCACAGCATGATTCTACCACCCTTGTGTTTCAACATGGGGATGATGTGTTCAGGATAGTTTTCCACCACAGTGTTTTGCATGTAGGCCAAAAACATTATTTTTGGTCTCATCAGACCAGAGCACCTTCTTACACGTTTACTACATGACATCTTATGTTTCTTTCAACAATGACTTTTCTTGTGCCACTCTTCCATAAAGTGCCCTACAAATAGTTGTCCTGTTGACATATTCTACCTGACCGGGAGAATTCTGCAGCTCCTCCAGAGTCAACATGGGCCTCTTGGCTAGTTCTCGGATTAATTCTCTTTTGGCTCTGCCTTTTAGTTTAGGTGGACAATGATGTCTCTGTACATTTGGATTGGTTGTAATGTGATAACATGTGAAAAAGCTAATATGTTTAGAATGCTTTCATAAGGTACAATATCAGCTGGTTTGGTCTTTGAACCAAGATGGCGCCGACGATGGCAGCCTCGGAGCTTCGCTCTCTCTTTGTTTTTGTACTTTGTGTGTTTTTATGTTTTTTGAGCCACAGTTCTGTGGTGTCGGGCCACAATCCTGTGGTCTCATTCAGTAAAGAGGAACTTCTCAACATCAGAGAGTCCTCTCTTGGGTTTTTTTCACCATCTTTCATTGATCCGAGGTTCACTGAGCTGCGGCTCTATATGGGATTCTGCGCCGAAAACGGAGGAGGGGAAAGCGTGCTGGCGTGCTGGTAAAGCTCCGCAAAAGAGGACTTCGCACACCACTGCCTTCAATCCACCTGGCAAATGTCCTCTCTCTCAACAACAAGATGGACGAGCTGCTTCTTCTCACCGGTGAAAACACGGACCTCCGCGGATCAGCGGTTCTCTGCTTCACCGAGACATGGCTGAGTGAAAACATCCCGGACCGCGCACTGCTGATGCCGGACTTCCAGCTGTTCAGAGCGGATTGCAGCGCGGAGCTATCGGGGAAGAGGCGAGGAGGTGGAATCTGCTTTTATATAAATGAAGGTTGGTGCAGAGACGTAAAAGTGCTGGGAAAAACATGTAGTCCTGATCTGGAGTCATTTTCCATAATCTGTAAACCGTTTTATTCACCGAGAGAGTTTTCCTCGTTTATAATAATTGGCTCATGTTTTCCACCGCATGGCTGCACTTCTGCCGCTGAAAAACATCTCGCTGAGGTGATTACAGACGTGGAGAAAAAATACACGGACTCTTTCATCATAATACTGGGAGATTTTAACAGAGCAAACCTCTCCAATGAACTCCCCAAATACAGACAGCATATTAAGTGTCCCACCAGAGACAAAAACACACTGGACCATTGT